>NW_027555514.1:188730013-189391263 GCF_003287225.1 Phascolarctos cinereus
GGTGGACTACTTTGGCATTCTGCCAAAGCCCATGCACCCCCTCTCAGAATTTTGTTTTTAGATGCATAAAATAAAATGCATAGTGTTACAAAGGAAGCCAATTATGTTGAAATATGGTTGCTAAAATATTTTAAAACAATTTCACAGACCTAATCCAAACCTCTCATTTTGCAGATGAGGAAATCGATGTCCAGAGAAGTTAAGTGAAGTGTATCTAATTTCTCTGTTATCAGTTATTGCCATATCCACTCAAAGTAGGCATTTAATCCCTTCTTTGGTTGTCCACTACTCCTAAATCCTTAAATGAAAGAAGATTAAGAATTGAGATTGAGATTGAGGAAAGAAGATTAAGATTGAGAAAAGAAAAAGTAGAAAAGAGCACACAAATAGGGTGGACAGAAGGTCTTTCCTGGAGCAGAGGAAGGGGAGTGAAGGAAAAGAAAGAAGCTTAATCCAAAGCAACCTAGGGACAAAAAGATCTGCAAAGAGGGATTAGATGTTTGGTCTTGACCTGTACCATGATCAGAAATGATGGTGGCTTGAAGATAAACTCAATGTGCTTGCATCCAAGTCTCAAGTCCTACTAGTGTATTTTTTTTCAAATCTAATGAACAAATAGAGATCTGAGAGCCATTGCAATGGGCAGAGTCATCTCATACAAAGAGAAATACCACAGGAAGTCCCTAAAAAGCCAGTTGACAATAACTGAGATTTTCTTATAGCCCTTTAAAGTTTTACACATTAGCATTTTATATACCTTTTGAACCTCATAACCACATTGTGTGGCAGGCATTACAGGAACTACTATCTCTGTTTTACAAATGGGGAAACAGAATTTAAATGGTTAAGTGTCTTGTCTACTGTCACATAGCAAGGAAGCATCAGATGCAGGACCTGAACCCAGATCCTTCTCACTCCAAGTCGGTTATTCTTTTTTGTAATGCTGCACAGCCCCTGCAAAACTGGAAGATTATCCTAAAGCTGAAATAAAGGCCTTCATGTAGTGACTGTCTCACTTCTTCCCTGTCCTGAGTTCAGCCCTCTTCTCTCTTGTCTGTTCTCATAATAAATATGCAGAAGATACTGGCAATCTTATAGCAGGTACATTCTGTTCTTGGCAGAGAAGAATCTCTAACGGCAGCCCACTGCCTGGGGATGAATCAGGTACATTTATGACTGGGGAAAAGTCCCTATTTCCTCCAGGCAAGAGAGCTTCTGAGTTTTCTCTTGAACAGTAAACCATTTGAGGTGGGGCTCCTAATGTGTACTCTGTAGTTTAAAATATGGACACACTTTGGGAATTTTACTTTGACACAGTCAGGCCCATATTGAAAAGTTTAATTTGCATTCTGTGGCTCTTATTTCATTTGTCTTTGCTTTGTCCTGTTTTCCCCCTGTGGTTGAGAGAGATTTTTCCATTTCATTTTGCAGACATTCAAGGCATTTCATTCCCCACCCCCCCTCCCATCCTGCTATTCCACACATCTGGAAGAGCCTACATTAACATCTGGAGACCATTCATATCTGGAAGATTTCTTTTGACATTCTTTCCTTTGAAATAAAATCCATGTAACCTCTTGTTCAAATGGGCCTCCTGAACTACTAAAATCATTTACAGGGAGCAAGGAAAGAAACCCTTACTTAATTCCATACATATTTGGTGGAATTAATGACAAAAACCAAACCCAGTTTTCATGACTATAGCCAAACATCATATTTCTGTTGGCTTTCTTTAAGCTGTTTGGTTTTTTTTTTGGTGGGGGGGGAGTTGAGCTTCAGGATTGAATGTATAATAAATTCTATTCTTTGTCACATGCGCCACGTAGATGGGAACCTCCAATAACCTTTTTCTAGAGATATGCTTTATGATTATAGATGTTTGGTGAGAGGAAAGAAAGAACTGATATAACTGAAGGAGACCTTAGAAATTATCCTCTAGTCCCATTCTCCCTTTTCAGCAATGGTAAGTGACTGATCCAAAGTTATTCAGCAAATTAGTAGATGAGTACACTCTGCGTTCTCACCCATCCTCCGTCCCTCATGGCTTTCATTCCTTCCTTCCAAGGGGGAATATTGAACAGAGATGCATCTCTCTGACCTATGAGTAGCAGCACATATGCTTTCAGTTACTCTTGGTGGTGGTGATGGGCTGCTTACAAAATAATTCTTTTCCATCCTTAAAAAGTCCTCAACTGATCATTGTATATTTCTCCTCCCATTCATAGCCAAGCTGCTAGGAAAAATCTCAGTGATGCCACTCCCTCTCCTCTTTTCTTTGCTTATCAATATTTTACAATCTGGCTTCTGACGTGGACTGAAAGCACACCCTTTCCAAAGTCACCAGTGATCTCTTTAGTATTATATATGATGGCCCATTTGCTCACTTTTTCCCCCTTTTTATCTACTTGTTCTTTCATAGCTGTGACTAATATGGAAATGTTTTACATAATTGCACATATATAACCTACATAAAATTGCTTACCATTTTAGGAAGAGGGGAGGGTAAGGAGGGAGGGAGAAAAATCTGAAACAAAATCTTGTAAAAATGAACACTAAAAATTGTCTTAACATACTATTGGGAAAAATAAAATACTATTTAAAATAATTTTTAAAAAACTTCCTTATTTCTGTCAAGGTCATTTCTGTTCATCAAGTCACCCAAGGATGAGTTATGTATCAATACCTTTTAAGGAAAAACTAGACTAAGCTGCATAAATAAGGTGTTAGGATTTGTTCCTACTATATTCCACCCCTCCATGGTAAGGTCTTCAATGTCTTCTAGAGGATCTTCCACCAATTAAATGATTTCAGTTCAGTTACTGGTCAATCTTGACCTCTAGTATTCAAGAAACATGATAAAGGAAGTACTAAAAAAAAAAAAGAGGAAAAAAACTAAAACAGAAATATAACAAAAACAAAACAAACACTACAACAGGTTTCTGAAGAAGTGACTGAATCTGACAGAATCCCAGAAAGGAGTAAGTCTTGTTGAGGATGTCAAATCTTTGCAGTTTACAATGGATCTGTGTGAAAAAGGTAACTATAAACAAGAGCAGCACCAGGAACATCACAACTACAGCAAAGATGATTTCAATTTCTACGTATTTACAGATCCTAATCACAGATCAAAGAGGATTATACTGTACTACCACCCACTTAATGTTCATTGCCCCACCATCTAGTATATCCCCATCCCTAGAAATCACATGGTGGGGTGGGGGAAGGGCATGCGAAATATTTGCCTTGTGGTAGGCCTCTGAGGGATATACCCCCTTCTTCTGAGGAAGCTGATTAGATACTTTCACCTCTCCTTGTTCCCAAGCTCCCTTCCAGCAATGCTCCTTCTTGGTCCACCAAGCCCTCTCTGAGAAGGAGTTGTGCAATAATCACTATGTGTTGCCCTGGCAGTAATATGAAGAAGCCAATCAATTTTAAATTGCAGTAAACAATGAGCTACAATGAGCCTGCCTTTTGCCACTACACATGGTAGTGCCCATTCTTTGACCATTAGGCTGTCACTACCACTGGGAGCCTAACAGCCATCTGTAACCCTGGTTTCAAGTGGCCTGTTTCTGTGTTCACTGGTCCCAGCCAGCATTACTTGGACCAACATTCATGCCTGCTGACCACTCTATCAGGGTTAACTTTTACTCCCGGTGCCAGACCAGGACAAGTGCCACTAGTAGAGCCATTGTTCTATGCTTGCACAGAACATGCTATAAGGCTGAACATTATTGCACTGCCACTGTTACAGGAGAGTGTAGAAACTTTTTTTCCCCACTTAATAATATTTATTTTTCCAATTACATGTAAAGATAGTTTTCAACATTCACGTTTATAAGATCTTGAGTTCCAAATTTTTTTCTCCCTAACTTCTTTCCCTCACCCCTCCCCAAGACGGCAAGTAATCTGCTATAGGCTACACATGTACAATCATATTAAACATATTTCCACATTAGTCATGTTGTGAAAGAAGAATAAGAACAAAAGGGAAAAACCATGAGAAAGAAAAAGAGAAGAAAGAAAACTATATCTGCATTCAGACTCCATAGTTCCTTCTCTGGATGTGGATAGCGTTTTCCATCATGAGTCTTTTGGAATTGTCTCAAGTCATCGTATTGCTGAGAGGAGCTAAGTCTATCAAAGCTGGTCATCATACCATGTTGCTGTTACTGTATACAATATTCTTCTGGTTCTGCTCACTTCACTCAGCATCAGTCCATACAATTCTTTCCAGGTTTTTCTGAAGTCTGCCTGTTCATCATTTCTTACAGCACAATAGTATTCCATTATATTCATATACCACGACTTGTTCAACCATTCCCCAATTGATGGGCATCCCCTCAATTTCCAATTCTTGGACATCACAAAAAAAAAGGCTGCTATAAATATTTTGTACACATGAGTTGAGAGTAGAAACTTTTTAAACCATTACAGCAACCCCTGCAAGTCGTCAGATAATTAAATGAGGTACAATTGGCCTATCACTCCAATTGCAGAAATGTCTCTGGGCTACTAGGGGAAAATTAGAGCATTGTCCTTTCAAGTGCCTCCCCCAGTGGCTTGTGCCATAGAATAATAATAAAATCTATGTGGCAAAATTGCAGGTGATCTCTCAAATTCCAAATGAAACAAATGAACAAGCAAAACCAAAGAGTTTCTTCAAGCTGGTTGTTAGGGATATGCCTTGGTTTTCATTATCTTCTGTTGGAGTTCCCCATCAAATCTAATGGACTTTCCTCAATCTTCATCCTTCTTGACCTCTCTCAATTACTCGTCTTCTTAAAACTCTCTTCTCCCTAGGTTTTGTGATGCTATCTTCTGCTTCTTCTCCTACATATCTAACCATTCCTTTTCCATTTCCTTTGCTATGATTTCATTCAGATCATGCTCACTAACTATAGGTAACCCCTCCCTCCAGGCTCTGTATTAAGACTTCTCCTCTTCCCCTTCTACATCATTTTACTTGGTGATGTCATCAGTGCCCATGGATTTAATTATCATTTCTTTTTTTTTTCCAGGTGAGGCAATTGGGGTTAAGTGACTTGCCCAGAGTCACACAGCTAGTATGTGCTATGTGTCTGAGGTTGGATTTGAACTCAGGTCCTCCTGACTCCGAGGCTGGTGCTCTATCCATTGCACCACCTAGCTGCCCCTAATTATCATCTCTTTATAGATGATTCTCAACTCTACTTATATAGCCCAACTCTCTCTCCTGACATCCAGTCTCACATCTCCAATTTCCTATCAACGTCTCAAACTGGACCCATAGACATCTTAAACTTAACATGCCTAAAACTGAACTCATTACTCCACCCATCTACCTCCCAACCACTCCACTCTTTCTAACTGCACTATTACTGTAGAAGGCATCATCAATTTCTCAGTCACTTAGGCTCCCAACCTACATGTCATTCTCAGTTCCTCACTCTCTCTTATACCCCAGATCCAATATGTTACCAAGTCCTGCCAATTTTACCTTTGTAACTTCTCTTATGAGCTCTCTTTTTTCCTCTGATACTACAACTACTCTAGTGCAGGCCTTTATCATCTCACTCCTAGACTACTGCAGTAGCTTTCTAGTTGACATTCCTGCTTCAAGTCTCATCCCACTACAGCTGTCACAAGTATCTTCCTCCACTCAGCTGTCAAATTGATCTTCCTAAAGTACAGACCTAACCATGTTCTGTCTCTCATCCCCTTACAATAAATTCCAGTGGCTCTCTATCACCTCCAAGATCAAAATCAAAATACTCTGTTTGGTGTTCAAAGCCCTTCATAACCTGGTCAGCTCCTACCTTTCCAGTCTTCTTATGCCTTATTCCAAAAAATGTACTCTACAATGCAGTTCCTTGCATGAGATACAACATCTCTAAAATCTGGGCATTTTTACTGGCTATTCTACATGCCTGCACATCCTTCACAACCTGGTTCCTATATTCATCACACACAAAAGTCCAACTCAAATCTTTTTGCCTTAGAAGAGGCTGTCCTATAATCCTTACTTTCCTTCAAAGCTCAATTTACACATTTCCTTCCACATGAGGACTTTCCTGATCCATCAGCTGCTAGCTCCTTCCCTCCCTACAAAAATTACCTTGTCTTTATTTTGTGTGCATTTTGTTTACATTTGTATATGTATATGTTGTCTTCCCCAATAGAATGTATGTTTCCTGGCACCTAGTAAAATGTCTGGCACATAGTAGGTGTTTAATAAATACTGGTTGACTGATTTTCAGTGTGAAGGGAAAATCGACTGCCCTGAATAGATCCAGTCTCTAACCTGAGAAGTGGGAAAAACTTCCAGAGCCCCTGTGCAAAGCTGAAGTAATGTACATATTAGATGACAAGAAGTCCCAGTTTCTACACAGTGACAGCCTAGCATGGGCAAATTTCTCCTGCCCCAAGTTACAAAACCTGACAAAACATAGAAGAAAAGGAAGGCAGATTCAAAGCTATATCATATGAAGAGCAGTCAAAAGAAGCTGGGCTGTTTACCCTAAAGAAGAGAATATTTAAAGTGGAAATGATAGCTGCCATATGAAAAAAGCATCAGACGTGTACTGTCTGGCCCCAAAGTGGACATCTGAGACCAGTAGGCGGAAACTGTTTCAGACAAATTTTGCTTGACATAAGGAAAAACTTCCTAACAGCAATAGCTATGCAAACATGGAAGAATCAGCTCCAGAAAAATTGTGAGTTTCCTGTCTCTGGAGAAGTTTAAAGAGAGGCTGTATAATCACTTGTTGGGGATGCTATCATGCTTTTGGTAAAGGTCAACCAGCCTAGAGGATATTTGAGGTCCCTTCACATTGAAATTCTCTATTATGGGAAGGAAGGAAGGAAGGAAGGAAGGAAGGAAGGAAGGAAGGAAGGAAGGAAGGAAGGAGAGAAGGAGAGAAGGAAGGAAGAATGGAAGGAAGAATGGAAGGAGGGAGGGAGGGAAGGAGGGAAGGAAGGAAGGAGGGAGGGAGGAGGAGAAGAAGAGAACAAGAGATAGAATGAGGGAGGGAAGAAAGGAGGGAGAAAAAAAGGAGGGGGGATGTGGGTAGGAAAAAAAAGGAGGAAATAATGAGAAAGAGAGAAAGGATAAGATTGCCCAAGTCTTATAAACCCTGATTTGACCCACAGATTTATGGTTGGAGACACAAATCCTACAGGATGTAATTTTCATAAGCTCTAGAGAGAAAGGGCCAGTGGGTGTGAACTTAGAAAGCAGGAGGTTCAGAGTTTAAAAAACAACTCATTCTTTTAATGGAGGGTTGGGAAGGTTGTTTTGGGGTTTGTTTTGATAAAAGTGGAACAAGAAAAAGAGGAAAAGTCTTCTGTGAATGACTTGGCAGATGCTGAAAATAAGGGAAAGCTGCTTATAAAAAAAATAAAACCAAAGGGATCCCATTCAAATACACAGTTGGAGCTGTGATCTCATCAGTTCTGTAATTCTCTCCAACAATGTAGATTTCAAGCCATTCAGGCCTCCTCATCTTGTTCAACTTTTGTCTGTGTTCTCCCAGAGGTTTGACACAGAGCCTCTGCTCAAAAGGAATCAAAGAAGTGGGGGGGGGGCAGAGGAGGACTCAACCCAATAGCTAGAAAATAAGGCAAGCTTTTAAAAGCAGCTCACACTTACTAAAGGATCAAATATTCAACGGAAACTGAACTTAGGAACATTTCAAAGTCATTCTTGCTTTGCGGTTGATCCTTTGAAGGAACCAGTGCTTAGATAAGGTCAATACCTATGGACCCCACCACTGATGCACAATATCAATACACACGGAGGGTTCACTACCACTAATCCCATTCAAAGAAAGTTCCATTCCAGAAGCAAGGAGTTGACCTAAGCTAAAGCTAATGTCACAATTAAATCAAGTCTAAGAAAGGAATTTAGATTCTATATCTAGCTTTGTGCTATTTATGTTCCTTAATCATCTTGACTTCCTGACAACTTGCCTCATAGGTTTCAAAATGCCTCATAAATGAAAGAGTCCCACCTTCCGTAAATTGTTTACACTATCAATATTCTTTAGGTTTCCACCTCTGGCATGGTGCTTTGATTATCTGATACTTTGCTCAAGAGTAATTCTTGCCCACTCAGATCTGAATCAATTCAGAAAATATGCTATCAACTGAAATTGCCCTGTAATTCCATCTGCTATTTTATGAACAGATTGACCTCAATAGAATATGACAAAGAGATTGTGGTTTAAATTGAATGTTTAAAGAGGAAAGGAATTTTTTTGAGTAGTAATAATGTCTCTCTATCCTACCAGGTAATCAAATTGTGCAAATAAGTTCTGCTAAAGGTATTTCTATTCTGAAGTCCCAATAAGCATTATCATGATTCCCCTGGAGTTGTGCAGAGAATGGCCAAGAAAGCAGCAAGAAGAATCAAGTGGAAGAGAGGGCATAGGAAGGAAATGAAAGCAAGGGGAAGTGGAGAAAGATAATAACACTTCAATCAGTAAAGTTCAACAAATCAACCTGTCATCCGATGTTGCCTATCCCTCCCAGCTTGTGTCATCTGCAAGCATTGTAACCACGTCATCTACCCTTTTATCTAGATCATAATCTAATAAAATAATGATGATTATATAGAACATGAGCAAAAAATGTCGACCTAAAAAAATGTCAACCAAAGGGGAGACTTCATAATGACATTCTCAACAATTAGTGGGTCAAAGAACAAATCACAGAAACAATAACTATATGAAAGAGAATGATAATAAGATAGTATATCAAATTTTCTGGAATTTTAAAAGTAGTCCTTAAAGGAAAATATTATATTTTTTTTAATGCAGTACCAAAAAAGGGAAAGCACAGATTAATGAACTTAATATGTAAATTTTTAAAACTACAGCGTCAACCAATTGTTAAACTAAATAATGAGAGGAGAAATAAGTAACATGAAAAACAAAAGATTCTAGAAATGATGAAAACCTAAAAGCTGCTGTTTTAAAAAGCCTAATGAATTGATAAAACTTTAGCTAACCTGATCCAAAAAAAGAGAAACAAGTTATCAGAATTAAAAAGAACTGACAAATTCATAAGAAGGAAACCAATCATACAGTTTTATGATGATGTAACCAAGAATTTTAAAGAAATGTATTTACAAAAAATATGAAACATCCATATTAGTAGAACATGGTGTTGAGATCTTAAAGAATCCAACCTTAGGAAGTGAAATTGAATAAGCCATAAAACTTGGAGGTGGAGGTGGAGGGCAGGGCATTGTAAAGGGAATAGTCCAGATAGATTTACAGTTGAATGTAGCAAACATTTAAAGAGCAACTCTCAATCATCCAGAAAGAATACATTTTACCAAGATCCCTTTATGAGACAAATGTGTTCTAAATACTTAAACCTTGGAGGGTTAAAACAGAGAAAGAAAATTATATGATAATATTACTAATGAATATCGATGCTTAGTGTGGGAGCAGGGTATTGATTCCCTAACTCCCCAGATACATTGATATAATCACAGAAGGAGGCTGGTAGCAGAAATAAGAGGTGTTAATTTGTTGAGGAAAAAATAAAGCAAAAAAGAAATATAAGTCCTCTTAGCCTTTATGAAGTGTGAAGGAGTTCTGCCTCATCAAATTAGAGGGTCAACTGCCCCCCTAGGGACCAAAACCTCAAGTACATGGGCAAGTTGGGGAGTAGCTGAGAAGTATTGCTTTCAAATGATTGCTAAAAAAATTTTTTTAAGTTAATTTATGTAGTGCAAACTCTGCACATTAATTTCCTCATCAGACACAGGTGAAGGATGAATCTATGTGGTGGGGATGGGGGAGGGAGTCATTAAGGAAAGGGTGTATAAAGAAAGGGAATTTCAAACAATGTTTTGAAGGACAGAAGTGCCATGGACTGGTAGATAGAAAGGAAAAAAGCATCCCAGGGTGTAACAACACACAAAAATAGGAACAAATTTCCTTTCTAGCAGCTTTAATGTTGCTGATATTTTTTTTCTCATCTGCTATGGAACATTACAGTCTATGAGCAGAACAAAATTAAATAACTGAAATGCATAGATTTGAACTCAGATTACATAAAAGAAAATAAAGCTGATGGGTTCACTAAATATTGAAATGAGTTACCAGAGGATGAGATGGAATTTAAAATCTTAAAATCACAATTATTTTCCTATTATAAATTAAGTGTGATCCTACTTTGAGGCAGGGGGAGGGGTGGATAGGAGAAATGAGACATACTTACAATTCCGTAAGTTTGGAATAATTTGGTTTTACTGATTTGAAAGGGTTTGGAGGAAATTGTGTAAACCAGAGTTGGAAGGAAGCATGAGGAATAGCCTTAAAAAATAGTCCTTCCAGAAAACTCCTGAAGACTCCAATCCTCCTCCCTCTGCTTCCTATAACCAAGCATGCACAGACCAAACAGACTTGAGTCACACTAGTCACATGACCGAAAGTGTACACCAGATGAACAACAACACCAAACCACTAGTAAGTTGGCAGCATCTAATGAAACTGTAATCTCCTGCTCCTTGCCTAGTCTATGGGTTTTCAGGAATAACCTGGTTGTATAAGAAAATTTCATAAAGGTCAGCAAAGTCACTTAAGCTTCAAGGAAAATAATGGCTTGCATCAGTTGAACCTGAATCACAAGTTTCTTGATAAGAATTGATTGCAAGTGGCTACATAAAGCTGCTTTAGGTCACATTGAGAGGGGGGATTCTACTAGTTGGGACAGTTAGGTGGTATAACGGATAGAGTGGCTGGCCTGGAGTCAGGAAGACTCATCTTCCTGAGCTCAAATCTGGCTTCAGACACTTACTAGCTGTGTGACCCAGGGTAAATCACTTAACCCTGTTTGCCTCAATTTCCTCACTTTTGCCAAGAAAACGCCAAATGGAGTCATGTAGAGTCAGACGCAACTAAAAAACAACTGAACAAATTAGTTGTTGCAATATTAGCTGGAAACAACACAAAGGGAAATGCCATTGCTATTTCTTGCCAGCTCTTGGAACTTTTTTGTGTCTTTTCCACCAAAGGAGATATTTGCAATGGTTTCTGGTGGCTGTTCAGGTACTTTTGGTGTATGGCTCGAGGGCAGCGTCCGTCTTGAGAAAATGATGTCATTTCACTTGGCCCCTGCATATTTTTCTGTCCCTGGTGGGGAGCAAAAATGGGTGGGAGCATGAATTCTACAGAACAAAACCTTTTCCTTATTGATCTAATCAGTTCTGTTTTCCTTAGTGCTCTTTACTTTGGACTGAACTAGCAGGAAAGTGCTTTTCAATGGAAAGTGAATAAAGTTAGGAAAATGACAGATGAGAAGGTTCGTCAAGATAGAGCTTACAGAAATTGCTTTTAAAGTTCCTCTTGACTAATAACAATCTCCTCCCCACACCACCCCCCAAGTCACTACTCTATGAAAATGCCTCCAAGAGATTCAAACCTGAGAGTCAATAAGTGTGGTAGAGTCAAAAGAACATTGGATTTGGATGTAGATTACTAGGACTCTTATACTGGCTCTGTTGTTTATTGCTTATTTAGGCAAGTAACTTTAACCTCTGGACCCTCTAGAAAGGATTGAACTAGCTAGTCTCTAGATCCCTTCATACCCTCTTAAAGAATATATTCCTCTTTGAAACAAACCTAAGATCTAGTGAAAATGTGTTTGCCAGGAGTTTTGCAAACCCCATTAAAAAGGTTTAGTTTTTTTTTATTGAAAAGGAAGAGGAAGGGAAAAGTTATCAGTGCATATCTAAGCCAGGTACCATAAAAAGTAGCAACAACATAGAAAGAAAAATGCAGCAACCAGAAGCAACCAGAAATTCAGAGGAGACAAAATCCAAGAATGGATCCATTTATAAAAAAAAAACACAAAACAAAACAAAATAAGGCAAAATGCATTCAGATGACTACATGCAAATTCACAAAATATAAGATACCTGAGCTAGTGATCCTAAAGTAAAGAGGTAAATTTTTACCTCATAGATATCACTGAGACTTGATAGGTTGGAACCCATAATTGGAATATAACTGAAAAGTTATGCTCATTCAAAACAGGATAATGGATAGTAGGGATGGAGTAATATGTTTTGAAACAAAGATATACAAGGAAATGCAGGAATGAGACTGAGTGAGGAATAATAGTAGAAAACATTTGGATGAAAATGAATAGAGATAGAAACAGAAGCAGTATTGTCACTGGAATATATGACAGACCACCTGTGCAGGAGGAAGAAATTGATGAAAACTTTGGGAACGGATTCATAAATTTTACCTAGATGCGTGCTTTAGTAGCAAAAAGGAATTTGATTATATTGATATCTGATGAAGCACTCTGTGCAAAACAGAGTAGACAACAATTTCTTGGCTTGATTTTATCATAATTTCATCCTTTAAAAAGTAGGGGAAGCAATGAGAACTGCTATTTTGGATTTGACTCGCTAGCCAGGAAGAACTTTTCACTATGGGGTAAATGATGGGAACATCATATTAGAGTTCAAAACAAGATAGGAAAACCAGGCATACTCTAACAAGTACCCTAGACCTCAGGAGAGCTGATTTCAAGCGGTTCCCCCTCCCCCAACAAAAGATAGGTAGTAGGATACCATGTCTTAAAATTCTACAGAGGAAATTAGTCCAAGATAGATAAGAAACTTTGAAAAAAAATTGAAGACACAAAGAAAAACAATTCAGATGAAGGAGGAAAGGGAGAATTCTTTAAAGAGGACAGTGTAGATGAATATGGGATTCATCAACCAATTCAGATTTTTTTAAAGGCTTCCAGGTTCAAGAGAGAATATACATGTTCCTAAGGTCTTTTCATGGAGAGGTACCTGGAGAGAAAGAGAGAAAGATAGATAGACACTGACTCTACCCATAATGAAAGTATGGGGTGATGGAGCTTAAGTTTGAGTCCCAGGTTACATTCATAAGGTGGAAACAAGGACAGGTAATGGAGAACAAATATAGAAGTATAGTGTGATATATGTAAGAATGATGTCAGAAGTTATAAAGGTCACAATGAGCTGAAGCTACATGGTCAGCGATTGGGGGAGAGAGGAAAGTTATCACTATCAAGCCAATAAGTTATTATAACACGAAAAGCCTGTATGGCTTTATTCAATGCTTTGCTAAAAAAATCTAGGTAAATTACATCAACAGCATTATTCTGATCTAATTTTGAAATGAGAATGAGGTTTATAGTATTCTGTTGATACTCTAATAATACAACATTACTCTATCCCTACTATTCACTGTTTTGAATAAGCATGTTTCTTCCATACCAAGCCATGTTAGCTTTTTGTTATCATGGCATCCTTTTCCAAATAAACTGAATGAGGACTACCCTCATTAGGATTGCTACAAAGCATATTTGGAGTTTCCCAGCGAAGTCTTAGGTGTCAAGAAAGAAGTAGATAATACTGCAATCCTGTAATATCCAGGCCCAGCCAATCATCCTGGGATTCTGTGTTCAAGACCAATTCCAGCTTCTTCATAGTACTATATAGAATACTGTAATCAGTGAGCTGGAAGTCAATATCTAAGCAATCCATGTTTAGATCCATGCTTCCTATGCAGAAGTTTATTGGAGGCAGAAAAGATGGTGTTGGCAGAGAACATCATCCTGGCACTTTACTGACTGATCATTTCGTGAAGAATGGTATTTAAATGGTCTCACCTATGGATGTATGGCTGGGAGAAACCAGAAGGAAAAGATTCAAAAGTATCCATCTAGACTGAAACTTCTATGAAGGTAACTGTAATGACAACCATGACCAGGTCTTTAAGGTTTTATTAGCTGTCTCATACTTACACAAGTGTAGGTTTTTGCCAATCTAAACAAACCTTTTGTGTTGCACACTGACACTAGTCTATTCAGCTTAAGGTGGTTTTGCCTGGCATATAGTAAATGCTTAGCAAATGTTTATTAGCTAACTGACTGACTCATGTATTCCAGTAAGTCATTAATAGTTAAGGTAGTAGTTTCCTCAGTCTGGTTGATATCTGACCTTCCTCACATTCTCTCTACATTGGGTGAACATTTCTTTTCCATGTGATATCTCTAGCCACTCCAATTCCATTAGTAACTTTGGAGAAAGAAGTTTTGGTTGAATGATGAGATGGGAAATCAGACTATAGAGGAGAAAGTGAGAGGAAAGGAAATGGAGGTACCTATTGTAGAAGGCCTTCTTAAGGAATTTAGCTACAAAAATCCCTTCCTTTCCCTTCTGTTCTTTTCCCTTCCCTTCTCTTCCCAATGGATGGATCAAGGGAGGGTTTTTTTGAGGATAGGGGAAACATGAACATTTTTGTAGGTAGTAGGGAAGCATCCAGGAGACAGGAAGAGAATGAAGATAAGTGAGACAGTGGGGATGATAGAAGGAGTGATCTGATGGAGATGATTAGATGGAATGGGATGGTTTATGCATATAGAGGAATTTGTCTTGACAAAGAGAAAGGGCACTTGATTACGTGAGACAGGTTTGAGGAGGGATGAAAAGTTTTGGAAGAGCTGATAAGATGAGCAGGATAGTGAATTAATTAAGGAAATATAGAATTATTGCCTTGCAACAGTGAGGACCCAGCTGAGATTATGTAACGAATTGTAACAGATTCAATCAGTACAGTTTCTCCAGCTTTTCTGGAGAAAATCTCCACAGATTTTCTCTACCTTTGTTAAATAACATATGTGTAGGAATAAACACAGCAGAGTGATCCAAGGCTGAGGTTTGAAAGGGTGAGATCAATAATATAAAATGACAGGTGACTCAAGAGATGTGAACAACGTAGAGTTGAGCTGCTTCACTAGGGGTCAAGATGAGGAAAGAAGAAAAGTAGACTAGTACAGGGGTGATGGCTTGGGAGCTGAGAAATTGGAAATCACCATGTGGATGAAGAACAGGGTTTGGGATTGCAGAGCAGAGGTAGAGGTGATTTAACAATAGACTGTGAACAGATAAGAGAATATAAGGGATAATTGCAAGGGAGCTAGGACAAGCCCACAGAGGCTAAGGAGAGGGACCAGACACAGGCCTGTGATTGCTCTCATGATGCAAGAGCTTCACTAGCTGATCCTATGATGAGAACTGTGATGAGGGCTCTTCAACGTGAAATGGATCTTTCCTAATTGCTTAGTTAAGGACTCAGATACAAGTTTTTTCTGTGTTTGGTGCTGCCTTAAATCTGTTCCTTGATGGATGTCATGGGATCACCTATGTATGAGGTGGTCAAGGAATATTAGCACCTCAGGTGTGAGGGCTTGCCAAACCCTTTTCGGGGCTGCATATCCACCTTTGATGTCTACCTGACACCCAACTCTCACCTGTAGCTCCAAGAAGCTGTAGCCATCAGCCACACCCCAGTAAAACTATCAAATGAGCTAAACCAGGCTTCAAACCTGTCAGTGAGTTAGGGGGCTGTCTACCCAATACATGAGTTAGGGGAAGGGTGTTTACCCCACACATATAAAGCCTTCTCCCTCTCTCCCTCTTCCTCCTACAGTGGAATGGGCAAATGAGAACAATTTGTTCCAGTGGCCATGAAGGTGGCTGAAGCAGGTGCTATGGAGCACTTAGAAGACATCAATGATTCCAAGATCATCTACTGCATCCCAAGCCATCAACAGTTATCTTAACTTTTGTCTCGCCACTGGATTTCAATGACTCTGGAAGAGAGAGTGAGGCTGACAACTTTGTGCAATTCTGCTTCACTCAAATTCAATTCATGCAGGAGTCAAGATATCACCCCATGATGTCATTGGTCCTCTTTGAAAATGAAGGACAAACAATATCAACAAGGATCACCTTACTATCCTGATGCTTGTAGGGGGAGCTTTTAAGAAACCTAGCCAGAAAGAATTGGAAATTGAGAGGCTGCCCATCAATTGGGGAATGGCTGTACAAGTTGTGCTACATGAATATAATGGAATACTGTTGTGCTATAAAAAATGATGAACAGGCTGACTTCAGAAAAACCTGGAAAGAATTGTATGGACTGATGCTGAGTGAAGTGAGCAGAACCAGAAGAATATTGTATACAGTAACAGCAACATGGTATGATGACCAGCTTTGATAGACTTAGCTCCTCTCAGCAATGCAAGGATCTAAGACATCTCCAAAAGTCTCATGATGGAAAATGCTATCCACATCCAGAGAGAGAACTATGGAGTTTGAATGCAGATCGAAGCATACTATTTGCTCTTTTTTTTCTTCTGTTTTGTTTTGTTTCCTCTTTCTGATGGTTCATCCTATTGGTTCTAATTCTTCCTTACAACATCACTAATGTGAAAATATGTTTAAAAGGAATGTATATGTATAGCCTATATCAGATTGCACACTGCTTGGGAAGGGAGGTGGGGAGGGAGGGGGAAAAAATTTAAAACTCAAAAGCTTATGGAAATGATTGTTGATAAATCAAAATAAATTAATTTTTAAAAAGGGGGGGGGAAGAAACCTAGCCAGGTGCTTATGTTCCAAGGATTTCCCTGTGTAAGGGCAAAATGAGATACTGGTTTTTTTTAGAAAGGCATGCAAGATTGAGCTTTATATGTCATATAAGATGGTCAAGATCTGACACACAGATTACAAAAAATAATAGTTTTGATTTAAACTTCAAGCATTACAGGATGAGAACTGTCACTAATAACTGATATGGAGTGAAATGAGAAGAATCAAGACAATAATTTGCATGATAAAAGCAAATAAAATGTGATGGAAAATGATCTTGAAAGACTTCAGAATGCTGATCAAAATAGAAGACTGATAATGGTACAGAGCTCTTGGCAGAGAAGTGATGCACTAGAAATGTTGAATGAGATATGCATTCTCAGACATGACTGTTGTGTTGATTTGTTTTGCAAAGCTATACATATTTGTTAGAAGGGAAGACTTCTATTTTGGAGTGGGTGGTAGATTAGTAAGTATTGATTGATATATAATTTTTTAAAAAGCATCAATAAGACATTTTTAAATGCAAAGAAAAAAACAAAAAGAAGTACAGAAGGGCCATAAACTGTGAAAAGTTGACACTATGCTGTTCAATTTAATATACATATTTCCTTAAAAACATACATCAAAATCCATTTTATGTGATCTTTTTGTACACTGAAATATTTCATTTGGTGTTGATAAGTAGGTTCACAATAAAAAAGAAAATATAATAACAAAGTAGTCAACCAAACAGATTTTTAATATGAGGGATTTAAAGGCACAGTAAGTAAATTGAAGACACTTCTATGGCTCCAAATAAAACTTGAAAAGCTTGAAGAATCTCATGGGAAAATAAACTTTTATTCCAAAAATTTACTTTAAAAGTAGAAAGTCATTTATTGAAGAATAGCTAAACAAGTAAATTACATGAGTAAAATGGAATAACACAGAGTTGTAAGAACAAAGACTATGAGAAATACAGAGAAGCATAAAAAGACTGACATGAACTGATGTAAAGTGAAGTAACCCTCCATTTTGAAGAAGAGAGCAGACTAGCTATTCCCTACTCTCCAGACTTAACCACCATGCCCCCATAGGGGTATCTCCTCCCCACTCTTGCTTTTCAGTTCCCTTTTTCCACATTGTCTTCCCCCATTAGAACGTAATTTCCTTGAAGTTAAGGACTATCTTTTTCCATTTATTTGTATCCTGAGCACTTAGCATAATGTCTAGCACATAAGTGCTAATAAATCTGTGTTGAGTGACTGACTGAAGTAAGCAAGTCCAGTAAAATATACATGATGACTACAGTGATATAAATGCAAAAACCAAACAACAATAAAACAATCAAAATTGGATACTGCAAATTAATTAATTTGCTTGTAACACTGGTTTATTAGCAAACATCAGCCAAAGTTGGGCTGAAGGTTTTTATAAATTTCAGGGCCATTTTTTCCCTTTCTTTTAATAGTAGAAATACCCTAAATTTGTCTTTTTCATAGACTTTCCTTTGGCTCTGACATCAGTCAGTTTTCAAGAACAATAGTATATCTTCAACAACTGAAGCTCATTCCTTAATGTGTCCTAAAATGTGAGATGTAATAAACTCACCAAATGGCAGAGCTGGCAGGGACCTTTAAAGACCATCTATCCTACCCCTTCTGACTTTAGAGATGAAAAAACCAAGGCCCAGAGAAGGAATGTGACTTTCTTAATGAGGGGCACACAAAGAGTTAACAGCTCTTTCTCCTGGAGCTGTTTGGTATTTAAAGCCCTTCACAGCTTTGCCCCTTCCTATAATTCTACTCTTATGTTTGCCTCCTCTTCACATAATCTACGATGGAGCAGAACCACTCTTCACACAGTGCATCACATAGGATGCTCTACCTACTTTCTTCCTCCTCATTTCAGATTCCTGGTTTCCCTGGCTTCCTTCAAGCCTCAGCTCAAATCTTATCTCCAGCAGGAGCCTTTCCTTCCTTCCCCATTCCACCCCCCCCATTTCCCTCATGTTGCTAGTACCTTCTCTCTGAGATTACCTTTTATCTACTCCATATACATTTTGTATGTAAAAGTTATTGGCATCTTCTTTCTCCAATTAGAATGTGAGTGCCTTTCTTTGCATCCCCAGCACAGAGCCTGGCATATAGTCATGGCTTAATAAATACCTGTTGACTGACAGTTGACTGATCTCACTCGGTCTTCACAAAAGCCCTGTGAGGTAAAGTATTACAAGGCATTCTTTTGGGGAACTCCTGATGAAAATCAGTTGTTCTGTAATTTATAGTCTCTGAGAGTTGACTGAGGTGCTGAGAGTTTAAATAACTTGCCCAGGGGTCACATAGCCAGAATGCATCAAAGGCTGGACTTGAATCCGGATCTTCCTGGATAGTAATACCTGCAGTTTATAAAGTACTTTCCCTACAACCATTCCATGAGAAAGGTAGGGGAAGTATTTAATGAGCATTTTACGCAGTACACAACTGAGGCTTCACCATGGTCATCTAGCTTCTAAGTGGTTCACCCAAGGTCAAATGGAGGGATTTAAACTTGGGTTTCTGACCCCAAGATTAGTGCCATTTCCTCATCTGTTAAATGGGGATAGTAATACCTGCAGTATTAGAGCTCAGATTGACTCTCTAGTCATTACAGAACAGTCTAATCCCCATTTAACAGTTGAGGAAACGGCACTAATCTTGGGGTCAGAAACCCAAGTTTAAATCCCTCCATTTGACCTTGGGTGAACCACTTAGAAGCTAGATGACCATGGTGAAGCCTCAGTTGTGTACTGCGTAAAATGCTCATTAAATACTTCCCCTACCTTTCTCATGGAATGGTTGTAGGGAAAGTACTTTGTCAACTTGAAGAATTACAGAAATGTGAGTTACTATAATTTGCTGCCATCTTTCATTAGGCTCCCCTTTCCATTTGATAAAAGGCCTATGCTTCCTTTTGCCTTCTCATTATGCCTCTTCATTTAAAGGAGATTTTTCCATTTTTCCGTCTCTCTTTTGCCAGTTGTACTTCATTTGTGCTATAGTCTTATTGGTTTCTTCTTCTCATATTCCTGCTGCTTTTCCTTCTTCTGTCTTCTCTTACTAACCTGGCCTATTTCCATTTGTTGTTTCGTTCACATTTGCATTTCAGCTTTTTAAACAGCCTGCCTGGCTCAGCCAACTCAGCTTCTTTCTACATTTCTCATCTTTCTGATGCATCAAGTTGGTCTTCACTTGTACTATTGGTACAGTGTTTTTTTTTTTTTTTTTATAGAACATGCAGTTCTCTTGGACTTCTTTTCCTTTTTGAAAATTCTTTCCCAGGGAACCTATTACAACTATTGAAATCTGCTTTCTCTTTTTCTTATAGTTTCTTTCCTTACTTTCTTCATATTTACTTTCTTATATTGCTTATAACAATATGTTGACTTTCATTGAAGTTGAGTTTAAATTCTCACTTAAATTCAAATATGAGTTGTTGAGTTGTTTCAGTTATGTCCATCTCTCTCCGACTTGATTTGGGGTTTACTTGACAAAGATACTGAAGTGGTTTGCCATTTCCTTCTCCAACTCATTTTACAGATGAGGAAACTGAGGCAAAAAAGGATAAATGACTTGCACAGGGTCACACAGCTAGGAAGTATTTGAGACCAGATTTGAACTCAGGTCCTCCTGACTCCAGAGCCAGCACTCTATCCACTATAATATTTGGCTGCCCTCATATTTGAGTTCTAAAACACAAATGGACTTCACTCTGCTTTCTGGAAGTCTCCTAAACTCTTCAAACTTTTGATCTCTTATCTCTTATCGCTGTCAGTTACACACCTATTCATCTTGTAAAGCCCTCCTCCAGGGCTTCCTCCTCCACTCTTCCCAGATCCTCTCAGTGAAAGCCACCAGTGATCTCCATCAAGGAATCACAGCAGTTGTTTTTTCATACAAACAAGTGATTATGTCAGGACTGTTATATTACAAAGCACTTGTTCTCCTTCAGGGGAAATGCAGGCTAGAACAACAAGTTGACAGAATATCCTCCCATGCAGGGGAACGTGAGCTTTGTATTTCACCCCCAGCTGCCAATTACAAGAAACTCATGACACATCATAAAATAACTAACATCAAGGGCCCGTCATCCTCCAATCCCACTCCTGTTGTTCTGTGGCTCCTACATGCCACCTCCTTTCCTTGAGTGCTAGCGTAGGACCTAATTGCTATTATTAACACTTACAACCTTGGGGCAAGCCAAGAAGGATGGAAATATTTCCTGTTGTTTCCCATCATAAGGGGGGGGACACCTAAGTTTCTCTGGTAAATACAGGGACCTGGATAAAATGTGGTCTCCAGTGAATCTCTGAATGGCAGATCTTCAGATTTTCTATCTATTCAGTACTACCTAGGCAAAGCAGATAGCTCTTCAATTTATCTGAGAGACTTTAAAAGTCTCCCATGCTCCCAAATATTACTCCAATCTGCCCCTGGCCCTAAAATTCTCATTATTAATTTCTTCTATGATAGAAGGATGCTTTTACTTATTTGGTTTTAATATGTTGTCATTCTGAACTTAAAAACACCAACAAAACTGAATATTTCCATATACAAAGCCCCAAAAAAGAATATTTTGTCTGAAATCATGAATTGCATTATATATAGATTGTTTTTAGTTTGGAAGAGGTTTCTAAAGTATATACTAAATTCAACATATTCATTCCAAAAAGCTGTCCTGGCTGTTTGATTTTCCCTCTAAACCTCACTCTCTTCTCTTCTCTGCATTTTAAATGCTTCATTAACACTCTTTGCTTTTCTTTCTGTTTCTCTATTTGTTGCTATTTCTTGTTTTCCTTCTTTTCTTCTTTCTTCCTTTCTTTTAGTCTTGCTGTCACTGGTACTTCTTTTCCCCTCAAAAAAAAATTAGAATAGTCATAGTGATAAAATAGCATTTATATAGTACTTTTACAAATAATATCTCAATTCATCCTTACGATAACACCAAGAGGAAATTGCAATTATTATCCTCATTTTATGGAAAAAAATTGAAGCAGACAAAAGTCAATTAACTTCAGTATTTGAGGTTAAACTTGAATTCAGATCTTCCTGATTCCAGGTCCAACACTTTATCCATTGTTCCACCTAGTCACACAAAGTGGATCTACCCACCTGTTAGCCATGTCCAAAGATGTCTCATTCTATGCTTCTAACTGACCACCTCTCTGTCAAGATATAGGAGGTACAACAGTTATTGTCCTGGCTCCCACTACTTGAGGACTAAGTGTGTTACATTTCACTACTTCCTCATGATGTCCAGGACTTTTAAGGTGTTGGGAGTCTCTGGTCTCTATCAGCGGCAAGAACAAATATTCAAATGTATCCTCCCAACACTTCAGAGGCTTAATCCCTCCTACATTACTGCTGAATCTCATGGGAAGTATAAAGGGATTAAGGTCACAATTCAGCTCAGTTCCTACATATCATCAATTCCACTAAGTTCTAAGTCAAAAGTCCCCTTGGACATGCATCCTGAGACCATGGTTTCTCAGGACCTCCTTGCAGGGCTGACAACAACATCCAGCTTGGGTTCCCAGGTCAGGCACTCCATTATTTGCACCTAAACCAAGAAAGGACAAATAAAACAAGATCAAAACCCTAATCCCATAGCTGTGTAACCCTGGGCAAGTCACTTAACCCCCCCCCCAAAATCAAAAATAAATAAATAAACATTAAAAAAATTTAAAAGAGGGGAAAAAACCCCAATCCCATTTTTTGGGGGGACACAAGGCCTACAGGAGAAGGTAGCACTTCTTCCTCCCTAGATGCCATCAGAAAGAGAGTAAGTGCCCCTCATTCCAACAGATTTAAAGATGCAGGCAGATCCAGCTATGTAGCCAAGGGAAAGATGATACTCCTAACACATGGTAGGTCAATGAAGGATATCTTTTCTCAGAAGCAGGTCCCTGGCATCTCCCACATGAATGCTTCCATCTTACATGATCTGGGAATGCACCCAAAGCCCATTATAGAAGCATGTTCCAGCCTCAAACCTATGAATTTCTTGTTGGTCATTGAATTGATCAGAGTTCTTAAGTTTTTGGAAGTTGTTTCTCTTTACAATGTTGTGGTCATTGTATAAATTGTTCCCTTTTTCCTACTTATTTCACTCTACATCTGAATCTGTACTTTCTGTTATTCCCTATAGTACAAGAATATTCCAATAAATTCATATACAATAATTTGTCCATTCCCCAAATTACGAGGGCCCCATCAGTTTCCAGTTTTCTGTACTATAAAAAGAGCTGCTATTATCATTTTTTTTTACATTTTGGTCTTTTTCTTTGCTTAATCTTTTTCAGGTACAGGTCCCGTAGCAATATCACTGGACTAAAGAATATGTAAAGTTTAGTGGCTTTTTGGGAATAGTTCCAAATTGCTTTCCAAAAAGGCTGGGCCAATTCATGGTCCACCAGCAGTATGTTAATATCCCACAGTCCCTCCAATAATGGTTATTTTCCTCTTTTTTGAAATCATCTTTAACAAACTGTTGGGCTTTACCTGGAACCTCAGAATTGTTCTAATTTAAATTCCTCTTGTTATTAATGATTTAAAGCAAAAATTTTAATATGCTTGCTGACAGTCTCCTATTTTTCTTTTGAGAACTGCCTATGCATGGCCTCTATAGATGTATCTTTATTTTAATTCTTTCTTTTTTATTACTTTATTTTGATTTATCAACAATCACTTCCTTAAGCTTCTGAGTTTTAAATTTTTCTCTCCCTCCCTGCCACCCTCCCCAAGATGGCACATAACCTGATATAGGCTATACATATTCATTCTTATTAAACATATTTTCACATTAGTGATGTTATAAGGAAGACTTAGAACCAATAGGAGGAACCAACAGAAACAGAAAACAAAACAAAACAGAAGAAAAAAATAGTAAATAGTATGCTTCAATCTGCATTCAAACTCTGTAGTTCTTTCTTTGGATGTGGATGGCATTTTCCATCATGAGACTTTTGGAGGTGTCTTAGATCCTGGCATTGCTGAGAAGGGCTAAGTCTATCAACATTAGCCATCACATAATGTGGCTGTTACTGTATACAATATTCTCCTGGTTCTCCTCACCTCACTCAGCATCAGTCTATACAAGTCTTTCCAGGTTTTTCTGAAGTCAGCCTGTTTATCATTTCTTATAGCACACTAGTATTCCATTACATTCATATACCACAACTTGTTCAGCCATTCCCCAGTTGATGGGCATTCCCTCAATTTCTAATTCTTTGCCACCACTAAAAGAGCTGCTATAAATATTTTTGGACATGTGGGTCCTTTTCCCCTTTGTATGATCTCTTTGAGATACAGCCCTAGAAGTGCCATTGGTGGGTCAAAGGGTACACACATTTTTATTGCCCTTTGGGCATAGTTCCAAATTGCTCTCCAAAATGGTTGGATCATTTCGCAACTCCACCAACAATGCATTAGTGTTCCAATTTTCCCACATCTTCTCCAACATTTATCATTTTCCTGTTTTGTCATGTTGGCCAATCTGATAGGTGTGATGTGGGACCTCAGAGTTGTTTTGATTCGCATTTCTCTAATCAACAGTGACTTAGAGCATTCTTTCATATGACTATAGATGGCTTTAATTTCTTCATCTGAGAACTGCCTGTTCATATCCTTTGACTATTTATCAATTGGGAAATGACTTGTATTCTTACAAACTTGACTTAATTCTCTGTAGATTTTAGAAATGAGGCCCTTATCAGAGACACTGGTTGTAAAAATTCTTTCCCAGTTATCTACTTTCCTTCTAATCTTCATTGCATTGGCTTTGTTTGTGCAAATACTTTTCAATTCAATGTAACCAAAATTATCCATTTTGCATTTCATAATGTTTTCTACTTCCTGTTTGGTCATGAATTCTTCCATTCTCCATAAATCTGATAAGTAAACTATTCCTTCCTCTCTCAGTTTGCTTATAGTATCAGCCTTTATATCTAAATCATAAACCAATTTTGGCTTTATCTTGGTATAGGGTGTAAGATGTTGGTCTATGCCTAGTTTCTGCCATACTCTTTTCCAGTTTTCCCAGCACTTTTTGTCAAATAGTGACTTCTTATCCCAGAAACTGAGGTCTTTGGGTTTATCAAATAGTAGATTACTATAGTCACTGACTACTGTGTTTTGCATACCTAACCTATTCCACTGATCCACCACTCTATTTCTTAGTAGATGTATTTTTTTAAAAAAGCATTTTTTTCTCTCTCACTTCTTCTCCCATCTCCACTAAACAATTTTTAAAACCCTCATAATAAATGTGCATAGTCCAGCAAAACAAATTCCTACATTGGTTATAACTATATATATGTGTATGTATACACACACACACACACACACACACACACACACACATATGCATTTTTAAGTCCTTCACCTCTCTAGCAGAAGTAGGATAGCATGCTACATTTTCAGTCTTCTAGAATTGTGGTTTGTCATTGAACTGATGAGAGTTCTAAAGTTGTTTTTATTTATAATGTTATTGTAAAACTCAGACTCCTAGTTTTTACTTTACTCTGCTTCAAAACTCAGAGGATTTCCCAGTTTCTCCCAAAATTGTCCATTTCATCACTTTTTATGGCAAAATTGTATTCCATTACTTTCATATACCATAATTTATTTAGACATTCTTCAATAGGTGAGCATCCCTTTAGTTTCTAATTTTTTGCTACAATGAAAAGAGTGGGTATAAATATTTATGTACATATGGGTCCTTTTAGTATTTCTTTGATCTGTTTGGGGTATATACCTAGTAATATTTAACCCTTTATCAGTGGAGGATTGGATAGTATTCTTGAATGTTTGAATAAGTTCCCCATATAGCTTAGCTATCTGATCGTTACCAGAGAAATTTACTGCAAGTCCATCACCCAGTTAACTGTTTCCATTTTAATTTTAGGTACAACAATTTTGTTTGTACAAAGTTTTTCAATTTTAGGTAATCAAAATTTCTCACATTACCTCCCATAGATCATTTCTATTCCACTTGGTCAAGAAGAATTACCCTAGTTATAGCTGTGAAAGATACAATGGTAATTTCCTTCAATTCTCCTTTAATTTATTTATTGAGCCTTTCATATCTAGGTCATGTATCCCTTTGGAGTGAGATATCAATATAAACCTATTTTCTGCCAGTTCATTTTCCTATTTTCCATCAGTTTTTGTTGACTAAAATTCCTTACCTTAGTACTTGAAGTATTTGGGTTTATCAAACACTGCTGCTAGGTTAATTTAATTCTGGATTTTGAGGTCCTAATCTGTCCCACTAATCAACTTTTCTTTTAATGAGTACCAAATACTTTTAATGATTAACTGCACTAATCTCTCTGTTTATGTACGTGTGTGCACATTCAATCCACCTTTGTCTGGCTCAGATAAGAATAAGGATCACATTATGCCTGCTATCCAAACTCCTTTCTCCTTTGTTGCATATTTATCTTTTTACATGCCCCAATCATGAGACGTAATAAGTTCCACTACTGTTTTCATTTTTCCTTTGCCCCCTTTTCTTTACTTTATTTATACCATCACCAGGGAACAAAACCATCACTGGTCCCTCTTATTAGTCGTATTATGTGTGTGATCCTTGAAGACAAGATTCTGAAAGATCATTTGTCTCTCCTCTCCATGAGAATGTGCTTTACAATTGTTTAGTCCCTGGCTATTGCTAAAATATATTTACCATTCTAGGTTTCTTTTGACTTCTGTTTGTATTTCATTGTTTCTAGTCAGCTCTAATATTTTCATAAGGAAAGCTTGAAAGTCTTCTATTCAAGTAAACATCCTTTTTTTTCCCAAGTAGGTTTATTGTCAGTCTTTCAGGACAAGTAACTTTAGGTTGCAAACCTTTCTTTTACCTTTCGGAATGTCACATGCCAAGATTTTCTATTACTTAGGCCAATTCTTGTGTGATCCTGACCGATTCTCTGGCATGTTAATTCTTCCTTTCTGGCTATTGTGGTATCTTTTCTTTTACTTGGAAACTTTGGATTTGGGCCATTACATTCTTGGGAGTTCGAGAGTTTCTTTTAGGAGATGCCCCATGGATTCTTTCTATTTTCACTTTGCTCTCTGGTCCTAATAAATCTAAGTGGTTTTCATTTACAATTTCTTAAAATATATTTTCATGCCTTTTCTTTCCTTGGTCATGGTTTTCACAAAGACAAATGATGCTTAAATTACCTCTACTTGACCTGTTTTCCAGGTCAGTTGTTTTGGATGGTAAATACTTCCTACAGTAAATATAGTAAAAAGCTATTTTTCTAGTCTTTTGATTTTATGCTAATGTTTCCTGTTATTTCTTAGAGTTATTAAGTTTTGCTTGGTCCATTCTAATTTTCAGGGAATCTGCTACTTGCATAAGGTTTTCTATCTTATGTTTGCAGCTATCTTATGTTTTTCCTCTTTTCATTTTTTCCCTCTGGAGCTCTTGTTTTCTTTTTAATATCCTACCTTATCTCATCCAGGTATTCTTGCAGTCCTTATCATCAAGCCATTTTTGCCCCTGACACTCACCTTGTATTTATTTTGCCATTCTTCTCTTGTGGGTTTTTCTTTTGAGTGTCTCTTGATCCATAATATTTCTTTATAGTGTTTCATATCTCCTTTTGTTTTGTCATATCTAAATCCTCAGTTCCTAATGTGGAGCTTTGTGCCAAGAATACCTTTCCT
The DNA here is from genome assembly GCF_003287225.1 of Phascolarctos cinereus. Lineage (NCBI taxonomy): Eukaryota > Metazoa > Chordata > Mammalia > Diprotodontia > Phascolarctidae > Phascolarctos > Phascolarctos cinereus. Next base: position 188,757,128 of record NW_027555514.1, read on the forward strand.
TCCTCTCCTCCAATTTTACACAAAGCAATATTATCTACCAGAATTCTCTCACCATGTCATCTGAGCTAGCATTTTCTATGAGCTTACTCCATGAATGCTCCATGACTGCTTTCTCCTTAGAAAGTATTAAAATTATCCTCAAGGTTTGATTGGTTCAGGGGACTAACACTCAAGCCATTAATATGGTTTCCTGGTCACCTAAAGGTAGCAAAGAAGCCTGCCCAACCAAATGGAGTTATCTAGACCCTTCAGACCTGACAGATGTCCCATAGCTGTGTGAGACTCCACACCCTACCCCATTGACAAGATGCATTTCATTTCCCCAAAACAAGTGCTTTGGACAAAATAGTCCTTGTTGAAAATCCTTCAAATCTCATTGTGTTTATTGTTAAATGGCCTTAGAGTACTTCATTTTCTTGTAATATTGAACTTAAACTAAGAACTGGACTGAGTCAGGTTTGGTTTATTAAAGGTGTTCAGTCTGTGGTTGGTCCTGACCTCAATTTCCTGGCTTCCTGCCATTGGCTTTCACCTCCCCTGGTGTTTCTAGGCTCAGTGCATTAGCACTTTCAGTTAGAGTTCTATGGTTGGCTGTCCCACCTCCCTTCCCAGGACTTCCCTAGCAGGGACATTATTGGAATGTTTTGTCCCCTCAAAGACTGTGTCTTGCCCCACCCTACCCTGCCAGGGCTTCCCTAATCATGGCACTGTCATTAATTTGTCCCAGTCTAGGCAGTGCCATGGTCTTCAAGCCTGTTTACCTGAGCTTGTGCTGGCTTTGCTGGTGGGACTTCTCTTCCATTGCTGAAGCTCCTGACTATATTTTTGTGCAGCCTTAAGTTAAATGAAGGAGCTTATTAATGTTTGTCTTTGGATTTTTTGATCATTTTTCTAATCTGGCCCGTTTAAAATTATTGTTGGAGTAAATGTGGGAGAGATAGGCTCCTTGCAACCTTTTCATATCACCATCTTAACCCCACCCTCAAATGTTTCTTTTAAAATACAACTGTATTATGTGAGAATAACAGATCACTTAACATTAGGTATTAATATCTTAGCATGAATTAGATGATCAAATAAACTAGCAAAGGTGGGAGTGGGCTCCAAAGGAATGGAAGAAAAAATAGTTTTGATGATGGGGAGGATATAGGGAAGGTCTTAACCATGAGGTGTTCCTGAGGATGGCAGGTAATGGTAGATGGGAGGGGCTATGATAGCTATGTTAAAAAGATGGACTCAAAGGATAAAATCAAACTTGAGCTGCCTCAGAATTTTGCCTATCCATTCCTTGGCCCTGGCCTATCCATCTCCTTCTTCCTCCCCTGTAACACCTGTTCTCACCATTTCTTCCCAGGATAATAAAAGTTCTACATACATCAGCACACCACCCTTCTCCAGGTCAGAAAGATAAGGCTCCCACAGGACTTGGGGAAGCTGAAAAATGTTGAATGTCCCCTGGGAAGCATTGGTCATGCATGAAATATCATCCAGATTCTCATCTGGGCTCATCTCTGACAAATGAATCATTTGGTGTGTCAGAGGCACAGCCAACTAAAACCAAAACAGAGTTACCTTCCTACTTTCAGGGCTTCCACAAGAAATAATGAGTCAGTGCCTCTAGATCACTTGGAAATCCTTAAATAAAAGGGTCTTAGGAAATACAGAAGCAGCTTGTTCTCATAACTAGAAAGCCCACGGCTCTGAGTCAGGGAAAGCACCATGACTGAGGAAAGGAATGTTATTTCTTCCCATGCAAATATTAAAATCATGTAAGATTCTTCAATAGATGCAACCTTTGAGATAACTTTGTTTAAGGATCCTTTCTGATTAGCACTGTGGTTTCTGGGGCACCCTCACCTCATACATGGGGCCTCTTCAGACAAATTACCCCAGGCTCAGCACTCTGTAGGTCCCCTTTAGCATGGTTAAGTGTTTCACAGTTGTGGGACTCTGCATTTAAGAAAATGAGTAGCAGTTTCAAGCCCCTAAATATGAGGAAATGGATGGCCACCTAGAGAAGTTCTGCTCAGTGAGAACACTGACCCAGTTCAAACTTCCCTCCACCTGTTCCCAGGCTACTGGTTCTTGCTGTATCTACGGAATCAATACATTTGCTTCTATCAGTTTCATCTTCCTTGTGTTTCTGGACTCAGAGAACTAGCAAATTTCACTGTGTTCAGTCAGGGCTTTGTCATTGACTGTTCCTAGTAGAGCAGGGGGAGGGGAGGGTCTGTTGCAGTTTTGTATAATAGAAAAAAATGCTATACTTATAGTTAAGAAATCAGTATTTGAGACTTGGCTCCTATATTCGTAAGAAATGAGTAAGTCCCTTTATTTCAGTTTCTTTATCCATAAATTGGGATTTAAAATACATTCACTATCTATCCCATAGGATCTGTGTGAAAAAAAAAGTGCTTCTTTCTACAAAGCTACCAAAATATTTTAATCTGTGGTTGGGGAGGTGAGGAGGAGATAATGAGTTCTGTGCTATAAGAAAAGGACAGTTGGGAAATTTTGCCTGAATTGATGAAAAGTGAAATGAATAGAACCAAGAGAACAGCATAGTGAACAATATTATAAAAAGAAATAACGTTCAAAGGCTTAAGAACTCTGATCAATGCAATGATCAACTATGCTTCCTGAAAGAGAGGTGATCGACTTAAGACGCAAAATGAGACATACCTTTTTTGGACATGGGCAATATGGGAATTTGCTTTGCTTGACTACACATATTTGTTGCAAGGGTTTTTCTTTTCCAATAAGGGGGCAGAGGTGGAAGAAAGAGAAAATAAATGTTCATTTATTGGAAAAAAGTAAAATAAAATAAAGGATACATAAAATCAAATAATAAAAATTTGTTTTAAACTGACAACAACAAAGATATAAGTTCTGTTTCAAACATATTGGGTTTGAGATGTCTATGGATAATTTAGTTTAAAATGTCCAATACATAAACAATTAGATCTCAGGGAAAAGGATAGAATTGGTTATAAAGAATCACTTGCACACAGATGATAACTGAACTCATGAGAGATGGTGAAGTTATAGAAGTTACTCTGTCTCTTACTTACTCTATCTCTCTATCTTTCTACCTCTCTCTGACTTGCTCTCTCTCTCTCTCTCTCTCTCTCTCTCTCTCTCTCTCTCTCTTCCTCCCTCCCTCTGTAACTTCAGCAGAGAGAGAGGAGGGAGGGAATACGTATTTGTATAATATCTACTCTGTGACAGGCACTGTGATAAGTGCCTTACAAATATAGTATAAGGAGTACAGAAAGAGAAAAGGGCCTAACACAGAGTTTTAGAGAACACTCATAGTAGGCTTGACATGGATCATGAGAAAGCAATGGAGACTGAGAAGGAGTAGTCAAACAAGCAGGAGAGAGAACCAAAAGATGGTAGCGTCATGAAAATCCAAAGAAGAGAAATTATTCAGGTGATTAATAATGCCAAATACTACAGTGAGAACAAGGATTAGGACTGAGAAAAGACCATTAAATGTGTCTGTTAAAATATCATTATTCACCTTTGGAGAGAGTAGTTTCAGCTGAGTAATGAAAGCTGACATCATATTCCAGAGGGTTTAGAAGAGAGTAAGGGGAAATATTGAGGAAAGAAAGCTTTTTCAAGGAGTTCAACTGAGAAAGGAAGGCAAGATATTGGCCAATAGCTACCAGAAGTGAGAGCATCTAGTGAAGGTTTTTGAAGTATGGGAGAGGTATGGGTGGTATTTGTAAACAGCAGGGAAGGAGCCAGTAGATAGGGAGAGATTTAAGATTAAAGAGAAATGTTAGTGGGGCAATCTGCTGAAGAAAATGGGAGAGGAGAGAATCAAGGGTTTAGGTAGAGGGGTTGGCCTGGGCAATGAGGAGGGCTGCTTCTTCATCATAACAAGATGATGATTTCAAAGGGTTATGAGATGAGAATGAAGGAAGAAAAAGCCTTAGGTTTTCTTTTCAATAAAGTATGAGACAAAGCGTCAGATGAACAGGTGGGAAGGAGAGGTATTGTGAGAAGCTTAGGAATAGAAAAGAAAGTTTCAAACAGCTGTTGTGCTAAGTGGGCTAGAGAACCAATAAGAGGGAAGAACAAAAAAGAGTGTCTTCCTTCACCTAAGGATATGTATGACCAGAAAATCAGGGGCCAGTCATTTAGCAAAAACAAGAGATAATAGATGGGCAATATAAAGGTTGCCCTGGTTTGCATGAAATATTAAAAGGCCTCAAGGAAAGCCTCCAGCATCCTGAATAGATCCTTTATGGCATTCTAATGGAGGGAGAATAACAAGAAATGAAGAGGAAGAGAAGGCATCAATGAACTGTTATCTAAACCAAGGGAGGGAGTTTGGACATTGACAATATCACAAATCTGACAAAGCACTGATGTTGCTTCTAATCCATCTCAGTGGTTTCAGACACATATGTAGCCCGTTAGGTTGCATGGATCATTATAGGATAAGAAGGAAGAGTCTTTTTTTTCCTCACCTCCTTTTTTAAGCAGAGGGTTTTATTAAATACTTGTCAGGGACATTATAAAGAAGGATCACCCCCTTTGGGTGAGATCCCTTCCAACTCTGATTCCAGGACTCTCAGGACCATCCATAAATTAAGCCACATTCCAACTCAGCAGCAGCTGCCAGCAAATATGCTCTCTACCACTGTTTTGCTTTTTTTGTGGACTCCACCTTCATCAGAAACAGTGCTTTGGATTCTCCACAAGAACACTAACAGAGTGCTTTCTGGCCCTCCCTTCCACCACACCTCCTTTCTAAGCTCAATGCCCTTTCTTACACTGGGACTCATACTTCCATATACTTACACAGCATCCAAAAATAGGGGGAAAAATGCATTCCTCATCCATTACCAAATGCCAGAAATAATAATGACAACAAGCCACACATATGCAGTACATTTTAGACCAATCCATTCTTCCCACCCCAGGCTAAATAAATGAATTTAGTTGTCCCATTTTTCTGAGGACTATAAATTCAAGTATGTGGAATTACATAGAGCAAAATGTTTATGAGCTATAAAAATATTGATGTCTTGTGTATTGTGTCCCATATCTCTGCCCCCCCCTTGAATTTGGGTGTAAATTTGGACAACTTGACATCTCTTGGCCTCAATTTCCTCATCTATAAAACCAGGTAGTTGAACTAGATGATCTCTAACATAACTTTCACCTTGAAAATTCTAAGAACCCAGGAGTCTACTTGTCTATTTTTTCTTTGGGGGCCAAATCTGTGATTTCATTAATATGGGGACCTCCCATCACTGAGGAAGCTGCCTCTGTGAATGCAGATCAGCATCTGTCCTGCAACTTATAGTCTTAGAGTTGTCTGATGCACTGAGAAATTAAGTGACTTGCCTAGGGTCACACAGCCTCTATGTTTGAGAAGCAGGACTTGAACCCAGGAATTTCTGGCTTTGAGGCAGTTTCTGTTTCATTACACCTTGATTCTCCCCCTCCCCCATCTCTCTCTGTCTTTATCTGTATTTATGCATCTATTTATACATGTATGTATGTATGTATTTATGTGTCTATGTATCTATCAAACAACTATATAATTATAAAATCTTAAAACATATGTAATCTAAACAGCTGAGTTATACTCCCACATCTCCAAATGCCTCTTGGACTTCTCTAACTGGACGTCCATAGGCATTTCAAATGTAACGTGTCCAAAAACAGAACTCATTATCATTCCTCCCAAGCCTCTCTAGTTCTGAATTTCTTTATTACTACCAAAGTCATTACCATCTTCTCAGTCATCAAGCCTACAATCTCAGTGTCATTCTAAACTCCTCATTCTCACTCACCCCAGATATCCAATGTATGAATAACATTTCTTTTATATATATATATATATATATATATATATATATATATATATACATATATATATACATATATATATACATATATATACATATATATATACATATATATATATATATGTATATATATACTCTTCTCACCATTCATACAGACAGAAACCTAGTTTAAGAAGTAACACTTGCCTAAATTACTGCTTTTTAGCTGGTTTCCCTGCCTCATCTCTAGCCATTCCAAACCTTCCACTCCACTGACAGGACGGTTTTTCTAAAACATAAATTGGACCAAATAGGACCAAAACAAGGTCATAAATCCCACCCTGCTTAACGAACTCTGAAAACTAGGATGCCCATAATCAAATATAAGTCCTCTTTTTGGCATTGAAAGCTCTTTATAACTTGGCCTCATCCTTTTTCAGCCTTCTTGCACCTTACTAACTTTTATGCCATCACTAACCTATCATCTGTTACTTTTTACTTATTAGTTCCCATTTCTGGAATATTTGGCTCTATTACCCTTACCCTTAGTTTCTCTGGTTTTCTTCAAGATTAAACTCAAATCCCACCTCCTACAGGAAGCCTTCCCCTATCTCTCCCTCTGTTAATACCTGCCTTTTTCAGAATATATCTACTTCGCATGTACCTAATTAATTACCTTTTGTCTCCCTCATTTGAAATGTGTGCGTCTTGAGGGCAGGAGTGATTTTTTGCCTTTGCGGGAAAGGGATGATATTCTCAGCCTTTAGCACAGTACCTGGAACAGCCAATGCTTAATAAATGCTTGATTACTGACTGACTGACTCTAAATTCCCATCTAATGAAGGAATTCTCTCTGCATTGCTGAAAAGTGGTCATCTAACCTCTTTGCCTCTGCTGGAACAGAGAGAGAACGCTGGCAATTTCAAAAGGCAATCTGTTCCTTGATGAGACAGCTCTTAAGAAACTTTTATAACTAAAAGTGTATATTTTTTTGATGATAATTCACCTCTAAAACTGGAGACATGGAATCACAGGATTCGGGGCTGGAAGGTACCTTACAGATGATCTAGTCTAATCATCTCATTTTACAATTAAGGAAACTGAGGTTCAGAAAAGTCACATCAAATATTTAGTTGTTTAACAGGATATTCCACTGGATAAGGAAACTATGACAATATATAGAGAGAACTTTAATAAATTTCCAAAACCAGCAACCACTTATTTAATACCCACTACATGTACAGAATTGTACTGAGAAACCTAACTCTAACAAATATCAGCTATCTTTGTGAAAACTTCCAGCTTCTGGACCAGCTCCATACCTAGAAGTAGTTATAGTAGCTAATTCCCAACCTCCTCACTGGTAGTCAGTAAGTAGCCCACAAACGATGAAATGGAAAAAGTCCTGGATTTTGGAGTCTGTGCACCAGGGTTCAAATGTTCTTTCAAAGTCACCTGTGTAGCTTTCAGCAAATCACTAAGCCTCACTTTGAAATGTGTATGTAGCACACAGGGGTGGGCTGCTAAATGTTTAACAACTGGCTCTCCAGAGGGAAATTATCTGCTAATTTCCAAGGTGTAAATGTTTATAATGAAAATTTAACAATCAGCTCTCCTGAGCCATTCTCCACCACATGCCTGTAAACCATCTAGCAGTGGGTTCCCAGAGGTACAATGGTTTCTCAAGATCTAGGGGTGACTCTGTGGGTGACCTTTCAAGGGACCTTTACCTGAACTTCAATACTATGATCCTTTGAAGGCTTAAGGTAACTCCACTGGCATGCTCAAGTGTGTGTGTGTGTGAGCAGTGGGTGATAGGGATGGGATGGGATACAGTAAAGAAAACAGATACCTAAAACCTATTAAAATGAGGTCAAAAGGCTAGGTATAAGTGAATCTTTACCTCATTAGTTCTAGTTAGCAAATACTTCACATCAATGAACATAAAGGGAGAAAGAAAGATGGTATAAGAAGACATAGAAGGAAGGGTTGTGTCAACTTTTAGATGAGGGAAAAACTTGTGCCTAACTAAAGGGCCAATTTCAATATACATATTACAGAAGAGGAAGTTAGATGAGGGAATTCTCTGGGATTTAGAGATCCTGTTTTCTTAGCCAATAAGAAGTATGCCTTCACATCAAACATCAAGGTTCCAAATTCTAGCACTAACCCTGGGGCACTGCAAGTCTTTTATTTATTGACAAAAGTATGTCAACAAGCCACCACCTGTGGCACTGGTTCCCCAAGCCAAGACATCCAGATTTACCACCTCGTGTGCAAGCTGTATGCCTATACAAGTCCTCTGTCTGGACTCTTACCTTGTGCTAATCATTCCTACTCTTCCCTAATCCCGGTCCTACCACCTCACCTGTCACTTGGCCCAATCCTCAGTGCCCCTTTGAATTCTTCTTTCTTGACTATAAACTTTCTTACATTCTCCAACTTTTTTACCGGAATCAACCAAAAAACTGGGTCTCCCTTGACATCACCACATCCCTCGAAACCCTCTCTCCTAGAGGTTATTTCTTCTCCTACTCAGAGTACCAAGAAAAATGGGGATATTCCTTGCTACTTCAAGACTATAAGACCTTCCAAAGCACCTTGGAAGAGGCACAAGGGAAAATGTGAAGAGTGATTTCCTCTCAAAATCATAAGTCAAGATTTCTTGTGAATGGTTAGAAGAGCAATTTAAAATGAGCACATGAGCCAAGACTGGGCTACCTAAATCACTGGTTGTGATCTACTTGTTGGACTTGGCTCCTTTCCCAGATGATTTCTAAACCAGTTTACTATTTCCACACACCATCTCTCTGGTTTACAGGAATTCTTTTTGGAAGTGGGTTAAAATCAGCCACCTCATCCATAATTGATAAATTGTCATCACAACTCTCCTGGATCACCCATTCTCCCCAGCTAATCATAAGGCTTTAGGTTAAATAAATCCAGCAAAAGTTGGGGACCTCAAGGGATCAAAAGTTCTAATTCCCAGAAGCATAAAGAAAAGTCAAAAACAAAAGCAAATACCGACAGGATTATTAATATGAAAATAGTATTGAAGAATTAAATTAAAGGACTAAAAGGAGAAGAAAATTTTTTTAAAAAACACACACAATTCAGTGATGAAAGCTGAGGCTGGGCCAGTATGTGGAAGATGAGCATAGCCAAAAGTGCAGTTGGAGGTAGAAGAAATACATGTCATGGGACTTGAAGAAAAAATAAGCTAAGGTAGGGTGGGAAAGCAAATACCTGAACTGGGAGTGGGATAAAGGAAGGCCAGTCTCTGTCCTTTGGGTAATGAAAAGTAAAAGAGAACCTGCCTTGGAAGAAGCTAACAGTAGAAACCAGGTCAGAAGTTGAAAGAGGAAACTGATGGAAATAGTAGTAAATTAGGGTGAGTAAGGAGAGCTTGAAGTAAGGGTGGAGTAGTGGGATCAAAGGATTTAGAACTAGATAGTTCAGAGGAATACAGGTCTGGAGCTAAAAGGAACCTCAGAAGCCAATTAGATTTTTTAATTTACAGCTGTGGAAATGGGGGCCCAAGGAAATTAAATTATTCACTTATGGTCCATCAGGTAGTAAATATCAGAGGCTGAATCCAAGCCCCTCATTTTTACATGTGAGGAAACTGATGTCAGGAAAGGAACAGAGACTGACTCAAAGACAACAGTTAGGATTCAAACCTGCCTCTGAATTCAGTGATGATGAAGATTTGGAGACTTCCCTAGAAAGAGGAGAGGAAACAACTGAGTTCCTAGCAAACAAGAGTTCCCAAGGCAAGTAAGAAACTAAGGATAGTTAACCTGAAGAATTTGAAACAGAGGTGGGGGAATATAGATATAATCAAGGAGCATTAAATTTTGAAGTCATAGTGTATAAAATCTGCTATTTACTCTGCTTCTCTAACCTTGTACAACTCCCTGAAACTCAAAATCCTCATCTGTAAAATGAGGTTGGATTAAATCATCTCTCTTGCTCAGCTCTTACATCCTGTAATTCTACGAAATATTTGAAAGGATAGTATAGGAATACTGCTGGCTTAGCCACATCTTCTCTAGGTGTCACCAAGGACACAAGAAATCTAGTGCTTGATGACTTCTGGCAGAAATCAATCTCCCAGCCTCCTCCTCTTCACCTGTGTGGAATTTTGGCCTCTTGGCCTTGAGATTTGGCAGAAGGACTGAAAGGGACTCTTTAAGATAGTCAGTCCCTCCCATCTTTTGGGTTTGTTGAAGAAGAGCTTAGAAACTTTGAGATGAAGGGGAAGGAGTGGAGGTCTGTGGGAGCAATGAAGGAATTGCAACCAATGAAGTCACCAATACCAGATGATGGAGTGGAGATAGTGTGGGCAAATCATACACAAAGCAGAGAAGAGTAGGCTCTGAACTGATAAAACTTGTCCTAAAAAGAGACCCAAAGTGGTGACTCTTCAATTCTCTTCTTCCCATTCCACTTCTCTCTTTCCCAAAACAGTAGAATCTGGTATTTCCCTCCAGGTCATAGCAGGCTTATTTTGTTTAAAAATGTTGTTTATTCTTCTGTGTTTAAACATTTATTTTGTCTCTAAAGCTGACAAGTGTGATAAAGCCACATTCAGCACTAAATTGTGTGTGTTATTGTTTGAATGTAACATTGAGAGAAGCATCCAAGAGGTTCATAAGCTATATTTAACACCGAAGATTTAGCCAGAGCACAATCTTTGGCTGGGAAATTGTAGCTAAAGAAGAGAGTCATCAATTCATTTTTATAACTTCTCAAGGCAGAGACAACATTTTTACCAGGATTTCTCTAGGCAAAGGAAATAGAGTAGGGTTGTGTGACTAGGTAAGCATTGAGGTGGGCATTCAATATTTTTTTTATTTTTTTAAATTAATTCATTTGTTTTTAGTTTTCAACATTTACTTCCAAAAAATTTTGATTCCAAATTTTCTCCCCATCTCATCCCTATTCCCACCCCAAGGTGGCATGCATTCTGAATATCTCTTCTTCTAATCTGCCCTCCCTTCTATCTCTCACTCTCTTTTCTTATCCCTTTCCACTTCCCCTGTAGGACAGGATAGTTTTTTATACCCCATTTCCTGTATATCTTATTCCCCAGTTGCATGTGAAAGCTATTTTTTTTAACTTTTGCTTTTACAACTTTGGGTTCCAAATTTTCTCCCTTTCTCTCTCCCCACCCACCCTCATTGAGAAGGCAAGCAACTTGATACATGTTATACATGTGTAGTCATGCAAAACACTTCCATAGTAGTCATGTTGTGAAAAACTAAATGTATTTCCCTTAATCCTATCCCAGCCCCCATTTATTCTATTCTCTCTTTTGACCATGTCCCTTCTCAGAAGTATTTGCTTCTGATTACCCCCTCCCCCAAACTACCCTCCCCTCTATCATCCTCCTGCTCTCTTGTCCCCTTCCCCCCTACACACACCTGTTTTCCTGTAGGTTAAGATAGATTTCCATACCCAATTCAGTGTGTATGTTATTCTCTTTTTAAGCCAAATCCGATGAAAATAAGATTCACTCATTCCCTTTCACCTTCCCCCATTTCCCCTCCACTGTAAAAGTCTTTTCTTGTCTGTTTTATGTGAGACAATTTGCCCCATTCTACCTCTCCCTTTCTCCTTCTCTCCATATAATCCTCTCTCACCCCTTAATTTTATTCTCCAGATATCACCCCTTCATCTTCAACTCACCCTGTGTCATCTATCTATCTATCTATCTATATACACATACATACATGTAATTTTTCCCTCCCACTACTCTAATACTGACAAAGGACTCATGAGTTACAAATATCATCTTTCCATGCAGAATGTAAACAGTTCAACCTTAATAAGTCTCTTATGATTTCTCTTTCCTGTTTACCTCTTCATGTTTCTCTTGAGTCTTGTATCTGAAAGTCAAATTTTCTATTCAGCTCTGGTCTTTTCATCAAGAATGCTTGAAAGTCCTCTATTTCATTGAATACCAACTTTTTTCCCCTGAAAGATTATACTCAGTTTTGCTGGGTAGGTGATTCTTGGTTGTAATCCTATCTCCTTTGCCCTCTGGAATATTATTCCAAGCCTGCAGTCCCTTAATGTAGAAGCTGCTAATTCTTGTGTTATCCTGATTGTGTTTCCACAATATTTTCTCCTTGACCTGGGAACTCTGGAATTTGGCTACAATATTCTTAGGGGTTTTCCTTTGAGAATCTCTTTCAGGAGGTGATTGGTGGATTCTTTCCATTTCTATTTTGCCCTCTGGTTCTAAAATATGGGCAGTTTTCCTTGATAATTTCTTGAAAGATGATGTCTAGGCTCTTTTTTGATCATGGCTTTCAGATAGTCCAATAATTTTTAAATTCTCTCTCCTGGATCTATTTTCCAGGTCAGTTGTTTTTCCAATGAGATATTTCACATTGTCTTCTATTTTTTCATTCTTTTGAATTTGTTTTACAGTGTCTTGATTTCTCATAAAGTCACTAGCTTCCAATTGCTCCATTCTAATTTTTAAGGAAGTATTTTCTTCAGTAAGCTTTTGGACTTCCTTTTCCATTTGGCCAATTTTGCTTTTTAAGGCATTCTTCTCCTCATTGGCTTTTTGGACCTCTTTTGCCATTTGGGTTAGGCTATTTTTTAAGGTGTTATTTTCTTCAGTATTTTTTTGGGTCTCCTTTAGCAAGCTGTTGACTTGTTTTTCATGATTTTCTTGCATCACTCTCAGTTTTTCCTCTACTTCTCTTACTTGCTTCTCAAAATCCTTTTTGAGCTCTTCCATGGCCTGGGACTGATTCATATTTTTCTTGGAGACTTTGGATGTAGGAGCTTTGACTGTGTTGTCTTCTTTGGGTTGTATGTTTTGGTCTTCTTTGTTACCAAAGAAAGATTCTATGGTCTGATTCTTTTTGCACTGCTTGCTCATGATCCCAGCCAATTACTTGAGTTATAAACTCTTTGTTAAGGTAGGAGTTTGCTTCCAGTGTGGAGAATGTGCTGGCCCAAGCTTTGGGGGTTTTGTGCAGCTGTTTTCAGAGATACTTCTAGGGACCTGAAAATTTTCAGTTCTTTCAAGCTGCTCTGATCAAGGGTGAGGTGTTTACCCCTTTCCTGGTCTGTGCTCTGGTCTATGAGTGACCACAAGCACTCTTTTCTGGAACTATGAGGAGGATTCTCTCTTCACAGCCACTACAAGCACCACCATGCCAGCACTCCTCCTCACCCCAGGACTGCCACCCAGAACTATGACCCAGATCCAACCACAGGCAAAGTAAGAGAATCCTGCACCAGCAGAGAGATCTCTACAATCTCCCTCTGATCAGCCACTATGGATAGGAAGCTATGGAGGCAGCCACTGCCTAGGGCTGAGCTCCGGGAGTGGAGCTGGGACCCAGCGCTTCTCTCTCACCACCGCAGACACAGACTTTTCCTACTGACCTTCTAAGTTGTCTTTGACGTTCATGGGTTGAGAAGCCTGGAATCCACCACAGCTTCCTGCGATTCAGTCCTCTGAGGCCTGCTCCAGGTTTTCTGGGGCCTGCACAATCATGCTGAACTGTGTTCCTCTCCCTGCCTGGCACAATATACCTTTCCAATCAACCATCCAGGTTGCCTTGGGCTAGAAATTTGTTTCACTCTGTCTTTTTATGGGTTCTGCTGCTTTAGAATTTGTTTAGAGCCTTTTTTACAGATATTTGGAGGGGTTTGGGGGAGAGCTCAAGCAAGTTACTGCTTTTATTCTGTCATCTTAGCTCTGCCCTGGCATTCAATAATTTTGAAGGTCTAGTTTGGCAAAGTAATGAGCCAAAGGGCTCAGATTGATGGGGATGGGATCTGGACTCCTAAAAGGAAAAAAGCCATGTCTTTGAGACCTGGACCCCAAAACCCTCAAACCCAGACCCCTGGCATTCACCTGAGGTACTGGGGCCATTCCAGTCCATAATCTTTTGTTTGTTTGTTTGCTTTTCATTTGTTTTTAGGCAATTGGGGTTAAGTGACTTGCCCAGGGTCACACAGCTAGTAAGTGTCAAGTGTTTGGTGTGAGGCCAGATTTGAGCTCAGGTCCTCCTGACTTCAGGGCCAGTGCTCTATCCACTGAGCCATCTAGCTGCCCCATCAATAATCTTTTTAACTGCCCTTTCACTGTGGCTCTCCAGCTACTTAACTCCCTCAATTGTCGGCACCTGGCCCACCTCAGGCTACTTGCCATTCCTTAATCCCATCCGGAGCTTCCCACAGTCTTTTTGTATAAAATATCAATCTTACCATCATCAAAGGCTCAGTTTCTTAAAATCTGGCCCACTTGTATTGGCATCACAAATGTGCAGACTCACTAGGAGACTGGCCTGCATCTGTTGGTGTTACAATAAACTCGCTACTTGGCTTGAGTGGTCCAAATTCTTTTGAGGCAGGTCTGTGCCCTGTACCCTTGCATTTCTGGTCTCCCAGAATCCCTAGACCACAACAAGACCACAGGGAAGATGGAAGAAAGAAAGCAGCATTAAGTGGCTTAATAAAAATGTCTACTACATTCCAGGTACTGCACTAAGCACTTTAGAAATACTACCATTTTATCCTCACAACAACCATGCTATTGGTTACATAATAGATAGGTACTATTATTATCCCCATTTTGCAGATAAGAAAACTGAGGCATACAGAGGTTGACTTTCCCAGGGTCCCATAGCTAGGAAATATCTGAGGTGAGATTTGAACTCAGGACTTCCTGACTCAAAGACCATTACTCTATCTACTCTGACATCTAGCTGCCTCCAGGAAAGAGTAGCTGACTTTCTGATAATCAGCTCAGCTTAAAGCAAACACCACTACTATCATATATGGACTCTTCTTATTCATAACTTCTAATCAAAGACCAATGGATGGCATTTACAGGGAAACAAATTTTAACTTGTGAATTATGATGTAATCCATGCATTAGGCAAGGGGGTAGCCTAGATGACTTCTAAAGTCCCTATATAACTTTGCAATTTTATGAATAGGAAAGGGAGCGTTTTGAATAGGATAGAATTAAGGTATGGGGATCATATGACCATCAAGAGGGTGGAGTACTTGTTTTCTACAACCTAAAAACCTCAATTTAAAAAAAAAAATTATTCACCAGACATGAGTAACCAAAGCTGAATCCACAAGATAAGACAAAAACATCACACAAAGGAAAAGTCTGGTGTAACAACATTGGAGAATTTAAATATTTTGTACTCTTATTCAGCATTCCTAACACTGTCCCCCACCCACTTTGTGTACCAACTGCAGTGAACATAATCAGCCTTGTGCGACTGTGATTTAGGGACCAGCTGAGCAGATTCCTATACAATCCCCACATGGCTCAGCCTGGATCTTCCAAGAAGCAGAAAACTGTTTTTGCCTGGCCAAGGGAAGGAAATAGACAGGCTAGAGAGGAAAGAACTTCCATGCTTAAAGAAAAGGGAGACTGGAATTCTATTCTCTCCACTGAGAATTTATTCTGGGAAAGAAAGCACGCCAGGCCCCCAAACTCCTCAGTACAAGGAGGCTGAGGGTGCCCAACATGCCCAGCCTCAGGGCCTGGGCAGCAATGGAAGGGGCAGGAGCCAAAGAATGAGGAAGGAAACCAGAAGCAATTGACTAGGAATAGAAAAGAAAATACCAAAACTTCAAGAAAGTCTGAATAAAAATCTAGTTCACAGGCAGTAGATAGGCCAACACAGAAGTTCATAAAATTAGGGCAACAGACTCAAAGACAGGGTGTAGAGATAACTTAAAGATCCAAAAGAAGATGCAAATTTAAAAACTTGGATAGCATATTGCAGGAAATAATATAAGAAATAAAATAATATAAGAAAAGTTAGTTAAACTTTTGAATGGAGACAGCTAACTGATTAATCAAATCCACAAGCTGTCACACACACACACACACACACACACACACACACACACACACACACACACAAACCCCAAACAACAACAACCAAAAAAAACCCCCCAAATACTCCGGGGTATATAGTGGTAAAATTTCACAATTTCAATACAAATAAATTTTGCAGTCAACCAAGAGGAGACCTCCAAATGTGACAGAAAAACATCATTTTTCACCAAATAATCCTAGAATATTATATGAGAATATTTATCAGAAATCCAAAAAGTACCAAACTTTTCACTCTATTGCATTACCTCCAGGAAGTTAATCAAGTTACCTGGGCCTCATTGAAAAAAATGAGGAGGTCAGACTACCTAACCCTGAGGGTCCCTTCGACCTCTAAATCTATTATTTTATGAAGTAATATATTCCCAAACAAGCAAAGTAGCTTAAACTTCAACCCAAAATAGCATCCTGAAGTGCTGAGGTTAATCACCAATGAAAAAAGACAGACCTTCAATGAAGCAGTTGAGATACTCCTGAAAAAAAAAAAATAAAAACCAAAAACATATTAAAAAATCAGAGGCTAGTAGATTGTTTGATTTTCAAACACACACACATACACAAACACCATAGAAACAGAAGAAAGGTGAATAAATACAGTTGTCAAAAAATGATTAAGTAATGCAATCAATTTTCTCATTTTTATAGGGTAATGTTGAGAGGGAGAGAAAGACAGAGAGAGACAGAAAGACAGAGACCGACTAAACTGATGGACAGAGAGTATTCATCAAGGGACACAAAGGACCTGCAGGACTGAAGATTTAAGAGGAACTTTAAGAATCAGAAAAAGGGGAAAGAGAGAGAGAAAATTATCCCAAAATACATGAGTTAAATCCCTAGTAAATAAGGGAATTATTTTGTAGAAGGGCTTAAAAATGTTGGGCGGGGAGTAAAAATGGGAGAAAAGGAGGAAAAAGAGGTAAGTGGTGATGAACACACACAGACACACACACCCTCAGGCACCTAGGTAAATAGTGAAAGGATGATAATTCCTTTAGTCTCTCAATGAATGTTGACACCATGGGAGAATAGGATAAAAGTGATGCAATGGAAGGACAAAAATGGGGGAATGAAAGAAAAATTCTTGACCCAGGAGGAATAAGGAAAGGGCATCATTAAAGAACATTACCATGAGAGTGGTAGTATATGTGGTAAGAGAGAAAAACCTTATGATAAATTTCATCCAGATAGAATTTATACATTCAGAAACCACCCTTTCTGAGAAAGAGTTGTATCTCCTAGGACTACATCCCAATCCAGGAAAGGAGATGTATAAAAATTAAATGACAACCATCATCCATAGTGATAAGGGAACACAAAGCCAGAGAAAGAATAACATGGCCTTAGGAGTAGAGACTGATCATGGTAAAGGCAGGGGGTAGGACCAGACCTCATGCTTTTGGACACAGAATGACTCCTACCATACAACATTGTTTTCATCAGACAATATATCCTTCATGAATTGATATGTCTAAGAGCAAAGCACAGAAGCAAATAGAGAGGATGGGGCAAGTTCTACAAGCATAGAAATGAAATATAAGAGGAAACTTAAATTTGTTGTTTTCTTTATTCTCATTTGAGACTGAAAGGAAATAAAAAGAGAACAAGTAAGAGTATAGCCCAAGAATTAAACAATAAAATTCATAATAGACTGAAAAGGAAGAGAAATGATGACAAAATGAAGATTTTTTAAAATTTTTCAGAAAATGATACAACAAATAAATGTTACTTTAAATGAAAGATTGAAAGGGAATGAGTAAGTGAAAATTTTAAATTATTTCCTTAACTAGGGAGTAAAAGAAAGGGAAGTAGATAAATAAAAAGAAAGGAGGAATTAAAAATTAGGTAAATTTTAAAAAAAACTTGGGATAGGGCAAGTAGACCATAGAGAGTAGGGAATGGAATAGAAATGCATCAAAGAAGTAAAAGCAGAACCAATCACAAGGACAAATCACTCACTTAAAAGAAGAAAAGAAAAAAATCAATTTAAAATAAACAAATGGAGGGGAAAACAAGCTTGACAACGGCAACTTTAAATGTGAGTGATTATACAATCTAATAAAACAAGAGTAACAAATGAATTAGGATACAAAACTTAACAATCCACTACATACAAGAAATGCATCTAAAAAATAAAAACATACAAAATGAAAATGGGAGACTAGAGCAAAACTTACAGTGTATCAGGTGATTCAAAAAATCAGGAGTTATAATCATACTATCAGACAAAGAAATAATTAAAATTCACACTAGCAAGAGAGCTTCACAAGGAAATTCTGTTAAGCTTAAAGGAATCAGAGAAAAGGAACCAAGGTCAATACTAGATACATGCACTAAATGGAATAGTATCTGATTGCATAAAAGAAATGTTAACTATATCACAATAAGACAGAGTCAGAAACAAAGGATGAACAACAACAACAGACAATAATGAAATAATTGTAGGAAAACCTCAGTGTTCTCTCAAAATAGAACAAATCTAACAGAAAAATTAAAAAATAGATAATGTATAATTAAACAAACAGCTAGAAAATTATAGTTAAGAATACTTACGGTGTCTTCCAAATGGGGACATTAAGGAAGCAACATATTATGAAACAGCATATGGTAGCTTTGAAGAGTAGATCATATGCTAAGACAAGGAGAAATTATAAATTAATATAAAAAAGAAAAATACTAAATATATCCTTCACAAATCATAACACAATAAAAATTGAAATTAATAAAGAGAACAAAGGCAATAAAATATGCCTAAGTAGAGGCTTAATAATGACATTCTGAATAATTAATGAGTCAAAGAGCCAATCATAGAAATTATTAATAACCACATGAAGAAGAATGGCAATAATAAGGCAGCATATCAAAATTTTGGGATAAACAAAAGTAATCCTCAGAGGAAAAAATGTATCTATGACAAATTAACAAAATATTAAGAGGATGGTTAATGAAATAAGGCTATAATTTTTAAACTAGAAAATAAATGAACATACCTAAAATAAGTACAGAAAAGGAATTTTTAAATTAATTCATTTATTTTTAGTTTTCAACATTCACTTCCACAAGATTTTGAGTTCCAAATTTTCTCCCCATCTCATCCCTACCCCCACCCCAAGATGGCATGCATTCTGAATACCCATTCTCCTAATCTGCCCTCCCTTCTATCTCTCCCCCTGCCTTTCTCTTATTCCCTTCCCCTTCAATTTTCCTGTAGGGCAGGATAGATTTCTATGCCCCATTTCCTGTATATCTTATTTCCCAGTTGCACGTAAAAACAATTTTTTTAACTTTTGTTTTTAAAATTTTGGGTTCCAAACTTTCTCCCTTTCTCCTTCCCCACCCACCCTCATTGAGAAGGTAAGCAACTTGATACATGTTATACATGTGTAGTCATGCAAAACACTTGCATAGCAGTCATGTTGCAAAAAACTAAGTATATTTCCCTTCATGCTATCCTGCTCCCCCATTTATTCTATTCTCTCTTTTGACCCTGTCCCTCCTTGGAAGTTTTTACTTCTGATTACCCCCTCCCCCAATCTGCCATCCCCTCTATCATCCTCCTGCTCTCTTGTCCCTTTTCCCCCATATTTTCCTGTAGGATAAGATACATTTCCATACCCAATTGAGTATGTATGTTATTCTCTCCTTAAGCCAAATCCAATGAGAATAAGATTCACTCATTCCCTCTCACCTTCCCCCCATTTCCCCTCCACTGTAAAAGTCTTGTCTTGTCTGTTTTATGTGAAATAATTTTCCCCATTCTACCTCTCCCTTTCTCCTTCTCTTCATGTAATCCTCTCTCACTCCTTAATTTTATTCTCCGGATATCACCCCTTCATCTTCAACTCACCCTCTGCCTTTTATCTATCTATATGCATGTATGTATATATGTACACATATAATTTTTTCCCTCCAACTAGTCTAATACTGACAAAGGCCTCATGAGTTACAAATATCATCTTTCCATGCAGAATGTAAACAGTTCAACCTTAATAAGTCTCTTATGATTTCTCCTTCTTATTTACCTCTTCATGTTTCTCTTGAGTCTTGTATCTGAAAGTCAAATTTTCTATTCAGCTCTGGTCTTCAGAAAAGGAATTTTTAAAAATTGATAACAAATAAAATGAAAAACAAAAGAGCATAGAAATTAAAAGCTAGTGCTTTGAAAAGATTAAGAAAACTGATAAACCTTTGGCAAACCTGCCCAAAAGAAAAAAAAAGAGGAAACCAAGTTATCATATGAAAAACAAAGTGCAATCATAATTGAGAAAAAAAAAATAAAAAGAAATGTTGGGATCTGCTATGCACAATCATATGCTAGCTGAAGTGAAATTTTAAAAAAATACAAGAAATTCAAATCAACAGCACGTAAAATACAGATCTTAATCACAGAAAATGAAATTGTACAATCCGCAAGGGAATTGTCAAAGAAAACATCCACCCTATCCAAATGAATTTATAACTAAAACTTATCAAATGCTTAAAGAAGAATTGTTAGAAAAAATGTTAGAGATCCAGAGGTCTTTCAATCCAACTTGGAGTATTTGTATTTAAGGAAACTTTGACCCATGAGGTCAATTAATTTGTCTAATATCACACAGATAGTAAGTGGTAAAATTGGATTTAAATCTAGGTCTTTGACTCCAATACACTATAACCCCACTGATGGGGTATAGAACAAAGCCATCCTACAGTGTATGTCTTGGTCACACTAACTTAAACAGAAGATTGTACTGGAAGAAAAGAATTCCCTGTCAAGTCTGACCAATAGGTAATTCCCAACAGCTCATAAGGGCAACAGATAAGAAAAGAAAGCCTGTGGTAAAGTTACTCTTAAACCACTTCACAAATATTACAGAGGCACCAATATTGGCATGGAAATCACCTCTTATGAAATGGAAAGAGAGAGAATGTATGTGTGTCCTAAAGATGCATCTAATTGCAGAACCTCTGTCTCAGGTTGTTGTAATCAGAGAGGAACTTGTGTCTATTCATTCTTCCTTTCTTTGTTGTAATTTTTTTTTGCAACTTGTGCCTACACAGGGCCTTTATCTTATCTATATTATTATTGTTTCCCTCAGGGCTTAGTGTGATGATAATTTGAGGACAATGAAAGTGCTGGTAGAATATTGCTAATGATAACTATGCTCTTTCTCTATCACTGAGTTTCAGGGAGTCGATACTCAGGGGACAAGAAGTAGGAAAAAGAGGTATCCCTACCTAGAGTGTCTACACTCTGGTAAAGGATAGGAGGAAGGAAATGAGATCTAGACTCTGCATCAAGAATTGGATTTTCTCACCTTCTTTTTTTTTTCCCCCTAGAGAGAGACCTCTTATTTGACATTTAGGACAGAGGTGGCCAAGAGCCACTACAGTCAGACCTGCTATCTGTATGAAAGCAGTGGACTTTAGGAGTCTGACTCCTGAGTTGCCAGCTACTGTGACCCACCCTTTTACCTGTGATGACCAGGACCAGTGGCAGGAGAGCCAAAGCCAAATTCAAGGTAGAGCCAGAAGTTACAGTTGAAGGAAGCCTCTACCTCCTGTATGTGCAATTAGTAAGAGCAATGCCCAAATCAGTACTGTATAAGTGACCAGACCAGGAACAGAAGCAAAGATCTAAATGACAGAAATGGTCAGCTTTAAATAATCCTAATTGGGGACAATCATCTAGGGATAGGAAGACAGAGCACTCTCTCCATAAAGCCCTTGCCCTTCTGGTTTATATTCTGAAATATATAGCTAAAGCTGTTACAGACACACATCCCTCTCTCCCTGATTTATTAATTATTCTCTCTGCAATTTGTGGCAAAAGAATTTCAGAAATCCCTGGCACTACTACTCAGAGTAAGAAGGGCAATTGGTAAGAGTTTAAGGAGATGGTTGGACAGAGCACTCCATTTGGGAGCATTTAACAAGATTTTTTTTTATTTGGCTATTTATTTATTAGACAATATTTATTTATTAGACAATAAATTAGATGGATACAATATTTTGATTGCCTCTGTTCTATGAGTGTGAGAAGGGAAGGGAGAGGTGTACTAAACAGAGAGAGGAAATTCAAGGTATGAGGTGGGAGGACAAAGCCATAGTAATTCTGAGCAATTCTGAGCGATATTTCATATCATTCCACTACACTAAATTCAAAACCCATCTTAGTGTGGATTTTAATAGCCAAGCTACCTGGAGATGTATGGCTTCATCGCATGGAAGACTCCTACATTTGTGTACCAGATAGACTCTGAAGAGGCTTAAGAATCAATTCACATATTATAATCCCTTGCTGGCTAATTAATAGAATAACTACAGTTATATATTGCCTTGTCTGTAGATTTATTTTTAAAAATATAGTTTACCTAAATTTTAGAATTAGATTTGATAAAGTAGATTTATTTGATATATGATATTCTACTTTGATGAAGTAGATTAGATTTGAGAAAGCATCTCATACAATTCTCATGAAAAATAGGGAGAGATGTGAACAACATGATAATAGAATTACATGCATTCAGAAATAGACCTTGATATTGGGAAAAATTGAAGGAGAAAGGAGAAGGGGAAAGTAGAGAGTAAGATGGCTAGATGTTGTGACATAAGCAGCAAACATGAGCTTGGACAGACTTTAGAAGCTTATGAAGGATAGAAGGGCCTGGAGTGCTATGGTCCCTGGGGTCATGAAGAGTCGAATATGACTAAATGATTGAACAGCAACAGAAATACTCAAATAGCTTAATTCAAAGAGTAGACATTATGTCAGCTTTGCTGCTGGTTTCTGGTGGAGTGCCCTAGGAATCTGGGCTTAGCCCTTTGCTATTGTTTTGTTTTTTCCTATTTTATTTTTAATACTTTTATCAATTATTTTAATAAAGACATGGATGGCACGACTATTAGATTTGCTTAAGACACAAAGCTAGTTGAGACAGCAAATGTACTGGACGCCAAAAAGATCAGGATCCAAAAACTTCTTGAGATCTAGAGCATTTAGACTGAATTTAATAAGATGAAAGTCAATAGGGATAAACAAAATCTTACACTTGATTAAAGAAATCAGTTTTGCAAGTACAAGTTTGAAGGATGAGGGGTATGGTTTGATAGCATTTGTCTGAAAAATACCTAGGGTTTTTAGTGGCCAATAAGCTCCATATGAAACATTAATGAAGTCTGGAAGACAAAAAAGCTAATGTGATTTAGGGCTACATTAAGAAAGGCATAGCTTCTAGGAATAAAGAGGTTTTCTAATATTCTGCCCCAGTTAGCCCTCATCTGGATTATTGTATCAGTTTTGCGTGCCATAGCTGAAGAAAGACATTCAGATGGCATAGAGTACTGGACTTAGAGTCAGAAAGACCTGAATTTCACTCTCATCTCAGAGACTTTTTAGCTGTGTGACCTTGGGTAAGCTACTTAACCTCTCTTTGCCTTGGTTTCTTTTACTGTAAAATGTGAGTAATAATAGTACCTAACTCCCAGGGTTGTTGTGAGGATTAAATGAAAGAATATATGTAAGCATTTTAAGTTAAAGTGCTATGTAAATGATAGTTCTGGTTTTTATTATTGTCATTGATCATTGGAAGACCATCAAGAGGAAGGTAACTAGGATGGTGAGGGTCTTGAGTCCACCTAATATGAGAATTGTTTGAAAGAACTAGAGGTGTTTATCTTGGAGAAAAGAAGACTCACAGCTGTCTTCAAGTATTTTATTGGCTCTCATGGAAAGAGAGAGAGAGAGAGAGAGAGAGAGAGAGAGAGAGAGAGAGAGAGAGAGAGAGAGAGAGAGAGAGAGAGATCATTTATTAAGGGCTTACTATGTTCCCAGGAATAGCGGAGGGAGGGAGGAAGATGATGGGGATGACACAAAACAGACAAGATGATTGGAAGTAAGGTGGAAGCCTGGACCCTGGCAAAACAAGGAAAAAGCTGAGCGCTCAGAGACCAAGGTTGATCCAAGAACAAAATTTAAGTTTCCAATGGAGAAGAGGTAGAGAGGATAGCCAGAGGACATATCATTGTGAGGAGACTGTGGAGATTCTGTTATCTCGTGTCATCCTAATTTTTTCGTTTCTGCCTAAGAGACATTAGATGTGTTCTTTCTGTTCCCAGAGAGCAGTACTAGGACATGGGTGGAGGTTGCAAAGAAGCAGATTTGGATTTGATGTCAGGAGAAATTTCCTAGCAATGAGAGCTATTTAAATGAGCTGCTCTGGGAAGCAATGGCCTGATCTATTTCATTGGCTGGTATGTTTTCACAGAGGCTGCGGAAGCCCCCTCCGGCTCTCAAATTCTGTGATTCTATAATTTGGTGAAGAAAATGCATGAAGTGATTTGGGCTGCTTACTCTAATGAAGTGCTTCCCCCCAAAAAAAAAAAAACTATCACCAAGTACAAATACATTCAGCTCATAGGTGTCATATATAGTTATTTCCTTCAAGGCAAAGATCTGAAACTAACTATAAAGTACTAGCCCACATGAATGTAAATGGTAGAAAAGTTAAAAGCAGTAATAATCAGGAAATCATTAAACTCTCTAAAATAAAAAAAAAATAAAATTTTGAGTGGGAGTTTAATAACAGAAAAAAGACCACTGATCTTGAAGCCAAAAGACCCATATCCTAATCCAGGCCATGCCATTTATTATCTGTGTGACCTTGGATAAGTAACATTTTATGTCTACATGACCTTAGGCAAGTCATTTCTCCCTTTGGGGCTTTAGTTACCTCATCTATAAAATAACAGGGTTGAAATAGATCATATTTAAAGTTTATCAAATTCTATGAGTCTATATCTATATTTAAGCCAGCCCTGGGAAATTTCTGTGAAGTCCCAGGGGTGACAATTTGGACAAAAATGTTCCAATACCATATTCTCCCAATCCTGGCACATGATTCATATGCCTGGCACTCAGGCTAAAAAATCCCAGGCCAGAATGGAAGGATGGTTTCTCTGTGTCTTGCCAGCTATGATAGGGTCAGAGGGTCAGAATCTTTCCAATATGGCATTGTGTCTGTGTCCAAAAAAAAAATGATTTTATGAATTCCCTTTCAGAATCCAGAGTCTGAGCCTGCCTTCTTGCCTCCATGCCCCCCTCCTCCCGCCAACACACATACACATACACACAAACCACTACATCCTGGCTGCTGAGTTCTTTTGGCTCAATGCCCCATCCCATGAGCATCTCTCATAAACTTGGGCAAGGAAGGTTCCCCTCAACACACACACACACAAACACACATACACATACACACCTCACCCTTTCCCAGATGCTGGGAGTGGGTACAGTGGGGAGAGTTTCAAGGTACATAGTGACTTTTTGACCTGGCCACAGTCCTGGGTCATCATCACCATACTGACCTGACACCTCCAGCCTCTCCCCTGGGTCCTCCTGGCTTGACTCACTCTTTCTGTATGCCTCCAAGCAGGGTGTGGAAGCCTATAGAAGCACTCAGTCATACAGTCACACCTCTCACCAGCCCTTCATAATACTAGCCCCTTAAGATCTGCACATTCCAGAAACCAGCTTTTCCAGTTGAACAGAAATTGCCATCTCAGGCAGGCTTGGCAATCATTCTGGCTTTTTTGTTCCTAATTCACAGTCCATCCCCAGGGAACCCCACCCTTCTGGCTAAATCCTTTCCCTTCCACTTAGCACAAGCTGGAAGAACTTTATTGTCAAGCAGGAGATAGTGGAGGAGGGTGTGTAGATGGCCCTGCACCCCAGACGTGAAGGGAATGCTAATTCCAGCCTATGTCTTTATTCCTCCTCCTTAAATAGTTGCCACTTCACCAAAGAATTCTCAGCCTGCCCTCTTTCCTCGATGTCAGGAAAGCTGTGCTCTCTTAACTGAGGTGTAATATATAATGTTACAATATTGGCAATATTTGCTGTGTCTTGAACGATGCCACATACACAGGCACACATGATCCTAACTAAAATAAATCATCAAAATATCATGGTAAAATTGTTAGTAAATCTTTGCACATTGTTAGGGAATGAGTTGTTCTGTATAAGGGAACCTTCCAAATAACTGAAGCTTATCCTAGGTTATCAGAACTTTTAAATTTTGATTTTGCACATATATATATATATATATATATATATATATACACACATATATATGTGTGTGTGTGTGTGTATGCATGTATATATACATATATTGTTGGTCAGTTGTTTCAGTCATGTCCAATTCTTTGTGACTTACAGATCCATTCTCCCACTTCCCTTTTCACCTTCTTTTTGTGTGTTGTCTTCAAGCCTACTAAAGTGTAAGCTCTTTGAGAGCAAGGATTGCCTTTCTTTTTGCTTGCCTTTCTATACCAAGCACTTAGTATAGTTAGCTGTTTTTTAGTTATATAGTTATTAAGCACATTGCTTAATAACTGTTGCTTAATAAATGCTTCATGCCTTGCCCTGCTTTCAAAGAAAGCACAAAAGGCAGCTAGAGGCCCAGAGCTCAGCTTCACTTGTACCAACATGTGAGTCTTTGCTGCCGTATGCTATTAGTTCACTAAGTAATCAGCTCTTCCCGCTCAGTGGCCAATCAGGAGACTGCTTTGGCATTTCAAGATTCAAGTACTTCTGCACTGAGCCACACGGAGTCATCCACATGCAACACCCTTCTGCACTGCATACTCTACATGATGACATGTTTAGAGATGAAAGGGACCTTTTAGGTCCTCTAGAACAACCCTGTCATTTCACAATTGAGGAAATTGGAGCCCAGGGGAGATTATGGCACTTTCTCAAGGTCACACAGCTAAGTGGCAGGGTCAAGATTAGAACCTAGGTCCTTTAACTCCAAAACAGCCTGTACCACCCTGACCCCCATAGAAATCACTGTGGACTGAATGGATCTCAAAGATCACTAAACCCAATCTGTCTTATTTTACAGATGAGGAAACTGAGGCAAAAAGAGGTATAGTGATTTTCCCAAGGTCATATAGCAAATTACTAGGACATGATGGATTAGTAGGACTAGGAGTCAAGAGCACCTGGGCTCAAATGCCACCTCTGCCACTTGTGGGCTGAATGACCTTGAACAAGTCATTTAATTTCTCAGTGTTCTAGGCAACTCTAAGACTACATAAGGCACAGAATGTGTGTTGATCTGCATTGATGTAAGGTGTTTCCTCACTGGGAATTCCCTAGATCAATGAAACAGCAGGTCTAAACTAAAATGGCGGGGGGGGGAGGAACAGAAATAATAGAAATAATATTTCTACTATTGATTTCACAGTGTTATTGTTGTTTTTGTTAGGAAAGTGTTTTATAAACCTCTAGTAACTTTATAAAGGCAGTGGGTGCTGTCTCTCTCTCTCTCTCTCTCTCTCTCTCTCTCTCTCTCTCTCTCTCTCTCTCTCCCCCTTTTGCATTAGTAGCTATTACTGACCCCAGAGAGTCCCAGTAAGAATGGCGAGCCTTTGATGTTTCAGTGTTGGTGGGAATTTGAATGGATCTGAGATCTTTTTGATATAAATATGTTCTCCTTTTTTTTTTTAAAGGGTCTCTCTATATTGCCAGGGCTGGAACTACAAGGGCAGCTCATGGCCAGTCTCACTACTGATCAGCTTGGGAGTTTTGATCTTTTCTGTTTTGAGCTGGTCTAGTTTGCCCCTCCTTAGGCAACCAACCTGTTATGTCCCTCCCCACCCCAATCCCAAGGGTAACCATATTAAAGCTAGTGTGGACACACCATTGGCTTAGCTTCTGCATCTCATAACTCCAGAGCTCAAGAGATTAGTCAGCTTCAACCTTCTCATTGCAGAGATTATAGACATGAACCACCATGATGGCCCATTCACACCTTCTCCTTACATGTGATTCTTGTCCAAGTCTTCCTAAAAACCCTCTAGATAAAATCTATCCATCATATTGGAAACTTTCCCCTGGGGCTACTAACATTTTTTGAATACTACTACAGCACTCAGATTGTCACTCTATTCCTAATTTTCTGTACATGACCAGCTCCCTTCCTCTTGCAACAATAAATTTCCTCGATTATATCTTTACACCACTTCCTGAGCATAAATTAACATTAGTCATATATTGCAGCCCTACTTATGCACTCCATTGCCCTATGGGTCACCTGCAATTTCAATTCTTTGGAGATTTGTAATGTGTTGGGATTCTCATCTGTATAACATCACTGAGAAAACACTGTTGCTGTTGTTTTTTTTTTTAAATGTGGACTTTTGGAGCCTGGGAGAAGCTTAAGATTTTTGAAAACATTATGCAGTTTTCCAAATACAGTCCAGCCCACTTCCTTCCTCCTGTTCATTTCTGGATCTAGCTTATTGTCTATCTGCATTGCCTGAACAAGGCATATGTACTGATGGACTAATTCAGAGAGTTGCCCACACATTTGCCTTTCATTAATCTGGGCAATGGGGATTCTTCATCTGTTGTTTTTTTCTTATGGGGATTGTTAAGACCCTCTCACCTGAATGACTGTTCATCCCACTGATGATTCCCTCCAGCATCATGCCCTCCCTAAAGAGCAGCACCTGGAAAACATGCTAGAAAGAGCTCTATCATGTTCATATTCTAATAAGACAACTCTATGACAATGACAAATCCCTTTGACAAGTCTGTTTCTTGTCCAGTCAAATTATATCAAATGAGGTAATATTCATAAAACACAACACAGTGCCTGGCATACGGTAGATGCTTAATAAATGTTTGTTTCCTCCCTCCCTTTCTTCCTTCCTTTTTAGATAATGATGATCAGTAAATTATTGAACACAGTTATTTCTGTAGAGATATTTGTCAAGATTGTAAACTCCTTAAAAGTCGAGAACATTTTATTCTCTTTGCATCTCCCAGGATCCTGCCATACACATAAAAGATGCTTAATGGATATTCATTGAAAAATATTTGTTGTTAGATAGAATGATATTACAGTACATTAATATGGGTACTTCCTCCACTTGACAGAATGTAAGTCCTCCACATCTTACCATGCTGTGAGATTTTCTTTCATATCTTTCCATAAACCCTCCATTGGAAATCCACCCAATACAACTGGAGGCCTTCCTTTGGTCCTTTAAATATTCTTGAGGGCCCTAGTGTGTAGCTTAAGGTGCTCATCTGTTACCTCTCATTCTCAACACATGATAAGTCTCCTCCTTTCTCCTTCTTAGGATCATAGATTTAGAGCTGGAAGGGACCTCAGAGATCTTCATATAACCCAATTTCCTCAATTTCCAGCTCAGGACTAAGGTCCACAGAAGTTGTGATTTGCCTATGGTCACACAGACAGTAAGAGGCAGAGCCAGGATTCAAACTCAGGCCCTGTGGTTCCAAGTTCAGCACTCTTTCCACTGTGTTACTTCAAATTTTTCAATGGCTTCTCATTCAAGACATTCTCCTGAATTTCCCATTTCTGTTAATATCACCACTAATCTTTCAAGTCAAATATTCTCTAAACATCTGAGTCATCATTAATGCCTGCTTGCCTTCCTTTCTTCTTTTCCTTTCTTTTTCTTTCTTTCTTTTTTTCCCTTTCTTTTTTCATCCTTCCTTTCTTCTTTCTTTTCTTCTTCTCTTTCTTTCTTTCCTCAGACCCTGACAGAGACACAGCTTAAGATCATGAGTCCAAGAGCCTTAGGAATTATAGTGTCCTGCCAAGCCACCAGATCTGTGTCCAACCCAGCCCCTACAGTCATCACTGAGGGGAAAAATAAATGTGGAGGTGAGGGGTCACCTTTCTCAACAAATGTTCAACAACCAGCAATAAGTGCTGGTAGGCAGAGAGGCACAGGAGCCCTAGGAGTGGCAGTACCTCCCAGATCACCAGTCATATTTCCAGCCCAGCACTCACAGCTATCATTTCGGAAAGCAACTTGTGTGCAGAGGGGACCAGCTAGTCCTAAAAGCAGCCAACCAACAGGACAGGAAAGTCAACTTAGATAAAGGAACAAGGTACTCTGAGGGAGAGGCATGAGATGGCTTATGCCAGGCTAGTCAGTCAAACCACCTTCAATAAAAACTTGACTACCATTTCCCCTCAGACTCTGATGGGCAGACAGAGCCCAGGACCCTGACCCCAAGCACTTTGGCATTGGCAGTGTTTCCATCTGTGTCATCAGCCATCATCCTGCGAAGCAAGCCCGGTACAAATGCAGCCTGGCAGCTACTCCTGAACATGTTATAGCTACAATTACTGAAGATTCATTAAAGAAAGCTCCTAATCAATAATAGTCATAATAGTCAATAAACATTTATTAAGTGCCTATTATGTAGCAAATACTGTGCTAAGTACTGAGGATACAAATATAAGAAAGACAGTCTCTGCCCTTAAAGAACTTACAGTCTAATGGGGAAGACAACACACAAAAGAAGGATGAAAAGTTGGGGTGGGGACATTCCAAGAAGTCCAAATTATGTGCTGATCATTGATGTTAAAGAATGAACTTTTGTTTCAGGAGAAGCTTGAGGTCATTAAAAAGCAATGGGCAATTCAACCCATCCTCCTCACATTCAATTTTGTGCCCAGTTCATTGCCCATCTATGATGTTTGTCTAATATTTATATACTTATGGGCTACTTCTATAGGTTCTCCATCCAACTATATATCATATGTGGGATGAGTGTTCTTCATCCACTTCAGTTTTCTTGTACATAAAACATAGACTGAACTCTCTTGAGAGGTTCTTTTTTATTCATTTTCATTCTTTTCAAACCACAGTCAGTTGTTTGGAGTAGGATTTAATGGAGGTTTTCAATCACGTTCCATGTAAGGGTAGAGTTCCACCCCAGCCCCAATTAATTTAATTACAGAAGGCCCATTGAATCAATTAAAAATATAAGCTAGCTATGAATAAGTAATTAATCAATCAAGGGGTGTTCTAATGCTTTTGACTACTGGATAAAGACAAATGACACCACACAAAAAATATCTTGTGATTGGCTAAAAGAATTAAACACACCTCTGGGCCTACGTAAAAAAATTATCATCAACCCACTGATGAATTCAATCATTTTGTGAACATGTCTAGTGGTAAAGGAGTTCCGGTTTAAAAGCTGGAGCCAAGCTCCTCGAGGGAACTGTCTTGGCAGGAGGTGGGGGAGAGGTTGGGTCTGTCTCTCTTGTCTCTGTCTCTGTCTCTGTCTGTATCTGTCCCTCTCTGTGTGTGTCTTGCTCTCTCTCTCTCTCTCTCTCTCTCTCTCTCTCTCTCTTTCTCTCATTCTCTCTCTCTCTCCTATTATCTCCTTATTGATCATGTCATTAAAGGAACTGTACCAGTAGCAGACATTGCACCCATCTGGGACCTGAAAGCCTGGACCTATAGGAGATAATACATGCAGCCAGGGGTCACCTATGGGAAGGGAGCTTCAGGGACCAAGACCACTAAAATGGCAAGAAGCTTTGGCTATCAAGTTTAAAAAAGATAGCAACCTACAGAGTCCCAAAGAGAAAAACCTAAATACCTAAGAAAAACTTCATGAGAACTCCACAAAGAGAGAAAAGGGCCTCTATTTATCAATAGTAATAAGTTAGCTTTTTGTCACATATGCTTTCTACACACATACCTCACTGCCTTTTTACTTTAAGTCTATGCTCATTTTCCCTTAGGCAAGTATGCTGATTCAGACTTTCAGTGGAGAATGCTTTGTAACTATTATTCTTGTTATATCATCTTAGTAAATTCTGTTGTTGGAGTTGTTAAGTCGTTTTTCAGTCCTGTCCAACTCTTTGCTACCCCATTTGGGGTTTTCTTGGCAAAGATACTGGAGAAGTTTCCCATTTCCTTCTCCAGCTCATTTTACAGAAGTGAAAACTGAGGCAAATAGGGTGAAGTGACTTGACAGGGTCACACGGCTAAATAGGTGTTTGAGGTCATATTTGATTTCAGGAAGATGTCTTCCTGACTCCAGGGCCAGTGCTCCATCTATTTTGCTAAAAAGCTAATTGAATCTGGCTGATTTTTAATGAAGAGCAAACTGGTGAGGTATCATGAGCAATAGCACTAGAAATTTAATACCCAGAGTTGCCCCTAGAACCCTGAAAATAGAAGCAGTCAGCTGCTCTAAGGCAACCCTGCCTACCAATGCCACTAAGAGTTGGAGAAGTAGCCAGGGAGACAGCTACACATGTTCGTGTCTTTAATGATCATTATATTTGGAACAATGTAATATTTAACATTCATTCCCTCAGCAACAAGAGATTAAGTGAGTTACATAATAATATTTAAAAAGGGGGCATATATGTGTGGGGGAAAGCTCCTTAGGGCCCATAAGCATGAAAATAGTTTGGCTCTATTTAGTATTTTGTCTTAATGGATCTATACCCAATTGCCCAGAACTACTCTGGCTCCAGGTTTGAAATTCACTATAAAAGGTATAAGAGTTATCCACTGCCAAGAACTTTGTTCTGCATCTCTCTTTAACAAGGTGTGAACTTCCCTTAAAAATTGTTAACTCTTTGATAAGGTGTGACCTCATCATGTTTTTAAGTATCATTGAGTTAATCCCATCCTTTGATGATTAAGTTCCCAGGTCCTTATTTCCTAGCTGACACCTCATAGCTGCTGAAGTTAATACTTGAGCTACACCCTTGGATTTGGCCATTGAAAGGGGCCCCTGGAGAACCCACAAAGGGCAGCTATTAGAGAGGTCAGATATGATACCCTTTACAACTATATAGTTATTATTGTTCAGTCATTTTAGTCATGTCTGTTGGACTCTTCACAACGTTGTTAGGGGTTTTCTTGGCAAAGATACTGGAGTATTTTGCCATTGCCTTATCCAGCTCATTTTACAGGTAAGAAAACTGAGGCAAACAGGGCTAAGTGACTTGCCCTGGTCACACAGCTGGTAAGTTTCTGAGGCTAGATTTGAACTCAGGTCTTCCTGACTCCTGGCCTAATTGCTTTATCCACTGTACCACCTAGCTGCCTCCGTGTAAAATCATATCAATATTTCCTGCAGAAATCTGAAGTGGTAGAGGAAAAACTATTTTTATCAGGTGTTTGAAGAGTGGAAGAATTTTCCACAAAAAAGGAAATGAAAAGGATAATTATACACATGAAGCTTTTTTAAAAATGAGGCTTTGGGGGCAGCTAGGTGGCGCAGTGGATAGAGCACCGGCCCTGAAGTCAGGAGGACCTGAGTTCAAATCCGGCCTCAAACCAAACACTTGACACTTACTATCTGTGTGACCCTGGGCAAGTCACTTAACCCCAATTGCCTAAAAGTAAAAAAAAAATTAAGGCTTTTCCTGAAGATCATAGGATCAATCTATCAATAAACTTTTATTAAGCACCTACTATATGCCACTCGCAGCTCTAAGTGCTGGGGACACCAAAAGAGGCAAAAGACACTCCCTGCCTTCAAAGAGTTTAATGGGGAAGACAAGAAACCCACAAATATGTGTGATCTGCATACAGAATAACAAGGAAGTAATTAACAGAGGAAAGGCACTAGAATTAAGGGTTAGGAACAGCTTCCTGTAGATTAAGAGCTGGAAAGCATCTTAGATGTTACTTAATCCAACTTCCTCATTTTACATATGAGGAAACTTCAACCAGGAGAGGTTACATGAGTCACCAAAGTCCCATAGGTACAGAGACTGAGATTTGAGCCCAAGTTTTCTGATTCCAAATCCAGGGCTCTTCTCACTGTACCATGTTGCCTCTCCAAAGGGAGGAAGCTGGATGCTTTGAAGATGAAGCAGTTGCTTGTTCTCAAAGGAATGAATAAGGAGAACCACAGAAGAGAAGCAGGTAAAAGACTGACCAGTAAAAATCAGAGGAAGCTAAGAAGAGAAGCTGTAGTTGGTGACTCTGTGGTCAGCAGTATGGAGGAAGTTACTTGTCAACCTGATAACAATAAAGGGGCCTGTTGTCTTCCCAGGGCATGGATCTAAAACATAATAGAGAACCTCCCAAAACTTAGCAAAAGGGATGACTATTACCCTTGGGCACAAATGCTACTTCCATAAGGAACCCAGAAAATATTGCCAAGGATCACAAAGTCATGGGTAAGAAACCAAAGACCATAATAGGAGTGTTGATTATGTTTTCCTCACACTGCTAATTGCAAGCAAGTGTTGCAAAGGAGAAAAAACTGATTTGTGAAATGAACAACTGGATAAGGATGTGACATCTGAAAATGGGATTTGCATTGCTGGACTCTATTTTAAAATACAGGGATAATGGACACTGGGACAGAGATGCCATACATTTTAGTAAACACTAATAACAACAGTAATGATAATGATGGTGGTGATGATGATGATAGCAATGATAATAGACTTACAGCCTTATGAGGTAGATATAGAAAAAATCGAAGCTGAGAATGGCTACAACATGCCCATTTATTGCTAAGTATTTTGCAATTGTAATCAAATGAAATCTTAATCCTAATCAAAAGGGCTCTAAACTAAAAACAATGGAAGAGAAATATATCTATACATATGCGTAATTATACATATATACGGATATGTATATGCAAGATACCATGGTATACCAAGATATCAAGCTAGATACCATAGAGTAAGAGTTCTGAATGTTTTTGTGTCGTGGACCCTTTTGACAATAGACTGGTAAAGTTTATGTCCCACCCTCCTTCTCAGAAAAATGTTTTTAGATGCATAAAATAAAATACATAGAGTTACAAAGGAATCAAATTAAAT
Organism: Phascolarctos cinereus; assembly: GCF_003287225.1. Taxonomy (NCBI): domain Eukaryota; kingdom Metazoa; phylum Chordata; class Mammalia; order Diprotodontia; family Phascolarctidae; genus Phascolarctos; species Phascolarctos cinereus. Next base: position 188,791,459 of record NW_027555514.1, read on the forward strand.
TGAACAACAATTAATAAAACATTTTAAAAACAAGTTCATAGACCCTAGTTTAAGCAATTCTTCCATAAAAAGTAGCTATCAAGGAAAAAAGAACAGCAATTTGAGACACTCAGATGCTCATAAATGACAAAATACAAGAATGGAGCCAGTACTAAAAACAAATGGCCTCAATTGTCTCTGCAACTATGCTTAACAAGTAAAAAGAACTGGAGGTACTAATACAAGGAGGAAAATATGACCTCATAAGCATAAAAGACTTGGCTGGATAAAACCCATAACTGGAATATGACTTTGGATGAAAATATTTTTAAAAGAAAGAAAGGAGAAACAGAGAGAGAAAGAGCAAGAGACAGAGAGGAAGGAAGGAAGGAAGGAAGGAAGGAAGGAAGGAAGGAAGGAAGGAAGGAAGGAAGGAAGGAAGGAAGGAAGGAAGGAAGGAAGGAAGGAAGGAAGGAAGGAAGCTTGAAGGAAAATGGATAGGCCAAAGAGGGAAAGGTAACACTGAAAATTAAGGTAACACATTCATGTGAGAAAATCCAGCAAGGGGATGGGGCAGAGCATGGTGACAGTTGAGTGAAGATCAATTCAGAAGCAATTTTTTTTATCAGGATATATTTCAGACTACCTAGAGAGAAAGAGAAAATAGATAAAGAGATCAAGAAACAGTTCACAAACCAGGCACAGAGCCATGACAGTAGAGATAGAATAATTCAATTATCTAACTGTCTCTTGGAGTAGACAACATTTTAATTGCCATAATGATAATTTTTCCTTCAAAAATTGAAGAAACTAGTAAGGGAAAATTTTATACTAGATCTGATTCTTAAAGGGCAAAGCTGATTGCTAGGGTTGAAATAATGGATGGGGAGGTGAAATAATGGAACATAGAGGAAAACTAAACCCCTCTTGTTAGAGTTTATCATCGCGAACAGAAGAAAGCCAGGCAGTCTAGCATGTTCCCTGGGAAAGCAGATTTCAAGGGTTTCCAAGGAGGGGTAAGTAGGAGTCCATGAACAGAGAATAATCATTGCAGAGAAAGTCAGCCCAGGAGGGATGAAAAACTATGAAAAATAAAATTGTTAAGATACAAAAGCAAACAATTCCAATGTGGAGGAAAAACTGGAATTATCTGAAAAGATCAATGTGGATACACAAGGAACTCAACAACCAATTTAAATTTTCAAAAGATATACACAGAAGGAAAAAGACAAATGAGGGAAGATGGATATGAGAGGTTCACATGTTTTTGTAAAGAATAGTGTCTGGAATGCCAAAGCTTAGCATGAGCTGAGGTTATCAATCCAAGTTAAAGACAATAAAAGTAAGGAGAATGTAGTTATATTGGAGGAAAAGCATGAGAGGCAGTGTGGAGTAATGGGTAGAGAGTTGGGTTTGTAGCCAGGAAGAATTAGATTTCAGTTCAACCTGACACGTACTGACTGAGTGGCCCTGGGCAAGTCACTTAGCTTTTCATTTCTCTAGTCAACTCTCCAAAATTATGTTGTAGAGAAGACATCAGCTGATATTTGTAGAGGAAGTTTCCTCATCCTGGCTAATGCCATCACATATTTGGTCCTAATTTCTACTTTGGGAAAAAAAAAAAAAAGAATCCAAGAAGGGATAGTACCACTGTTTAAAATGGAGGGGATGGTGACAACTGACAAAAGAGAACGCAAAACTTCTCCATTCTAATTTTACTTGCTTTCTCTGCCAAGAAGAATGGTCTTTGGACTGGTAATAACAATAAAGAAGGCTAATAGGGCGTTATTACCCAAGATAAGTAAGGAGATAACTAGGAAGAGAACATCTGGATATTCTTAATAAATTCAAGTCATCTGGTTCAGAAGAACATTGTACTTTGGTACTGAAATAATTGGTGATTGCTGAAGCATGTTTGAAAGTTCAGGAAAATGGGAGAGATACCACAGGCCAGGAAAAGGGCAAATTGAAAGTTTCCAAATGACAGCTAGTAAGTTTGATTTCAGTTCCTGGGGAAAATCTAGAAAAGATCATTAAAGAGATGGTTAGGGAACATCTTAAAGGGAAGCAGTGACTACAAAAAACTAGCATGGCTTCATCAAGGTCATTCTAAACTAATCTTATTTCTTGGGAGGGGGCATTTACTTAACTAATAGATTGGGGGGCATAATATGGCTATATTTTACCTAGGTTTTAGCAAAGCATTAAATAATAAACTTGTTTTATAATAAACCTCATATTATTCTTGAAGAAAAGAGGGAAAATTAGGTACACTCCAAATTTGTTAACTAATCTCAACTGGGCACATCGAAGTTTCTCAGAACAGTACTTCTGCTCTGACTTCACTATCCTCCTTTATGAATTTCAACTAATTCAACTCTGTCCTGCCCTCTGCTTTTGAATCCTTCACCTCCTTCTATTACTATTGAGACCTTGCCAAACTTTGACTTTGGGTTTTCCCACCATGTGTCTCCTTAGCTGCTACTTACATCCTCCTGAAATTATCTGAAGGAAGTCATGTAACAGAGCTAACTGGGTTATGTATTACAATTAAAACAGGACCCTCACTGAAACAAGGTAATCCTTTTACTCCTCCCTAATTGATTCCTTATCCCACTCTCCAGAGAAACTGTTCCAAACTATCTCTTCTCTCCTCAAGTGTCCCATGTCTTTTCCTCTCCCATCCTCAGCTTGATTATTAGGATCTTGACTCTTACTTTAATGATTAAATTGATGCCATTTATAGTAAATTCTCCCCTCCCTTTCTTTTCACCTCAAAACTCTTTGATAGCATTCCACACTCTCTCTTCCTTTCCTCCACTCTCTGACAAGGAGGTAGACCTTCCCCTTGCCTAAACCAACCCTTCTACATATGTCCTTAATCCCATCCTCTCCTGTCTTCTCCAGTTGGTTTCAGCCTCAATCATCTGCTTTTGCTCTAATCATCATTCTCTCCCTATCTTCTTGCTTCTTCCCTACTCACTTCAAATATGCCCAAGTCTCTCCATTACTTAAAAAAACCTTCACTCAACCCTACCACCTCCTAAAACTATCACTTTAAATTTCTCTTTTAGAAAACTACTAGAAAAAGCTGTCCATAAAAATTATAATACCACCTTAATTAATTTACTTATTCTGTACCATACCAATCAAACTATCAAACAAATACTTTATAAAGGTGGAAAAAATAATAACAAAATTCATCTGGAAAAACAAAGGTCAAGAATATCAAGAGAGTCAATGAAAAAAAATGCAAAAGAAGAGGGCCTAGCAGAACCAGATATCAAACTATGCCATAAAGTTGTAATCATCAAAACAATTTGGTAATACTTAAAAACTAGAGAGGTTAATCAGTGAAACAGATTAGGTACACAATATACAGAAGCAAATGAGCAAAGTAACCTACTATTTGATAAATTCAAAGATACCAGAGGCAGAGCTAAGATGGCGGAGTGAAAGCAGTGACTAGCTTGAGCTTTCCCCCAAACCGCTCCAAATACCTATAAAAAAAATGGATCTAAACAAATTCTAAAGCGGCAGAACCCACAAAAAGACAGAGTGAAACAAATTTCCAGCCCAAGACAACCTCGATGGTTGATCAGAAAGGTATATCGCACCAGGCCAATAGAGGAGCGCAAGCCTCAGCGAACCTGGAGCAGGGCTCAGAGGACTGAATCACAGGCAGTTGTGGTGGTTTCCAGACTCCTCGATCCACAAATGCCAAAGACAACTTAGAAGGTCAGTGGGAAAAGTCTTTTTCTGCAGTGTGGAGAGAGGAACACAGGGTCTCAGCTCCATTCCCCAAGAGCGCAACCCTGGGTGGGCAGCTGCCTCCTGAGCTTCCAGCCCACAGACTGAGGTGGAATCCAGTGGATGATCAGAGAGGGACTGCAGGGATCTCTTTGCCAGTGCTGAGGCAGGAATCTCTTGCTTTGCCCGTGCTTGGATCTGGGTCACACTTCTGTGTGGTGCTGCTGGGGCAAGGAGGAGCGCTGGCATGGTATAGCTTGTAGTGGCTGTGGGGAGGAAACCTTCCTCACAGTTACAGGACAGAAAGGAATACTTCTGGTCACTAATAGACCAGAGCACAGGCCAGGAAAGGAGTAAACACCTCGCCCCTTATCATACCACCTTGGAAGAACTGAAAATGTACAGGTCCCTACAAGAATCTCTGAAAATAGCTGTACAAACCCCTGAAGCTTGGGACAGTACATTCTCCACACTGGAAGCAGACTCCTACCTTAACAAAGAGTTCAAAACTCAAGTAATTGGCCAGGATCATGAGCAAGAAGCACAAAAAGAGTCAGACTGTATTATCTTACTTTGGTGACAAAGAAGATCAAAACATACAACCAGAAGAAGACAACAAAGTCAGAGCTCCTACATCCAAAGCCTCCAAGAAAAATATGAATCAGTCCCAGGCCTTAGAAGAGCTCAAAAGGGATTTTGAGAAGCAAGTAAGGAAGTAGAGGAAAAACCTGGGAAGAGAAATGAGAGTGATGAAAGAAAATCATGAAAAACAAGTCAACAGCTTGCTAAAGGAGACCCAAAAAATACTGAAGAAAATAACACCTTAAAAAATAGCCTAACCCAAATGGCAAAAGAGGTCCAAAAAGCCAATGAGGAGAAAATGCCCTAAAAAGAAAAATTGGCCAAATGGAAAAGGAAGTCCAAAAGATTACTGAAGAAAATACTTCCTTAAAAATTAGAATAGCAATTGGAAGCTAGTGACTTTATGAGAAATCAAGACACTGTAAAACAAATCCAAAAGAATGAAAAATAGAAGACAATGTGAAATATCTCATTGGAAAAACAACTGACCTGGAAAATAGATCCAGGAGAGAGAATTTAAAAATTATTGGACTATCTGAAAGCCATGATCAAAAAAAGAGCCTAGACATCATCTTTCAAGAAATTATCAAGGAAAACTGCCCTGATATAGTAGAACCAGAGGGCAAAATAGAAATTGAAAGAATCCACAGATCCTCCTGAAAGAGATCCCCAAAGGAAAACTCCTAGGAATATTGTAGCCAAATTCCAGAGTTCCCAGGTCAAGGAGAAAATATTACAAGCTGCCAGAAAGAAACAATTCAAGTACTGTGGAAACACAATCAGGATAACACAAGATTTAGCAGCTTCTACATTAAAGGACCACAGGGCATGGAATATAATATTCTGAGGGCAAAGGAGATAGGATTACAACCAAGAATCACCTACCCAGCAAAACTGAGTATAATCCTTCAGAGGAAAAAGTGGTCATTCAGTGAAATAGAGGACTTTCAAGCATTCTTGATGAAAAGACCAGAGCTGAATAGAAAATTTGACTTTCAAATACAGGACTCAAGTGGAACATGAAGAGGTAAACAGGAAAGAGAAATCATAAGAGACTTATTAAGGTTGAACTGTTTACATTCCTGCATGGAAAGATGATATTTATAACTCATGAGACCTTTGTCAGTATTAGGGTAGTTGGAGGAAAAAAATTATATGCATGAAGATAGATAGATAGATAGATAGATAGATAGATAGATAGATAGATAGATAGTAGATAGATAGAGGGCACAGGGTGAGTTGAAGATGAAGGTATCATATCTGGAGAATAAAATTAAGGATGAGAGAGATTATACTCAGAGAGAAGAAGAAAGGGAGAGGTAGAATGGGGTAAATTATCTCACAAAAAAAAACAGAAAATGTCTCTTACAGTGGAGGGAAATGGGGGAAGGTGAGGGAATGAGTGAATCTTATTCTCATAGGATTTGGCTTAAGAGGAATAACATACACTCAATTGGTATGGAAATCTGTCTTACCCTACAGGAAAATAGGGGGAGAAGGGACAAGAGAGCAGGGGATGATAGAGAGGAGGGCAGATTGGGAAAGGGGTAATCAGAAGCAAATACTTCTGAGAAGGGACAGGGTCAAAAGAAAGAATAGAATAAATGGGAGGGCAGGAAAGGATTAAGGGAAATAGAGTTAGTTTTTCACAACATGTCTACTATGGAAGTGTTTTGCTTAACTGCACATGTATAACCTATATTGAGTTGCTTGACTTTTCAATGAGGGTGGGTGGGGAGGGAGGAAAGGAGAAAATTTGAAACCTAAAGTTTTAAAAACATATATTCAAAAAAAATGTTTTCACATGTTGCTGGGAAATGAGAAATACAGGAAATGGGGTACAGAAGTCTATCCTGCCCTACAGGAAAATAGAAGGGGAAGGAGATAAGAGAAGGGGATGAGAGATAGAAGAGAGGACAGACTAGGGTAAGGGATATTCAGAATGCATGCCATCTTGGGGTGGGGGAGGGGTGAGACGGGGTGAAAATTAGGAACTCAAAATCTTGTGGAAGTAAATATTGAAAATTAAAAATAAATTCATATTTGAAAAAAAAATTCAAAGATACCAGCTATTGGGGCAAGCACTCAGCATTTGACAAAAAATGCTGGGAAAACTGGTGAGTAATCAGGCAGAAACTAAGCATAGTCCAGCATCTCACACCATATACCAAGATAATCTCCAAATGAATATGTGATTTAGACATAAAGGGTGATATCATAAGCAAATTAGGGAAACATGGGCAAAAAGCTTCCTGTCATATCTATGGTGAAAAGAAGAGTTTATGACCAAACAAGAGATAGAGAGTTTCACAGGAAGTAAACTAGATAATTTCAGTTATATAAAATTACAGTTTATGGCCAAACAAAACCAATGTAGCCAAAATTAAAAGGAAAAAAAGGAAAGAAATAGGAGGAAATTGTTTTAGTAAGTTTCTCTGATAAAGGTCCTTTTTCTCAAATATGTAGGGAACAGAGCCAAATTTATAAGAATAACAGACATTCCCCAACTGATCAATGGTCAAGAGATATAAACAGACAGTTTTCAGAAGAAATCAAAACTATCAATAGCCATATGAAAAATTGCTCTAAATTACTAATAATTAGAGAAAAGCAAATTAAAACAACTCTGAGGTACTATCTCACACTCAATAGATTGGCTAAAGTGACAGAAAAGGAAAATGACAAATGTTGGAGGGGATGTGGGAAAAGAGGTACACTGATGAACTGTTGGTGAAGGGCTGAAGGGGTTGCTGATGGAAAAAGTTTAAGAAGCCCTGATCTAGACCAATCATTTTGAAATTATGCCCCCCAAATCTATAAAACTGTGCATACCCTTGATCCCACAATTCCACCACTAGGCTTATACCCCAAAGTGATGAAAGACAAAGGAAAAGGACCTATACCTACAAAAATATTTATAGCAGTACTATTGTCAAGATAATCAACTATGAAAGACTCTGATAGACAATTCTGATCAACACAATGATCCACCACAGTTCCAAAAGACTCAGGATGAAAAATGCTATCCACTCCAGATAGAGAACTGATGAACTCAGAGTGCAGATTGAGCATGTTTTTTCTTTATTTCTTTTTCTTGTATTCTGTCTTTTTTTTTGGAACATGTCTAATGCAGAAATGGGTTTTGCATTACTTCGTATGTATGTAGTGTATTTCTTACCTCCTCAATGGACAGGGAAGGGGTGGAGGGAGGGACAGGATTTGGAACTGAAAATTGAATAAAATTGAATTTTTAAAAATTTTGAAAGAAAAAGCTGTCTACTTTCAATGCTTCCACATTCTCTTCTTCACAGCTCAGCCTTTTTCAATAGGGTAGCTATCCACATAAGTGGAGAAAAGATGTGTATGAGAGACATTGTGAAGGTAGAAATGACAAGACTTGACAATAGATTGGATATGTGTGGTTAATGCAATTAATGATTCAAGGATGTCACTAATATTATGAACCTGGGTAGCAGAGAGAATGCTGGACAGTAACAGGATAGTTGGAAAGAGTGGAATATTTGGGGGCAAAGACAATGAGTTCTGTTTGGGACATGTTCAGTCTGAGGAGCCTATAAGCTATCTTATTTGAGATGTCCAAAAGGCAGAACTGAAGCTCAGAAAAGAGACTAGTGCTGTAAATACAGATCTGAAAATCATAACTAGAAGCATTCCTTTCATATAATAGGTACTTAAATACTTGTTGATTGAGTGATTGACTAAACCATAAGTTCCCAAAGTGGGCGATACCATCCCCTGGAGGGCACTGGAACTATGGGGGAGGGGGGGAGGTAATAGCCATGGGTGACACAAATTTGAAAAAAAGAGCATTAAAGGGTTAAAGAAAGATTTCAGGGTGGGGGGAGTAATTTTTTTTAAATGAGGCAGTAGGCCAAATAAGTTTGGGAATCTCTGGACTACACATTAATTCAATAATTTTAATTCACTGGTTAAATGGCAAGATTCAAAGAGTAGCCCTTAATGCTTCAACTCTTGTAGAGAAGTGGGTCAGGCATCCCCACCAAAAGTACACAGGGCAGACAAGCCAATCTAGCTGAAGCAGCAAGAGTGCATATGCCTAGCAAGTCAAACCACCATCTTCCCTAAAACCTTGATGAGTACAGCCCAGAACTGTGAAACCAAGAGCCTTGGCAATAGCAATGCTTCCAGTTCAGTGCTCTCAGCCATCATCATGTGAAGTGATCCCTGTGCAGAAACAGCCTGGCAACTGCTCCTGAACATGTTATAGCCACAGCTATTAAAGACCCACCAAAAAAAAAAAAAGTTCCTTCCACCAAAGTTTTTGGCATTGTCAAATGCTTCAATGCTTCAATATGAGAAACTCGTATCATTTCATCAGTGGAAAGGACATTAATGAATAAACATACTAATAATCATTAGCATCTATTTTGCTGCTTTACCCTAAGGACTATGGGACTTTTCCATCTGACTTGCAGCAAAAACCTGTAGTACTTATTGTCTCCCACCTTACCCCCAGAATTGGAATTCTGTGAGAGCAGGGACTGTCTTATTCTCCTATTTGTATCTCCAGAGATTAGCACGTTGCTTTGTACGTGGTAAGCATTTAATAAATGCTTTATTCACTTTGATGGCAGTTATCTATTAGAGTGCCTCCAAGATTTGGGTTTAGTCCTGTGCTATCCAGCATTTTTATCAACGACTTGAACAGTCATAATTGGAATGCTCATCAAATGGTCAGATAACACAAAGCTGGGAGGAATTGCTAACACACTGAATAACAAAATGACAGACAGATTAAAGCATAGGGCTGAATCTAATAAGATGAAATTCAACACAGTTAATATGATAACTTATGTGAGGCATTTTATGGACCTTTAAGCACTATAGAAATGCTAGGTATTATTATTCTCTTTACTACAGACAAGGTCATACATGGTTTCCAAAAATTCCTAAATGTAGGATGCTGAAAGCATTGGTTACACAATAGAGTGTCTAAAATAGCTCTGGAGATTTTAGTCGACTATAAACAATATGAGTCAACAGTGTGAAAAGGCAGTCAATTAAACTAATTAAAACATAGGTTGTATTATGAGAGTCAGAGCTTCCAAAGAAAGGGGGTAATAGTCTCCCTAACCTCTGCTCTAAACATACCACATGTGACTACTGTGTTAAGTTTTCAGTGCCATGGTTTAAGGACATTGATAAAAAATTGAAAGTATACAAAGGAGGGCAATTAGGATAGTGAAGGGCCTTTAATTCATGTAGTATAAGAATTAGTATAAGGAACTTGGAATGTTTACTCTGGAAAAAAGGCTGGGGGGGGCATGATAGATGTTAAGTATTTGAAGGGCTGTCATATGGGAGAGGGATTAGACTTGGTTGTGTCTTGCCCCAGAGGGCAGAACCAGGAGCAAGGAGCAGAATTTACAATAAAGTAAATTTAGGCTTGATGTTGGGAAAACCTTTCTAACAATTAGAAGTATATAAAAATGGAAAGGACTGACCTGAGAGTTAATGGGTTGCTTCTCATTGAAAGTGTTCAAGCAGAGATTAATGACCACTTGTTGGATGTGTTATAGCATCTTTGGGGTACATTTTGAATTAGATAGTTATTGAACCCCGACTATGAAATTCTATGATTATGTGCCTCTTTAAATCAGTAAAGAAGACTGAGAAGTTGTGGTCAAGTAAGTAGAAGGAAAACAGAAAAAAAAATTGTCACTTAAGCCAAGAGAAGGAAGAAGAACAAGGTAGAAGGGTGTTTAACAAACTCAAAATATGTAGTGGCATAAAAAAAAAAACCCTGTAGACTTATTCCTTATTCCTCATTCTGCAATCTTTATTCTACAAGTAAGAAATAACTGGTAACCTTTGAAGCAAAGTTTCAGATTTCAAGTTATTTAGAAATCAGTGGGAGACAAGGAAGTAGAAGCAAATGTGGAAGTTTTCTATAGGATTTTGCTTATGAAAAGGAAAAGAAAAATAGGGCAATAACTTGAAAGGATGGTAGATCAGGTCATTTTATTTTTGGATGGTGGAGGAGACCTAAGAATGTTGGTAGAGCAGAAAGGAAAGACTTAATAGATAAAGAGGGATTAATAATGAGATATAGGAGGGTATAATAAAAAAAAACTCCTATAAGAGATAGAAGATAGGATGGGATCAAGGAAAAATGTGAGGGTAGACACTGGCTAACAAAAAGACCACTTCTTTTTCAGAGACTGAAGCAAATGAAGGCAACATGGAGGTTGATGCGGAGATATTTTCAGATAGAAATAGGAGACAAAAGGTAGCTCCTGGTAAATAGTTTCTATTTTCTCAGTAAAGGAGGCAAAGACCTCTGCTGAAGAGGGAAGGGTTGCTTTCAAAGATTTGAGTTAATACGAGATGATTTAGAATAGCTACTTTGAAGGATGGGATAGAAAATAAATTAGGGAGGAATAAAAGGGTTGCCATGCAACACTGAGGGCCCAGTAAATTGGATAACATAAATTTAGGTATTTTCTTGTTCATTAACAAACATTAATTCTCTTGCCCTTCTATTTTTTCCCTCCCATTAAAGAAAAAGAAAAAGAAATCCTTGAAGTACCTATGCAGTTAAGTAAAGAAAATTCCCTCATTAGCTATATCCAAAAAACAACAACGTTCATTGTGCATTTTGAGTCCATCACCTCTCTGTCAGGAGGTAAATAGCAAGCTTTATCCTTGGTTCTCTGGAATTTTTGTCATTGCATTGATCAGAGTTCTTATGTCTTTTAAAATAATATTAATTTTGGGGCAGCTAGGTGGTGCAGTGGATAGAGCACCAGCCCTGAAGTCAGAAGGACCTGAGTTCAAATCTGGCCTCAGACCAAACACTTGATACTTACTAGCTGTGTGACTCTGGCCAAGTCAGTTAATCCCAATTACCTAAGTAATAATAATATTAATTTTAATGGACCTAGTCAGCATGTTCTGTGACTTCCTTTGGTGCCATTCAGCAGCATTCAAGGAAGAAGAGATAAGCTGGATGGTAAGAGCAATCCAGGGTCAGGGTTTGGCAAGGATTGGTACCTATAGAACAGGAGGATAAGAATTCAAGTAAAGGGTAAAGCTGAACTGAACTGGTTGGCTCTAAAGCAACAGTTGCTAATACGTGAAATTGAAATAGAAGAAGAGGTCATAGACTATAAGAGCAGTGAAAAGCAGGAATCTTAGAGGTCATAATAAGAATGCATAATAGAAAACAAGGAACAAAAGGAAAGGAAGGAGGGAATAAGTATTTATTAATGCCTACTATGTGACTGGCACTGTACTAAGTGCTTTCAAATATTATCTCATTTGATCTTCAACAACAACCCTGCAAATTATCCCATTTTACAGTTGAGGAAACTGAGGTTAAGTGACTTGCTCAAGGTGACACAGGCAGTGTCTGAGAATGGATCAGGTCTTCCTGATTCCAAGCCCAGTATTCTATCCACTGTCCCTTTCAGAAGAATCAAACAGAGGGCAAGATGGAAGAAGAGAAGATTTATGGTTAGAGGGAAGAGTTTTAGAACTTGGGATCATGGAGGTGAACCATAGCATGATGATGAGAACAAGGTTGTAATCATCCCTATATGTAACAGAGGAAGATTGAAGGTAGAGGCTTGGAAGTTGAGGTGTTGGTGTGCTAGAAGGGCAGGGTGTTTGAAAGAACTTCAATATGTACTGAAGTCCCCAGGAGATAGAGAAGGGTCAGGACAGAAAAGAAGACTCTAAGCCAGGAATTGAGCTATTTGAGAAAGAAGGAGAAATGATTTGAGGATTAAAAGATGACCACAACTAGGATCTGGTTACAGTTATATAGATGGAAGGAGTAAACATCTTGGGAAGAGAAGCCACCAAGTAATTGTAGGAGAGAGACAGTCTGAAAGTAGTAAAGGGCCACAAAGAATATGCCTCTACTTCCTCCTGGCCTGGTGTGTTGGGAAACATGGGATAAGGTATACACATTACTATGGAGGGTGGCCAGATATACAGAAATTTTTGAGGATGGCCAGATTTCTATTAGTACAAGAAGTTGGAAATAATATGATACAAAGTCTATTAAAGATAGAACAGGGGTTTTAGAAACTACATGCAAGAAAAAGACAGTTGGAAAGGAACTCAATACACTGAGATGTGTGGGAATGAAGTACCAAGAAGGAACCTGCTCTGAGGAGCAGTAAAGGACAGAACCAAAAAGTTAAGGAAGAAATTCAAGGGGCAGCTAGGTGGTGCAGTAGATAGAGCTCTGGCCTTGGAGTCAGGAAGACCTGAGTTCAAATCTGGCCTCAGACACATGACACTTACTAGCTGTGTGACCTGGGCAAGTCACTATTGCCTCACCAAAAAAAGAAAAAAGAAAAAAAATTCAGACTTTGCCCTTCAATTATACTTTTTATGTGGGAAAGTGCTGGCCTAAGTGAGACAGGTTGACACTCTAGTACCCTCATTTTCTTTCTTTTTGTAGGCAGTAGCAAGGATTCAGGCTCTGATATCATAGTACAATATTGATTGGAGTAAGAGGACTTGAGGCCAAATCCATTTTCTGCTGCTGACTACCTGTATGAGAGGTGTGGGGGCATTCAGGGAGGACTGGCATCTCTAGTGTGAGGGCTTACCAAAGCCCTTTTCAGGGGTGTTCATCCACCTTTGGTGTTCACCTGCCACCCAACTCTCACCTGTGGCTCCAAGAAGCTGTAGCATGTGCAGTGGCCACACCCTGGTAAAACTTTTTCAGCAGAGGGGCTAAACCAGTTTGAGAGTAACTGACTGGCCTCAAACCCATTGGTGAGCTAGGGGGATATCTACCCCAAGCATGTGAAGGCTTCCCCTGGCAGAATAAGCAGATGAGAACAATATGTCCCAATGGCCACGAAGGCAGCTAAAGCAGGTTCTGTGGAGTTTTTAGAGCTTGGTCATCAAAGATGTCAAAGTCATCTGCTGCATCCTGGGCCATCACCAGCCATCCTGACTTTTGTCTTACCACTGGACTTCAATGACTCTGGGAGAGAAAATGAAGCTGATGACTTTGTGCAACTCTGCCTCACTTCAATCCAATTCATGTGCATGCAAGTCAAGACATCCTCCATCATGTCATTGGTCCTCTTCAAAAATGAAGGATCAACACAATAGCAGCTGTATGACCTTGGGCAAGTCACCTAACTAACCTCCCTAATCTTTGGTTTCCTTTGTAATAAAATAAAGAGGTTGGACTAGGTGGTCTCTGAGGGGCCCTCTAACTCTAAATATCTGATCCCAAGATCCCTGGGAGAAGTAGGAGTCATCAGAAAGAAAGGTATCTTTATTCTGCAGTGACACCAAGTTCATTCCCCTCATGGGGTACCCTCAATCCTAGTTAAGTCTAATGAACAGTATAGGTCCCTGTGAGAAGTGGAAGACCATAGAATCAGCTTATGTGCTCAACTGTGAGTCCTTCCAGTTTTGCAGTTTTGTTTGTCAGATAACAGAAAGGTAACATAAACAGAGCAGGTCAGGTAACATAAAACAATTTCTTTTCTAATAGGAGTTGACAATTCTTTCCTTTTTTTCTTGGAGATCTAGATAAGACTAAATCTGATATTCCCATTAGAAATATTGGATGGTGGGGGAGGGGGAAGAAAGGAAAGCTGACTTCAAGTGTGCTCAGGAGGAACCTTAGTGTGATTCCCAAGCCAAGAAGACATTTTTGAGACACCTCCAAGATTGAATGGATGCATGTAAATTTAGAGCTGTGGTTCAGAGCCACAGGTTACAAGTTTTTAGTGTGGTCTCAGATACCATCTCTCTTCCAAACCAAATTAAAGGCAACAAGTATTCTTTCTGCTACCTGCTGAGGCCGAAAAACAAGGAGTATCCTTTCTTGGTTAGAGCAGGGCCTGGAGACAGAAGGCAGATCTCTTAAATCTTATTCCTGACTCAGCTTCTGACTCGACAGGTGACGTTCGCATGTTGTATGAAACTTTTGGGTGTCAACTCTTCATCTATAAAAGTAGTGATAATAGTCCTCTCCAGTTCTTTGAATGGTGCAAGACTTTATTAATTGGTGGCTGTAACAACATATAACCACAGATGAAAGCCATTTATAAGGATTGAGCTTTGGTCTTAGTCGTATGCTTTGTTCAATCTGGTTTAATTAACTGGCAATAGGGTTTCTACATCTTCCATTGTCAGGGTTAATTCTTTGCATCAGTCCCAAAGTTTCTTGTGGCCCAACTGTGTATTTCTCCAGAACCAATTTCCATTCATTTCAAGTGGACTGCATTTTCCACAGTAAATGTATGCCTGAAATAAATTGTATATAAATGGGTTGTGGCCAGTCAATTTACTTTTGAAATTCACTAGAGAATCTTGATTTTTCTAGAAATCCTATTGTTAGTCCTTTTCCATATGAAAGCTGTTGTTGCTGTCCAATCATGTCCAATTTTTCATGACTTCATTTGTGGTTTTTCTTGGCAAAGATATTAGTAACCTGTGTGACAATTGGGCACCAGTCCCTGGACATGATGGACTTAGTTAGAATTGGGGATGCTCTCTCCTAATGTGTCTCTAGCTTTTGCTCCCACTGAATGAAACCCTAAATTTCAGGCTCTTGACTCTAGCCAAGGTAATTCTGGGAATGTCAGTATCTGACTTGGTTAGAAGCCTCAGCTTCCCTACAACACTCAAGCTGATAAGACATTGAATACATTACAGGTTTTATTGAACCTGACTAAACAAACAAACAAATAAACCAACCATGGATGGGCTCATCATAGTAGAGCCCATCGACTGATTGTTGCTGTTCTTTCTTCATTTTCAAAGAAGACTCATAACATTGCTTTTGAATGACGTCTTGACTTATGCATGAATTAGATTTAAATGAAGCAGAATTGTCCAAAGTTGTCAGCTTCATTCTCACTTCCAGAGTCATCAAAGTCCAGTGCAAGACAAAAGTCAGGACAACTGGTGATGCCCTAGAATGCAGCAGATGACCTTGGTATCTTCCATGTCTGACCAAGCTCTAAGAACTCCACAGCACTTGCTTCTCTGCAACTGCCTTCATGACTGCTGTAACAAATTGTTTTCATCTGCCAATTCTGCCAGGAGAAGTTTTCACATGCCTGGGGTAGGCATCTGCCTAACTCACCAGCAAGTTTAAGGCCCATTGGCTAGCCCCAACCTGGTTTAGCTCATCTGCTAAGATGTTTTGAGTTTTTTTTTTCAACTGTGGTGTGGCTGCTGTGCATACTACAGCTTCTTGGATCCAAAAGCAAGAGTTGGGTAACGGGTGAATCCCACAGGTGGGTGATAGACTGACTGATAGAGTATTCTTCACTTTCCAGAGGATCCCACTTTTCTTTCAGATTTAACCAACTTAAATAATTCATAATGCCACTGAAGTGATGAGTCCAAAGGGTTCCTTGGTGCATGTGTCTCCCTGACATGTCAATCTCTAGTACTAGCATGGGTAAGAGCTGCCTTGTGGCTCTGTTTTCATTTCAGTGATCTCATATGACACCAGCTTCTCAGGACACAAGATTCCCTAAGGGAATTCTTAATCTTCCCTTTTTTTTTTGTCATGGACCACTTTGGCAGACTGGTGAAGGGATGGACTCCTTCTTTTATAAATGTATAAAATAAAATGCGTAGGATTACAGAGGAAATCAATCATATAGAAACAGAGCCATCACGATATTTTTGAAAACCAGTTCATTGACCAGGTTAAGAATCCCTGTGTAGAGGCTTCACAAATACACTTCTCTAAATATCCATGTTCAAGTTAGGGTCTCTTTGTGGTCCACATGCCTCTTCATTGTTGAGCAGAGTCATAAGACCTGGGGTCAAATCTCTCCCCTAATGCGTGATCAGAAGGAAGTCACCTAATCTTCCTGGGCCTTGGTTTCCTTATCTGTAAAATGAGGAGGTTTGGCTAGATGGCTTCTTCAATCCCTTCCAGCTCTGTATCTGTGATCCTACATTCAGAGCAGATTCTTTCTTGTACATGTGACCCAGACATCCTTCAAGAAGAAGGCAGAAGAGCCTTACCAGAACAAGAAAGGGTGGACTTCTCTGAATGCCTGTTACGCGTGAATCATTTTGCAAAGTAAAATCATCACCCCTTTTATCTTTTGTGTAAATTCCAAATGATCAAATATCAAATTTGAGTTACACAGGGTACATATAGGTTTTGGTATGACATTCTGGATGCCTGTACAAAATGTGTAGACATTATTTTACATGTTGCTGTTTCTATCTTTCCTTGTAGGTCACAAATTATTCTTTAGTAATTTGTATTTCTTCCTCTGAATTCATTCCAATTATTGTTTCTTTTAAATCTGTGACATTTACAAGACAGAACAAATGATGTATTATGAGTCTCAAGAGGGCTACATAATCTTAATTTCTACTGCTTCCTCATATACCAAATGGTAAAGCAAATCCTGGATCATTCTCTCATATCCAAAACTAGGATGTCCTTGGTTGGATTGTCCCTCAAATCCCAGTTGGAAATTTAGTTACATCTCTGCTAAGCTTCTCTTTGCCTGCCCTTGGCTATGGGATCTCCTCTTTTTCTCCCATTCATACAAATTTGTCAGTCACCATGCCTAGAGCACGTTGCTTATATGTTTATTTCATTATCTCAGTTCTACCTAGCTAGAAGTTACAGATTTGATTTAACATTAGGAAACACACTTGCTACCAGTTAAAGCCATCCAAAAATGGAATATGTTGACTAGAGAAGTAATGAGTTCTCTATCCCCGTTTCAAGTGCAATTTGGATATGGTAGGGGGTGATTTCTATCCTTTGACCATCCTGCCATGCCCAGGGATGGATTGTTTCTAAAACCTCAGTTTTTCATTGATGTTGACTTACCTATTTTGTTCTTTGTGAAGCTTTGATTTCTTGTATTGCATTACATTTTTGGCTTTTTTTACCTAAGGGAATCTAGAATTTCTGATATACTTTTATTTTCCACATATTTATTTTTGTTACCTTTAGTTAGAAAATATGGTTTTCAAGCTTCTGCTGTGTACCAACTATTGATATAATCTTCCAATGACTCTTCACAGAGCTCTCATAGCTCTCTCAAGTCAGGATGGTGATGTGTGATGCCTGTCCTTAAAGATATTTCTTGATAGCCTCCATTTTCATTTTATCTTTCGTACTATGACAATGGCTATTACAATATTGCTGCTTACAGATCCTGAAATGTTTTTATATTTTCTGTCAGTTATTGTGAGAGAATACATTTATTCATGAATGGTTATAACAGATACCAAACTGAGAATGATAGTACATAACTATAATCCTTGCTACTAGGGAAGCAGAGGCTGGTGGATCATTTGAGCATAGGAGTTTCTAGCAATAATACACTATAAGCTGATCAGGCGTCTGTATTATGTCTGGTACCAATGCAGTGAGCTCCCCAGAGCAAGTGGCCATTAGGCTACCTAAGGTGGAGAAAACTAGCCCAGGTCAGAAATGGAACTGGTTAAGACTCTTGCTGATCAATAGTGGGATCACCAGTGTGAGGGGCAGCTGCATTTCCAGACTGAATGAAATAGGGAGACCCAGTTTCAAAAAAACAAAAACAGATAATAGCTTTTTAAAATTACTCTGTTTTTGGTATAATATGCCCATCTCATTTTCAAAATCATTTGAGATATCAATGTTATTTTTAATCACCTATTTTTCTATTAGGTATAATCTCTGAATTTTGTATTGTCAATATTTTTAATGTACTTAGAATCTTCAATTTTTCAGCTTTTAGTAGCTCCTTAATTTCATGTCTTATTTCATCTAAGCTATGCTTAGAGATGAAGTTTTTTTTGTCTGTTTGTTTTAAAGATTGCCCTATACTTATTTATCTGCAATACATTATATGTTTTAGAGCTAAGGGTACTATTGACAAAAAGTAGCATGAAGCCCTTGCCTATAACTGATGAGATCTATTCCCAATATTATTAGGCTACAGTCTTGACATCTAATTAATGTATTACCATCTTCAGTCCATTTCATGCATACTTATGGTTTCCCCACTTTAGTGGTCAACATCATCTGAATGATAGGATTTACAGTAGGTAGAGTATTGATATTTAAATTTATTCTGGTGATTTTTGTCTCATTGTGGTACCAAAGCATGAAGGAATGCCACTCATTCTGTTGTGCTCCATTTTAAGTTGATAATCACAATCCCTTTGACTCGGGTCAGTCTATCTATTTGCATCGATAGGAACAGTTTCTTTGTACTGACCAGAATGCTAAACAAACCAGTTGTATTACCTGAAACAACTAGGATGGAATTTTGGGCTTCCTGCCAGGACTTTACAGCTACAGAGTCCCCACTGTATATCACCTTGGCTGGCATTCCCTTACATTGCTATTCTCTCCCCACTCCCCCAACACACACATTATATGGAGGATGAGTTGGGCTCTGAGGGGTTGTTTAATATCATCATCATCATCATTGTCATCATGTTGGAAAAGAAGGAACTGTAGTTTTCTTCTCTCAACCATTCCAGTTAGGGAGATGAGTGTAAACAGACAATAGATATGTGGGGAATCAGTCTCAGTTCCCTGAAGAACATGGGATGAGTTTTCAAATCAGTCTCACTAATAAGCATCAGTGGTTTTTCTGTCCATTTGGTTCCATCAGTCTCTAAACTGTCACCTGTCCATGTTGCAAGTTCCCCTGCAAGTGCAACTCCTCATTGTCTTGACTCCTGTCTACATCAATCTCTACTGTCTCTTATCCATTCTCTCTCTCAAGGAACAATTTTGTCAGGTTCACAAACCAGCCTGAATCTGAGGCTGGCCGAATGTAATAAGAACATTTATCCAACTCACAGACCTCCTATTTTCTTTCTAATCTCTGGAAATAATGTCACATTATTAGGAGAAATTATTCAGGGGATCCTGGGAATATGGTAGAGTTAGAGCTAGGTAGAGTTAAACCTAGGTGTACCTCTCCCCCAAGCATATATTTTAAATTCCAAAATGCAGTAAACTCAGCAATAACTAAAAAAGAAAAACTGAAAAAATTACTGCAAGGTGATTCTTATGGGAAAAAAAACCTGAAGAACAATTCATAAGCCCACTGATCCTGTCACTCTTCCCCTATCGAAAGCCAGGGACATTTGGTGAAGCTACTCTTTGCTGCCATAATTTTAGACAGAAACTTTTGGACTTAACTTCTTGTCAGTATCCAGAAGGACCTTCCTCCCAGTGCAATATTTTCTTTTTATTCCTGGCTCTCCCCCTCTACCAGCTTGCCATCCTTCACCCCCTGGGCATTCTTGCATCTTTTCTGGTGACTCCATGTTTAGGCACAGATTTTTGGAGTTAACTTCCTGAAAGTATTCTAAGTGAACTCCACATACAAGGTTAATTGAGACCTGAATTAGACTCGATATATGGTGCTGCAAGGCCCTCATCCTTCCCACTTTTTTCAATATTTCCCTTCATAGTCTCAATCTTTTGGTCCTCTAGATGAAATTTGTTATTATTTGTTCTACCTCTATAAAGTAATTCTTTGGTAGTTTAATTGGTATGAACTGAATAAGTAAATTAATTTAGGTAGTATTGTCATTTTATTATATTGGTTTGGCCTACCCACAAGCAGTTAATAGTTCTCTAAATATTTAGATTTGTCTTTATTTGTGTAAAGAATGTTTTGTAATTGTGTTCATATAGTTCCTGTTTGTATCCTGGCAAGTAGACACTCAAGTGTTTTATACTGGCTGTAGTTAACTTAATTAGAATTTCCATCTCTTCTTGCTGAATTCTGTTGGTAATATACAGAAATGTTGATGATTTTGTAGGTTTCTTTTATATTTTGCAATTGTGTTGAAGTTGCTTATTGTTTCGACTAGGTTTTTAATTGACTCTCAAGGGCTCTCAAAGTAAGTCACCATATCATCTGAAAAAAAAGTGACAATTTCTTCTATTCTTTGTCTATACTTAGTCCTTCCATTTATTTTTCATGTCTTATTGCTATAACTAGCATTTCTAGCACTATATTGAACAGTAACAGAAATTAGTTGATACCCATGATTTACCCTCGATCTTACTGGCTCTTTTATAGCAAAGTGATCATTTGTTTCCAGTCTTTATTTCTTTATATCTAAAAGAAAATTAACAGCTTACTGAATGAGACATAAAAAATGCTGAAGAAAAGAACGCCTTAAAAACAGAACAAGCCAAATGGAAAAGGAGACATAAAAATTTACTGAATAAAAAAACTCCTTAAAAAACAGAATTGGTCAAACAAAAAAAGGGGTACAAAGAAGTTCACTGAAGAAAATAATTTCTTAAAAATTAGAATTAGGGAAGTAACTGCTAATGAGTCCATGAGACATTGAGAAACAATAAAACAAAGTCAAAAGAATGAAAAAATAGAAGAAAATGTGAAATATATCATCAGAAAAATAGTAACTGGCTTGTAAAATAAATCAAAGATAGATAATTTAAGAAACATTGGACTATCTGAAAGACATTATAAAAAAAAGAAAATATCTGACATCATGTGTTAAGAATAAGAAAGAAAAACTTCCCCAATATCTTAAAACTAGAGTGTAAAATATAAATGGAAAGAGTCCACTAATCACTTCCAGAAAATGATCACAAAATGAAAACTCCCAGAAATGTTAATGCCAAATTCCAGAGCTCCCAGGTCAAGTAGAAAACATTTCAGGTAGCAAGAAAGAAACAATTCAAATATCATGGAGCCATAGTCAGGATTAAACAAGATCTAGCAGCTTCCATGTTAAAGGAGTGGAAGGCTTGGGAATGTATTCTAAAAGGAAGAGGAGCTAGGATTACAACTAAGAACAACCTATCCAACAAAACTGAGTATAATCCTTTGGGGGGAAATGGATGTTTAATGAAATAGAGGACTTTCAAGCATTCCTGATGAAAAGACCAATGCTGAATAGAAAATCTGACATTCAAACACAAGACTCAAGAGAAGCAAAGAAAGATAAACATGAGAGAAAGCATAAGGGATTTAATATGTTTAAACTGTTTACATTCCTATGTGAGAAGATGATACTTGTAACTCCTAAGAACTTTATCCCTATTAGGGCAGTTAGAAGGAGTCTACGTAGACAGAAGGCATGAGTGTGAGTCAATTATTTTGTGATGACCTCCAAAAGAAAAAGAAAAGAAAAAGAAGAAATGAAAAAGAGGGATGCACTGGAAGAAGGGGAAAGGGAGATGTAGAATGGGGAATTTTTCTCCCCTAAAAGAAGTATACAGGGAAGAGCTTTTATAGAAGACAGGGAAATGGGGAGAGGTGGCAATCAATGCTTGAACCTCACTCTCATTGGAATTGGTTTAAAGAAGGAAGGTGATAGATTAGATAGATAGATAGATAGATAGATAGATAGACAGACAGACAGACAGTAGATAGATAGATAGATAGATAGATAGATAGATAGATAGATAGATAGATAGATACTCAATTGGATATATAGAAATCTATCTTGCTAAATAGGGGAAAAGGAGGAGAAAGGGATAAGAATTGGGGGGTGATAAAAGGGAAGGTGGATTAAGGGAAGCAATAGTCAAAAGCAAAACAGACTTTTGAAAAGGTACAGGATAAATAGAGAGAGGGAGAAGGATAAACATAAGAAAATAGGATGGAGGGAAATTCACAGTTAGTAATCATAACTGTGAATGGGATGAGCTAACCCATAAAATGGAGGCAAATAGCAGAAGGGATTAGAAACCAAAATCCAACACACTGTTTACAAGAGACACACTTAGAACAAAAAGATACATGCAGAGTTAGAACAAAAGTCTGAAACAGAATCTATTATGCTTCAGCTGGAGAAATAAATGGGGGGGGGCAGGCAGGGGTACTAATCATGATCTCAGACAAAGCAAAAGCAAAAATAGACCTACTTAAAAGAGATAATCAGGAAAACTACATTTTGCCAAAAGGTACCATAGACAATGAAATAATATTTTAAAAGTTTACAGCAAGTTTCTCTGATGAAGGCCTCATTTCTCAAATACAAAGAAAACTGAATGAAATTTATAAAAAAATAAAAAATAAGAGCCATTCCCTAATTGATAAATGGTCAAAGGATATGATCAGACAGTTTTCAGAAGAAGAAATCGAAGCTATCTATATTCATATAAAAATGCAAATTAAAACAACTCTGAGGTACCACCCCATACCTATCAGAAATGACTAATGCTGAAGAGATTGAGGGAAAATAGGTACACTAATAAACCATTGATGAAGTTATGAACTAGTCCAACCCTTCTGAAGAACAATTTGGAACTATGCCCAAAGGGCTATAAAACTGTGCCTACCCTTTGGCCCAGCAATACCACTACCAGGTGTGCATCCCAAAGAGATTAAAGAAGAAAAAAAAGAACTTATATATACAAAAATATTTATAGCAGCTTTTTTGTGGATTAAGGAATTGGAAATTAAAGGGATGTTCATCAATCAGGAAATGGCTGAATAAGTAGTGGCATATGATTGTGATGAAATACTATTGTGATATAAAAAATGATGAGAGGTGGTTCCACAAAAAACATGGGAAGACTTATATGAACTGATACTAAGTGAAGTAAGAAGAACCAGGAGGTCCTTGAGCACAGTAACAGCAGTGTTGTAATGATGATCAACTGTGAAAGACTTGGCTACTCTGATCAATGCAATGATCCAACATAATTCTGAAGGACTTAGGATGAAAAACAAAATGCTATCCACCTCCAAAGAGAGAACTGATTAACTCTGAGTACAAATTGAAGTATAACCTCCTCGCTTTCTTTCTAATTTTTTTTTTTGCAACATAGCTAGTATGAAAATGTGTTTTGTATGATTTTACCTGCATAATGCATTTTGCTTGCCTTCTCAGTGGTTGGGGGAGGAGTAGGAGGGAGGGAGAGAACTTGAACTCGAAATTTGAAAAGAAAAAATGTTTAAAATACACAAATAAATAAACAAATAATATATTTGGGGTTTTGGGAGAAATATCTTAATTCTTGTAAATGTGTACTATTATTCTTCTTCACTTTCCAAATTCTTCATCTGGGATATCTCATGTTCAAGTTTTTTTATTTAGTCATTAAGTTTCTGTTTAGTTTCTATTTCAAATTTCTCCAAAGTTCTCTGAACACCGAAGTTTTATATTTGTTTTTGTTTTTAGCAAAACATTTATCTTTGCTTTAATTCTTAATAACAAACTTGGGTTTCATACCCTTCTTATTTCTTTGATCCTGATTCCTTGGACATCAGCTTTCTTCAACCCAAATGATAGTTCTTCCCTCTTGTGCACTTGACGTATTTATGACCATGTGGTGAACAACTGCAACAAAAATAAATTTTTAAAAATAGAGATCGATAACAAAATAAAAAATAAATAAAAATAGACATAGATAAAAAAATAAAAAATAAATAAAAATAGAGATAGATAAATGAATAGTCATATAAGTGAATGAATAAATACATGGAGAGAGAGAGAGAGAGAGAAGAGAGAGAGAGAGAGAAATGAATGAGTAAGTGGCTGCTTCTTTTCTGGTTTCATCTTGATAGTGATGATGAAATTAGGCTTACTGTTTTTATGATCCAGGACAATCACAATTCCTGGCCCAATCTCTGCTTCTTTATGTTGATTCTTTGAAAATAGCCCCTTGAACTCCAACTTACATTCATCACTCATATATCCTTCCAGGCCAAGCTTATAATAGCAAATTATTCAGTTTCTCTGCCTGTCCTATGCTGATGTTGAGTTTCCATAAGACTACTGAAATCTATGGTCCTGGACAATTGTGTCTGTGGTGTCATCTTTCCACATATTCTCTGTAATCATTTGCCTTTCAAATTTGTGTTAGCAGGATACTCTTACTGCCCCTCTTTAGTTCATATACCAAAAGAGGTTTTAGAATTACTTAGAGGGGCAGCTAGGTGGCACAGTGGATAGAGCACTGGTCCAAAGTCAGGAGGACCTGGAGGAATCTGGCCTCAGACCAAACACTTGACACTTACAAGTCACTTAACCCCAATTGCCTAAAAAAAAAAAAAAAGAATTACTTAGAACCATGTTAGAGTTACTTAGAACTATGTTTTCCCAAATTGAGCTACTCTGTACACTCTTAGACTACTTGAATATTTTAACTTTATCTAGTAACTGCATGTAAGTCAAATGTATATTCCCTGACATGGCCATTTGCTATATGTGTCTTGATACCAGCCTATCTATCCTGTAGTCTACTATCCACTTGGGTACTGACTGCTCGGCTTTGCTTTGGTTTGGTTTGGTTTTCCTGGCAATCTTAATTATATGCTATCCACTCACACCACAGACTTACGTAGTGACTCTTCATTGTGCTGAATAGTATGGCTCACCTTCCCAAATGCCATCCTAAGACCAGCATCATTTTAGCTTGTACAAACAATCAATATGTGATTTTTTGTTTTCCTGTTCTCATCAACCTCATAAATACGGAATAAGCCCTCTGACAATTTCTACTATGTTACATAATTTGTCCAGCACAGATACCTGCCAGCTTTTCAGGAATTCTGTAGCACTTAGTCTAAACTTCTGTTTCAGGAGTTGTGTGTGTGTGTGTGTGTGTGTGTGTGTGTGTGTGTGTGTGTGAAGGATTTCACAGTCTGCCATTTATTTTCTTCCTTCTAT
The DNA here is from genome assembly GCF_003287225.1 of Phascolarctos cinereus. NCBI lineage: Eukaryota > Metazoa > Chordata > Mammalia > Diprotodontia > Phascolarctidae > Phascolarctos > Phascolarctos cinereus. Next base: position 188,816,395 of record NW_027555514.1, read on the forward strand.
TGAACCAGCCCTACATTTCTGGTATAAATCCAGGCACATAGTAGGTTGTACATAGCACAACATACTAGTTGATTTATTGACTGTTACTCTTGGAGTTACAATTAGTGACTGATGATAAATGGAATGATAATGTATTTCAAGGTGTAAGGAATCTTAAAGACCATCTTGTCTAACTTCATTTTAAAATAGAAAACTGAGGCCCAGAAGAGTTATGTGATTTGCCCAAGGCCATCCAAGTAGCAGTTGGCAGAGGCAGGATTCAAATCCAAATTTTTGAATTCCAAATAAAAAATTATTTACATCATCCCTTGCTGCCCCTCTTCCTAAGTCAGTATGGTTGGTATAGCCTATATCTACAAATCCCTAAAATAACCAAACAAAAAGTTTAAAATACCAATCAAGTTTATCATTACAACAGCAAATATAGGTTTCCATGCACTCAAAACATCTGGTTTCTACATATATTTTCACCTTTCATTTAAGTAATACAGATATGAGTTACAGAATGCTAGGCTTGAAATTTAGACCTAAGATGAATGAATGAATGAATGAATGAATGAATGAATGAATGAATGAATGATGAATTAAGTGCTTAATATGTGCAAGGAACTGTGGTAAGTGCTGGAGAAACAAATACAAACAAGCAAGACAGTCTCTGATCTCAGGGGGTTACATTCTAATAGACAACACATATAGAAGCTAAAGTCGGAAAATAGAGAGAGCTGGGAAGTGGCATGATGGGACCAATGCAGGTAAGATAAGGTAAATGCTCATCAATCAGAGCCCAGGGTCACAGGGTGGGGACTTCAGTTCTGAATAGAGGTGGAGGCCAGCATACAGACAGCATGGTATAGAGATGACCCTCATCTATAAACAGGGACAAAAAGGTACTTGAATTGTAGTGGAATTTGGGGAAAAATCCAAGGGGGTTATTACTCACCAATTTGGGTTCTTCATGCTGGGGTCAGATAATAGCAATAAGGAGTCAATTAAGAGCTAACCAGCTAAGATAAATAGTAAGATGGACAGCTTCTACCCCAAGACTGACATAGATTTCCTTATATATAAATTTTTAGGGCAACATTCATAATCTAAACATTATCCAAAGTAACATTGTGTGAAACAAAGAAAAGAAACATGGTCATTTGTAAAACACAGGTGGTTATAAGAAAAAGAATCAGATACTTGCAGAACAATGTACATTCTTAATTATAGGTGATAAATATGAGAATTACATCTGAGACTTAGCTGGCCTCAGAAATCTACCTGTCAGGCCAGACAGGGAGAACTTTCCCAGGATTCTGGAATCCACTGCCTTCAGTGGTTTTTTTTGCAGAAAAGAGGCAAAAGTGAGATACTGAAGAATTTACCTGCAGCAACTGGTTTTATGGTTCACTAAGGGTCATTTACGCAAAATAGCTGATGCAGAACAAAGTGGAGTCCACATGACTTAAAGAATGACTGTTTCTAAATTGGGAAGGATCTATATGTTACACAAACATGTCAGGGAAATTCACGGAGTAATGGGGGATTAGGGGTAAGTGATATTAAGGCAAGGGAGGCATGGAGACTCAGTAGAAGCTGACAATCTTAGGGAACTTGCTAAAGTCAGTCTCTGCGGGTCATTGAGGGAGGGGAGATTCATCTTCCTGAGTTCAAATCAGACCTCAGACACTCACTAGCTGTGTGACCCTAGTCAAGTCACTTAACCCTGTTTGCCTCAGTTTCTCATCTGTAAAATGAGCTGAAGAAGGAAATGGTGAACCATTCTAGTATCTTTACCAAAAAAAAAACCCAAATGGGGTCACGAAGAGTCAGACAAAACAATAGTGACTGAACAACAACAAAATATTCTGACTCTGAAAGAATTCAGAAAGAACTGCCACATATAAACACACATATACATATGCACAAAGGAAAGGATAAGTGACTCTCTAGAGCCAATCAGAATTGTCACCAAGTGTTATCCTTCCCATTTCCATTTCACCACCAAAAAAAAAAATGTAGCAAAGTATCTATGTGTGCAAGAAAGGGAGACAAGACTAGGATGAGACTCAGGGGAGATTCTCTGGTAGATAGAATCATAGAACGTTAAGGCTAGAGAAGACTTTTGAGTTGAAGACAATAACATATAACATTTATATCAGGTTTTACAGTTTACAACATGCTCTCCTTGCAACAACCTTAAGAGGAAAGTAACACAAGCAGAATTATCCTCATTTTACAGATAAATAAACTGAGTAATGCTCAAGGAAATTAAGTGACTTGCCTATTGGTGTCACATCTAGTACTGAGTCAGAGCTAGGGCTGAGGTCAAACTCCTGGGTCCAATGTTTAACTACTACCACCCTCATTTTACAGATGGGGTAATGAAGACCTAGAGAAGTTGTGATTTGCCAAAATTCACACAGGTTACCTCCTTCCAGGGAAGCTTCCCCACCTCTCCCCACCCCAGCCTTTTGGCTTTCCTTTTAAAGAAGCCTTTCTTCACTAAATTTTAATAACACTTTCTTTGGAACTCTTTTAATCACCTTCATGTTCAACTCTTCCAGCCCTAAAAAGTCTAATTCAGTCACTGTGTTAATTATTATTTTAGGGCTCAAGGTTTTCCATAACATGGCCCCACCTTACCCTATTGCCCACTACTCTCCACTCCCATGGAGACCAGGCTCTGATGTCTTTTCTGTTTACGTGGTTACCTTATGGTCACTATTGTGCACACTATTTGCTTCTCATGGAAGGCCCATCCTACTCTTCTTTGCTTGTGCAAATCTTCCCAATCCTTCCAGTACTGTGCTTTGCAAATCACTGACCTTTAATAAACAAATATTGTTGAACAGAATTGACTGAAGGCCCATCCCATATTCAGGAAGGCCTGCAAGGTTAAGTCTGTAAAGTCTGTCTGAACTATATGATTTATCATCTACTGCTTTGTATCATTCATGGTTGTTTCACTTATATTATTTGTGTCTTTTAGAGGCAGTGAGGTGACACAGTAGATAGATAACTGTTATGAAGTTAAGAAGACACGAGTTCAAATCTGCCCTCCAATACTTACTAACTGTATGATCCTCAGCAAGTCACATAACCCGTTTGCCTCCGTTTCCTCAGCTGAAAAATGGGGATAATAATAGCATCTAACTCCCAGGATTGTTTTAAGGATTGAATGAGATTGTTGCTTGTCCTTCGTTTTTTAAGAGGGCCAATGATGTCATGGGGCAATGTCTTAATTTGTGGATGATTTGTATTTAAATGAGCCAGAATTGCACAAAGCCATCAGCCTCACTTTCTCAAAAGATTGTTTTAAATGCTATTGGATAAAAAAAAGTGAACAAAGAAGGACCATTGATCAGGAGTTGGTGACAGAAATCAGTTGGTTGGCTGTTGTCCTTCATTCTCAAAGAGCACCAAAATGACATCACTATGCTAGAATCATTTCAGTGTGTTTGACTGTGGCTGATCAGACCAACACAAGCTTGGAATGTCCTGTCAGGGGTTGGGTACAAATAGCCTATGTGAACATGTGCGGTGGATCCTCTAAATTTGCACATACTGTGCCTCCTTTGAGCTGCTGCAATTCTGCTTTGCTGGTAGAAGAAGTACCTTCTCTGATGTGGGCATGCCATGCTAAGTGCTCCTGTGCCAGGATCTCTCATGTCACACAATCAATTCCAAAGTTCTTAAGAGAGACCTTGAGAGTGTCCTTGTATACTTTTTTCTGAACACCATATGAATACTTGCCCCATATGAGCTCGCCATAAAATAGTCTTTTTGGCAAGTATACATTTTGCATTCGAACAATGTGGCCAGCCCATCAGAGTTGTGCTCTCTGATCCAAGTTTGGATGCTTGGCAGTTCAGTTCAAGAAAGGATCTCAGTATCTGGTATCTTATCCTTCCAGGTGATTTTCAGTATCTTCCTAAGACAATTCAAATGGAAGCCTTTCAGTTTCCTGCCATGACAGTATACTATCCAGGTTTCACAGGCATACAAAAATGAGGTCAGCACAATGGCTCTGTGTACCTTCAGTTCAGTAGTCAGTCTAATACCTCTTCTCTCTCATACTTTCCTTTACAGACTCCCAAACACTGAGCTAGCTCTGTGATTATCATAGTCAACCTCATTATCAATATGTATACCCCTGGAAAGTACACTACCAAGGTAAGTGAACTTATCCACAGCATTCAAAACTTCTCCATTTGCTGTAATCAGTGATTCCGCATATGAGTGGTGTGGTGGTGGCTGATGGAGCACCTGTATTTTTTTTTTTTGGTGTTAATTGTTAGGCCAAAATTAGCACAAGTAGCAAGCAGAGAATTGATCCATACTTTGTTGCATCTCAGCTTCAGAGGCTACACTGAGTGCACAATCATCTGCAAACAGAAAATCATGTACCAACATTCTCTTCACTTTGGTCTTGGCTAGTAGCCCTTTCACATTGAAGAATTTACCATCAGTGCGGTAGCTGACCTTGATGCCATATTCATCCTCATTGAAAGCATTTGACAACATGGCTGAAAACATCATGCTACAAAGCATGGGAACAAGCACACAGCCTTGTTTCACTCCATTGGTGAGTGGGAAAGCACGAGAGTATTGTCCATTATCCAGAATCTGGGCAAGCATGCCATCATGAAATTGATGTACAATGCTGATGAACTTTTCCAGGCAACCAAATTTTGACATAATTTTCCATAAGCCCTCACAACTGGCAGTATCAAAGGCCTTGGCCAGATCTACAAATGTTGTGTACAGATGTCTGTTCTACAAGATTCTTGCCAGAGTCCTCCTTAATAGGCTGATCCTTCACCTAGAAGATGGTCATCTACCTGAGAGCCAGTGTGGCTTCAGAAAGGGCTGAGAAATAGTAGATATGGTGTTTGCAGCCCAACAACTTCAGAAGAAATGCCAGGAGCAGAACAGAGGTCTGTATACTTGTAGACAGAAGCCTGACAACTTCAGGAGAAATGCCAGGAGCAGAACAGAGGTCTCTATACTTGTAGGCAGAAGTCAGTAACACAGAGTGAAAAGAAGGAACAGCTACTGAACTGTCATTTTTCTTCTGTTATATCTACCAAGGAGAATAATCTTTATGCTAGGAAGGGTAGAACTAAACTAAGGGCAGAACTACTTTTGGGGGCAAAAGTAAAATCTATATTTTTTTTAAATGGCTATTAGGAAGTGAAACCCAAATTAAGTAGGGGGATAGTAAGAGAGCACCTAGCCACCCTTCAGAGAATTTGAGAGTTGGAAAGCACATCAGAGGCCATCCAGTCCTACCCACATACTTGCTGAGTTGAAGTCAACAGGACCAGATGAATTATATCTTTGGACATTGGAAGAACAGGTAGATGTGGTTGTTGAATCATTGTTGGTGATCTTTGAAAAATTGTATAGAGCTAGAGATGTGTCTCAGGGCAAATGTTATAATTTTCAAAAAAAAAATTGGGAGAAAATTGAGTCCACAAACCAATGGATAGTGAATGTGACTTCAATTCCTGGCAAAATGCTAGAATGTGCTATTAATAAGATTGCTATTGAATATTTAGCTAAGGAAATAGTGTTTACAAAGAGGCAACATGCATAGGAGACAAGATGGTGGAGAGAAGCCAGGAAGTTGCCTGAGCTCTTCCCAGTTTCCCTCAGAAACAATATTAAATCAAGCCTCTAAAAGGATTCTGGAACAACAGAACCTACAGAAAGACGGAGTGAAACAATTGTCCAGTTTAATTAACTTAGAAGGACTTCAGGAAAGGTCTGTCTCACTTGAGTAAAAGGGGAGTGCAGAGCCAGCATGAACAGTATCCAGGCAAACCAGCAGGAAGTTTTTAGCCACAGTACAGATCAGCAAACATGGTCCCTTGATCCTGGCTCAGTGGGTCAGTGGCACAGCAGGCCAGCTGTGAGACTTCCAGCCCCAGTGCAGAAGGCAAATTGCCAGCCCCGGAACCCAGGAAACAATGGGCATGACTAGGCTGGGCCATCCCAATTCAGTAAGTAAGCCACCAGCACTTGAGGCCCCAGCACATAAAGCCAGTGACCAGGCCCCTGGTCCCAAGCACAAGAAGCTTGGAACAGTGCCCCTGTGCTGCAGGAGTAGAGCTCAACATTGAAAGTCACAAAACAGGCAAAAAAGAGCAAGAAATAAAAAAAGAGCCTTCACCATAGAAATCTACTATGGTGACAGGGAAGATCAAAACACAAACTCAGAAGAGGACAACTTTGTCAAAATGCCTACAGGTGAAACCTCAAAGGAGAATACAAATTGGTCTCAAGCCCAAAAAGCCTTCTTGAAAGAACTTTAAAAGGATTTTAAAAGTCAAATAAGAGAGGTAGAAAAATTAGGAAAAGAAATGAGAGGTACATAAGAGAGAGTCAACAGCTTGGAAGAGGAAAGACAAAAATTGACTAAAGAAAACAACTCCTCAAAAAAGCAGAATTGGCCAAATAGAAAAGGAGGTACAAAAGCTAACTGAAGAAAATAATTTCTTAAAAATTAAAATTGGGCAAGTGGAAGCTAAGGACTCTGTAAGACATTAAGAATCAGTCAAACAAAAAGAATGAAAAAATAGAGGAAAATGTAAAATATCTCATTGTAAAAACAACTGACCTGGAAAATAGAGCCAGGGGAGATAATTTAAGAATTATTGGACTACTGGGGGCAGCTAGGTGGAGCAGTGCATAGAGCACCGGCCCTAAAGTCAGGAGGACCTGAGTTCAAATCTGGCCTCAGACCAAACACTTGACACTTACTAGCTGTGTGACCCTGGGCAAGTCACTTAACCCCAATTGCCCATTAAAAAAAAAAAGAATTATTGGACTACCTAAAAGCCATGATCAAAAAAAGAGCCTGGACAGCATATTTCAGGGAATTATCAAGGAAAACTATCCTGATAACCCAGAACCAGAGAGTAAAGTAGTCATTGAAAAAATCTACCTATCACCTCCTGAAAGAGATCCCAAAATGCAAACTCCAAAGAATAGTATAGCCAAATTCCCAAATTATGAGGTAAAGAGAAAATACTGCAAACAGCTTGAAAAAAAAAACCAATTCAAATATCAAGGAGCCACAGTCAGAATTACATAGGACTTACAGAATCAGAGGGCTTGGAATAGGACATTCTGGAAGGCAAAGGACCTTGGATTAGAACCAAAAATCAATTACCCAGCAAAATTAAGCATAATCTTTCAGGAGAAAAGATGTATATTCAATGAAATAGGGGACTTTCAAACTTTCCTGATTAAAAAGGCCAGAGCTGAACTGATAATCTGATCTTCAAATACAATTCTGAAGAGAAGCATAAAAAGTTAAACAGGTAAGAAAAAACATTATTCAATAAGGTTAAACTGTTTACAGCTCTACATGGGAGGATGATACTTGTAATTCTTGAGAACTGTATCTCTATTAGGGCAATTAGAAGGGGTAGACATAGACAGAAGACGTGGGCATTAAACTGACTTTGATGGGATGATATAAAAAAATTAAGGTGTGAAAAAAAGGATTGTACTTAGAGAAGAGGAAAGGGGGAGGCAGAACAGGGTAAATTACATAACATGAAGAGGTGCAAAAGACTTATTACAGTGGAAGGAAAGAAGTGGGGGTGAGCATTGTTTGATTCTTACTCTCATCAGATTCAGCTCAAAGAGGGAATAATATACACACACAGTTGGGTGTAGAAATTTATCTTCCCCACAGGGAAGTTAAGAGTGGAAAGGGGAAACAACAGGAAGGGGGGTGATTGAAAGGAGTGCAGATTGAGGGAGGTGGTGGTCAGAAGCAAAACACTGGTGAGAATGAACAGGGTAAAAGGAGAAAGTATAAATGTCGGGAATAGGATGGAGGCAAATATTATTATTCAATATTGGATGAGAAATGTTAGCTTTAGCAATAAGAGAAGAAAAAGAAATTGAAGGAATTAGGATAGGCAATAAGGAAACAAAACTATCACTCTTTACAGATGATATGATGGTATACTTAGAGAATCTTAGAGAAATAACTAAAAAACTACTTAAAATTATTAACAACTTTAACAAAGTTGCAGGATATAAAATAAACCCACATAAGCCATTGGTATTTCTATACAATACTAACAAAGTCCAGCAGCAAGAGATAGAAAGAGAAATTCCATTTAAAATAACTGTAGACAATATAAAATAATTGGGAGTCTACCTAACAAGAAAAACCCAGGAACTATATGAACACAGTTAGAAAACACTTTTCACACAAAGTCAGATCTAAACAATGTGAAAAAATATAAATTGCTCATGGGTAGACTAAGTTAATATAATAAAAAAGACAATTCTATCTAAATTTACTTATTTGGTGCCATACCAACCAAACTACCAAAAACAATTTTATAGAGCTAGAAAAAATAATAACAAAATTCATCTGGAAGAACAAAAGGTTAAGAATATCAAGGGAAGAGACTGAGCCAAGATGACAGAGTAAAACCAGTAACTTGCTTGAGCTCTCCCCTAACCCCTCCAAATACCTTTTAAAAATAACTCTAAACAAATTCTAGAGCAGCAGAACCCACAAAAAAACAGAGTGAAAAATATTTTCAGCCCAAGACAACTTGTGCAGTCGGCAAGAAAGGTCTGTTACACCAGGGTGTGAGAGGAGCACAGTCCAGCACAGGCCAACACAGATTGGGCCCCAGCAAAACCAGAGTAAGCCTCAGGGTAACTGAATCACTGGCAGGACTAATAGTTTCCAGACCTCTCAGCCCAAGACATTGAAGACAACTTAGGTCAGCAGGAAAGGTCTGTAGCACCTGGGTGAGAGTGGAGTACAGTCCAGTGCAGGCCACATCAGCACATCCCCAGCCCCAGGAAACTGGGAGCAGGCCTTGGGAGTGACTGAATCAGAAGTGGCAGCAGTAGCAGCTGCTTCCAGAACTCTCATCCCACAAACAGTAAGAGTCTCAAACAACTGGTCAGAAGGAGATTATAGGGGTCTTTTTGCTAACACTGCAGCAGAACTTTGTTGCTTTGCCATACTTGTATCCAGGTTTCAGCCCTGAGTGGCAGTCCCAGGGTGAGAAGGAGCACTAATGTAGCAGAGTTTGTGGTCACAGAGAAGGAGGAACCCTCCTCACAATTCCAGGGCAGAAAAGAGTACTTGTGGTCACTCGTAGACCAGAGCACAGGCCAGGAGAGTAGTAAACACCTTTAGATCACATTACCTTGAAAGAACTAAAATATTACAGGGATCTAGAAGTATCTCTGAAAACAGCTTCACAAAACCCCTGAAGCTTGGTCCTCCATGCTGGATGCAGAGCCCTACTTTAACAAAGACTTAGAAATCAAGTAATAGTCTGAGAATATGAGCAAACAATATAAAAAACTCTGATACATAAACTTATTATGGTGACAAGGAAGATCAAAACACACTCAGAAGTCAAAACTTTCTACATTCAAAGCCTCCAAGAAAAATATGAATTGACCTCAGGTCATAGAAAAGCTCAAAAAGCATTTTGAAAATCAAGTAAGAGAGTCTTGTAGAGGAAAAATTGGAAAGAGGAATGACAGTGTTGCAAGGAAATCATGAAAAATGACTCAACAGCTTGATAAAGGAGACATGAAAAAAATACTGAAAACACCTTGAAAAACAGACTAGGCAAATGGTAAAAGAAATCTGTTAAGTCTGTTTACTTAACAAACATCATCTTTCAAGAAATTATCAAGGAAAACTTCCTTGAGACTCTAGAACCAGAAAGTAAAATAGAAATTGAAAGCATCTACTGATCACCTCCTGAAAGAGATCCCAAAATGAAAGCTCCCAGGAATATTATAGCTAAAGTTTTCAGGTCAAGGAGAAAATATTGCAAACAGTCAGAAAGAAACAACTCAAGTATCATGGAGCCACAGTCAAGATAACACAAGATTTAGCAGCTTCTACATTAAAGGATTAGAGGGCTTGGAATATGATATTCCAGAGGGAAAAGGAACTAGGATTATAACCAAGAATCACCTACACAGCAAAACTGAGTATAATACTTCAGGGGAAAAATGGAAATTCAATGAGATAGAGGACTTTCAAGAATTCTTGATGAAAAGACCAGAAATGAATAGAAAATTTGACTTTCAGATACGAGACTCAGAAGAAGCATAAAAAGGTAAACAGGAAAGGGAAATCATAAGGGACTTAATAAGGTTAAACTGTTTACATTCCCACATGGGAAGGTGATATTTGTAACTCATAAGACCTTTCTCATTATTAGGCTAATTAGAAGGAATATATATAGACAGAGTTTACAGGTATAAGTTGAATATGAAAGAATGATATCTAAAAAATAAAATTAAGGGGTGAGAGAGGAATGTACTGGGAGAAAGAGAGAGAGGTAGAATGGGGTAAATTATCTCACATAAAAGAGGCTGGAAAAATCCTTTACAGTGTTGGGGAGGGTGGGGTGAAAGGCAGTGAGTGAACCTTACTCTCATCAGAATTGGTTCAAAGAGGGAATGACATACATAATCAATTGAATATAGAAATCTATCTTACCCTACAGCAAAGTAGTAGGGGAAGAGGGATGTGATAGAAGGTAGGACAGATTGGGGGAAGGGATAATCAGAGGAGAAATGCTTTTGGGGAGGGACAGCGTGAAAGGAGAGAGAGAATAGAATAAACAGGGGATGGAGGAAATAGGATGGAGGGAAATAGCAATAGTAACAGATTTTTGAAGGAAGTTTCTCTATTAAAGGCCTCATTTCTCAAACATATGAGAACTGAGTCAAATGTATAAAAATAAGAGTCATTCCCTAATTGATAAATGATCAAAAGATATGATTGGTTTTCAGATGAAGTAATCAAAGCTACCTATAGCTGTATGGAAAAATAACTATTGATTGGAAAAATGCAAATTAAAACAATTCTGAGGTACTACTGCATACCTATTAGATTGGCTAATAGGACAAAAAAGGAAAATAGCAAATGTTAAAGGGATGTGGGAAAATTGAGACCTTCATGCATTGTTGATGGAGTTGTGAACTGATTTCATCATTCTGTAGAACAATTTGGAACTACACCCAAAGGGCTAAGAAACCATGCATATAGCCTTTGACTTAGCAATAGCACTTCTAGGTCTGTATCCCAAAAGAAATTTAAAAAAGGAAAAGGACCTATGTGTACAAAAAAATTCATAGCAGCTCATTTCTGGTGGCAAAAAATTAGAAATTGAGGGGATGCCCTTCAATTGGGGAATGACTGGGCAAGTTGTGGTATGTAATTATAATGGAATACTATTGTATTGTAAATGATGAGCAGTATGCTCTCAGAAAAATCTGAAAAGACTTGCATGGGCTGATACAAAGTGAATGTACTGTGTACAGAGGTACAGCAATATTGTAAGATAATCAGCTGTGAATGACTTAGCTATTCTCAGAAATACAATGATTCTTAAATCGCAACATCATGGGCCACTTACAACCTGCACCACTTGCTGCCTGCCAAAGGATTTCGAGTGGCCCAGGAAAAATGCAGAGAATGTAAAACAGGCCCGCAGGCCATATGTTGTATAGGCCTGATCTAAGACAACTCTGAAGGACTTATGATGAAAAAATGCTATCCATCCCCAGAGAAAGAACCGATGGTATCTGAATACAGATTGAAGCATACTTTATTTTCTTGAGGGGTTTTTTGTCTATGTTTTCTTTCACAATATGACTTATGGAAATGTTTTGCATGACTACCCGTGTATAACCTATATTGAATTGCTTGCCTTTTCAATGAGACAGATTGGGTGGGGGAGGGAGGAAGTGAGAGAATTTGGAACTCAAAAGTTTTAAAAACGAATGCTAAAATGGTTTTTATGTGTAACTGGGGAAAATAAAATACTAAATAAACAAAAAGAAAAGAAAAGGGAAAAAATACAAAAAAATAATAATATCAAAATGAAAAAAATGCAAAGGAAGGTGGACTAGCCTTACCAGATCTAAAACTATATTATAAAGCAACAATCATCAAAACTATTTGTACTAGCTAAGAAATAGAGTGGAATAGTTTAGTTACACAAGACACAGTAGTAAATGACTACAATAATCTACTGTTTGATAAACCCAAAGTCTCCATATTCTGGTATGGGAACTCACTATTTGACAATAACTGCTCAGCAAACTGGAAAATAGCATGGCAGAAACTAGGCACAGACCAATATGTCATACTGTATACCAAGATGTGGTCAAAATAAAGGGTGACACAATAAGCAAATTTGGAGAACAAGGAATGGTTTACCTGTTAGGTCTAGGGAGAAGGGAAAATTTTGTGACCAAACAAGAGAGAGAACATTATGAAATACAAAATGGATAATTTTTATTACATTAACTTAAAAAGGTTTTGCACAAACAAAACCAATGCAACCAAGATTAGAAGGGAAACAGAAAGGTAGGAAACAATTTTTACAGCCAGTGTTTCTGATAAAGGCCTCATTTCTCAAAAAGATAGAGAAGTGAGTCAAATTTATAAGAATACAAGTCATTCCACAATTGATAAATGGTCAAAGGATATGAACAGGAAGTTTTCAGGTGAAGAAATTAAAACCATCTATAGTCATATGAAAAAATGCTCTAAATCATTATTGATTAGAGAAATACACATTAAAACAACTCTGAGGTACCACCTTACACCTATAAGATTGGCTAATATGACAGAAAAGGGAAATTATATATATTGGAGAAGATGTGGCAAAATTGGATCACTAGTGCATTGTTGGTGGAGTTGTGAACAGATGTAACCATTCTGGAGAGCAATATGGAACTCTGTCCAAAGAACAATGAAATTGTGCATACCCTTCAATCCAGCAATACTACTACTAGGTCTGTATCCCAAAGCAATCATAAAAAGTGGAAAAGGGCCCACGTGTACAAAAATATTTATAGCAGCTCTTTTTATTGTGGCAAAGAATTAGAAATCAAGGTGATGTCCATCAATTGAGGAATGGCTGAACAAGTTGTGGTATATGAATGTAATTGAATACTATTGTGCTATAAGAAATGATGAGCAGGCAGATTTCAGAAAAACCTAGAAAGACTTACGTGAACTGATGCTGAGTGAAGTGAGCAGAACCAGGAAGAACATTGTACATAGTAACAGCAACATTGTATGATGATCAACTATGACAGACTCAGCTCTTTTCAGTAATACAATGATCTAAGACAATTCCAAGACTCCTGATTGAAAATGCTATACACATTCAGAGAAAGAACTATGGAGTCTGAATACAGATCAAAGCATATTATTTTCACTTTTTTTTGTTATTTTCTTTCTTGTGGTTTTCCCCTTTTGTTCTGATTCTTCTTTTACAACATGACTAATATGGAAATATGTTTAATATGATTGTACAGGTATAACCCATATCAGATTGCTTGTTGTCTTGGGAGGGGGAAAAGCAAGGAGGGAGGGGGAAAATTTTGGAATTCAAAATCCTATAAAAGTGAATGTTGAAAACTAAAAAATAACACATAGTGAAGAACACAAATAATGATTATAAAATAATGATGACAACTCAAAAAAAAAAGAGGCAACATGGCTACATAGATTATGCCAAAGGGGGAAAAAACACCTTATTTCCTTTTTTTAACAGGATTCCTAAACTAAGTCAGGAATAACTACAATTATTCTAGATTTAACAAAGCATTTGGCAAACTTGTTCATGTTTTTTAGGTGGAAAAGACGAAGAGATTCAAGGCTAGACAAGTTCAAGGCAAGTATAATGAAGGGCATTTGGAACTGGTTGAATGTCTAGACTCAAATAATGGCTCGACTTGGAAGTGCCACAGGAGTCTATGCTCAGTCTTTTGCTGGTAAATAGTTTTCCCAAATGACTTTTGCAAAGGCACAATTTCCATGTTGGAATGACACAAAGCCAAGAGGGGATAGCTAGCACATTATATGAGGTGTCATCCAAGAAGATCTTAACAAGCTTTATTACTGTTGAGAATGCCACCATTTTCTTGTCACCCAGGTTCAGAATCTTGAAGTCATCCTCAATTCCAAACTCACACCAGATATCTAATTCATCAACTAATCTTGTTGTTTCTCTTTCTCCTCATACAGCCAGCACTTTCATACAGGCCCTCCTCTCCTCTTATCTAGACTATCGCAATTGTCTCCTATTTGATCTTCTTGTCCCTCTCCACTCCAATCTATCCTCCGCACAGCTGCCAAAACGATTTTCCTAAAGCAAAAGTGTGACCATACGCCTCATACTCAATAAACTCCAGTGACTTTGTGTTACCTCTAGGATGAAATAAAAACTCCTCTCTCTGGCATTTGAAGCTCTTCATAACCAGACCCCTTCCTTCCTTTTGAGTTTGCTTACACACTACTCTGTTTGCTTTCAGCACTCTTTGGTCTAGCTGGGCTGGCTTTATTGTCCCTCACACATAATGCTCCATATCTTATCTCCATGTTTTTCAAAGGCTGTCATCTGTCTGGACTACAATCCTTCACTCCTGCCTCTTATCAAATCTTTCCTTTTATGTTGCCACATCTTTTACACCTGCCCCCTATTATCTACTTATATAACCACTACCTTAATTCAGCCCTTGATGACCTCTCTCCTAGATTATTACAATAGCCTCCTAATTGGTGTCTGTGTCTCAAGTCACTCTGATCCATTCTCCACAGAGCTGTCAAAGTGATTTTCTTTAATTGCAACTCTGGGTATCTCACTGTCCTCCTCAGTAATTTTCAATGACTTCCTATATGCCTCTAGGATTAAATATAAATGTTTCTGTTTGACCATAAGCTGGCCTCAACTATCTTTTCACTTGCATTATACATGATTCCTCTTTCTGTGCTCTAGCTAGAATGGCCTTATCTCTTTTCCTTACAACTCCCACCTCCACGCTTTTCTACTTTCAGTGCCCCCATGGCTAGGGGGGCATTTCTTCCTCAGTTCTGCTTCATAAAATCCTTCCTTTCCTTCAAAATGCAGGTGAAGCAATAACTTGAACAACCTTCTAACATGAAATCTTTGCTGATTTTCCCCAAACTGCTATCAACCTCCCACATTAACCACCTTGTATTGATTCTGAATGTAATGCCAGGCATGAAACTTTGTCTTCCCCATGCCCAACCCAAGACCAATTTCATCTTAGCGATCAAGTTTTCTTATCTACTTCTGATTGCTGGTTTGGACTCAAAAATCAATTCGCCAATTCTCTAGCTCGTGCAAGAATTAGTGATTTAAAACCTTGCAATGGCTTGTTCAATTTTTGCCCATCCAGTCAGGTTATTGTCTTTAATTCCATCAGAAAAAAAAAGTATTCATACTCCACAAAGGGATTAACAGGGAAGAACATAACTCACACCTCATTGCTTCTGCCATATACTCTTCGCTTTCTGTGACATCAGCTACGGGTGAGTAGAGAACCAAATTCCTGCCTACTCTTCTACATCTTGAGATTTAACCTTTATATGTTTACATATTATTGTCTGATTGTCTCCCTCAATAGGATGTAAGTAATTGAACAGTAGGAATTATGTATCTTCAGTGCCTAGTACAATACCTGGCACATAATAAGCTTTTAAATGTCATTGCTTACTTGAATGCTTAAATGGAATCCCTTGGTTTTTTTCAAGACTCAACCATCACCTTCTACATAAAGCCTTCCACCCACAATGTAGAGAATCTTTACCTAAAAAAATTACTAGGCTGGCTCCAGGACCTGATTAGCACATGTGATTGGCCCCAACTTTCTTATCTTTCTACTCCCACCACCACTACTATCCAAGATGGGATAAGCCTAGGAAAAAGCTGTCCCTGGGATCTGATTGATCCTAACTTCTCTGTTCATCTAAAGGCATATAAAATCTAGGCCCCAGGGACTTAGCAGACTTCTGAAATGCATGTTACCCCATCCTACTAAACAGACAGGCTCTCTCATATGGTGAGCAAGGAGAGGGGAGGGTATCTAGAGAAGCTAAGTGTCCCTCTGTATCTGAGTTGCATATCCTTACTGTGTTAGGGAAACATAAACCTACTTATGCTATATTTTCAATGACTTGTGAGTGCTTCATTTTGTCCCGGCATCAAACCTAAACTAAGAGACTGCTGATGTTAAGAGCTGTGACTCCAACTCTTGTATGTGATGTGTCTCACTCATTAGGAAATAAGTTCTCTGATGCTAAGAGCTGTTCTGCTTTGTAGGTTGCATCACCAGTACCTCAACAGTGCCTGGCATATACCTACCACTTAATAAATAGTTTTTATTGATCCATTGATTATCTGATTGACCAAGGAGAGGATAATGAGTTTTGATCATATTGAGGATCAGTTGCCCACAGACCCTTCAGATGGAGCTGTCCAGCAAGCAGGTAATCGTTGATGAGGAAATGGAGCTCAGAGGGACAATAAGGTTGGATCTATAGATCTAGAAGTCAAATACATAAAGAAAACAATTGAACCTGTAAGAGGAAGGAAGATTACCAAGTGGGAGAATATGTAGAAAAAGCAAAGATAAGAGAGTGTAAGACAAAGCCTCAGGGAACACTTACAATTAGCATATGGGAGAAGATAAAGCAAAGGAAACAAGTCCAAGCTAAATATCTTCATTTCCTTCAATAAATCATCAAATGTCATGGTATTAGTGCCCCTCACCATTCTGGTAACATTTTTCTATATCTTTAAAATATGATTAGAATGAACACAAACCCCAAATATGCTCTGGAAAGGGTGGAGTCCAAAATGACTCTTCTTTCTAGGTTCTGGACACTACATATTTATTAATAGAGTCTAAGATTGCATTGGCTTTTTTTTTTGCCTGCCGAACTTGTAGTAGAATAAAATTCATAAATCTTTTTCACATGAATTCTTATCTAGCTATATCTCCTGCTTCTCATATTTAAAAGTTGATTTATTTTTTAACCAAGCGAAGGACTTTTTATTCATTTCTGTTAAGTATCATCTTTATAGATTTGACCCATCATTCTAGGTTATCTGCTTTATGGCTCCAGATTTAGTCTTCCAGTGTGTTATCTATCCTTCCCATCCTTGTATTATCTGCCTTTATCCAAGTCATTGAAGGAATTTATCCCCTGGAATTTGAATAAGATGGATACTTGATTGAGTAGGCAAGTGTTGCCTAAGTTGTGAGGTTTATCACTTTTGTAACAGAATTACTGATTAATCTAAGCAGAAGGTCACCTGCCTCTTTATCTGCTGTAATGTAAACATGTTTCACCTCTGAAACTCCCTGGATTCTAGATTTAAAGGAAACAGAAGGTAAGAAGCAAAGTGTGCCACCCACTCTATGGTAGGAATGATATCTATATCTATATCTTTGGCAGATTAGGCTAGTTTTTCCCTAAAAAGCAACAAAAGCATCCTCAAGACTTAACTGGTTCAGGGGACTAAAACTTAAGTCATTGGTGTAATTCCTGGGTCACCTAAGTGTAAAAGTTTAGCACATGAAAAGTAAGGGACTCCTCTGGCTTAACACACACTGCTGACCAGTTGTACCATCACAGCAAATACAGAGACAGGAGAATTGTACCCAAGTGAAGCAATGTTGTATCCATGATAATCATTCTTTCCATACTATTGTTAAGTAAATCTCCTTTCAGTAAATGTTAGATAGTCTATAAGTGTCTCAGTTTATTTCAGTCCCAAGCCTAAACCACTGGACTAGCCTGAATCAGGCCTGGCATAACAAACTCCCAAGATCCATTTACAAAATGGCTGCCTCCACCACCTCCCTCATTTGCATTGACCCAGGTAGATCAGAAAGGCCAGGAACTTATCAAAAAGGGTGAAAGAAGAGTCTGTCATGGAAGAAAATTGAAGAAGTATGCCTAAGCAGAAGTCAGACACCACTATTTCTGACTTAGTTACATATACATTGAGTAGATAGATGGGGATCTTATCCAGTATGCTATAATGAACAAATAAAGGATAGAAATCTGGCATCCCCTTTGCCCGTAGCTTTTTTAGAAATGACAACGTAGTTGAGAATCTACTAAGTCAGAAGGAGTGAAGTGATTATTTCCTAAGCCAGTCCACTTTTTGCTCATGAGGGAAGGAGTTAGTCAGGACATCCCTCATCACTTGATGCCCTTCCCTTCAGCCCAGAAGGTGCAGGTTACAGAGGCAATGAGATAATCATGTCTTGAATGAAGTGTGAAGAAGACTTCTTATTTTTATAGGGTGTGAAGAAGAAATCCTTCCTTTATGGAATTTCTACTTCCAGGTGGCAGTTTGCCATTGGATAGCTGAATATTGACCATGCCCTTGGTGACCTTTTACAAGCTACCTTGATAGCTTTGGAGTTGGTTGAGACAGAAGAACTTTATGGAGTTTGACTCCTAGAAGCAGAGACCCAACTATGGATTCAAGGGAGAATGAACCTTAACATCAGAAGTTAAACTTCAGAGACAAACCCAGGAAGACAAGGCCCAGGACACCTAGATGAATAACTTGCCCAAAAGAAATGCTGTGCCCAAAGGGGAGCAACATGACAACACCACAAGGAGGGAGGGGACACTGGTACCAGAGCTGCCTTGGCTATATATATTTCCCACATATACTACCAGTGTATTCTATATATGTGACCATCTTTCTCACTGATTCTGTGTTTATTTGTAGAGACTATACCCCATGTTTATGGGAAGAAATTTTTGTAGCTAATGTCCTTACTAAGCCATACCAATAAATATCTTTCTTTGAGCTAGTTATGTTCATTGACTGAATATTAAATGGAAATATATGTGGGGCTCATGAGCTAGGAGTACAGACCCAGGGAGTGCCTTTTTACCTGGAGTAACAGAACCCCTTGGAGACCCAACTTGCAACCTTTGGTGTAGGTTGGGAGTGGAGTATAGGATAGATCCCAAAGAAGGCCCAGAATGTTTTTATGTTTGTTTGTTTTTTGTCAGGCAGATGAAACCTCTGTAACCATGGGGTAAGTCAAACGGCTCTCTCACTAAATAATAATTACTTCTCAGCTGATAGTGATCTGTGAGATCCTTAAGATGAAAGAAGTTCAGTCTAATTCCAAGAAGTCTAATTCTTGATTCTGTTGTTATTTCCCTTACCACAGCATTTCTTCTTATTTCCTCTTTCTCCCAGGCTTTCTTACTTCCCCCATCTAAAGAAGCATTGTTAGACATGGTTATATCATCCTCACTGTCATTGTCATTTGTGGCAGCTGGGAGTATGGAGGAAGAATGGTAAGGAGGCTCAATGGTTCAAGTCTGGAGGGTTGAATGGGATTTAACTATCATGTAAGCTCTATGTAGATAACCTGCATGCTTCAAATACTATTGTGTTTTATGGTAGGATGTATCTAGACAACTTGTTGTACCTGCCATATAAATGTTAATATTTTTAATTAATGTTTTTGCTTCTTTTATTCAAGTACCTTGGAATCCTCTAGGATGAAAGGCACAACAAGGAAGACATAAGAGATTATTAATAGGTCCTGTGTGTTATTATCCTCCTACAGAAACACCTGCAATCTAGAGGACAAAAGGTGAAATTTACTCTGAAATTACATGTGACATGTAATTTGGCTGTTTTAGGAGATACCCACCCAGAGGCAAAATGTTACTAATGAAAAAGTTGTTGAGGGGATGAAGAAGAAGCAGAGGAGAAAAGTGGATTACTTCATATTTAACTTGGTCAGTTTCAAAAGAGGAAGAGAAGCCTGACCAAATCCAGATGTGAATAAAACTGTACCACACACTGTAATCCAAATAGCAGTCCAGAGCCTTTGTTTGCTCCTTGCTCCTGAAGTTACTTGGACTCTACCATACCAATCTGTCACGGCAAGAAAAACAGATCAAGGAGGAAACCAAAGGCAAATAATGAATAGGGAAGGAGCACTGATTAATTAAAAAGGCAGCTAAGTGAACCAGTGGATAGAATGCTGGGCTGGAGTTGGGAAGGCTCCTTCTCTTCCTGAGTTCAACGCTGACCTCAGACATTTACTAGTTGTGTGACCCTCAGCAAATCACTTAACCTTGATTACCTTAGTTTCCTCACCTATAAAATGAGCTGAAGGAGGAAATGGCAAACCACTCTAGTATCTTTACCAAGAAAACTCCAAAAAAGTCAGACACAACTGAACAACAACATTAATTAAGCACCTACTGTGTGCCATATCCCATGCTCAATACTTCTCAGATGTTATCTCATTTGATCCATTGGGAGGTAGGTGCTGTTGTGATCCTCATTTCACAATTTAGGAAACTGAGGCAAGCAATTTAAGTGACTTGCCCAGAGACACATAGCCAGGAAGTGTCTCAGGGTGAATTTGAACTCAAGTGTTCTTGACTCCAGACCCAGCACTCTATCCACTCCACCTACTTGAGTCAATAGCAAATTTATCAATTCATTCAACACATTTTTATCAAGAGCCAACTATGTTGAAAGCATTACATTAGGCACAGGGAAACTCCAAAGGATAGAATATAGTTCCCACGATAATAGGGGTTCCTGCTTAGAAGCCTACATCTCCTTCTCTGCCCCTTTCTGCAATCTGAATTATCCAGCTGGTTTTGGAGGGTCATTGAAGGCTCTGAGGTTCACAGGCTTTATAATCCAGACTGACTCAATGAATCATTCTGAAGGATGTTTTGGATTTGGGGTTTTTTTTAATCTCCAGGGTTACTTTTATGTGCTTCCAACCATCATGTGATGGGAATTAGAGGAATGATGATAAGAAATTTCTCCTTACCTAGACCTAGAAAGTACAGCATGCTGCTATAGTTACAGATGCTAATTTATGTGCCAGCTATAAGGATAAGACAGAAGCTGCTCAGCCTAAGCAAGTAGGAGAAACTCCTTTAGATATGTGCCTCTCGGCTCTCAGCGGATTATTTCTTTCAAGTTTTAGAATGTCTCCAAGCATATAATTTTTTTCAATTATATGAAAGAGCTGCTTTTTTTAATTGAGGTGATGATCAGACTAATGATTTGTATTGACACTGCTCATTACTTTCTACCTTCATTTAAAAGATAATCACTGTCTTGTGGAGCATAGTCTTTCACAGTCCTCCCACACCTACCATTTTCATATTATTTGTGAGAGTCATACTGAAAAGGAGGGGGAAAAACATAAATGTACAACTGTGCAGCAGAATGGAAAAGGTTAGAAAGTGCACCTTTTCTGTGCTTGGGTTTCTAAGATCTTTGGGCAGGCAGGTAGGGAAGGAAAGCTACCTTTAGAACAGGGTGCTCTTTGAGACCTAGCTTGCTGCATTGAGTATTCCAAGGCCAGATCACCTGGGCAGGAAAAACAGGACAAGCCAGAAGTTGTGGGGCCATAATATGGGGGGAAGAAAGAGGGAGAGAGGGAGGATTATAGCAAATTAGCAAGCCAATTGTATTGCATCATGTATTTTAAAAACAAAAATACCACCAAGCTTACAGACTAAAATTGTAATTTGTAATTACAGTACAGATAAATGGAGAAATTAAAAGTCAAGGGCAAGCAGAGAAGAAGGTAACTTAAGAAGCCCCAGGGAAAGAGTGACATAGAAAGATTAAATATTTCAGGCAAAAGATATGGCACAGGAAATAATTTTCAGCCAAGTCACAAAACTGAGGGAACAGGGAGAAGATTGTATTAATAGACTTCATGTAGTCACAGTGAGGAAGAAGAGATGCTAGAGCAAGAGCTTTTTTTCAGGTACTTCTAAATAGCTGAAATCTTATAAATTAATATAATGTATATTGTTCAGACTGTGATATGCAATTTGATGAACAATTCAAAGAGCTAGTCAGATAGATAGATGATGATGTTTGATTATTTATAGATGACAGATGATTGGTAGATACATAGATAAATAGATAGATGGGTAGATTGATTTGCATATATATTTGTATCTCCAGAGAGTTAGCAAGGCTTCAATATGTATGCAGTTAAGTCTAGAGCCACAGTTCCTTTTCATCCTTCCCAAATTTTGTGGCACACTCTTTTATACCAAACATTAACTCAGAATACAATGAAAATCTATTTATCTTTATCTGGAGATATAACCAACTTTTAATATGCAGATAGAAAACAAATATTCAAGATTTAAGAGCAAGCAATGACAGTTCACCAGGCAGCCATGAGGCAGAGGAAGGAAAGGACGTAGAGAAGGGACAAATTTACCAGGTCTCAGTCAGCAAAATTCTGTCCCAGCAGACTTTTGTCTTTAAGTATAACCATGAGTCAGACAAGGCTCCGACCACTCATGATTATATTCAGCTCAGAGTAGCAGTGTCCTTCACTTGCAATCTGCTGATGCTGGCATTTGGCATCATTGCTTAGCTCCAAAGTTTCTGGCATTCCCCTGGCCCAGTGCAATTTCTACCTTCTATCATCCTTGAGTACTAAGGAAAAATTATACTTCCCATGAGCCCCCTTGCCAATAAGAGGCTACATATATATCCTATAAAGGTACTGAAAATGGACAATGAAACAGGTCCAGAATTGAATAGGAAAGAAAAGGTGGATTGCATTCCATTTGGGAAATTGCACTGTCTTTTTAACAATCTCAAGGTTCTCCCTGAAACAAAGGCCAATGTTCTTAATATGAATTATCTTCTGGTGATGCTTAGTGACCATGAATAATAGAATGTCACAGTCTCTGATGAATTAAAGGTGCAAGTTATCCAAATGGAAATGAAAGTGGAAAGATCATGCTTTGGGTAGCTAAAGTTGTACCTCCATGACATTTCCCCGGGCCTGAGCCACAGAGGTATTGAGAGAGCTGATTCAGATCAAATATAGATGACAGCAAAGAAGGTTGGGCCAAACCTGCTGAAAAATGGACCAGTGGGTAGAACCATTGGAAAAAGCTGCCCATTTCCAGAGCACAGCTGAAGATTGCATAGGCTAAAGAATGAAGAGCTAAATAAAAGAATAGTATACACTTAACCACAGTGTAAGTGAAGATAAGACTAAAAGGCAAAAACAGCTCAGGTCAGATGCAACAGACGATGTTGGTCCAGAGTACTAAATTTAAGCAAATGGCAAATAACAAAGATTTCAAAGTAATATGTACTATCAATCACAATCACTCTGTTGGGTAGTTTTACTTAACTATTAGTGGGAAATGTACATTGTTGGGCTATTTGCTGCCCTATGTCTATTGTATCTAAAGAAAATGTAGCAATAAAAAAAAACCCTTCATTTCTATCTTCCCTAGGACCCTTCTTTTCCCTGAGGTCCCTTCATCTGCTCTCTCCCTTTTACTTCTGTAGTGCTCACTCTAGGACTACTCCCCCAACTTACTGTCATGCTCACAGTTCAGAGTTCCTCGAGGACAGCAGACTCCTACTCCCTCACCCTACAGGGCTAGGTTTCTAGTACTATTGTTCACAGACCCCCACTAGTGTGTTTCCCATTAGCAATATGCCAACCAGACTATAATTAGCTTTTAGAAAAGAATATTTATGAAGGATACAAAAGAATTATTTTCCTCCAAAAAAGCCTGGTACACATTTTTTCCACAAGCATATACAGAGTCCAGGAAGAGAACGGCCTTAAACTCAAAGTACAGTATTAATGAGGCATATATGCAGAGAATACATGTGGCCAAAGGGTAAACTCACAATTCCTGGTTGCTGAAAGCCCTTTATTGAGTTCAAATCCAGCATTCTTCTTGGTTGTAAGGAGTCATGATCCTTAAAGCTGTTTCCTCTTATGGATGGTTATTTTTTTCATATCTAACTGTGTCTCTGTCCTAAGTGTGTATTCTGGATGCATTGTCTGCTAGTGGCCCAGTCTCTTAGGTAACATGGCAGATGATGGAGTTGAGATGAGGATAGGGAGGAAGAGTGTAACCTCCCTCTCAAGTATAGGTACCATCGTCAGTCTGTCTCTAGTCTAACCTATCTGTGGCCCAAAGAAGTTTAGCCTACTTTAATTTTGGCCTCTAGTTACTGCCAAATTGTGCAGGTCTAGTCTGTTGTATGGTGGTCCATGAGGTCACAAAGAGTTGGACATGACTGAATGACTGAAAACAACAAATATTCCATTCACTGTGCTAAGCACTTTATAATATTATCTCATTTGAGCCTCACCACAACTTTACCAAGTAGATGCTATTGTAGTGAAGAAACTGAAACAAAGAGAAGTGAGGTGATTTCTCCAAGGTCACACAGCTAGTATCTGAGGCTGGATTTGAACTCATATCTTCCTGACTCCAGGTCCCAGTGTTCTATCTACCATAACACCTTATTGCCTCTAATTGATCAATTAATCAACTGGACAAGAATTTATTAAGATCATATTATATGACACCCTACGAGAGTCTTGGTATACAAATGCAAAAAAAATAAAGCAATCCTTAATCTCAAGGAGTTTATATTCTAAGGGAAGGAGGAGGATGATAAGAACATATATACATAAATTTTATGCACATGTGTGTATATATGAATGCACACACTAGGCATTGTGCTAAGTGCTGGGTATACAAAAACAAGTAAAAGTTAGTTCCTGATCTCAAGGAACTCAGTCTAATAGAAAAGGCTATATGAAAACAACAATGTACAAACAAGCTATATGCAGGATAAATTGGAAATAATCAACCTAGGGACAGTACTAGAATAAAGAAGGATCAGGAAAGGCTTCCTACACAAGGTAAGATTTTAGCTAGGGCTAGAAGGAATCCAGGGAAGCCAAGAGGGAAAGATGAGGAGGAAGAACATTTCATGTATGGGAGACAGCCAGTGAAAATACCCACAGTTAGGAGATGGTGTGTCTTATTCAGAGTGAAGAGGTAGAGTGTCTTTTTCAAGAAGGCCACTGTCCTTAGCCATGTCCGTGTCCATGGAGGCCACTTCTACTCACAAAATAAATGGAAGAAGGGTATATAAGGTGTAAAGGTGGGTGATGGATTATGAAGGGCTTTGAATGCCAAACAGAGTATTTCCCATCTGATCATGGAAGGTGATAGGAAGCCACTAGATTTTATTGAGTGGAGAAGGGGATGATCAGACTTGCATTTTAGAAAGATCACTTTGACAGCTGAGTGAAGGATGGATTTATGACAGACAGCACAACTAGAAGGCTGTTATAATAGTGCAGGTATCAAGTGATGAGGGCCTTCACCAGGGTAATGGCAGTGTCCAAGGGGGAAAAAACAAAAGAAGAGTATGTAAGAGAGGTTACAAAGGTAAAATTTATGGACCTTGGCAACAGAGTGGATCTGCACTATGAGGATAAGACAGAGTGAAGAGTTGAAGATGACACCTAGGCTGCAAGCTTGGGTGACTGGGAGGATGATGGTCCCTTCAATAGTTGATAGGAAGTTAGAAAAGAGCAAAAATCCAAGGCAGATAAAGATAAGGTTGTTAGGAAGGAAGGGCAATTAGGGGGATCAAGAAAGACTTTATGTAAAATATGGTCCTTGAACTTCATCTTGAAAGAAGAAAGGAATTCTGAGGCAGTCTTCAAAGAAGAAGGGAATTCTGTGGCAGAGGTGATGAATGAGTTCATTCCAGGCATAGGAAGGGCCCGTGCAAAGACATATAAGAAAGAGATAGAATGCCATTTGTGAAAAACAAAGAGGACAGTGTGACTGAATTTCACAGTGCAAGGAGACTGATAGCCAGTGAAACTGGAAAGATAGATTGAGGTTCAGTTGTGAAGACCTTCAAAAGCTAAATAGAAGAGTTCATATTTAATTTTTGAAATAATAGGGAGCCATTGGAACTTACTGAGCAAAAGAATGGCATAGATCTAAATTTAAGGAAAAGTATTTCAGTACAGTGAAAAGAATACTCGTTCTAAAGCCAGAGATTTGTTGCTGTTAAGTTGTTTTCAGCTGTGTCTGACTCTTTGTGACCCCATTTAGGGTTTTCTTGGCAAAGATGCAGGAGTGGTTCACTATTTCCTTCTCCAGCTCATTTTAGAGATGAGGGGACTGAGGCAAAAAAGGGTTAAGTAACTTGCCAAGGTCACACAGCTAGTAAGTATCTGAGGCAGATTTAAATTCACAAAGATGAGTCTTCCTGACTCCAGGCCCAACACTTTATCCACTGTGCCATCTAGCTGCCCAAGTCAGAAGACAGTGATTCAAATTCTACCTCTGATTCTTAGCACCTCCCACTCTTGATAAATCACTTAACCTCCTTAGGATTCAGTTTCCTCATCTGTAAAATGAGGGGATTGAACTAGGTGACCACTAAGGTCCCTTCCCACTCTAGAGCTATAATCCTAACAAAATGAGTAAGAAATTCACTTTGGCAGCTGTATGAAAGATAGATTGGAGCACAAAGAGATTTGAAACCAAGACTCCAATTAGGACACGGTTATAATAATCTGGATGAAGGGCAATAAGGAACTGAACTAATTGACTATAATATTAATTTTTGCTCATCTTCAGAGAGAGAAAAGATCTGACATTTTAAATTTGGATTAATTTTCATATCCCCCCTTTTTGATGCCCAAATCTGTTCCTTAGGAGGACAGCAAAAATGGAAGTATAGGGATATATATTACTTATCAGTTTAGTGAAACTGCCAGTGCATGTCAGCAAATCAATGATGATTCAAAACATCTCTAAAGCCATTTCTGTTCCAGATCATGTTGGAGCTGGGAGGTGTAACACAAAATCCCAAAACTTGTAAGGCATGATTTCTAAACTACTTTCACTGATGGTTGAAAGGTTGTGGTGAATGGAAAAGGAAGGGTAGTAAGGATGGAAAAAAAAGCAAATGTCCTCCTTTAAAAAAAAAAAAGAAAATGATCTGCAGATTATTAGCCATTATTTTTACCTTCAATTCTTGGTAAATTCTACAATATGTATTTAAAAGAATAATTCCAAATTTCTAGGAAAGGACATAGTGACTACTAAGAGCATACAGGGCTTTATTGAGAATAGGTCATGCCAGAAATAAACAAGATAGCAGGAATCCAAGACTTCACATTCCTATAGTTTATTGTGCTGCTGGCAAGGGAATGTCATCAAAGAGAGGAAATGGGGGAATAAAAATAGGAGTGGAAGATGGAAGAAAGAAAAACAGATATGGTGGAGAGATGGTAAGTAGTCTCAATGCATGCAAATGACTAAAACTAAACTCAAGGACTGACCAACAGATTGGTCACTGAATTATAAGAGAGTGAGATGCTAGGATACTGTACTTTTTCTCCACTTTTCATGTGGGAATTTAAATAAAGGAAAGCTTCTTCTTAGATAAAGGATATCCTTCTTGGAAATTAGAAAATAGTTTTTATACTCATTTGGGAATTGGTTTCTAACAATGATTCTAATGTTTCTTTTGTTTCCTTTGGTGTTCCAGTTAAATGTTTTTATTGCTTCCATGCCCTGGCTGCTCTTGGTTTCTGTTAGCATTATAATTATTAAGTATAAAAGCTCAAGTTGACTTTAGAGGTCCCCAGTTTTACACTGAGGTGAAAGTTTGAACCACATGGGAAACACTTATCATAAAATATCCCCCACAGATATAAAACCCAAGTTTATGAGGATCTAGTTCTGTCTGTCATTCAGGTGACATGTGGAAGAGAGATTGAATTTGTTTTATTCTGCTTGGCTGTGGAGAGCAATGGGGGGGGGGGGCAGCTAGGTGGTGCAGTGGATAGAGCCCTGGCCCTGAAGTCAGGAGGACCTGAGTTCAAATCTGGCCTCAGACCAAACACTTGACACTTACTAGCTGTGTGACCCCGGGCAAGCCACTTAACCCCAATTGCCTAAAAATGGAAAAGAAAAAAAAGAAGCAATGGGTGGGAGTTACAAAATGGCCAATTTGGAACTATTATAAATACTTTTAAAAATGGAATGCTATACTTTCAGAAGCAGTAAATTCCTCCTCATTAGGGTTCTTCAAGCAAAGGTTGGGTGACTGCCGTGAGATGTTTAGGAGGAGACTCTTGGTAAAGTATAGGTTGGATTAGATGTCCTCTGAAGCTCCTTCCCATTCTGAAATTCTTTGATAATAGGAATTCTTACAGGGCTCCTTGAGACCATGAATACTTCAACCAACCTGGACTCCTCCAGTTTTATCCAGGTAAGAATGCACACCTGGAACAGACATCTGAGAGTGGGACCTGACGACAGGTTCTAGCCTATACAATTTCTGCAAGAACCAGCATTAATGGGAAAGGCTATGCGAGGCACTGTGGAGACAAAGAAAAATGGAGCATCGGTGTCTGCCTTCAAGTAACTTATATTCTATCTGATGATAAAATATACTATGTCTATATGTACCAAACACATAGATAAGCACATACAAAATATGTACAAAATCATATAGGATAATTTTGGGGGAGGCACTAGTTGTTAGGGTATCAGGAAAAGATTTATCAGGGGTGAGGAACCTACAGCCTTGAGGCCACATGTGGCCTTCAGGTGTGGTCTTTTGACTGAGTCCAAGTTTTATAGAACAAATCCTTTTATTAAGGAGATTTGTTCTGTGAAGTTTGGATTCAGTCAAAGGGCCACACTTGAGTTGAACTTTGAAGAAAATTACATAATTTTTAAAATTCTCAATTGGTAAATAAAGAGGCTATTTCAGTAGTCCAGTTAGAGGCAAAGAGGATTAGAACTAGGGTGGTGAACAAACAACATACAACCTGTAATTAGGAGGGAAATATGTCATACGAAAGAGTTGTAAGTACCAAGATGAAAGGAATTTGGAGGGGAAAGATAAGACACTGTGGAGGCAGCATTATTAAGACATGGAAATTGACTGTCTATGTGGTGTGAGGGATAGTAAGGAATTGAGATTGCAAATGAGAAAGACTAGAAGGATGATGATACCCTTGCAAGAAATAGAGAAATTCAGAAGAAAGGTGAATTTTAGGGGAAAAAAATCATGAATTCTGCTTTAGATACTTTGAATTTGAGATGTCTATGGATCATTGAATGGGAAAATGTCCAATAGCAGTTGGAGATATAGAACTAGAGCTTGAGAGAGACCAGAGCTGGATATATTAATCCACAAGTCATCTGCATAAAGTTGAGAACTAAACCCATGGCAGCCAAGGAGAACCACCAAGTAAAATAGTATAGAGGAGAGAAGGTCCACGTCAGAGCTTTATGGGACACCAATAGTTAGGAAGCACTCAAGGCCACACTCGTGACTCTCCAGATCTTTCTTGAATGCCCCAGAAAAATCTTGATCCTGGAAGCTCATGTCACCCCCAGACTTCACACTTTGAAAGTAACCTCTTCTGTGGCCTCTCTCTCTGATTGGCTGGTTCCTTCCAGAACCTCATTTTAAGAAAGAAGCCCAGGCCAGCCATGTCTTCTTTCCTCTCCAGGATGCATTCGTGATTTTCTGGACTTTCTCCACATAGTCCTCTCCACCCCCACCCCCACCCCCACTTCTCTCTCTCTCTCTCTCTCTCTCTCTCTCTCTCTCTCTCTCTCTCTCTCTCCCCTTCCCTCCCTCTCTTTTTCTGCTCTCTTGTACCTGTTGCCTTACCCCATCAGAATGTAAGCTCCTGGAGAGCAAGAAGTATCTATTTGTATTCAAAACACTTAGTACAATAAGTGCTTAATAAATGTTTGCTCACTGTTGACTCTGAGGAATACTGCTGGTGATCCAACTGCTACTGTTATTGTTGTTATTGTTGTTTGTCCTTCATTCTCACAGAGGACCATGACATCATGCCATGATATGCAAGTGAATTGGATTTAAGTGGGGGAGGGCTGTGTAAAGCCACCAGCTTCACTTTCTCTTCCAGAGTCATCTGGGTCCAGTGGCCAGATATAGATCAGGATGACTGGAGATGGCCCTGGATACAGTGGGAGACCCGGGCTAAGGTCTTTAACAGGTCCAAGCAGACTCAAAAGGAGAAGTCAAACACAGGGGAGGAGAACCAAGAGAGAGCATCACAAAAACCCAGATAGGAGAAAGTGTCCAGAAGGAAAGGTTGGTCAAACAGTGAATGCAAATGTCAAATATAAATACTATTTCCTGAAACCAAGAAAATGCAGATGAAGAAAGTCATGCCAATGCTGTTTAATATTTATTGAGTCCTTGCTGTGTACAGAAAAGTGTACTTGAGAGGCTCTGAGGAGAAAAAAATAAGGACGAGATTCCTACCCTTGGGGAGCTGTCCAACTCAGCTGAGGAGAGAAAATACAGGTATTGTGATATGATAGCCTTCCAAACTAATGAGGGGTCTGGAACATGGAATATAAAATCTCTAGGAAGGAAGGAAAATGAGAGTATCAAATCAAGAGATATTTCTGGCAGCAAAATTCATTTAAGCACCAGAGGTATGCAGGAGCAAAAAAAAAAAAAGCACATAGAACCATAAATTCAAGAAACAGCAAAGATAAGGAAACAGGCCAGACCTCTGAGCTCATAGGAAGGCTGTAGAAAGAGCACTGAATTGGGAGTCCAGTGACCGATGTTTAAATTCCAGTTCTGCCTCTCACCACCTGTCTGGCCTAAGACAGCCTGCCTGAGACTCACCTATAAAATGAAAGGGGTTAAACTATATGACCTTCAAGATCCCTGTAAGCTCTAAATCTGTAATCCTATAAAAATGACCCAAAAGAGTGAAATCAGCCAGTATATTTTAAACATTTTTCTGGTATGTTTTGAGTGAGGAGGGAAGGGAAAGTGAAGGAAAGGGACATAAAACATGCTTTATATCCATTACTTCATTTCTCATTGGGCATCATAATGTGCCTCTGAATATGCATTAGATTAAAAAAGTGAGGTGAGGAAGTTGGAGGTCTCACAGTGAGCACCCTTCTTGTACTGTAACCTTTTCTTTACCTTTTGTCCTTTCTCCTCCCCCCCCATATTTTACCCTGTCCCAGTTCACATATCCAGAGGTACAAAGTGCAGACACCCATACATACCATAATGATATGAATATAGGTCACACTTTCCCCACAAATCTGGCGTGGATAAAACCAGAGCTAGGCCTATAATCAGTATTAGTTTTCCAGTGTCCACCTACAGTTATTGTTTTCTCAACAGCATCTTATTTAAGGTTGTAAAGTCTTTTCACGGCAGCCTCTACTCAGACCCATGTGGGTGAAAGGAGCATTTCACCAGGAATCCAAAAACTTGAGTTAAATCCTGGGCCTGTTAATTTAATGCTGCTGTGATTCTGGATCTGACTCTCCTCATCTGTAAAATGAGGGTTCTTGGACTAAGCCAGCTCTAAATTTCTGATATTCTACGAATCTAAGGTCAGTGTGGGCCCCTGCTAAACTTTGGCTGGCAGAGGAGGGATTGGCCCGTGGGGGTGGGGTAATACATAACATTAGACACCATGGCAACTCCCCACCCCACCCATCTGGCCTAGAGCCTGGGGTGTGAGGAATTATCAGATGAAGCTGTTTTGTTGCCAATCTTTTCCCCAGCAGCTGGAGCAGTAGCAAACAGGCAGACAAGCAGGTTCCAAAAGAGCTTTGCTTTCCCGGGTCCCAGGTTCTCAAGTGCCAGGCTAACAGGGGGCCCATCAGCCTACCTCACTATACCTCACATCCCCTCAAATGAATCCTGTCCACTTCCCTCACTGTGACATCTGAATTTTGACTTTCAGTGGCCATGACTACTTCCTATTTCCCTTTCCACTTTTTCTCCCACCCTCCATCTTCTTCTCTTATTCTGTGGGAGTGTTCCTGGGAAGCTGTTCTCATGATGAAGGAAAACAGGGAGGAAGAAACAACCCGTCCCCCGTTCCCCTGCTCCACCCATTCAGGAAGTCCAAAGCTCATTCCCTGCCACTAAAACTTGGCCTTGCCAAACAATTCCAAACACACTCAGGGTGGGTTGCCTTGACGACGGAGCATCTGGCTGCTAGGTGACCAGGAAGCACTGTAGTAAACAGGACCAGCCAGAGTAGAGGAAAAATGGGAAGGAAGAGAATCAGTTACACAGAGAGATGGCCAGAAGGAAACAGATCAGGGAGAGGCCCGAGTGAGGCTTGCAGGCAGACAGAGAGGGGAAGGGAGAGGCCCTAAGGGAAATCTGTGAGTAAGAGAGAAGCCGTACACAGAAATAAGGAAGCCCATCTAACTTAACCAGAGGCCACATTCTAAAGCATCACTCGTTCTTCTCATGATAAAGAGACCGACGGCCACTGGCCATGCCCCCACCCACTCCCATGCAGACTCTGAACTGAACGTGGCCAGCTCTCGAGGTGATTACTCCACAGGATGTGCAGATGCCTGGCCTCTCTGATTCACTCCAGCTGCTTGGGAAATGAAAGAAAAGCCCATTTCCTCCCCCTGGAAATGACTGCATTAGCAAAAGGCTTCGAACAATTCCATTTAAAAGCAGAAAAGGAAAGGAGAGAGGAGGGGCTCTAAAAATCTTCAGTCCTTCTGCAGGAGTCATATTTAGGAGCTTCCAACATCATAGGCTTCAAATTTATTAAAACTGGACCTTTCTTTTCTTAATTGACCCCACTTCCCACGTGGTTTTGGTCAAGTATTAGAAATCCCCAAACTGAGAAATCTCAGAATTAAGTATCCTTGTTGATGTTCAGTTGTTCAGTTATGTCCAACTCTTTGTGACCCCATTTGGGGTTTTCTTGACAAAGATACTGGAGTGGTTTGCATTTCCTTCTCCAATTCATTTTACAAATGAGGAAACTGAGGCAAACAGAGTTAAATGATTTGCCCAGGGTCACACAGCTAGTGTCTGAGGCCAGATTTGAACTCAGGTCTTCCTGACTCTAGGCCCAGATGTGTACCCACTGTACCACCTATAGTAATGTTAGTTTAATCACTCAGCACATACATTTGGTGGGAGGGGTGAAGGAGTGACTTTTCCTTGCTGGACTAGTAGACCTTTGCCATTGTGTTCATTTTATTTTTTCTAACTGTGATTTGGTAGAATGAAATATACTACTAAATTTTTCTGAGGTTCAGGATAAAATCAAAGATCATTTATGCCCAAATACCTGTATCCATAGAGGACTGGCTTGGGAAAAGATGTATGACATCTCTCACTAACTTTTGAGTGGCCTTTTCCTATCTAAGCCTAAAGGCTTAAAGCTAAAACATATATAACCCTTGTGCCAGAGGCTCTCTCCTGACATGAAAGACCTAGGTACATGTTGAAGCCTTCTCACAGCCTCTGTATTGCTTATCTAAGCATCGCCCAGGTGAAAACTGGGAACCTTATCATATGTACTCCCCCCAAATGATAGCCACCAATTCTTCTTACAAGTGCTCAGGTTTACAAGGCTTCAATGATAGAACAGCCTTTATTTACACAGTAAAGGGCATAGAAAAGACTTACATCTACAACCAGTTAAGAAACTCCCTTCTATTTCTACCTCCTCTATTTCCCACCCAGAAGCCTATAAAGTTCTCTAAACTTAAATTATTACACTGGAAGGAGTCCAAAGGGAAGAGAAAGACCTCAGGATTCACTAAAGAGTTGAGATCCTTCTGTTCTGTCTAGCACTCTCTAGAGACCTATATAGTTCATATGATTTATTGTACTGCTCTAGATGAGATCCTATTGGGAGGCAAGATCAAGGTTGCAGCACCCATTTGCTCTTTGTTGTGATTCCTCTCATCAGTCCCCATTTCATGCTCTGTTAACAGCTTTTTTTTTTAGGTACTTTATCACTCTGCTGCCACTGACCTCAGTTTGACTTTGCTGCTCCAACTCCCTACCACGTTGACCCTTCTCTTCCAATGGCTGTCATGAGCTCTTCTCCCCAGTGATCTTTCTCCTCCTGACAACACTCTCTAGTTCCTTCTTCCCAAGATATACTGCCAGCAGCAAGACTGAGAGGGAAGGGCCACAAGTGTCAGAGTGTTTTCAAAGTGAAATAGCTAGAGATAACAAGCCACAGGGCTATTTTAAATTTTTCAGCTCTTTCACAGGTCTGGGTCTAAGATATGCTTCTGAGCTATTCAAAATGTTCTGCTCTTTCAATCAGTTCCCACATGCTTTACCCACCACAAAAAGAGTCTCCTTAGCAGCTGTGGAAAGTCAATTTTAGATCACTCAAAGGCAATTATATTTTCCACTCTGGGTAAGATTATAATGAGTTTATCCCACTCTCCTCCCTCCCTCCCTTAGTCTGGGTCATGTGCCTCCTACTTAGTAAACACTCCCCACAGTGTCTTTCTGAGATTCAAAATGGCGTCCATGCTCACTTTTCTTTTGCCTTTCTGCTTATCATAGGATCATTAAATATAGAAGCAGAAAATAATTCAAAGGCTATATCTAATCCAAACCCTTTATTTTACAGATGAGCAAACTGAGGCCTAGAAAGGTTAAATGACTTACTCAAGCTCACACAGGTAGCATATAGTGTTTTTTTAAAAACTTGGTTTAAACCTACCACTTGCTAATTGTGTAACCTTGAGCAAATTATGTTTAAGCCTCAGTTTCCTCATCTGTAAAACTAGAATAATGCTTGGCATTATCTATATCATTCGATCATTTGTTGTTGTTATTGTCATTTAGTCAATTAGTTGTGTCCAACCCTTTGTGACCTCATTTGGGATTTTCTTGGCAAAGATACTAGAATAGTCAGCCATTTCCTTCTCCAGCTCATTTTACAGATGATGAAACTGAGGCAAACAGGGTCAAGTGATTTTCTCAGGGTCACACATATAATAAGTATCTGAGGCCAGATGTGAATTCAGGTCCTCCTGACTCCAGGCCCTACCCTCTTATCAACTCTGCAACCTAACTGCCCCCTCCCCCGTAGGGTTGTTAGGAAATCACTTTATAAAATGTGAAGTGATATTTTGGTGGAGATGGAGAATCTGGGTCAGTGATTTCATTTGTGAAAAGACTTCCCAGTATGGAAACTCCTTCCACCAATACAGATCTGCTACTCACCACTTACCACCTTCCTCCAAGACATACAGTATGGTATAGTGGATGATATACTATACTTAGCATCAGGAAGAACTCAGTTTGAACTCTGCCTCTGACATTTACTACCTTCATGACCATGGACAAATTGCTGATTCTCAGTTTCCTTACCTGTAAAATGAGGCTAATAAAATAATACCTGCAGTACCTCCCTATAAGGATGTTGTAAGGCTCAAATGATATAACATTCCACATATTAGCACTATGTAAGTGATAGCTATTATCATTAATCCTTTGCAACAATTAGGACATCTCATAAAAATCACTCTTAAGGCTTCTCTGCAGATTTCCAAAGGGAAGAGGAGAGGAGTAGAGCCAGCTTCTCCCTGTTCAAGTGCCTGCTCAGGAGGGAGAAAGGTCTGCACAGGAGATTTTATAGACCCTGTTGCATATGAAACAATAATTGTTTTCTGGGCTTATTTCATGCAAGAATGGGAAATTAAGCATAAGTATGAACGAATGTGACAGTGGAGGAAGTCCTAACAAGTGAGTTAGGGCTACAAGTAGAGTAGGCAGAAGGTTGGCTGAGTCTATGTAATATCCACAGAAGTCTTATTCCAATGATTCGTCATTTTGTGGAGGTGACCTGGGGCTCTGGACGGTTATACCAATCTCTAGAAAAGCTTGTAGTATGGAAACCATCCTAGCTAAGTACAAAGAAACTCATCAACAAATGCTTGGCGAATAAGTAGAGAATATTTTGGTCACAATCATTCAATTCCATTCACTACTTATTATCTACTATATGTAAGATCTGGTGCTGGAAAATGTTTCCTACTCTTTTGGGGGGGGCGTTGTATATTTGTGGGCCAAGCTCTTGATTTCATTCATATAGGAAACTTCTGATGAGAAAATTCCTTCCACTGATGCCTATTTGCAACTCATGGTCTCAAAAAGTTACATAGAGACACAGAAGTTAAATGACTTGATCACATAACTTATATGTATCCAAGTAGTACTTGAACCAAGTCTTCCTGACACCTTCTATCCAATATGCCACATTCCCCCTCAGGCACTGAGACTACAAAAAGAAAATGAAACACCCAAGTCACCAAGAAATGTATATTCCACTAGGCAGGGATCCAATAGGTGCACTGACAAATAAATAGAAAAAAATCAGAAGAGAAAGTGAGAAGGCACAGCCTTGAAGCTGACAATACAATTAGGAAGCTGTTGCAATCTAGGTGAGAGATGATGAAGACCTGAACTAATGTGGTAGCCATGTGAGTGAAGTAAAAAGGATGAATGCAAGAGATGTTGTGAAGGTAGGGTTGACCACACTTGGCAACTGATTGAATAACAGACGCTAGGCAGATGGAAGAGCTGAAGATGACTGAGCTTTTGAATCTGAGTGATTGGAAGAATCTTAGTGCTCTCAACAGAAATAAGGAAGTCAAAATCTGTATTAGTTTCATGTTTAAAATAATGGGTTTTATTTTGGACTTGTTGAGTTTGAGGTAGAGATGGAACATCCTTCTAAAGATGAGATACAGGGGCAGCTAGGTGGTGCAATGGATGGAGCAACAGCCCTGGAGTCAGGAGGACCTAAGTTCAAATCCAGCCTCAGACACATAACACTTACTAGCTATGTGACCCTGGGCAAATCACTTAACCCCATTGCCTAGACAAAAAGAAAGAAAGAAAGAAAAGATGAGATGCAGGCATTAGATTTTGAAAGATGAGTTCAGAAGGGAGACTAGAGGGTGGAGACATAGATTTAGGATACATGTCCCTAGATATGGTAACTAAATTAATGAATTCATTTAGGGGAAGGATTATAGAGAGGAGAAAAGAGGGCCCAGGACAGGGCCTTAGTGAACAACACTGCCAAGGGGGTGAGAGCAGGACACATTGGAGTCAGGTAGGTTTGATGATGGAAGTTTGGGACTGGAATAAAATGAGATACTCACAGACTAACAGTTAACAGAAGGAAATTGACTTAGCCATAGCATGGCAAAGCATAAGCAGCAAGGTTAGAGCATTGATTCAGTTGGTGCAGCTTTCCTGCTTCTTCATTTTTTATGGTAATCTGCCGATATAAAAGGAGGAGCTCCAGACACCGCCTATGCTGGATTTTGTACTCAGGCCAGTAGGAAGCTACAGCCATGATTTAAGCCTTAGAGACATCTCCTGCTCTTCTCTTCCCTTTTAGGAAGGGCTGAGTGTCCAGTCTGAGTTCCAAAGCTCTCCAAGCAGATGACATTTGGTGAGCCCCTCCTTATGCAGCTAATCTATATTGACATCTTTGTAACTTCCAACCACTGAAGTCAAACATTACAAATCTTTTCTCTCTTTCACTTGGCAGACCTTCAAATACCTGAAGACATCTATCATGTCTCCACTAAATCTTCAGGCCAGATAGCCCTCATTCTTTCAACCATTCTTCATATGTCATGAACTTGAGGCTCTCACCATCATCTTCATTATCCTCCATCAATGTCCTTCCAAGAAATGTGTGCTAAGAACTGAATATAATAGACCAGATGTGTTCTGACTTTGTCAGAGTAAAAGAAGATTACTTTTACCTTCCTAGTGCCACACATTATGCCTCTCAATACACATTTAATAGTGGGGGGGTTTTGGCTGTCTCATCAACATTATTGATTCATTGACTCATATTGAGCTTGCAGTCCATAAAAATCCTCATATCTTTTTCAGACACATTGCTATATGACCATGTCCCACCCATCTGGTACTTGCAAAGTTAATTACTTATCCCCGTTAAATTTCATCTCATTACATTTGGCCCAAAGTTCTTGGCAATCAAGATACTTTTCAGTCTGACTCTGTCATCCAATATGCTAACTAATCCTCCTAGCTTAACTTTTTCATTCAACATGTTAACTAACCTTCCTAGCCTTTTTGTTTTTTGATGTACAGACTTGGTAAGCATGTTATCTGTGTCTCCATCCAGGTAACTGATAAAAAATGTGAGTGATTTGGAAATGAAGGAGAATTAAGAGTTGAGGATGACTCAGAGGTTGTGAACTTGGATATCTGAAGAATGGTGGTACTTTCAATAGAAACAGAAAAATTAAGAGGAAGAACAGTTTTGTTGAGTACAGTGACTATACATCCTGTAGACATCTAAAACTCAAAATTTTCAGAATATTCAGAAATTTTTGAGTTTCAGATGTCTACAGGATGTATAGTTAAGTGGAAATATATAGCAGGCAATTGGTGATGGTCTGGGTATGTAGATTGAGGAACCACCTGCATAGATGGAATCATCCAGATAGAGAGAGAAGAGAAAAGGGTCCAGGACAGATCTTTTATATATATATATTTATATATATATTCTTATACTATATACTCATATATAGGAATTCATGGATTATGATCCTGTAAAGGGGAAGGTTGGATGGGAAGGACAAGAGGCCAAAGAGGGAAGTATCATAAAAACCACAGAATGAAAGGGGGTGCTTAAAAGTTTCAAATGCTGCAGAGTTCAAGAAGGATGAAGGACTGAGAAATTGATATTTAATTTAACAATAAAGAGATCACTGATGACTTTGGAAAAAACATTTGTGGTTTAGTCATGGGGTCAGCAATGGAAAATGATAAAATGTATACAGACATTTTCTCCAGGAGTTTCTAGCTGCACTTGTGTTCTTTTTTCTTATTAAATACCATATTGCATATGACAGTAGGAATCTATTTATCTCTAATATTTCAATTTTAGTGACCATGACAGCAGAAATATGTGCTCCACTCCCCCTATCCTCTATATCTAGTTTACTTAAGATCAGGATAAAAAGAGGGTGGGCAGTGAATCAGGGAAATAAGGCCCTGGGGGAAAAGGTGCCATTGGGAAGGGTTAGATCAAGAAACTATCGATAATAGTAAACTACAGAGATGAAGAGAAAATCCACTGCATCTTTCAGCCCTAGAAAGAGGAATGATCTGTTCCTTATTCACATCTACTAAGTTTTAACAAGCATCTGTTAATTATTATAATTAACTATTATTGTGGACCAGACATTGTGGCTAGGGATATAAATACTGGCAAAAAATATATATAGTTCCTGCTCTCAAGGAGCTTACATTCTTGGGGGGGGGGGCGAATACACAAAAGGGAGCTAAAAATGGGGAAGAGGTTAAGGTACCCTTGTTGGACAATGGAGGCAAAGTCTGGAAGAGTCAGAATCAGAGTCAGGAGGAAGATGAAGAATGGTCATCCTGAGCCCTTCCACGAAGTAGAATTTCTTCCCCAGAAAGAACTCACCAATGGGAAAAGAGGGTGAGAAGAGCAAAGGATAAAAAGGCCCCAGGTACTGAGGGAAGTTTCAGGATGAGAAGATAGTTAAGGCATGGTGGCAAAGTTAAAGGAGTTAGAAGAAATCTTTAAGAATACATAGTTCAGGGCAGCTAGGTGTCACAGTGGATAGAGCACGAGCCCTGGATTCAGGAGGTCCTGAGTTCAAATCCGGCCTCAGACACATAACACTTACTAGCTGTGTGACCCTGGGCAAGTCACTTAACCCCATTGCCTAGCCTAAAAAAAAAAAAGAATATATGGTCCACATCTACTAGTTGCATGACCCTGGGCAAGTCACTTAACCCTGACTGCCTCACCCCAAATAAATAAATAAATAATATATGGTCCAGTTCCCTCATTTTATAGATGGCGAAACTGAAGTCCCAAGTCCCAGTGACTTAACACAATGTCACCCATCTAACTAGTGGTACAGCCAGGACTAGAACCCTGATCAGTTGACTTCAAGTTTAACATAGTCTGTTGTGCTCACCCCCAAATAATCATTTTAATTTATGCTGTCAATCCATATGTAGATATTCCTGGGTCACCATCACTATCCCTACCTTGACTCATAAATGTTCTTACATGTCTCTAAGTACACACTTGCCAAAGTATGGCAACTAGGATCATAGGATTTTAGAGTTAAAAGAAACCAAGATCATCTGATCTAATTTTTTCATTTTACAGATAAGTAAACTGAGTGAGGCCCTAAAAGATGAAGTGACTTGTCTAAGATCACATGGACAATAAGTGGCATAGTTGAGATTTGAACTCATCTTCTCAAATCAAATATTTCTGAACCTTGTTTTTATGACGCTGTGCATCTTGACCCAAGTTGTATTTCCTAGGGTTGTTATAGATCATTAAGACCATGAGGCTGAATTGAGCCCTGAAGTATTGCCATTAATCAGTCAGTCAATCAATTAGCATTTATTAAGCACCTCCTATGTGCTAGGAACTGTACTAAGCACTAAGGATATAAAGAAAGGCAGAGTGCTTAGAAGAGTCACTTAATAGAATTTGTATCTGTGTGAATCACTTTGAAAACTTTAACTTTTGAACTTCTTAACTTAGTTACATTGAAATCCTGAATGACTGACTACATTGTTGGGTCAAGGTTTTTGGCAATTATTTTATTCTGTCTTGAGAGAAAAAAGGAAAGAAGAAAGTTATTGTCCTCAATTTACGATGAGGGGAAATAAATGAATAGGGTATCTTAATTTCAGTGGGCAGTCATTGAAACACGCCCTTTGTCAGAAAGAGGAAATACAAAGACATTATTGCTCAGGAACCTTGGTGGGTTCACAAATATGTACTTCCTCTACCAACCAGCCACAGAGAGCTGGTACACAACCACACAGGCAAATGTACACACTCTTGCCATTTAACATGCTATTAAGGATGTACCTCTCCCATTCTCCTCTCCCTAGAGAAGTCAGTCTTCTTGTTACTAAGGCCTGAGGGAATTGGTTTATGAGCAGAGGCCGTAAAAACTGAAGACATGTGACTGAGCCAAACAATGACTCAGGCGGGATATGAGAAGTGTCCACAAGTATTCAAAGGGTGTAAGTGCAGGGGAGGGAAAAGAATTGTTCACTGTCCTAGGGTGAAGGGAGATTGAGATACCATTAAGCAAAGAAGAATGTGAGGGAGACCTAACAGGAAGCATTGGTTTAATAGTGAATTTTCTAATACTCTGAAACTACTTCTCCCAGGGGAAGCAATTGTAGCCTTGTTGAGTCACTGAAAACTGGAACTGGGAACAGAAAATATGCTTGCTATGGGAAATAATCCCATGATGTCCTTCCCTCTTCCTCCCCAAAGGGTAGATTGGAAGTCCCTAAAGTTCATTAGAACTCTAGCATTATAAGATGGTAATAGGTTTTATGGGTTGGCATGATATGAGAGGAGAGATAAAGCAGAAAACAAAAGACATATGAATTAGTAATTGCTCTCTTCCCTAGGAAACTGGGCGTGAGCATAGGGTGGGGAGCACTGGCAGAAAGAACCTGATAAAGGTTGCCATCTTGTGGTGGGATGAATATGAATATTATTTAGCTAAGAAACAGCCCTTCAGTACTTCTACAGAACAAACATAGAACAATATAGCTGAAAGAAATTCCTTGCTAGAATGGATAATATTGTCACTCTTGATGGGATCACACTGAAAATATACAGAACACAAAAAGAAGTTCAGAAGATGATACAAATACTCCAATTGTGTTACTGTTCATGTCTACTTTAAAAAAAAAACAACTAACCAGAGATCATGATTTCACACACAATTTTCCTTTTTGTTTTTTGTATGTTAAAATGTATGTATTTGGTGATGACTGATAAGTTCATAATATGTATAAAAGAATATTTAAATTTAGGAAAATGTTTATTGGATTGGATCGAATTTACTAGAGCAGGGATGGAGAACCTGAGGCCTTGAGGCCACATGTGGCCCTCTAGGTCCTTAAGTGTGGCTCTTTGACTAAATCCAAACTTCACAGAACAAATTATTATTGTTGTTGTTGTTGTTGTTATTGTTGTTGTTGTTGTGTGAAGTTTGGATTCAGTCAAAGTGCCACACTTGAAGACCTAGAGGGCCACAAGTGACCTCGAGGCCACAAGCCCCCATTCCTGTTCTACAGATTTCCACAAAGAGCCAAGTACCCAGCTAATCTCTACCACCTGGTCCCCAACTAAGTGTAAGTAGTGCCTGCTTTCCAAAGTGTCATAATGTGTGCCTCTGCCTGTGTCCCTATGTTTGCTCCTGAGCTCTTCACCCAACCATCCACTGTGTTAAGTATTCTACATTTCAAGTTCTAAGAATGCTTGAAGGTATTCCTATTGAAAGGATGAATCCATTTTGAAATAAAAGGATACTGCCATGTTAACAAACAAAAGGCCTTCTCACTACAATTTCAGGTATGACTTGTGTTCAGCCACAATAGCATTCTGGCTGGAGTCAAGTAAAGGAAGGGTGAGGTATTACTGATTCTCCCAAAATTCCAAATAGCTAGAAGGTTTGGTCATTCTAAATTATAATACTAAGAAGGATGGCTAATAAGACCTTCTTCTAATAGGCAGATAGTATAAGGATTATTAATTCCATTCTTACAAATGAGAAAATTTGAGGCACAGGAAAGTGAAGTGACATGCCCAAGGTTATACAGCTAGCAGGTGAAAAAGACAGTACTCCACTACAGTCTAGCTACTTGTGCAAAACAGAAGGAGAAGGATTTTCAACTGCACCATGAAAGATTTAAGTTAGGTATAATTCCCTAATATATAACATGTCATGAAATAGAGTTTAGCTTTTTTTATGTATAATGGCTGTATGAAGTAGATTACTCAGAACTGGAGCACCTCACACCACTCAGATCAGCATATTATCTCTGGGCTGGCTTCCTTTCTCCAACATGCCCTCACACTGATAGAACTAGGTTCTGGAATGGACTACCAGGATACCATTTACATTCAAATTCTCTTAAAGTCCTAGGGGTAACCTAGAACTGTTGTAAGAGAATATATCCCTCTTTACTCATCTCTTTGCTTGTGAGTATCCATTGATGTGTTTCCATTTATACAAACCAAAAACTCACAATGACACTTCTAGATTTTAAACATAACCATTTACTTAGTAATGATACAAGAGAAATAATAAGAATAAGAATAAGAATAACATCACAAGTTATTAAATCAAACTTAAAAATTATAAATCTATCATTATCCAAACATAAACCTGGGTCACACATTCCCACCAATGCACTCAGTATCTGAGATTCTACCTCACACTCACCAAAATGTCAAAGATGACAAAAAAGGAAAATGATAAATGTTGGAGAGACTTTGGAAAAACCAAGCACATTGATTCACTGTTGGTACATCCATGAGCATTAGGAGACCTTTTAATGGGTAGAGGTATTCTGGAAAGCAATTGGGAATTATAAACAAAAAGTTACTTAATAATGTGTGATCTTTGATCCACTGCTAGGCCTATACCCAAAAAAGATAAAAGGAAATGGAAAAAGGTCTTTTATATACAAAGCTATCTTTTATGATGGCAAAAAAAAAATTGGAAAAGTAAGAGGATTCCCATAAGTTAAGGAATGGCAGAATAAGTTTTGGTGTATGAACGTAATGGAGTACTATTATGCTACAAGAAATAAGGAAATAGTTTCAAAAAGATGTGGAAAGACTTAAATGAGCTAAGCAAGCAAAACCAGAAGAATAATTTATACAATTTAATATTGTAAAATGA
The DNA here is from genome assembly GCF_003287225.1 of Phascolarctos cinereus. Lineage (NCBI taxonomy): Eukaryota > Metazoa > Chordata > Mammalia > Diprotodontia > Phascolarctidae > Phascolarctos > Phascolarctos cinereus. Next base: position 188,859,680 of record NW_027555514.1, read on the forward strand.
ATAATTCTGAGGATTTTTATGAACTGATAAAGAATTAAAAGTGTATAACCAGGAGAACAATTCATAAAATAACAACACTGTTAAAAAAAAAAACTTTGCTCTGTAAAAACTCCAATCAACACAATGACCATACATGGTTCCAGAGGACAAATGAAGAAACACGTTATCCATTACAGAGATGTAACAGACTTAGGTGTAGAATAATATGCGTGGGTGTATACATCTACATATGTATGTATAAAACTATTTACAGCCATTAAGGGAATTTGTTTTGCTTAACTATGAATATTTGCTACTAGAAATGTGTTTTTCTTTTTGTCAATAAGGTAGGGATGGGAGGAAGAGAAAATAGATTCCTTTTAGTTTTTTGTGGTTTTTATTTTTAGAAATAGAGACATGGGGGTATTACAAATGTGAAATCTTACATACACTTTCAGATGAGATTAATTTTATATGTTTTACTTTGTTACAAGAGACCTCTTGCAAAGTAAGAGTAATCTACAAATGTTTGAAATGTAAAAATACAATATATCATTTTTTTAAAATGACAAGTTGAAGAATTTGCATTTTATCCTAGAGGCAATAGGGAGCCACTAAAAGTCCTTGAAAAGGTGAATGACATGGCCATATCTGAGATTTGGGAAGATTATTTTGGTTGCTGTGTGAAGGATGAACTAGAGAAAAGAGATCCCTGAATACAGGATTGGGGAATTGATGCAATAGTCTGGGAAAGAAGTATTAAGGACCTGAACTATGGCATGGCCATGAGCAGAGTTAAGGTATGATAAAATATGATGAAGATAAGGAGATAAGATATGGGACATATTTTCAAGGTAAAATCTATAAGACTTGGCAACTGAGCGGATATGAGGGGAGTGAGGAAGAGGGAAGAATAAAGGATGCCTTTGTGATTTGAAACCTGAAGTAAGAGAGTTAGGAGGAAGGGTGGAAGTAAATGATATTGCTTTCCATTTTAGACATGCTAAGTTTGAGATGGGTCTAGCAGGTAGTTGGTGATACCAGTACTAGAGCTAAGGAGAAAGATTAGGGCTAGGTACATAAATCTGGAACTATCTGCAAAGATACAGCAATTAAATCCATGGGAATTCATAAGATCACCTGAAGAGAGAAGAAAAGAAAGCCCAGAATGGACCGTTGGGGTTCTATCCATGGTTGTTGTTGTTCAGTCATTTCATTTTTGTCTATTTATAACCCCATTTGGGGTTTTCTTGGCAAAAATATTGGAGTGGTTTATCTCCAGATCATTTTACAGATGAGGAAACCAAGGCACAAACAGAGTTAAGACTCTTGCCCAGAGTTACAGAGCTAGTAATTGTCTGAGGCCAGATTTGAACTCAGGAAAATGAATCTTCCTGACTCCAGGCCCAGGGCTCTATCTACAGCTCTATCTAGCTGCCCTTATCTGTGGTTGGCAGGCAGGGTATGGATGATGATTCAGTGAAGGGAATCAAGAAGGAGTCAGATAGTAGCAAAACCCAGACAGAAGAATGTCATTAAAGTTGTTAGGAGAGAGTATTTAGGAAAAGAATACATTGAACAATGTTAAAAAGCTGCAAAGGGACCAAGAAGGAAGAAGACAGAAAAGGTTATCCAATCTACAAGGATTATCAGGCCCAGGCTAAGCAAGTATATCTGAGTGATCCTGTTCGGGTATATGTTGGGTAAGGGTGACAGAAGGAAACACATTACAGGGAGCCACAGTCATGGGCATTTCTCTTCTCCTCCTATTCCTAGGGAGGTTCAGCTTCAAAGAGAAAGGGATTGAATCCTTGGGATGCAGGAGAAAGCAGAGACTTATGACAGCAACTTCTACTGATAGGATGCCCTCTCTATGGTTCTGATTTTGACCTGGCCCAGCTCTTGTTTATCGACTTATGGATCCTGACTCAGACTTTACCCTTATTTCAAAAATAGAATCTTTCTCCAGATCCCACGATTAACCTAATCATCAGCAATTTCTCCCCCTCGTATCCCTCCCACTACTACTTCTACCTCCAGGATATGAGATGATATTTTTGTTAATGATCTTAAGCTGCTCATTGTTGCAAAAACTCATCTCATTAATACTGACATTCCTCAAGTGATGCTCCATGACTCATCATGGAACATCAGGATCCCAAGAATCGAGGTTTTAGGTGATCTAAACATGCACGGTAAGTATAAGCAGATTGTGGCATATTATAAATTAATACTTCTACTTGACAAGTGGTATAAAAGGCATCTTAAAGAACAAATATTACTGGATAAAATGGTGGGCCACTTCTGTGGTGCGAACAATAGATTCCGAGTGCTACATTAGCACTTATAAGATATTAAAAGGAGAAAGAGGAGACCTCCAGAAAGTCTGAGCAGCTTCTCTATGAAGGAAGATATTTTGAATAGGATTTTTAATTGGGATGAATATTTTTAATTGGGATGGATTTGGGGATGAATTGGGAAGAATATTTTGAATGGGATTATTTTAAATGAGATTCACAGAAATCGAAAGTGCAAGAAGGGTTATGGCTTGTACCAGTGGCCGAGGTACCACGTGAATACCTTCTCCCTGTCCCCACTTTTAGGCTTCCTCTTAAATACTGTCTTCCTCATTAGAATATGAACTCCCCGTGAGTCAGGGCCGTCTTTCTTTTTGTTTGGATTCATATTCTCAGTACTTCATATGGTGCTTCTCATAGAGTAAGAATTCAATAAATGCTTATTGACTTTGCTGACTTGGGTTTAAATCTTTTCCTCTAATGCTTACTATCAATGTGACATAAGCAAGTCAACAAACCTACCTAGGCCTCAGTTTCTTCCCCTCTAAAATTACAGGAATGGCTTAGACTACCTGTAAAGTCTCTCCTCAGTCTAAATTTCCCTGTCATCTATCTACACCTCTCAGCTCTAAATCTGTGATCAAAGGAAAGCTCCATATAATATGGCTCCTTCTTATTTACTAGGTTGTAGAACCATGTATTTGGAGCTGGAAGAGACCTTATAGGGCCCCTGTTTCAAACCCATCATTTAGAAAATGAGGAAAGTGAGCCTCAGAGACATTGTGAATTGTTTGAGGTTACAGATATTAGGTGATAGAATCAGGATTCAAACCCAAGTCCTCTGACTTTGAATCCAGCATTCTATCTACTGTATTGTGTGTCTGGAGACCAGTAGATCCACAGTAAAGGCATACATAGGCCTGACAGTATATTCTCACCAGCTAGATTCCTGACAGTCATCCATTTTGGAGTGCTTATTTTCGGTCATCTCCAACTCTTTGTGATTCCTTTCGGGATTTTCCTGGCAAAGATACCAGAGTGGTTTGCCATTTCCTTCTCTGGTTCATTTTATAGATGAGAAAAATGAAGGAAACAAGATTAAGTGACTTACCCAGGGTCACCAAGCTAGTGAGTGTCTGAGGTCAGGTTTAATATGAGTCTTTCTGACTCCAGGCCCAGCATTCTATCCACTGCACCACCCACCTGCTGCTTATTTCCATACTTCAAATGTTTCCCAGCTCAGGTTTATATTTTTCTCAAATTGTTTTATATCAGCCTCATCTCAAGATAGTATTGAGTAGTGGATAGAGAACCTACCTTGGAATCAAGATGACAGGTTCAGATATCATTTTCTGATATACTGACTGGATGATCCTGAATAAGTCCCTTAACCACTCAGAGCTCCTAGGCAACTTACTAACGTTCTAAGCTGCAGAACAATTATAGATCCACATTAGTAAAGGGAGTTTCCTCCTTAGGGAGTTTCTTACAGGGATGAAATAATAGGTTTGGGCTTTTTTTAAGGCTTATTCCATCACATAGATTGTGAATTTCTTTCAACAGGGACCAGGTCTACATGGTCTAACAGTACTGAGCACAGTCATAACTCAGTATCTATTGACTAAATGATTGGATGTTATTGAGAGAAGATCTAGATTCTCCTCTCAAAACATAAAGAAGATATTAATCTATTTTATCTGAAGTTTGGGTTTAAACTTCAGACCACGATTGCTCTTGAAACTGTTCGTCTCTTTCATACACACAAATATACCACAGCATGATGAAAATAACTGGTAACTACAGGGAGGCAACTCCTAGAACAAAAGGAACACATTCTTAACCTGATTAATTCCATTTGACTCAATTAGTGTTCATTAAGTACCCGTTATGTGCAAGACACTATACACACCGGCATTAGGCCTAAGGAGAAGGAGAGCCCAGGGGTGATGACCCCAAGACATATCTCTAGGCAGCCAGAAAATTGCACATGACCAGTGTTTTGTTTGTTTCCTCACCAATAATTTGAGGAAGTCATCAGACAGAAGAAAATCTTCTTTTCTGTTTTCATAAAATCCTCTCTGTAAATGCAGATCAACTGTCCTCTGTGCTTAATCATAGACTACCATTGGCACTATCTTGTTTGTGTAATCTCCCAGAACAGCTGGACCATGATTGCATTGTTAGTTATGAAATGCCTATATTCCCTGCAAAGCCACATTTAATCAGGAGGGCACTCCAAGAGTACAAGATGGGAGGGGGGAAAGGAGAAATGGGGTGATGGGAGGAATACAAACTATTTTAATTCCTTCATCATTTAACCCAAAAGATTTGGAGTGAGAAGGGAGCTCTACAGCTCTCCTGTACACGGCCCCAAAGTAAGAGGAACCTCATCAGAACAAGGTAACTGATCTCTCATTTCTCAAGATATGAATTTTGGAAGGTTTCTTGTTGTTGATGGCCTTTGAGCTGAAATTTAAAAGATGCAAGCATTCTAAGAGGCAAGGGTGAAGAAAGAATGCATTATGGGCATGTGGGTCAACCTTTGTTTTTATTTTTTTTTGTGCCTGGCATCCTTGTTCATTTTTGAGATCTTATTTCCATACTTTGAGTGTTTCTCAGCTCAATTTTATATTTTTCTCTGTTTGCCCTACAGGATTAGTTTTCTGGTCCTCACCAGCCCATTTAATGCTGAGCTTGGGGCTGAGAATTTTTCCTATTAGCCAGTCTTAGACAGCCGTATATTCTACAACACATAATTATTCCCAACCCACACCTCCAAGAGAATCCATTCTCTGTCCCAAATCTAGGAAGGAAAGTGTTACTGCACAGTTGCCAAAACCAGCACTTTGACAATTCCAAAGATCTCAACCAGTATGTTGATCTAGGGCAGGGGCACTCAACCTTTTTGGGGCTGTGATAGACCCCTTTGGCACTGTGGTGAAGCCTATGGACTCCTCAGAATAATATTCCTAAATGTATAAAATAAAATACATGGGATTACAAAGGAAAACAATTATATTGAAAAATAGTTGTCTCTCTCTCTATATATGTGTGTGTGTGTGTGTGTGTGTGTATACATGTATGTGTATATGTGTGTATATATTCATACATATATATATATGTGTGTGGTGTATATACATATACACATATGTCTGTGTGTTTGTGTGTGTGTCATAGACCACAGGTCAAGAATACCCGCTCTAAGTATCAGGAGGAGGAGAAGCACTTTTAGGCAAGGGTGCGATGGTGAGCTGAGTGCAGGGAGAGAAGATTCTTTGAGCAGCACAACTCTTTGCCCTGTCCCTGTCCTTGGCAGACAGTACAGGCACCTACTACACCATTTTAAAGTGACCAGTTTGTATTTTACACAGAGTTCTCTTTCCTTACAACCTAGGACTTTAATAACCCTCATATTTTATACTGGTGGGCCTATTTATCTCACAGGTATAAGTGGGTAAGTTTACTCTGGGGTAATGAAATTGAAAACAGCCCTCTCTGATTCAGAATCCCTAGAAACAGAAGTATAGAGCACTGGAATGGGAAGTGGACTGGGTCCCACGTTAAATCCTGCTATGACTGACATCACCTGCAAGCCACTGTGGCCATTTGAGTAACTGGCTGAGCCAAGAAAGATTATAGCCTCAGCAGTGCTGAAGACTGTCTCCAGAAGAAATCATTTTGTTAAGTACTTTAAAAGTAAGGGGCTTTTTGAGTAGAATATTGCTTTAAAGTCTTTATAATATATTTTATTAATGCATGTGCAGAGATATAAATTATATGTGTAATTTACATATAAAATATTTGCACCAAATGCGCATGTGAATAAAAGAGGTAGTATATCAGAGTGAATAGACATTTAGCCTCAGAATCTGGAATACCTGGGTTCAAATTTTTCCTCTGATGCAAACTCTCTGTGTAACTTTGTACAAATCAGTTGACCTCCCTACCAAAGACAACTCTCTAAGATTAAATTACATGTGCCAATATGCATTGGCAGAAGGAGTTTTAACCAACCAATCAATCGATAGGCATTCCCTAGGTGCCCACTATCTACCAGGCACTGAGGATACGAAGACATAAATTAACAGTGCTCTCTCTCAAGGAGTTTACATTCTTTCAGAAAGGGTGTAAGCTATTAAAATTTTAAACTGGGATATCCTATATGGGTATATACAGAATAAATACCCAAAACAAAACAGAAACAAAACTGACATAGTTTAAGCCACTAGGAGTTGTGGAGATCAAGAAAAGCTTCATGTAGAAAGTGACATGAGCTGAGTCTTGAAGAAAGTAAAGGATTCCATGAAGCAGAGACACTGAGAAAGTGAACTTTAGGCATGGTGGATGACCAGGGCGAAGGCATGGAGATGGAAAATGGAATTCTCTGTGTAAAGAACAGCAAGGACAGATTGTCTGGACAGTCAAGTGTAGGAAGGAAAGAAATGTCTCTTGATACTCAGAGAAACTGTAGAGAAACTCAGTCTGGATATCTAGAACTGGGAATTATCTGCATAGAGATGAGAATTAAATTCACTAGAATTGATAAGGTCATTAAAAGTGTATAGAGAGAAGTCCCAGAACAAAGCCTTGTGATACACCCAACACTTAGGGAGTATAGCATGGATGATGAACAAGAAAAGGAGACTAGAAAGGACTGGTCAGCTGGGTAGAAGGAGACCTAGAAGAAAGTTACATCACAAAACCCAGAGAAGAGAGTTTGTCCAAAGGAAGTTGGACAATAGTGTGAAATGCTGCAAGGAGGTCAGAAAGGAAGAGGACTGAGATCTGACAATTTTAAAAATCAGAAGTTAATTACTAAGGTATGAAAAGTAGATGGGAGAAGAGAGAGTGGAGGTCTTTAGAGAAGATAACTTTTTCTGGAGAGATGCTGGATGAAAGAATGGAGGGATCTTTTGGAGGTTTGGTTGGTTGTTTTTTGAGGATGGGAAAGAAGTAGGTGTGTTTGAAGGCATCAGAAAAGGTACCAGTAGAAAGGAAAAGAGAGAAGAATAGAGGAGACAACTGAGAGGACAGTATGGTGAAGAAGACAGGAAGTGATGGGATCAAAGTCACATGTAGATGAGTTGATCTTGGCAAAGAGAAAAACTACTTCATTATCAGAGACTGGAATAAAGTAAAAGAGATTGGGAGATTATGTCAAGGAGTTTAGAGATCAAAATAAGAGGATGGAAAGGGAGCTCGTAATGAAAGAGTACTCAGCTGAGAACATACAGAGATGAAAAGTGTGGGAGATTTGAGGAAAGAAGAGGTTTAAAACAGTGCTTGTGGGGAGATTAAGAAATTAATTAGGAAAGAGTGAATGGATCTCCTTGTTGCAGTGAAGGTCAAAGAGAGGTTAGCAAACATAAATTTGTTAGACCTAGTCAGCTTGTTGGTGAGATTTCCTCCAGCTGGAAGAATCTTCCCTAGGATTGGAGTTTGTAATGGGATGAATAGTGATAGGACAAGGAAACAAGGGATTCAACCAGAGAGATTAGATAGAGTTGAACTAGTTAACTATAAGGTCAGGATTAGGAAAGGAGGGGAGCATGAAGTCAGAGCCTGGGGAAGTACTAAGTGGTTAAGGGTTTGGAGGTCAAGATGAAGAATAGATTTAGGAGCAGTGAGGTCTGTTGTTGTTCATCCTTTGTTTTCCAAAAGGACCAATGACATTATGGGCTGATGTCTTGACTTGCAAATGAATTGGATTTAAAAGCAGAATCGCACAAAGTTGTCAGCCTCACTTGCTTTTCCAGGGTCATCAAAATCCAGTGGCAAGACAAAAGTCAAGATGATTGGTGATGGCCCCAGGATGCAGTGGTTGCTATTGACTTCTTAGATGTCTGACCAAGCTCTAAGTACTCCACAGCACCTGCTTCAGCCACCTTCATGGCCATTGGAACAAATTGTTCTCATCTGCCCATTCCACCAAGGGAAGTCTTGGAGTTGATACCCCTCTAACTCACAATGAGTTTGTAGCCTGTCTGTTACCCTCGGCCTGGTTTAACCCATCTGCCAAGACAGTTTACCAGAGTGTGATCTCTGCTCATGCTACAGCTTCTTGGAGCCACAGGTGAGAACTGAGTGCCAGGTGGATGGGAGCCCTGAAAAGGGCTCAGCAAGCTCTCACACTAGAAGTGCCAGTCTTTGGTGAACTCCCCACATGCCCCAAAAGTTAGAAGTATTGCTTCAGAGATGGAAGTTGTGAATCTATATTACCAGGACAATGGTAGTACCTTTCACAAAAAATAGGGAAGTTCAGAAGTGAGGTAGATTTGAGGGAGAAAGATAATGTAATGAGATCTGTGATACAGATCATAACCTATCCATGCCTACTTATCCTGTGGGATTTACTGTCCCACACAAAGAGAGAGGGACTCCTAAACACTAGCCAGTACAGTAATAAGGCAGAGGGAGTATGATCAGATTAAGGAATGCTGAAGTTTTTTATCATAGAAGTAGAACACATATGTGATGGCAAGATATAGGGTGTGATCACCCCTGTGCATAGCTGAAGGGGAAAAAAAGAGTAAGGCATGAATTTGAGGAGATTAAAGAAATAGGAGATTAGCAATTTGAGGGATAAAATTCAGCATGAATGTTAAAGTCCTCTAGTATGAAGGAAGGAATTGGGGATGAAAAGAATTTTAATTTTCTGAGAAAGGTGGGAAAATGGCTGGGGCAGGTAGGGGAGTGTCATAGACAACAGCTATCATGAACTGGACTATCTAATACATTGTGATTGAGTGAACGTCAAAAGAGAAGGAGTTGCTGAATGATGGTGGCAAAGGGCATAAAGTTGGAAAGGGACATGGGCAAGCAGCCAGCCTTGTACCTACTGGCCTGCTCTGATCACCCTACTCTTAGAGTGGATCCCCCTCTGAAGACTCCTGCTGAGTCCCGGGTCAGAGTCTTACAAGGTCCCATGGTCCCATGTTTTAATTTTCTAATTATCTGCCAATCGCCTCTGTATCCCCCAAAACTAGCAAACTCTCCACCACTTGCTGCTGTCACAATCTCTCTGATACTTAATGGCCGGCTGCTTATCCATGTCCCATTCCAACTCTGTGCCCTCTAAAATACCTGTTCCATAACTAACAACTCCCATTCATTTTGGACCTCTTTTTCTCCTGGGCCTTCCATCTTCTCACACTCACAGAGACCAGTTTCCTTCAGATGATACTGCATTCCCAGTCATTTTCTCCAATACTGGCTGTACTACTTTGGTACACCCTGGTACTGGAGGAGGAGTTAGAATTCTCATTGCTTCCCACTTTTACTTCTACACTCTCCCTTTGCCACTATCATGCTGAGGGGCAAAAAAATCACACCTTTTAGAATACAGTCCTTCACTAAAAGGAGAAAAATTACATGCCAGGTATAATGAAAGAGGAAGCTTTATGATCATCAACCTTTTGCTTTAGTCTTGTTACATCTCTCAAGCTAAGATAATTTAGGTATCCTTCACTCTGATATGTGAGATCTCCAGAAAAACTCTAGACCATTTACTCTGAGAATAGTCAAGCCACTAGATAAGTAAACCTCTTCCTTTCAGTATTGAAGACCCTAGTATTGCTACTACATTTGGGTAGGACTAAAATAAAAATTTTAGCCAGTAAGACTCTGTGTGTGTTGGCAAAAAGTAGGGATATTGGTTGAGGTTAGTGGGGATGAAAATTCTCCATTTTTTAAAAAATCATCCTGTCACTGAATGTTGAAAGTATTTTTCTTTTTGCCCTGCTTAGGACTCAAAGTGTTTGGAGGAGGGAATAGAAACTCTTAAGTGGGAAATGAAGAAGTACTAAATGAAGTTTAACTGACCATAACTGGAGGATCTTTATCCATTCATTCTCTGCCTTTTTTTTTTCTTTTTCATTTCCTCTTAGAGTAAACAACCTAAAAGAGCAAGACTTTGGAAGGTAAGTGTCTTTCACCTGAATTTCTTTCTCCTAGTAATTTTTTAATTCCTATAGCATGTGAAAGCTGCTATAGAACCTGTTCTGAGTTAGGGAAGGAAAAAGTAGAAATTTCTTCATTTTTATTGCAAGGTAAAAATCATCATTTTCTTGCATTAATCTCTTCTGTCTGCTTCCACTCCTTCAAATAGATTTCTGTTCTGCTAGGTGTTTTGTGTATATGTGTTTTATTGATCCTATTTGGTCTTACTTTTTAATAATTGTTATTTACCAATAATATTTTCTCCCTCAGGTAACACTCCTCTCTGGACTCACTCTCAACACATTGGCACCAGCAGCTTGGTTCCCCTAAGGGATAGCTGCTACAACTCTGAAAGATCTAGGGGTAATCCTGTTGACTGCTATCTTTCAAAACACTAGCTAAAGAGTCTCCACGAGTTTACTTCCTTTAACAAGCAGCCAACGGAATGAGGTAATTCTTTGGCAAAGCCATTTACTCAACTGGCAAAACAAAGATAGTAATTACAAAGCATTTCTTCTTAACACCAGGGATACACTCTCTCACAAATACACCAAGAATCCTGGATGGGAGGGATAATGGATTTGAACTTGAAGTATAATTGTAGTGAGCATAAGTATAAGGAATACATATGGCCAAGGCACACTGAGCCTCAATGTCCTTTCTTTCTCTAGAGGGTATTTACCACATTGACTAAGAATGAGCATTTATTAAGCACCTACTATATGAAAAAAATGAAACAGTCCTTGCCTTCAAGGAGTTTACATCCTCAGAAACTATATCATAGTACGTGTGTATACACATATACATATACATATATACACATGTATATATGCATATTTATCCAAGATATATAAATACACATGTATAAACATACATGTGTGTATTATGTGCACATATTTAAAAACAAGTTTATTTGTAAGTTATTTATGTATTATAAATTATTTCCACTAGATATTATTGGTACACAGAAATTTTAGTCCTTGGGAATGCTGAGGGAAAAGAAATGATCACACTTATAAGACAAAGTTTTTACTAAAAGAAAAAAATTATACAGTAAGAAATTATGAATACGACAGAGTCAGAAATCTGCAAAGTCTGTATGTCCTGATGCAGAGTGACAAACACAAAATAATTTTCATAATTAACAAAATAATGTGAGGGGAAACAACTTTGAAAGACCTCAAAACTCTCACCAAAGTAGTGAACAATCATGATTTCACCCCTGGAGTGAGACTGTCTCAGTTTGACAGTTTTAAAGACACTTTGCATCTCCCACATGGATGCCCCCATCTTAGGTGATATGCGCATTTGTCAAAACCCTGTTACACAGACAATACCAATGCACTGACTTGTTTTTCTTGACTCTACATTTATTTTTACAAGAAAAGACTTCCATTTGGATGGATGAGATATAGAAGGAAAAAACATCAATAAAACTTGTTTTTTTAAATTCACATAAAAATAGAATTGAAGATTGAGACAACTGTGTTACTACCTTGTTAAATTATACGTGTGTGTGTGTGTGTGTGTGTGTGTGTGTGTGTGTGTCTACCAAGGTATCTGACTCCCTTCTGTGGGTTAGAAAGGTTATACTTGACGGAGGAAACAGTTTATTCTTTTGCTGAGAATTCTGGGTTTTAAGAGTTTTTGCTTTTCCTGGTGGTGGCACTATTTCTCAGCCTAAAACAGCAGAGTAAAATTACATAAACTAGCAGCTAGCTTAAATGGGTCTTCAAAGAGCTAAGGGAGAGGAAGGCAGTGATTAGAGTAGAGGCAGCTGAAATCATGTCAACTGTGCCAGGCTCCACCAGGGTCCACCATGGGCAGCAGCCAGAGTAGAAGACCATTAGTGAAGTTTTCCACTATTCTTCTTTATGTATCTAAATGGATGAGGAGAGTGCCTTCTTTCTACTCCACAGTTTTTCCCCTCTGCTCTTTATTCTTTTGAGCAAAGATTTGAATTCAAATTTTCCTGTACCCTTTAAGCTGTTCTTTATTATACAATGGTAATTTTTTCAAGTTTTGGCTTCCTTCATGCTAAAGTTAGTGGCTTTACTATTCTTGGTCATGTAAAAAGTTTATTATAAAAGCCTTTGCAGATCTTTTTCATTTTTTCTTTTGTTGTTTTTCTTCCAAGTTGATCTTTAAATGTACTTGGGATAACTTAGCTTAATTGGATTTCTTATTCAACTTCCCTTGAAAATGTTTCACCCTCTATTGCCTATCACTCTTTTATGAGGCAATGCTATTCATAATCTTCCATCATTTTTCTCTGTGAAATTTTTAAAATGGTTTGATATTCTAAATTGGTGCTGTTTTTTACTTCCATCTCTATCTATTTGACATGTAAGTCATGTATTTGCTTTCTAGGTTTCATTTTAGGTGTTGGGGGGTTTTTTTTGCTACTTATTATGGCAACTGGCTATAGTTTACATCATTTAAACTTCTGTTTGAAATTGTAGGCTATGCCCATGTTCTTTCTTCCATCTGTCACTCATTTTTCATTATGAATAACTTGTTTGATAAGGGCAGGACTGAGTTGTTTCAATTGCATTCCACATCTTTTTCTCACATTTACTTTTTCTTCTAACTTTGTACTTTTGATTTTTGCCTTTAAAGTTGGTGAACTAACTATATACAAACAGCTAATTCAGAAATAAATCCCACATCAGGAATGAGTTGTTTCTAGTATGTTTAAATGCAATCAATTTCTTTTGTGCGTGTGCATGTGTGTGATGTTATATGGTATTCATCATGTCTAGAACCTACCAATTATTTTCCTGAAGAAGTTTCTGACGCTATATCTCATATATGCTATGTTCAGCACTTACCAATTATTTTCTTGAAGATAACAGGCATGAAACTTCTGTGTACTCTATACATCTTTAGCATGTCTCGTTCCTTATTCTTTTTTTTTTTGCTTTTAATTATTAATTTATTTGGTTTTAGTTTTCAACATTCATTACCACAAGATTTTGAGCTCCAAATTTTGTCCCCATCTCACCCCTCTCCCCACCCCAAGACAGCATGCATTCTGAATACTCCTTCCCCTAATCTGTCCTGCCTTCTATTACACCCCCCTTCTCTTATCCCCTTCCCCTTCTATTTTCCTGTAGGGAAGGTTAGATTTCTATATCCCGTTACCTATAAATTTTATTTCCTCAGTTGCATTTGAAAACAACTATTAACATTTGTTTTTAAAATTTTGGGTTCCAAATTTTCTCCCTTCCTCTCTCCCCAACTACCCTCATTGAGAAGGCAAGCAACTCGATACAGGTTATATATGCGTAGTCATGCAAAACACTTCCATAATAGTCATTTCATAGAAAACTAACTATATTTCCTTTCATCCTATCCCCTCCCATTTATTCTATTCTCTCTTTTGATCCTGTCCCTCTTCAGAAGTGTTTGTTTCTGATTACCCCCTCCCCCAATCTGCCCTCCCTTCTATCATCTGTCCTTTTCCCACCCCACTCTCTTATTCCTTTCCCTCCTATTTTCCTGTAGGGTAAGATAGATTTCCATACCCAATTGAGTGTGTATGTTATTCCCTCCTCAAGCCAAATTCAATGAGAACAAGATTCACTTGTTCTCTCTCACCTTCCCCCACTTCCCCTCCACTGTAAAAGCTTTTTCTTGTCTGTTCATGTGAGATAAGTTATCCATTCTACCTCTCCCTTTCTCCTTCCAGTATCATCTCTCACCCCTTATTTTATGTTTTAGGTATAACCCCCTTCGTCTTCAACTCACCCTGTGCCCTAGATAGATAGATAGATAGATAGATAGATAGATAGATAGATAGATAGATATTCCCTCTAACTGCTCTAATACTGACAAAGGTCTCATGAGTTACAAATATCATCTTTCCATGTAGAAATGTAAACAGTTCAACTTTAATAAGTCCCTTATGATTTCTCTTTCCTGTTTACCTTTCCGTGCACCTCTTGAGTCTTGTATTTGAAACTCAAATTTTCTATTCAGCTCTGGTTTTTCCATTAAGAATGCTTGAAAGTCCTCTATTTCACTGAATATCCATTTTTTACCCACTTTGATTACATAGTTTTGCTGGGTAAGTGATTCTTAGTTATAATTCTATCTCCTTTGACTTCCAGAATATCATATGCCAAGCCCTCTGGTCCTTGACGTAGAAGCTGCTACATCTTGTGTTATCCTGATTGTGTTTCCACAGTACTTGAATTGTTTCTTTCTGGCTGCTTGCAATATTTTCTCCTTGACCTGGGAACTCTGGAATTTAGCATAATATTTCTAGGAGTTTTCCTTTGAGGATCTCTTTCAGGAGGTGATTGGTGGATTCTTTCAATTTCTGTTTTACCCTCTGGTTCTAGAATATCAGAGCAGTTTTCCCTGGTAATTTCTTGAAAGATGATGTCTAGGCTCTTTTTTTTTGATCGTGGCTTTCAGGTAGTCCAATAATTTTTAAATTCTCTCTCCTGGATCTATTTTCCAGGTTAGTTGTTTTTCCAATGAGATATTTCACATTGTCTTCTATTTTTTCATTCTTTTGGTTTTGTTTTACAATTTCTTGATTTCTCATAAAGTCATTAGTTTCCATTTGCTCCATTCTAATATTTAAGGAAGTATTTTCTTCAGTAAGCTTTTGGACTTCCTTTTCCATTTGGCCAATTCTGCTTTTTAAGGTATTCTTCTCCTTATTGGCTTTTTGGACTTCTTTTGACTTTTGGGTTAGGCTATTTTTTAAGGTGTTATTTTCTTCAGTATTTTTGGAGTCTCCTTTAGCAAGCTGCTGACTTGTTTTTCATGATTTTCTTGCATCACTCTCATTTCTCTTCCCAGTTTTTCCTCTGCTTCTCTTACTTGCTTCTCAAAATCCTTTTTGAGCTCTTCCATGGACTGGGACTGATTAATATTTTTCTTGGAGACTTTGGAGGTAGGAGCTTTGACTTTCTTGTCTTCTTCTTATATGTTTTGATCCTCTTTTTCACCAAAGAAAGATTCTATGGTCTCACTTTTTTTTTGCACTGTTTGCTCATGTTCCCAGCCAATAACTTGAGTTTTAAACTCTTTGTTAAGGCAGGGGTCTGCTTCCAGTGTAGAGAATGTACTGTCCCAAGCTTCGGGGGTTTTGTGCAGCTATTTTCAGAGATAGTCTAGGGACCTGTAAGTTTTCAGTTCTTCCAAGGTAGTATGATCAAGGGTGAGGTGTTTACTCCTTTCCTGGACTGTACTTTGGTCTATAAGTAACCACGAGCACCCTTTTCTGCCTTGGAACTATGAGGAGGATTCTCTCTGCACTGCCACTACAAGCCATCATGCCAGCGCTCCTCTTCACCCCAGAACTGTGACTTAGATCCAAGCACAGGCAAAGCAAGAGAATCCTGCCTCAGCACCAGCAAATATATCCCTGCAATCCTTCTCTGATCAGCCATTCAATTGCCCCTCCATCTGTGGACTGAGAGCTCTGGGAGCAGCTGGGACTGGGACCATACTTTTATCTCACTGCAGTCCAGCAGAACTTTCCTACTGACCTTCTAAGTTGTCTTTGGTGTTTATGGGTTGAGAAGCCTGGAAACTGGGGCAGCTAGGTGGCGCAGTGGATAGAGCACTGGCCCTGAAGTCAGGAGGACCTGAGTTCAAATCCAGCATCAGAACAAACATTAGCTATGTGACCCTGGGCAAGTCACTTAACTCCAACTGCCTTAACCTAAATAAATAAATAGATAGAATTTTAAAAAATAATAAAGGGGCAGCTAGGTGGCACAGCGAATAGAGCACCAGCTCTGAATTCAGGAGGATCTGAGTTCAAATACAGCTTCAGACACATTTCAAGCTGCTTCAGCTAACTACAAACTTTGCTATGTACTCCAGTTGCTGAACCTCTGGTGGCTCTTTTTTGGTTTGGTTTGGTTTGGTTTTTTGCTAGGCAATGGGATTAAGTGACTTGCCCAAGGTCATACAGGTAGTACGTGTCAAGTGTCTGGTCTGAGGTCAGATTTGAACCCAATTAATTCGCCACCAAATGACTAGTCTACAGGTGATGAACCTCTCCATACTCAGCTAGCATAAAGAACTCACTTCCACACCACAATTAGCATTGGAGTAAGACTTTGTGGAGAATAACACATACACAGATAAATAAATTTTAAATTCCAGGAGATGATAAATTATAGCTGGGAGATAGGTGATGACCACTTTTCTTTTCGCTATTTCCATGACAGCATTTCAGTCAGTTAATAAACGTTTATTAAGCACATACTATGTACCAGTACTGTGCCAAGCATATCCCAGGTGACCTCTCCATTCCAACAGCTTCATGTCCCTAAGAATGGTTTCAGGCTGTGCAAAGTAATTACAGGACAGAAAGGAGCTTGGAGAACTGGGAGAATTAGGAAAAGATTCCTGGAGAAGGTAGCATCTCAGGTGAGTTTCTAGAGGTTCCAAGAAGTGGAAGAAGGGAAGGAGAGCATTCCAGACATAGACAGTCCATGCAGAGACAGGGATATAAGAGATGGAAAAACATACACAAGAAATAGTAAGGAGGTCAATTTGACTAGAATATAGTATGTGAAAAAAATAATGAGTAATCAGCCTGGAAATAGAGATTAAATTTGTGAAGGGCCTTATCAATTGTGAAGGGCTTTTTCACAATAGTCATATTGTGAATGGCTTTAACCATCAAATAGAGAAGTTCATATCTTATCCTAGAGGAAATAAAAAGCCAACCAGGTTTCTTGTGCAGGAAAGTGATATAGTCATACCTATGCTTTAAGAATATCAAATGTGGCTGCGTAGAAAATGGTACAAGAGAGAATAGACTCGATGCAGGGAGACCAATTAAGAAGTTCTTGCATTGTCCAGATGAAATAGGACAGTTAGCTCTGTGAGTGGAGATAAAAGGTCAGATGTGAAAGATATTTAGAGGCAGAATTAATAAGACTTGGCAATAGATTGGATGTAGAGAATAAATGAACAAAAGGGGTTAAGGATAACTTCAACTCTAAGTTGGAAATTTATTGCCAGGAGAAATGGTGGTACCCTCAATAGAAATATAGAAGTTAGGAGAAGAGGTGACTGACTTGGGAGGGAAAATGACAAGTTCCTCTTTGGATATATTGAGTATAATAGAACTTTCATAAAAGCACTGAGAAAAGATTTTATCATGGGCTTAGTTTCCAGTAAAGGCAGAAATGTGATTTGAATTCAAGGAATAGAAGAGGAAAGTAGCCAGATCCAAAAAAAAAGGAGTTCCTTCTCCCTCCCTTGCAAATGCTTGTCTGTTGCAGATGGATTTCTTGAAGCTCCTGGCCCTCCACCATCACACTATTGTAGCAGTCATCCTCAACATGATGGCCCTCTGCCTTTCTACCACATCCTTCCTTAGCAGCTACTGGTGTGTGGGCACACAGAAAGTGCCCAAGCCCTTGTGTGGGAAGAGTATGGCCTCCAAGTGCATTGGCATGCTAGTGCCCTTGGATGGGGGTAGTGGCAATACATCAAGCCAAGAGGTGGTAAACTACAGCTGGGAGACAGGAGATGACCGCTTCTCCTTTCGCTATTTCCATGCTGGCATGTGGCTGTCTTGTGAGGAAAACATGGAAAGCCCAGGTAACATCTCCATCCCAGAAACCTTATGTTACTTTTCAAATGAGTTCAATACCCAGGAAAGGTTTTAGGTATACAACTAAGGATGAAAGCATTGGAGTAATACAGTAACAAGGGACTCCTCTGCCACACCAAACATACACATACATTGTAACCAATACCTCTTTGTATCTCTTCTACTCCACAGAGATCTCTCAGGGAACCATAGAAAGTTAGAACAGGATGCACCTTTGAAAATCTTAGTCTTTTATTTTGCAGATGAGAAAACCAAGGCCCAAAGAGTGGAGCAGTAACACACAACTTGAGCCAGGGCTAGAACCAGGCTATCCCAACAACTAAGCCAGGATTCTATCCACTACCTCCTAAAAGATCAAAAACCAGTATTCTCCATTGATTTCTCATTCCTGAGATCTTCAGTAGAGAGAATAAATGGAAAAAAATCATTACCTTTAAGAATTTCCGTTACTACTCACATTTTATGATAATTTCTGCACAGAAATCATTTGTGCTGCAGAGGGGTTGCTTGATCTTTTTTATGGCAAGGATCCCTTTGGCAGTCTGGTGAAACTTATGGGCCCCTTTTCAGGATAATTTTTTAAATGCACAAAATAAAATACATAGGATTAAAAAGGAAATTAATTATATTAAAATAGTTTTCATATGTGTACATATGTGCATAGACAGATAAATAGGTGAGAGAGAGAGAGAGAGAGAGAGAAAATGAACAAGTTTATTGATCCCAAGTTAAAAAGTCTTGCTTTCTTAGAATACAAGTAGTAAGAAGAAAGAGAGGGCAGCACTCTATAGTAAAAAGAACCATACAATGGGAAATAAGCAACCTGGTTTCTGTCCCTGTCTCCTTCCTTCAGCTTTGTGATTTAGACAGTTGATTTCTCTGGGTCTCAGTTTCTCCATCTATAAAATAAAGAACTTGGGGTAGTTCACCTTTAAAATCCTTTCCAATTCTTAACATGTGTCACTGAAAATGGTGGGGAAGCAGGCTCAATTCCAAATATGCTCCACTGGTTGCCCACCCTACCCTCAGGCCCATTTCCAAGCATACTCCATAGAGTAGGCTCCAATCCAACCTCCACTACATTAATAATAATGATAGTGATGCTAACGAACTAATTTTGTCCTCCTTATCTTTGAGGCAGCACCTTTAGAAATAAAGCAGCTTAGGTACACAAATGAAGGAGGTGTGGTTTCCTTGACCTGCCCATAATGTCATCTACCCGTTTCTATGTGTATTTATTGTCTGTTTCAGGAGAGAAGTGCCGCAGTTTCATTGAACTCACACCACCAATAGAAAGAGGTATGAATATGTCTTGATATTTCTCTGGAAGATGGGCCATAAAGGAGCCTGCCTTTCAGCGGGCAGAATATATCGTTGCCTGCTGGTACAATGTGAGAGGCAGGAAAAGAAACTCTTGTCCAAAACACGTCCTGTCTCCTCCATTTTCCCCCTTACTAGAGTATCTAAAATTCCTTAAAGCATTGAACCCAGATGAAACTAATTTCTTTAATGTGTATAACAGTGGGAGGAGTAAGATATTAAAGGATCAACACTTTCCTTTTAATTGATTCGTTAAATATTAGGAATACTGTCATCTCTCAAGGCCTTGATAGAATGAGTCAATGCAGGTGGGAAAGGTGAAAGGGATAGACTCTGGGTACTGGACCACGTTGGATACAGCATCCTTCAGTAGCAGTAAGAGAAGATGAGTGCTGGAAGAGGACAGAGAGCTATGTTAAGGGGGTTGAAAAGGGAGGTCTCTTGATGACAAACTCAGTCTCTTTCAGACTGTTCCTGAGGGTTGGACTTAAATGGGTGACTTTCTGAGCTTCCAGAGGTAACCCAACCACAAGGATCTCAGCCTCCTCTTTGTTCTTGAGAACAATTGAAGGAGAAGATATGCCGAGCAGCTGCCTTGGTTTCTCAAAAGTTGTTGTTGTTGTTGTTGTTGTTTACTTTTGGCCACCCAGATCAAAATAGAGTTGGGCAACTGGCTTCCTTTAAGTCCCAACTAAAGTCTTGTTTTCTACAGGACATCTCTTAATTCCTGTGCCTTCACTCTCTTAATTAATTATTTCCTATTTATCCTGTATATAGTTTGCTTTGTATATATTTGTTAGAATGTTGTCTGCTCCATTCAATTGTAAGCTCCTTGAGGGCAGGAACTGTCCTTTGCCTCTTTTTGTATCCCCAGCACTTAGCACAGTGCCTGGTATATAGTAGGTGCTTAATATTTATTGAATTAAATTGAACTTCCCAATTCCCAGAAGCTTCATACTTTAGAGCTGGAAAAGACCTTAGAAATTATCTAACTCAACCCTCTCAATTTGCAAGTGAGGAATTCTACAGCCCAGCTGGTGAAGTAATTTGGCTAAGGCCAATCAGTTAATCAAAAACAGTTCACACAAGAGCTTCAGCCCAACTTTATTTCTGCTGCCACATTTGAGTCATGCCAACAGCTACCTTTAGGAACTTTGAAACCCCAAATCTCTCCCTGAGACTGGCTGACTCAGTGAGTAATTAGACAGCCAAGTTTTGGACAATTCAGGACCCAAAAAGGATATTTGGAAGCCTGAATGATACAAATGTTGACTGTCAGCTTGGATCACATAACCCTGATGAATAGCTGATAACTGACTTCCCTCTCTGCAGACACAACTCATGACTCTCTGCTGTGAACTGCGTGAGGCCTAAGGATAGAATGACTCACAGAGTCACACAACTCTGTCTACTTGCACCTATTGGCTGAGGTTGAAGGCAGGGTATCTTTCAAGGAGGCTCAAAGGCCTTTTCTTTATAACACTGGCCATTGACCATGCAGGAAGCCATTCTTTTTTACCTTATAACTAGTGGTGTGCCACTGTCTGGCAAGGTCTAAAGGTCTAAGATAGAAAGTTAAAGCAAAAAGGAAAAACTTGCTTCCTTGCTCTGACTTTGTAATTGAAGAGTATGGTCTCTCTTTCCAGGCCATGTCTTCCTATTGCTTCAGAGGCAGAGGTCCTCCTCAGTCATTATCCCCTTCTACTTGGCCTACTCAAGGAAAAAACAAAAGCAGAAAGTAACTGTGGCTCACATGTACCCATCCCGTTCAGCAGATTACCATAGCTACCTAGACACCATGGTCTTAGCCTAAGGGGCAGAAAATAAACTCAACTTTGGTAAAATAATTAATAATCAAAATTTTGAAATTCTCTGTCCTAACTCATCTTAGAGCACATTAGCTTTGATCAAAATTCTAGCTATCTGAGAAAGGTTCAGACCTCTGTCTCACTCTCTGTGTAGCAAATCTCAGCCATTCCCTAGCCTGCTCTATTGTAGCTACTACTTTTACTTTTCTTCTTTCAAATGAATATGTACTTCTTTACATTTATGTGTATTATTTATATGTAAACCAAATTACTAATCTTAAAGCACTTGAAATTAAATGTTAGTCATTGTTGTTGGTAGGGCAGTTAGGCGGCATAGAGTGTGGGGCCTGGAGTGAGGAAGACTTGAGTTCAAATCTAGCCTCAGACACTTATTAGCTGTGTGACCCTGGGCAAGTCACTTAACTCTGCCTCAGTTTCCTCATCTGTAACATGAGGTGAAGAAGGAAATGGCAAACCACTCCAGCATCTTTGCCCAGTAAACCCCATGTGGAGTCACAAAGAGTTGGGCATGACTAAAACTGAACAAGTTGTTGTTGTTATTATGATTATTACTGTTAATTCACCAAGCTGCATACTCTCCCCACCATCCTCAATGGTTCTATTATTGTAACCATTTATTAAAGATGCAAACAAAGTGGGAAAGGGAGGAGGGTGTGGGAGGTGACATTTTCTCTGAGGCTGGTAATGGGAAAAGTTCCATCTATAAATTATTAGATGAGAATAGAATGACTTTCTAGGAACCTCCCTTGCATTCAATGACTAAATTCAATTAATCATCAACATTTATGAAATACCCATTGCGTGCAGAGTAGGCAAAGCTATTCTGTAAGGGAATCTCAAGGAAAAGGAAGTTGCACATATCAGATGAGATCAGACTTTCCTGATTTCCTTGGCTTCATATCACCTCTGCTATTCTGCTCACTAACCTTTGTTCATAGCAAATCTTGTATGTACATCCTATTTTTTCCCAGTTGGTGTTTTAGGTTACTGTTTTGTTCTGACATAACGAGGGTGCCTTCTTTCTCTGTTTTCTGGCAGGAATACTTTGGTTATCCCTGGGGTCAGAGATTGTCTACGTCAGTCTGTTATCCATCAGCCTCCTCCTACTGCTACTGGAATTGTTATTCCCTGGAAACCCTGGCTGTGGACTTAAGCTTAATGCCTTTGCTGCTATGTCCTCAGTCTTGTCAGGTGAGTGTCTCCCTTCAGGGCATAGAATCACAAACCCTTCAGAGCTGGAGGGAACCTCAAGGGTTACTCAGTCCCACCCACGCATGTACAAGAATCTCCTCTACAACATTATCAAGTGGCCATCTGGCCTTTGCTTGAAGGTCTCTATTGGAAATTCACTGGTCACTCACTCATTCCCCCAATAAACATTTATTAAGTGTCTACTACCTGTAAAGCATTGTGTTAGATGCTGGGGACACAAAGACAAAAACAAAACAATGCCCACCTTAAAGAACCTCATATTATATGATGGGAAATGAGTACACAGGTAAATCAATTCCAAACATATACAAAAATTGCCCAATATACAAATATAAGTGCCTCAAATTTCTAGGTTCTCAACTCACTTGAAATAGTTATGATCTCAGTGGTTAATTCAAAAGGGTCATTTTCTCTTTGGCTTACTATGACTGAACCTGAAGTTTACTCTGGGAAATCTTCAAATATAGTTTGTCTCTAGATTTTCACAGAAGTGAGTCAAAGGGATCCCCTGATCCTTTACAAGCACCCAAGTAATGAATGTATATTGTGCATAGGATGGCTTTAATACCATCCCACAGAAAACACAGAAAGGACACACCAGAGTCCCATAAACAGATGAAGAAAACATATAAAACAGTCTCCTGAGAAGGAACTGAACTCAAAGTTGCCACTGAGGCAACATTCCAACATCCTGGTGAATCCTTAGGAGTTACAATCCCTCCTAGTCTCTTAGTGCCCTTTATGGCTTGGACTCCCCAGAAGACAAGTATGTTTAACAGCTACTGGACAGGTAACCTCTTCCTTCATATCTACACCACCCAAATAACTTACTACAGTATCTCAGGATGGCAAGATAGATACCTTGTTCCCCTGTGGCACAGCTTTAACCTTGCTGCCCATTCAGTTGCAGGGACCATGTGGTTAATCTTTCTCCAAGAGATTAGGAATTCTTCTTTCTCCTGAAATCAATCCTCTTAACTCTTGAACTTGGGGTTAGTCTTATGGCACTGCCCAAGAAATATATCTTTTTTGTTAGATTCCAAGACAACAGTGCTTAGGAAATTCCCTTCCCCTACACACGAGGATGGAGGTCAGGAACAATGTCCATGATATCCCCTCTTAGGTGAGTAGGCAAGCACATATCCGTTTCTGCTATGTGTTTCTGGAGGGACTTTATCACTGCTCTAGTTAATTCTATCAATTGGGTTAGGAAAGTCTATTATCAGGCCTTAGTAAGGGAGAGAAAAAGACAGAAAGTAACCAGGAGGTACAGGATCTCCCATCACGTCACTTACACAAGTACATAGAGCCTGCCATGTTCTTTTGCCACAAATAACTACCTTCTAAAATAAGACACCACCCCCTTTTCTCTGTTCCCTTTCCTCCTTCTCTCCTTCCCTCCCTCCTATTAAGCTTCTGATTCTTTGAAACTTCCACTCTTTGCTCCTGCCCTCTGGGACCAAACAGAACCTAATTCCTTTTCTTCACAGTCCTTCAAATATTTGAAGACAGCTATCCTGTTTTCCATAAATCTTCTTGTCTTCTGGCTAAATATTGCCATAGTCCTTTAAGTGATCTTTATATGGTATTATATGGATTAATATCTCGAGATCCATTGCCACACTGACTGCTCTCCTCTTGATATTCTCCAACTTACCATTGTCCTTTCTAAAACATGGTCCTCAGAATTAAACACAGGGCAGAGTAATGAGGGATCAACATCTCCCCCAGTCCTGAAAATTATACTTCTGAATGCAATCCAAGGTTTTGTTAGCTTTTTGCCTGCCATATCACATTGCTATGAGAGATGGGTTGGTGTGGCTAGAGGACCAGTCTTGGCATCAGGAAAAGCTAGATTTAAGTCCAGCACGCAAAACCTATGTGACCATGGGTACACCACCTAACTTCTCAGTACCTCCACTCTATAAATTACAGAAGAGTAGCCCGTCTGTATCAGTGGAGTTTCCTTCACTGATGAAATCACAGGCCCTGAATTAGCTTTCCCTCCTCACCAAAAAAAGTCATCTTTTCCTTCTATTAAGGTTATAGTCCACAAGATCCCCAAATATTTTTAGATGAACTGATGTTTAGCCATGTTCTAATCTTATAGTTATAAAGCTGATTTTTAAAAACTCCAATGCAAAATTTTACATTTATTTCATCTTATTGCATTTGCTCAAATAGGTACACTTCTATCTATCAAGACCTCTTTAGATCATGGCTTGGTCATCCAATCTGATAGCTTTTTGATGCCTACAAATCTGAAAAACCACACTATCTTTGTATTTAGCCAAGTCATTAATAGAAATATTAAGCAGCATAATCAGATCTGTGTAGCTCCTCTAAAGACCTCCTCCCAAGAGGACAACTACTTTGGGGTGTTGTCATTCAACAAGTTCCAAAACTACCCAACTGTATTGCTGTTTTGTACATCTCTCACCATTTTTTCCACAAGTATAACATCCATAAGGTCTTGCCAAATGTTTTATTAAAATCCAAGTGAACTATTTTCCTAGCATTTTTCCAATCTGCCTGTCTAGCAATCCCATCAAAAATGGGAATTGTGTTAGTCTGGCATGACCTGACATTTTAAAAATCTTTGTTAATATCTTTTGTTTTTCCATTGATTTCCAAATACATCCCTTCCCCCCTTCATTATCCAGAGAGCCATCTGCTGTAACAAAGAATAAAGCTAAAGAAAAAAAGCAGTTAACCAAAAATGACCAACCTATCTAACAACACACATAATATTCCCCATTATCCAGAGAGCCATCTGCTGTAACAAAGAATAAAGCTAAAGAAAAAAAGCAGTTAACACAAAATGACCAACCTATCTAACAACACACGTAATATTCCACATCCATAGTCACCCTCCTCTGAAAAGAAGGAAGGGAAGTGTTTCTTCTCCTCTCTTCTTTGAGGCTAAGAGTGGTCAGTATAATTATACAACATACCATTTTTATTTTTGTTGTTCTTTCCATTTACATTATACTTATTGTACATATTGTTTTCCTAATATTACTTCACTTTTCATCAGTTCATAAAATTATTTCTTTGATTCTTTGAATACAAAGGTATTCTTCATATTCACTTTGTCTTATGACACAGTAAGAGTGCCATGCATGTATCACAATTATTTTAGCTATTCTCTTTCTCCCCTCCCCCCTCAATACACATAGACTGTTTCCAGTTCTTTACTGCAACAAAAAGTACTGTTGCCCTCCTTGGGTTATATGCCTAGCAGAGGCATCTCAGTGTTAAGGGATATGAACATTTTAGTGACTTTCTTAGCATAATTCCAAATTGCTTTCCAAGATGATGGTTCCACCAACAATGTATTAGCGTGCATATCATTCTACAATCCTTCCAATATTGACCGTTCCCATCTTCTGTCATTTTTCCTAGTTTTTAAGGTGCGTGGTAAAACAAACCTCAGAGTTGTTTTGGCCCTTGTTAGAAGTGATTCAGAGCAATATTTCAAAAACTTGTTAATAGTTTGCAATTCATTTGATAACTATTTATTAACATCCTTTGAATATTTATCCACTTGGAAATGACTGCTGGTGCAAACCTATTAGTAATGAATCCTAGTTTGTGATCAATATGTCAGAATGCATTAGTTGAGAGGTGAAAATGAATTACAGGTACTATCCCACACGTTATTTTAAAATAATTTTATTTATTTCAATTAACAAACAGATCTTTCCCCTTCCCCCACTACTAAAAAAGAAAAAGAAAACCTTTTTAACAAATATGCATAGACAAGAGAAACAAATTCTCAAACTGGCCACATCCAAAAAACATGTCTCATTCTGCACCCTGTGTTCATCACCTCTCTGAGGGTGGGTAGCACGTTTCATCATCAGTCTTCTGGAATTACAGTTGGTAACCGCATTGAATAAAGTTAAGTATTTCAAAGCTAGTTTTATAGTGTTATTATTATATAAATTGTTTTCCTAATTTTTCTCACTTCATTCTTCATCAGCTCATGTAAGTCCCTATATGTCTTTTTTAAAATCATATATGTGAAAGAAGTTAATTTATATTTTCTGAAACCTCTTTTCTTTTCATAAGGATTTATTTGCCACAGGGTCCTCTGAACTTAAAGTTGTTCTAGTGCTTTTAAAATAGCATTTGATGCTTCCACAACTTTTCAGGGATGTACTAAATATATTGAAAGATATACGCATATAGGTCCAGGGGAAAAAAAAATTATCCAAGAAGGAAGAGAAAGTAGGTAGAAAAACCCAGGGGAGGGAGAAAGGGAAAAACAAGGAAATAGGACTGTTGGACTAAAGATATAGCAATGAAAAAAGACACTTTAAAAGGCTTTCGACCCAAACAGTTTATAACCATTGACTATGAGCTCATTGAGAATAGACTCTGTTTTGCCTTTCTTTGTATCGCTAATGTTTAGTACAGTGCCTGGCCTATAGCATGCACTTAATAAATGTTTATTAACTTTCTGACTAATCAATGTAGAGCTCTTGACCCTTCCACCACTTTTCAGAATAGTTTTTAATTTTATGGGATGCAGTTGTTCCATCATTTGTCCTGACAAATGCCATGGAACTCCTGCATCGCTACACCTGCCCCACCCCATCCCCCAAGGATCTGTAGTTTCCTAAGTTATGATCCTTGAAACTGAGCATTTCCTTCAAAGTAGGAAGACTTGCTACCAAAAATTTAGGGAATAATAAGACATAGTAATAGACTCTGCTTTCTTATTCCCTCTGTAGGCCTTTTGGGGATGGTGGCACACATGATGTACACGCAAGTTTTCCAGGCAACTGCCAACTTGGGACCAGAAGACTGGAGGCCACATACTTGGGATTATGGCTGGGCCTTCTAGTATGTTCACCAAAAGGTTCTTGTCTCACACACACACACACACACACACACACACACACACACATACACACACACACAAAACACACACACCCTTAGTCATGTCCTCTTTAGTTTTTCTCTAGTCCAAATCTGCTAGATCACCTCCAAAAAACTTGTTGTAAGATGTTCTTCTACTATCCCTTGGCCTTCACCTTATCCCTCATCCACTGTCACTGTCAAATTTAGAGAACTGGAGCCAAAACTAAATCCCAAAAAGGATTGTAGCCAAATGAAAGGGCCTATTAGGTGACATCCAATTCACCAGTCCCCCAGCAAGTACAGATGTGCTCCCCCCAGTTTTTTTTTCCCCAAGTCCTGTGCCCAGTTCAGTGGTCCTACTAATAATGGCATGATCCTCCATACCTTCATAGAGCTACATCAACTGTATCACCATTCAAATGCCTTTCCATTTTGTGTCCAAGTTGTCCATGAGAAATGAGAGCTGTGACTAAGATAATGAGACTGATGTTTTTGTGTGGTTTACAGAAATCAGTCTTACTTATTTGAAAAAATACATCTACTTCTAGGTGTTCAGGGAAAGAGTGGATAACATCTTGTTGGTAAGAGGTGCCATAACGCAATGGAAAGGATGCTTGATTTGGAGTCAAAAGATATGGTTTCAAAGCCCAGCTTATGGCCTCTGTGACTCTTTGACAACTCGCCTCACCTCTCTGGGCCTCACTGTAAAATGAAAGGAGTTAAACTTGATAACTTCCTATCTAACTCTAAATCCACGGTTCTTTGGTATCTGGGCACAAAAGAGTGGAGTTTCATTCCTAGGTCGATGAAGGGCCCACTCTTCCACATATGGGAAGTCATATACTTCCTACAAAATCCTACAATTTACCCCACAAACCTCCTCATAATCATGGCGTCAATTTAAAAGAGATAAATGTTATTTATCTTAGATTTCCCCGGAAAATAAAATGAGGGAAGGGAAAACCAGAATCTTCTCTTCCTTCAAAATGATTTCACTTTTTTAATGAGATGTCTGAACATTTTCTACTCATCTAATTGCTAACCATTATCTAAAACAGTGGTCATTACCTTTTTTTCATGTCATGAACCCCTTTGAGAAGTCTGGCAAAGCCTCAAAACCCCTTCTCAGCATAATTTTTGTTGCATATATTCATAATTTAAAAAATGCTAGATTTCAGTTAAAGGTTAGTGAAAAGAAAAATGCAATTTTTTTCCCATCCAAGTTCACACACTCCCTGAAATCTATACACAGATCTCCACAAGGTCAATGGACACTAGGTCAAGAACCCCTTCTCTAAAGTATTGTCATTTATTAAATGTTCATAGAGTTCCAAGTATATTTCAGTTATACTATAAAAACATGATACTGGATCTCAAGGAATTACCATTCTAAGAAGATAATCATAAGTCTATAGAGTAAGAGTATTTTGGGTGGTTTTTTGTTTTTTCTATATTTGTTAAATAGCTATTATCTGACACCTGACCTGCTCCTGACACTTGCTACTTTATATAGTAGATTCAAGGGTTCATGGTCTTGGAATTTCTCCCTTGAGAAATCTTCACCAGCTACTATACAGTTATGGTCGCTGTTAGCAAACTCTCGTGGGTGCCCATAGCATTCCCTTACAATCCACAGCATTGGGGCATTTCCTAGCTTTGGTCACTAGCCCCCTAAGCAAATTAAGCAAAATAAGGCTGAGTTTGCTCTTGGACAGCAAGAGCAAACCTAGCTTCATTCTGATTGTGAAAGGCAGAGCGCATAAACCATCTTTTGATCCTGCCCCAAACTCACAAAATTTTCTGTCCTTGGGCTGTTTAGAACTCTGGAGAGCTTAGGGGGAAAAGGGAGGTATAGTTCTGAATGAATATACCTTTCATTGGAAGACTTGTCTCCCAAAGTTATGATTCTTAAGTTGTATGGATTTCAGACAGAGGAAGACATAGGAGATAGGGTTCTTCGGGTACAATGCCAGAAGATAGGTACTGGGGACCTAGGTGAAGAAACAGAAAGTTCCTGGCACTCAGAATATGGGAAGATACTAGACTTTTTCGTGTGTACTTAAAACAGTTACCAAAAGACATGAGGGAAGTGGATAAAGCTGTGATAACTCTAAACATTTGGCCATAGAAACCACATTATACTATGTCTGTGTTTAACATAATGGACAATTTTACTGTATTGGCCAACACAGTCAAGTTATAAAACAACAGCTAAATCTTCATACAGCTAGCTTGGCTAATTTTATTGCTCCATGAAGCTCTATGAACCCCCAAAATATCCATAATCTGATTTCCAAAATACTGACATAGACTATACATCTCCTTTTCCCCACCAGTCTTTGGAAAGGGAAGTTTTCTCTACCCTAATTCCCTAAAATATGCCCTCCTGTTATCACATGCAAGAAAAGAGGAAGCCCTCTTATCCTTATAGATTCAGCTTCAAATCACATGGGAGAAGAAAGTCAGGCTCTCATTGTCTAATTCTTCTGTTTCTTCATACGTAGCATGGCCTGGGTCTCTTTCACCTGTTGCATGATGTCAGGCGTCACAACCCTCAACACCTACACCAAGATGGTACTGGAATTTAAATGCAGCCATTACAAATCCTTCAAAGAGAACCTGAGCCACTCACCATCGCTACACTACCAATGCCTTCTCCTGCAGCAACAGCAGCAGCGGCGGCAGCAGCAGCAGCAGCCACTAACTCCAACCCACTCCAGGGATCAACTGAGCAGTTACTACCAGGACGAAAAACAGTCTGACCACTCGGTCTCTGGAGGGGTTGACTTTTGCTCAGAGCTACAAGAGAAGGTGCTTTCACAAGAGTCTAGGATGGAACTAAGTGAAGCGCTCGAATCATTAGTGGAGGATGAGCAATGTTAGGACTGCAATGGGAGGGGCAGGAGAGAATAGGGAGTAAGAGGAGTGAAGAGGACAAGTCCTGCCTTCCATAGCCACTGAGATTATGTGCACAACTCCAGACTTCCATTTTTTTTTTAGCATTGCTTTTGGGAACTAAGAGCAAGGCTGTCTTTCAGCACAAGTCCCCAAAGCCTCCCAAATTCTATTCCCATCTCACCATTCCCTACTATGTAACAAGGGTCTCTTTTCTACTTCATTTAGCCCATCTGGGATTGGGAGAATTATAAGTTGTCAATGTGATTGTGGTTAGCATCTGAATTTTTAGCACCCCTCTTACAGTTAAGTATGCCAGAGTCATCCTAGCTAGCATGAGATGAAAACAGAAGACGTCATTAAGTGATTTGGTGTCACCTATGACATCCCAGTTTCCTTTGTATTCTCCATGGTGTTTAGCATTGTACCTTTCCCTCATTAGGTGCTCAATAAAACAAGATTCTGGTTCAAGACTATCGGAAGGAGTCAAGGGATAGACTTTCATTCTTGTCCCATCTCTAAATCTTATTATTTTCCTTCTCCTTGCTCCTTCCAATGACTTTCCTCTTACTTATTTGTCCATAAAATAATTTCATGAATCACTTGATTGCTCTTTATCTTATATATAAGTGACCATAAACCATCATCCATAGCTAAGAAAAATGAATAGTGTCACACACAAATAATCCTGTACATGGTGTTTATTTGTTCTATCTTGTATTTCAAATGCTTTTCTGACAATCCATACAGTGGTGTTTCTTTTACACAGAAGATGTAGACAACAGTTCACATTTATGGGAATTGATGTAACAATACCACAGGATAATAAAATTAAAGAAGGATCCCTCATAGATTGATTAAAGAGGGAAGCAAAGACAGGACAGAGTACAGATGGGTCAGTTTCATTTGCAGAAGATGCAGAAGGTATTATTACTGCTTCTAGAAGTTGTTTGAGCTATAACAGGGACACAATGTGAGGAACAGAGAAAAGAAAGGAATGCTTACAGTACAGACTAATGCTCATTCATCCAGTTAATGGTTCCCTGAGAGAAGAGGGAGGTTTAAATACATTTGAACATGGGTTAGTACCCAAACTGTCCAGATGTCAACCTTCCATCACAACTCATTATCTATTAAGTGGTTTAGGGGAAAGAGTCCTATCAAGTATAGCCAAAACTGAACTCCTAAGGTGGTAGGCAAGCACATCACCTTGAATTCACACAAAACATTCTTTCCAGCTCTTACATTTTATATTTCTGTGACTTAATCAAAAAAGAAGCCTGGCTCTCTGCTAAAAATGATCTCCACAACACACATGTTATGAACAAATGTACCACATATTTCTGCCTAAATATGGGTAACCAGTCTGAAAGTCTGGGTATACTGGAGAAATATGAAATGCTCAGATCTCAGTGGTATATGGCAGGGAACACCCCAGGCCATGGGGACCACTGTAGAGCATGACATCAGTTTGGCCCAGATTAGACTTTGGAACCCCCTCCAACAATTGGGTCTATTTAAAGCAGAGAAGGATCCTCAATCAAAACATGGCCTAGCACACCACATCCTTCCAAACTGATCCAAATTCCAGATGACCTGGCACCATCTTTTCCTACTGGGATATTCCTAGATCCAACTTGATTTTTTTTTATTCCTTCATCTGTGCCAAACTGGGATTCAGACAGTAGCTATGCTAGAACTGACTGTCTTCACAGGTATGGGTCAGGTACCTAGACCAGCTGCATTTCAAGCAGCACCTGCTGAACGTTGACAGTGATTAACCCTTTAATATTATGTCATATGACTTTCATTGGGAAAATGGCAACAGATGCCCTTTCAAATTTAGCAATATTATCAGTGAAATCTCTAAAACTAGCATTAAATAAGTTAAGGGAGAACTACTGAAAGTTTCAGTGAAGACACATCACAAAGCAGCTCAAGGGAGAGAACAATCCTCCTACCAGCTCCTGACTGTGATTTCCTATGACATATCATCAACTGAGAGGCTTAGCCCAATAAATAATCACTATTAGAAGATAGCTTACAAGAATCTATTCCTATTAAGAAAAGAATAGAGGAAGGGGACTAAAAACTGGAGGCTACACCAATGAACTTACTATTTACAAAGTTACAGTATTTACACAAGAACACCATGAAATATATACAAGCTGTTCCATGGCTCTATAAGGAATAGGGTCAGTGAGACAGATTAACTACATATCAAGGCTCAGGGTTTTAAAGGAAGGGCTCAGGAATAGCTTTTCCTCCATAAGAATTCTGTACAATGAAGCAAAAACATTCTTCAACAATAGAAAATGCAAGAACCAGTTTTAGGAAGAGGGCTCCATGAGAGAAGTGTACCAATCGTTATGAAGAGTCAGTTTAAAGTGAGAAAAAGAATATGAACCTCAACTCTTCCTGAATTTCAGTGTTTTTGTGAGCAGTAAGAATGTTCTGCTTAATCCTGACATCACAGCAGAAACAGTGGATCATCCCTGACACACTGAAAACCAAAATAATATGGGGCTTGAGATAATTCATTTGAACTTATTTCTCTTACTATACTTGTGATAGTAATGTAGCTCTTCCCATAGCCTCTGGGCATCTGGATGGGAGGTTAGAAACAAAGGATGGAAGGGATAAGAATAGCCAGTCTTCTCACATTGTTTTAAATCAGTGCCAATGATTGACAAATAAGATAGTTCAAGATTGACCTGGATGAGAAGGAAGTGAAAAGTCAAAAAATGGTGACCCTAAGATAAGAGGTAGGAAATTTGGAGGAGTAGAGATGACCAAATGGCCCAGATATGTTTCACATGTGCAAGGAAATGGGTCTGAAATATATCTAGTAAACACTCCACACTTCAAAACTCATAAAGTAACACAAAGCAAAAAAACATTTCCTGGACTTAAGTACTTCTTTGACACTTCTCAGCATTTGCTTATAAATTACACATTCTCTCTCTCTCTCTCTCTCTCTCTCTCTCTCTCTCTCTCTCTCTCTCACACACACACACACACACACACACACACACACACACACACACACACACACACACACACACACACACACACACACACACACACACACACCCTTTTTAAACAACCCACAGAAAGCTTGTGGATGGTCTCAATACGAAAGTCAAGAAGGGAAGTTAAACATACCATTACCAGACAGGTGGGACTGTTATGAAGTAGTAACAGCCTGCTTTCCAAAGTGCTTTGTGTTAATTATACAGAGGTGGCAAGACAGTGTGGGGAAAGAAGCTTCCTTTTGCTTTCTCCATATACCTGATTTTACAGACTTGACTGAGAAGATTCTAGGTTAAAGAGAGGGTTCACATTAGTTCCATCTGAAATCCGAGGTACCTTCAGACTAGACCTGGGGGAAAACATGAACATATGTTTTATTTGGGTTTTATTTTAAGATGGAAACTTTCAGAGTTATTAAAGTAATAATAACAATAGCTCACATTTTTATAGACCTTTAAGGTTTCCAAAGTATTTTACATGCATTATCTCATTTGGTCCTTGACAACACTGTTATAAGGTAGAAACTATTATTATCCTCATTTTACAGATGAGGAAACTGAGGCTCAGAGAGATAAATGATTTGTCCAAGATCACACAGCTGGTGTGTGAAGAAGTATCTGAACATAAGTCTTCCTGACTCTAAGCCCAATACTCTACCTATCCACTAGACCTCTAAATAGCAATCCTTTCTTCCCAGGTATTCAACATTTACAATTTTCTTCCTTTTACATACTCTTCTATTGGACTTTCTTTTTTCCCTACTAATCTGCTACTGAGCCTTTTCAGGGGTCACAGAATCTTCTAGGAAACCAGTCTGACCACAAAGAACTTCACTCTAAGCATCTAGATATTCAATGATAATAATATCAAGAATTTCCCTAGCACAGTAAATTTTGCAAAGTGCTAGCTAGAGTCCGGCAAAAGGACACTAGGCCTTAGGTGTAGCCTTTTGACCAAGTCCAAGTTTTACAGTATTTTTATTAAGGGGCTTTGTTCTGTAAAGTTTGGATTCAGTCAAAGGGTTGCATTTGAGGACCTTGAGGGCCATATGTGGCCTCAAGGCCACAGGTTTCCCACCCCTGTGCTAGACATCATTGGTAAAGCTCATCTCATCCTCACAACAATTCTATAAGGCAAGTATTATAGGCATCATTATCCCCATATAATAGATAAGAAAATGGAGTTTCAGAGAGGTAAAGTGATGGCCCATAGTCACACAGTTGGTAAGCAATAGGGGGAGAATCTGAACCCAGTGCTCTCCTGACTCCAAATCCAGCACTTTTGCTACTACCTCAATAAAGTTCTCTTCCAACATTCTTTTTCTCTTATAAAAGAGCTGTCCTAAAGCAAAATGGATTGCTTCAGGGCATAATGAGTTCCTCATCACTGGATATCCTCAAGGCGGGGCGCTAGATGATTACTTGTTGGGGAAGGTTCCTATTCAGGTATAGTTTGGGCGAGATAACTTCCCAGGTCCTTTCCAAGGTCCTCTGAGATTCTATGATTTTATGGTTCCGATGATGAAGTCTGGAGTTGAAACTATACCAAACTCCAAAATTTATCAAACACTTCTTTAACAAGGGATCCACTTACCTTCTGAGAAGAAACAAACTTTAGCCTAGAAAGGAATCTTCTAAGTTCTCCCCGGCCAATTTTTGGGGTTGTCTCCTTTAGCACAACAACCTGGCTCTCCATCAGGGCCCACCTCAAGTTCACCTTACTGACAACTAGAGGTCTCGGATGGTTTTCAGACCCAGGCCCTGTTTTCCTGGTAACATAGAAAGCATCTTTCCAGACATCATTAATTCCAACTGTGGAAAAACAAAGGAAATAACAGTTAACATAAGGAAATATGCTCCTTCTTTTATAAGGAGAGTCATCTTGTATAGCAATTGTTAATGTAGAAAGCAGAATGCAAGTTTTCGAGGGGCCTTATAAAGTACAATATGGGAGTTAGTGAGGTAACTACAGTTTAGTAGGAAAAGATCACTGGATAGAAAGTAAGAAGTCCTGGTTTAAATCCTGAGTTGACCACTTATTAGTTGCATCATCTTGGGAAAGTCTCTACCTCTCTGAGACTCAATTTCCTCATAGGTAAAATGGAAATAATAAAACCTTCACTACCAACCTCATAGGGTTGTTGTGAGAATCAAATGAGACAATGTGTATTAAGTTTGTTGTAAACCTTGAGGTGATATATAAACATGTGCTATTACTGTTTTATTATCATTATTATTATTATTATTATTATTATTATTATTATTATTATGATTATTATTTGTGCCAACAATTAGAAGAAGGAACTGGTAGAGAAATGAACCAAGAAATAGATTGTTGTAATGTTGTATTGTAATGTTGGGTTGGCAACCTAACACTTATCTAGTTATTATTTAATTTGCCTCACCTTTAAAACAAGTATTGTAATATAAATGTGATTTTTAAATATCATTATTACTACTTTTAGTACTTTTAATATGCTTGATGGTGATATGTTGAAAATTAGTTCATTTATACTATATAAAAGAATTTTACCAACATGAGGCACTTAAAAAATATTGAGAGACAACATAAAACAATAGACATGTCCTCTATGAACA
Source organism: Phascolarctos cinereus (assembly GCF_003287225.1). Taxonomy (NCBI): domain Eukaryota; kingdom Metazoa; phylum Chordata; class Mammalia; order Diprotodontia; family Phascolarctidae; genus Phascolarctos; species Phascolarctos cinereus. Next base: position 188,895,246 of record NW_027555514.1, read on the forward strand.
ACATATTGCCTCCTCCTTAGTGGAATGAAGCATTTGCCTATGTCAGAAGATCTGAAGAGTAGTAACAGACGTCAGGACATTCCAACAGAGCCACAGTCACTAGCATTGGCTTCAACCTCAGAGGAAACACTTAAATCTGTAAATGGAAAGTCTGATTTCCAGATGGCAGGAAGGTATAGACAAGGATAGGGAAGGGAACTTGGACAATCTGGTTACATCCCAGGTAGGAAGATTCCTCAGAGCTAATGCCATGAAAAAGTACAGGATGAGGAAGAATCACAATCCAACAGATGACAGTGGCTAGCTTTCCAGGACTTTAGTGAACTGAATTCCCACTCATCCTGAGATGATGAAGACTAGAACAATTTGCCCAACATCCAGTTAACATATCTTTTTCCTCTATAAATCCCTTCTTCTTTAAAAAATTCTCTGAGTCACTTATCCCGTGATGTTTATCCTGAAGAATCCTCAATTTATTTGTCCTGACTTCTGTGAATACAGATACTTTAACTGAGAATTTAAGATTAAAGGCATATGCTAAAGAGGTCAACACTGCAAGCATTTTTTGCACCTCTCTATGCTGCTGTTCACAACAGGAGTCAAGCAAATAATTGCGTGAGGTTCAATGTTGTTAGTGGAAAAAAAATAACAAAACTCAAAGGGATATGTCCTAAGGATGATGGTTCAATGGAATAGTTTTTATATGTAACCAGACAATGTATTTTTATACATTGTTTTGTTATATGTAGTGAGTTATAAATCCAGGATTCAGGCCCAGTCCTTTGACTCTAAATCCTGTCCTCTCTCTGCTAATCCATTACTCTCTTACATGAATCTTCCACTACCTATCCTTCTCCAAACTTTCTGCTGATCTCCAGTCTCACATATCTGATTGCTGCTTCTCAGAAGAACTATTCTCTGAACAGTTCTCAAACCCTGTGTATGCAGACTCCCACCATGAGAAAACTCACTTGCTGAAGCATTCACATTGCCTGTGTCATTAGCCAGATCCAGGAGGATTGTGGGGAAGGTTGGATGTAAAAGGTAAAGATGGTAGAGCACAGATGGCTCAGTTCCTGAGTTGAGATCCTAAAGGGAAAAGAAAAAAATAGAAATATTAACTGTCCCATTTAATGCTCATCTAATGCAGAGGGCAGAGGAGAAATCCGGCAAGATATAATTCCTTTCACGGTTAAAAGCTTGATTTCTTCCTTTGAGAAGGGTCTCAGATTATGAGAGAAACCCCTACATGTCCAGAAGAAACAAAAGGCTCCACTTTCTCAACATATGAAAATCTTCTGACTGACCACTAACTTCCCATTATTGCTTTTTATAGCTGAAAAGTATTCTCTTCTCACCAAAAAAAAAAAAAAGCAAGGCCAAGCAATTTCTTAAGTCAATAGTCAGTTCTGAAGAGTAGCTAGCTGCCTTTTGACAGAGGAAAAAGGAATAAAATAACCTCTTTCACAGATTTACTCACTGAATTGGATGGTGCTGCTGACTGGTTTTCAGCCCAAAAGAGAAAAACTGATTTTTGGTCTGATGTCATCACTGAAGTGGCAGCTGATTCTTTCATGTGACATGAGAGACTGGAATTCCAAATGACAGTACCTGAATTACCATCTATCACCATCACCTGAAAAGCAGGAAACACAGAGTAAGTATCTTAGGTACTTAGAAAAATATGAGGAATCAGAAAAAGGAAGAGTGACATTGAAAAATATACAACATGGCAACAAGTGTCGATACTTAGATGGCATGAACTAAGAGGAACATTAACAAAGCAAGAGCTTTTTGAAGCCTGCCTCTGACCTTGGCAGATACCAGGAAGAGAAATGTCTTTCTGCAACTCACAAGAAATGCAAAAGAAACTCCTATTTAGCAGCCCTGCAGGCCTGGAACAGTGCAAGTTCCAGGTGCCACAAATGGGTCAATCAATCAATAAGCATTAAGTGCCTGCCTCCTAAGTTCCAGGAATGTGTTAAGAACTGGGAATACAAAAAGGGTCAAACAAGAGTCCCTGCCCTTAGGGAGCTTACAGTTTAATAGGGGAGACAATATGCAAACAAATATATGCAAAGCAAGACATGTGCAAAATAAACAGGAAATAATTAAAAAAGGGAAAGCACTGGAATTAAGAGGGGGTAGCAAAGGCCTCTTGTAGAATGCAGGATTTTAGTTGGGACTTAAAGGAAGCCGGGGAGGTCAGTAATCAGAGCACCCCAGGCATGGGGGACAGCCGGAGAGAATGCCCATCCACCAGACTGGATGTCTTGCTCATGAAACAATGAGGAGCCAGTGTGACTGGACTGAAGAGTACGAACTGGGGAGTAAGGTGTAAGAAGACTAAAAAAGGTAGGAGTGGGCTAGGTTATAAAGGGCTTTGAATGCCAAACAGAACATTTTGTATTTGCTTTTGGAGGTAAAAGGAAGCCACTGGAGTTTATTGAATAGGAAGGTGACACGATCAGACTTTAGGAAAATCACATTGACATAACAAAACAGGAAAATGATAAATGTTGGAGAGGATGTGGGAAAATTGGAACACTAATGCATTGTTGGTGGAATTGTTAAATGATCCAATCATTTTGGAGAGCAATTTTGGAACTATGCCCAAAGAGCTATAAAAATATGTATACCCTTTGACCCGGCAATAGCACTTCTAGGGCTATGTCCTAAAGAGATCATACAAATGGGAAAAGGACTCACTTGTACAAAAATATTCATAGCAGCTCTTTTTGTCATGGCAAAGAATTGGAAATTGAGAGGATGCCCATCAACTGGAGAATGACTGAGCAAGTTGTGGTAAATGAATATAATGGAATACTATTGTGCTATAAGAAATGATGAACAGGCTGACTTCACAAAGACTTGTATGGCCTGATGCTGAGTGAAGTGAGCAGAACCAAGAGAACGTTGTACACAATAACAGCCATGTTGTACGATGACTAATACTGATAAACTTAACCCTTCCCAGCAATATAAGGATCTAAGACATCTCCAGAGGCCTCGTGAAGGAAAATGCTATTCAGATCCAAAGAAAGAACTATGGAAGTTCAATTGCTATTTTTTTTCTCTTCTGTTGTTTCCTCTTTCTGATGGTTCCTCCTATTTTAATTTTTACTTGCAACATCACTAATGTGAAAATATGTTTAATAGGAATATAACTGTATGGTCTATTTAAAAAAATCACTTTGGTGGCTGAATGGAGAAAGGGTTGGAGTGGGGAGAGACTAGAAGCAGGCAGACCTATCAGCAGGCTATTGCAATAGTGCAGGTGATACTGGCCTGCACTTAAGTGGTGGCAGTGTCAGAAAAGAAAAGGAGGCATATTCAAAAGATGTTGAAAAGGTGAAATCAATAGGCCTTGGCAACAGCTTGGTTTGGGGGAAGGGGTTCTTTTGATGAGAAATGGTGAGAAATCCAGGATGACTTCTAGGTTGTGAACCTGAGAGACTGGAAGGATGTTGTTACCTTCTACAGTAATAGGGAGGGTAGGAGGGAGAACAATGAGTTCTATTTTGGACATGCTGAGTTTAAGATGTCTACTGGACATCCAGTTACAGATATCTGAAAAGCAATCAGAAAGTGGGGGTCAGCAGAAAGGTTGGAGCAGGATAAGTAGCAGAAGATTCACGTAAGGCCACAGGGGATTAGTAGAGAGAGCATAGGATTTAGAGACAAAGGACCTGGACCTGAATACTGGATTTATGACTCACTACCTATAACCATGGCCACTTCACATCTCTGGGTCTCACTTTTCCTCATCTGTCAGATGAAGGACCAATATTAGATGATCTCCAAGGCATCTTCTAGACCTAAAAAATTTTTCCTGATTATAAGATCTACCTGTAAAATTGGCAAGGGCTGGGGAGCAGGTATGTGTAGCATAGTATTGAGCACTGAAAAAGGGAAGATCATATAGTAAAGCTACTTGTGAAAATATTACTGTTAAATATTCAAGAAGAGGAAAATGGCCAACATTAATCCTGAAGGGATAGCTATCCTTGACTTTAAACTAAAAACCAGAAAACATCTGACTGAAAGCTAGCCACACAGGCAGCATATTGTGGTAGAAAAAACTATAAGCAGGGAGTTAGGTGGCATAGGTTCTAGTCCTGGTTCTGACTCTAACAAGCTGTGCAAGCTTGAACAAGTGATTATACTTCTTAGGCCTCAATTTCATCACCTGTAAAACAATGATCTGAAAGGTTTCTTTCAGCAGTACCCCACATTTCCATGATCAAGAACTCTAAACTCTAACCTTCCTTTATCTGATCATAATTTCCTATCACTACAAGTGTCTCTACACCTTGCCCCTCCTAACCCTATCCTTATCCTCACTAAGGCTCATAATCTCTCCAAACCTCAGGGCTTCTCCAGGCCATCAGCCTATTCCACCATTCTCCTCCCCGGACTAGACTATTTACTGAATCAATTCAACCCTGCCCTACTCTCTAATCTTCTGTTCTCTTGTCCTACCTCTACTCTGTGCCTTACAAAGCCACAATCCTGAATACTCCCATCACCCACCTCTCTGCTCCTACAGATGTACTGGTAATTGGAGCTAGAGAAATCACACAACCACCACCTGGGTAAACCATAAATTTATGTTATCCAGTCTCAACTAGGTCCTCATTCAGCAAGGCAGTCCTTTAACTCCTTCCTAATCTATGCTGTAGTCCAGGGGTGGGTGACTTCACTTTTCTGTGAAGTTTGGATTCAGTCAGAGGGCTGTACTTGAAGACCTAGAGGACCACATGTGGCCTCGAGGCCTCAGGTTCCCCACCCCTGAATCTAATGGCCTTTTTTCTATCTTCATATTTCTTGATCTCTATAATATTTTAGGCTGTTGACTCTCTCCTCCTGGAAACTCTCTTCTCTGGGTTTTCAAGACTCTCTCCTGCATTTCAGTTGCACATCTTCAACCACCCAGTAGACATTTCAAACTAGATGTCCAAAACAAATCTCAAATTTAACATGTCCAAAATGGAGTTCAGTATCTTTCCCTCAAAACTCACCCCTCTTCCAAACTTTCCTATTACTCTCATGGGTACCACCAGTCACCCAAGCTCATAGCCTCAGTGTGATCCTCTAGTCTCCATTCTCAAACACCCCACCTAGCGAATCAGTTACCAGATCTTATTGCTTCCAGCTCCTTAACATCGCTCAGATATGCCCCCCTTCTCTACTCACATGGTCATCATTGTAGCTCATCACCCTCCACCTGGACTATTGCAATAGCATCCTATTCTGTTTTCCTCTCTAAAATCCCTCCTCAATCTATCCTCCACATACCCACCAAAGTGATTTTCCCAAAGTGGACATATAACCATGTCATGCCCCAACTCAGTAAGCTCCAGTGGTTCCCTATTACCTCTATAATTAAATATAAACACTTCTGCTTTGGCATTTAAAGCTCTTCACAATCTGACCCTTTTATAGCTTCCCATTCTTCTTGGATATTAATCCCCTCCACACTTTTGAACCATAGGGTCCTGCTTGCTGTTTCTTACGCATGAACCTCCAGCTCCTTTCCTCATGCCTTCGCACTAGACATCCCCTATGCCTGGAATGCTCTCTCTCCATATTTCTGCCTTCTAGTAACTTTGGTTTCCTTTGAGATTCAGCTCAAGCAATACCTACTTTGGGAGGTCTTTCCTGGCTCCCCCAAGGACTATTTCACTTTTTGTATCTCGAGCATTCAGCATAGTCCTTGGAACATAGCAGGCTCTTAAAAATAAATGCTTGTTGACTGAAGGATTGATTGCTTTGCCTTCTATTTATTTCACTATTCCTTCTCTTTTCCTGAATCATCATTCCTTTTTTCATTCTGAACTTAAGACATAAAACAAGCATTTCCATAACATAGTAGAATAGAAAAAAAAATATTGTAGATGAAACTGTAAATTTACCATGTATAACTTGCTAGTCCTTTTAAATATATAATAAAGTTATAATATAGCTTTCTTTTTTTTCTTCCCTCTTCCTATCCCCACCCTAGAGATGGCTACCATTAGATATAAATATTACACACACACACACACACACACACACACATACACACAAAACCATTCTACACATACTTCTACTTATCAGTTCTTTCTCTGGATGCAAATAATGTCTTTCTTCATATGTCCTTTGTAGTTAATTTGGGCATTTATAATAGTCAAAATGACTTAGTTGCTCAAAGTTGTTCTTAACACAATACTGCTGTTGCATCATTCATTTCCTACCCTCCTTTCTGTAGGGTTTCATAGTACTTTGTCCTAGGTCTTCTTTCCATACATCTATGGTTCCTTGTAGATCTTATCAGTTCCCATAGGTTCAAGTATCTTCTCTCCTTAGGGAACACCCATCTCTATAAGTACAGCCCTAATATCTTGCTAAACTCTAGGTCCACTTTACAAACTGCTAACTAAACATCTCAGGAATCTCAAATTCAATATGTCCAAAGCAGAACTCATTTTCTCCTCCCTAAAACTTGCTATTTCTATTGAAGGCACCACTACCCTTTCAGTGACCTTTACTTTTCCTTCTCTTTCACCTCCCCCCACCCTCTGCCACCAGAACCAATAAGTGGTGGTGGTGGGAGCAATATCCTAAACCCCTGACCTCCATGTACATTAGGCTAGTTGGTTTTTTGCTTTTTGTTTTTTCCTTAAAAAGTAATGAAATTGGCAGAGCCAAGATGGCAGAGTGAAAGCAGTGACTTGCTTGAGCTCTCCCCCAAACCCCTCCAAGTACCCGTAAAAAATTTGTTTTAAACAAATTCTGAAGCAGCAGAACCCAAAAAAAGACAGAGTAAAACAAATTTCCAGCCCAAGACAACCTGGATGGTTGATTAGAAAGGTATATCATGCTGGGGAGGGAGCGGAGTGCAGTTCAGAGTGGATGCACAGGCTGCAGGGAACCTGGGACAGGCCTCAGAGGACTGAATCAGGGGCAGCTGTGGAGGTTTCCAGACTTCTCAACCCCCAAACACCAAAGACAACTTAGAAGGTCAGTGGGAAAAGTCTGTTTCTGCTGGGAGAAGCTCAGGGTTTCAGCCCCATTCCCCGAGGAGTTCGGCCCCGAGACTGTGGCTGCCTCCTGAGCTTCCAGCCCATAGACTGAAGGGGAATCCAGTGGCTGATCAGAGGGGGATTGCAGGGCTCTCTCTGCTGGTGCAGGCTTCTCTTGCTTTGCCCATGCTTGGATCTGGGTCACAGTTCTGGGCGGTGGTCCTGGGGTGAGGAGGAGTGCTGGCACGGTGGAGTTTGTAGTGGCTATGAAGAGAAAACCCTCCACACAGTTCTAAGACAGAAAAGAGTGCTTGTGGTCACTTATAGACCACAGCACAGGCCAGGAAAGGAGTAAACACCTCACCCCTTATCATACCACCTTGAAAGAACTGAAAATTTACAGGTCCCTAGAAGTATCTCTGAAAATAGCTGCACAAAACCCCTGAAGCTTGGGACAGTACATTCTCCACAATGGAAGCAGACTTTTACCTTAACAAAGAGTTTAAAACTCAAGTAGTTGGCTGGGATCATGAGCAAACCTCGCAAAAAGAGTCAGACTACATTATCTTACTTTGGTGACAAAGAAGATCAAAACATACAACCAAAAGAATATAACAAAGTCAAAGCTCCTATATCCAAAGCCTACAAGAAAAATATGAATCAGCCCCAGGCCTTGGAAGAGCTCAAAAGGGACTTTGAAAAGCAAATAAGAGAAGTAGAGGAAAAACTGAGAGTGATGCATGAAAATCATGAAAAACAAGTCAACAGCTTACTAAAGGAGACCCAAAAAAATACTGAAGAAAATAACACCTTAAAAAATAGCCTAACCCAAATGGCAAAAGAGGTCCAAAAAGCCAATGAGGAGAAGAATGCCTTAAAAAGCAAAATTGGCCAAATGGAAAAGGAAGTCCAAAAGATTACTGAAGAAAATACTTCCATAAAAATTAGAATAGAGCAATTGGAAGCTAGTGACTTATGAGAAATCAAGACACTGTAAAACAAATCCAAAAGAATGAAAAATTAGAAAACAATGTGAAATATCTCATTGGAAAAACAACTGACCTGGAAAATAGATCCAGGAGAGAAATTTAAAAATTATTGGACTATCTGAAAGCCATGATCAAAAAAAGAGCCTAGACATCATCTTTCAAGAAATTATCAAGGAAAACTGCCCTGATATTTTAGAACCAGAGGGCAAAGAAATGAAAGAATCCACAATCTCCTCCTGAAAGAGATCCCCAAAGGAAAACTCCTAGGAATATTTAGCCAAATTCCAGAGTTCCCAGGTCAAGGAAAATATTACAAGCAGCCAGAAAGAAACAATTCAAGTATTATGGAAACACAATCAGGATAACACAAGATTTAGCAGCTTCTACCTTAAGGGACCGCAGGGCATGGAATATAATATTCTGGAGGGCAAAAGAGATAGGATTACAACCAAGAATCACCTACCCAGCAAAGCTGAGTATAATCCTTCAGGGGAAAAAATGGTCATTCAGTGAAATAGAGGACTTTCGAGCAGTCTTGATGAAAAGACCAGAGCTGAATAGAAAATTTGACTTTCAAATACAAGACTTAAGTGGAATTTGAAGAGGTAAACAGGAAAGAGAAATCATAAGAGACTTATTAAGGTTGAACTGTTTACATTCCTGCATGGAAAGATGATATTTGTAACTCATGAGACCTTTGTCAGTATTAGGATAGTTGGAAGGAAAAAATTATATGTATGTAGATAGATAGATAGATAGAGGGCACAGAGTGAGTTGAAGACGAAGGGGTGTTATCTGGAGTATAAAATTAAGGGGTGAGAGAGGATTACACTAGGAGAAGGAGAAAGGGAGAGGTAGAATGGGGTACATTATCTCACACAAAACAGACAAGAAAAGGCTCTTACAGTAGAGCGGAAACGGGGGAAGGTGAGAGGGAATGAAGGAATCTTGTTCTCACAGGATCTGGCTTAAGAAGGGAATAACATATACAATGGAGTATGGAAATCTATCTTACCCTACAGGAAAATAAGGTGGGGAAGGGGACAAGAGAGCAGGGAGATGATAGAGAGAAGGGCAGATTGGGAAAGTGGCAATCAGAAGCAAATACTTTTGAGGAGGGACAGGGTCAAAAGAAAGAATAGAATAAAGGGGGGGCAGGATAGGATTAAGGGAAATAGAGTTATTTTTTCACAACATGTCTACTGTGAAAGCGTTTTGCATAACTGCACATGTATGGCCTATATTGACTTGCTTGCCTTTTCAATGAGGGAGGGAGGAAGGGAGAAAATTTGGAACCCAAAGTTTTAAAAACACATGTTTAAAAAAAATGTTTTCACATGCAACTGGGAAGTAAGAAATACAGGAAATGGAGTACAGAAATCTATCCTGCCCTACAAGAAAATAGAAGGAGAAGGGAATAAGATAAGGAGGGGACAGACAGAACAGAGGGCAGTCTAGGGGAAGAGGTATTCAGAATGCATGCCATCTTGGGGTAGGGGGAGGGGCAAGATGGGGTGAAATTTTGGAATTCAAAATCTTGGGGAAGTAAATGTTGAAAACTAAAAATAAATAAATTTATATTTTTCAAAAAAGCAAAAGAAAAGTAATGAAATCATCCTATCAACTTGATCATCTCAGGGGACCAAAGGGTCAAACTACTAACATCCCTTCCTGGTCACCTGAGTATAACACATCCATGAGGAGCCCCAGGTACCCTCTAATATTTGGCCAGTAGAACTCAGAGTCTTTCCCCAAAAAACTACTTTTTTTCCCTTTTTTTGAATTCTGAACTTCATAAACATCAAACATGAACATCTCCATATATAAAGAAGAAAAAATATTTTGTATGGAATTTGAATCTGCATTACAAGCAAATAAAGTCTATATTAAATTTAACATGGTAGTACCAAAGCTACCCTACTGTTCTCTGTCCCCTTCTGAACTTCCTTCTGTTATGAGTATTTTTTAAATGTTTCATTGGTGCTCTTTTCTTTCTTTTCTTCCTTTTTTTGGCATCTCCATCATTACCACTGCACTCTCACATAACTCTCTCCCTACCCCAGAAATAAATTGTAATAAATAAATGTATTTAAGCAAAATAATTCCACATAAAGGGCATATGCGATAATATGCCTCATTCTACACCTCCATTACTGTCAAGGGCAAAGCTATCTTTCCATTCACCCAGAGTCCCATCTTTGGTGTCATCCTTGACTCTTAGCTCTTCACTCTTCCTCATCTCACATCTCCTATCAGTTGTCAAATCTTGTCATTTCTACCTCCACAATATCTCTCCTCTTTTGCCTTCTCTCCACTCCCACAGCCCCCACCCTAGTTGTAGGGCACATCACCTCTTGCCTAGACTACTGTAACAGCCTCCCAAATTGGGCTCCCTGCTTCAACTTTCTCCCCATTCTACTCCATCTGCCCCATTGCTACTGTAGTGATTTTCCTAAAGCCCAGACCTGTTCATATCACTCCTCTACTTAATACGTTCCAATGGCTCCCAATTACCTCTAGGATCAAATATGTACTCCACTTCACATTTAAAGTCTTTCACAACCTGGACCCAACCTACCTTTCCACACTTATTACATACTGTTTTTCATGTGTTCTGTAATCTAGCCAAACCTGCCTTCTCATGGAACTCATGAGGGTGGTGCTCATACGTGGTACTCAATCACTGCACTTCTGCCCTTTTAGCCCATCCTGTCTGGAATGCACTCCCTCCTCACTTCTCAGAATCCATAGTTTAATTCAAGGCAAAGCTCAAGTGTACCTGAAACTTTCTTGATCCCCACAGCTCTAGTGCCCACCCTCCTCTAAGTTATCATTTATCAATTCTATATTTTTCTGTAGAGGTCCAGGACATCTCCTAAAGCTACATTAGAAACTCCTTTTTAGGGCAAGAACTGTTTCATTTTTGTCCCCAGCACATCATACATAGCATGCCCTTAATATAGTAAACAGCCATGGACTGACTGATTGATTTCCCATGATTGGAAGGCACTCCCCATCTGTCCCCTCATCTCTCCCTCTCAGAATTCTTCTCCTTATTCAAAGTTCAACTCAGATGCCTTCTCATTCCTCAATTTTTCTTACACTACAAACTATAGTACAAAATACACTTGTACTATATATTCTTTGTATATGTGTAGTATCTCCCCAAAAGATTACAAGCTCCTTGAAGAAAAGGTACTGTTTAGTTTTTATTATTTATTATTATATTTTTTTATTACTTAGATATTTATTTTGTATGTGTATATATTATACATTTATATGTAATTTATATTATATTTTATTTATATATTATTATTATTGTATCTTCAGCACCTAAGATAGTGCCTTAGTGCCTGACCAAGTGATTAACAAATATTTGTTGAAATGAACTGCCAAATTTACTCTTCAAAGCTCAGTTCGAGTGTTACATCTCCGTGAAGCTTTCCCAGGTGGTTGTACTCAAATGGGATCATATATTTATTTGTTTTATAGCTGAATTACAAATTCCTGAAGAATAGAGACCGTGTCTTATCCTTTTCCCCCCACACACTGTGATTTGAACAATGCTGGGCATGTATTAAGCGTTTCATAAGCATTGCTGACTGACAAATTGATTTCTTGAATTTTACCTTTTTCATCCCATCTCCGTACTGTGCCTCCAGCAGGAAATCCAAGGTCTGGTCATTTGTGAAATACCCAGGAGTAGGTTGGCTAAGAGCATAAACAAAACAGACAGTCAGGGAGATAAGAACTCCCATCCTTTTTCTCATATACAGGTCCTAGGCACCAAACTGGGCAATTACTCTAAGCAATTCTGAGATATAGAGAAGGAAACTGGAATTCTAAGAAATAAGAGACACTACAGTAGGTATATTACAAACCTGTGTAGGCCTTGGAGATTCAGCATCCAATGACGTGCAAGGTCTTGACCCCGAAGAAAGACAAGGCCCTGTCTGGTTGTGATGAGGAGGTTGCTGTAGTTGCTATCCGGTGCTTTTACCAACTGGAGGAATTCAACCTCATCACTAAGGGAAGTAAAACATAAGCAATTTATGTTCTGTGGCCCCTCTGGTTGGCTTTTTGTGTACACCTTATATTTCTCACCTTCATTTAAAGAGCAGGCATGCTGCCAATCTCTGTTCAACCTGATTTTCTTGATCTTTAGGACACCCCTAGCTGGTCCTCATAGAAACACCAAGAGAGGCACATAAAAGAGCGTTACTTGGACACACCTCTCCACTAAGTATTCTGGGAGTGTAAGAAAGATAATCAGGCCAAAATTACAGAACAATGGAAGAAACCATATGCCTGAAAAACTAGATGCCTGAATCCTGCATTAAAATCTGCCAATGACTCGGCCAAATTATTTAGCTTCTCTGTAAAATTGAGACCATTATATTTATTACCTATGTACCTATGTACCTATGTACTTCCCAGAGATACAAAGGGAGTTAGTAACAAAATGCTGAAAAAGCCCTTTACAATTCCAAAGAGAAAAGCACAAATTACGATGAGATAATAAACAGGAAAGGAAAATGGGATTCCCATTATGCTATTGTAATTCATGCTAAACAGTAAAAAAAAATGCTCAAATTGAGGAAAGTATGTGGATAAACTATGAAGTAAGAACTTAATCACAGCCTTGTTACAGGTTAAAAACAGGTTTCAAAAGCTTAAAAGATTCCTGGATCTCACATACCCAATAAATAAATACTATAGATGTACTGTCACCTCTCCCTGCAGGAGTTGAGGTACATATGCCATGAAGATGACCATTACATGCTTTTCTGCATAAATATGGCATTACTGACAAACCAATACACAGCAAAAGGTACAGATGGAGGCGTATTATAATTCACACAGTTTCTTCTCTAATCCTGTGGCCCAGACAACACTGCAGGTTCCTGTAGCACATGGGCATTTGTTGATTTACCTAAGGGCTTTACCATAACCAAAGTTAGAAGACAACAGCCCTACCTATAAACGTCAATAAGCTCAGACAGGTTGACGGATCTTCTCTTCTCCCAATCTGGTTCTTCTATCTGCAACGAAGGCGGTGAGCTGTCCCGGTTTAGGGCCTGGACAAAAATATCCCTCAGGGCAATGGCCTGAATGTTACCTAGCATTACAAGAAGAAACCAATACTGAGCCAATCACAGGATCCAAGTTGAAAGGGAAGTTCCAACCCAGCCTGACAAGATGGGTCTGACTCAGAAAAAAATGGGAAAGTGACTAAAACAACCTCTTAGGAGGTGTGATAGGGAAGAATAGGACCAACACAAGCAAATGGACAGGGGAGAATCCTAGGCTTCTGCTAGTAGGAGATACTGTAGAGTACAGTTCCAAAGTCTCCCCTGCTTTCACTGTGTCCCACAAGAGAGACCTAACCATATCCTTGGGCACTCTTACCAAAGCCAAACAGTATATAGATCGCCCCATGTGTGGTGATGTAAACCTGAGGACCAACCAGATTGCCCTCTTTCACGATGTTGTACTTCACAGGCCGGCCCAGAGGAATTCCTGTCTTGCCTGAAACTAGCAGGAAACAGAGCTCTCCCTGTAGAGATGAGAAGAAAAGGTGGGCAGCAGTAGAAGAAAATAAGTTAATGGTGGACCCGACATTTCCTATTTTCGAATATCATACTGGAATGGATGTCAAAGATCATCTGGTCTATCTCCCTCAGTTGAAATCCTCTTGTTAATTAAAAGACTAAGAACATATCCCAGAATCAGAACATGTGTAACCAAAATTGTGTTGCTCATCCTCTACTAGTATGAAGGTGAGAAGAATCCCTTACTTTAAGGGAACTAAAAATGCACAAAGGTAAATGCCCAGGAAGAGGTTAGGGCATCTTTCCATCCTCAGTAACCAGCCCAGTTAAGGATGTGAATACAGATCAGGGGAAGGCAAAGAGGTCTTCCTCGCCAATACACGATGATATCAGGAAATCTGGCCTGAATCATCACTATAGTAATCTGCCTTGTTTTGATAGGATTACTGTGAATGGAATATCATATCTTGATTTCAGCATGGCATCTGATATAATCTCTATAACATAGACAAGATACAGACAAGATGGAGGAATTTAGTCTGGGTCATAGCGCAGTTAGGTGGATTAAGAACTGTTCAAACAACTTCATCCAAAGAATGCTGGTTAAGGAATACATAGCAATCTAGCTAGCAGGAGAAGGGGAGCCTCTCTTAATGGCCTGATGTAAGTCAGACGTCAATCCAGTGTTATGTAAACCAACTATAGAAAACTAACTATTCTAAGAATTGAGAAAAGAGTACATTCCAGGCATAAGGAACAGCCTGTTCAAGTCAAATCAAGTCAAATTAACAAGCACTTATTAAGCCTCTACTATGTGTTGAGCACTGTACTAAATGCTAGGAATACAAAGAAAAGTAAAAAAGAATCCCTACTTTTGATGAATTCACTGAACTCACTAATAGGAAACACAACATGCAAATGACTACGTACAGACAAGTTATACATAAGATAAATTTGAAATAATCAGTGAGGGAAGACCACAGAATTAAGAGGGGTTGTCTAATCTTTTTCAACAATTTAGTCATTACTCAGCACAGTGCTTGGCACAGTAAGTGCTCAATAAATGCTTTTTCATTCATTCATGAAGACATAGGAAGCTTGCTTATTAAAGCCACATATAACACAAAAGTAGAAGAGATAGCTAAAACACTGAATGTCAGAATAAAGATTCAGAAATTCTCAAAAGGCTAAAAAGATAGGACAAAACTAACAAAATGAAAATTACCACATAAACTTGAAGTCTTGAATCTAAGTTTAAAAAAACAATAGGGCAGATAAAGGATGAAGGAGACATAACAGTAGTTCTCATTTTTTAAAAATGAGGGATTTTAATTAGCTGTGCACTCAATATGAGCTAAGTGTAATGTAATACCATCTTAGACTGCATCGACAGCAGTACTGTACAATGCTCACCATCAAGGCAGTCCCTAATAGTCCCATTTAACTCTGCATGAGTCAGAACACATTTAGGCACAATATTTTATGAGGGATATTGACAAACTGAAGAATTTCCAGAGAGAACAATCAATATTGTGAAGGGTCTGGAAACTACTTAATCTAAGGAGGAGACAGCTGAGAGAAAGAGTATTCGATTCAGTTGAATTGAAAGAGAAGACCTGGAGGGGCATTATCACTGTCTTCAAATATCTGAAGGTTGTCATATGGAAGAAGGATTAGATTTATCATACAGATCAGAACTTCAATGGAAAGATAAAAGTTATAGGGAATCATATTTTTGCTAAATATACTTGACTTTCATGGCTTTCCTTCTATCCTCTGTGATTCCTTTTCTGTTTTTCATTAGTGCCTCATCCTCCTTCCAAGTCTTAAATGTGGGTATCCCCCAATACTGCAAGGTTCAGTTCCTGGCCTATTCTCTTCTCAATTTCATTTACTTAGTATTTATTAAGTGCCTACCAGGTACAAGGATACAAAGACAAAAGCAAAATATTGCCTGCCCACGAGAAATTTTCAAGCTTCTGTACCTCAAGGTATGTCTAAGGTACATATAAATACAGAGCAATTTCAGGAATGGTGCACTAAGGACTGAGGGCATCAGGCAAGGTCTCAAATAGAAGGTGGCACCCATGCCTTAAAAGAAGTGAAAGATTCCAAGAGGCAAAGATGAGAAGAGAGGCCATGGGGTGTGAGAGCCTGTGCAAAAAGTGCCAAGGTAGCAGAAGGAATGGCATGTATGAGAAACAGTTTGGCTGGAATGAAGAATGTTTGAGGAAAGGTAATAGGAAATAAGAGAAGATGGAGATAGTTTCTCTCTCTATCTGATTTGATCCACTTCTATGGCTTCAATGATCACCTCTATAGGGATGACTCCCAAATCTATATTCCCTTCCAATCCCTCCCCTGAGTCTCATTCCTTATTTTCAGTTGCCTGTTGGATATCTTCACCTGAATCACAGAATCATAGATAATGCTGGGAGGACCTTTAGAGGCCATCAAATCCAACGCCTTCATTTTACAAATGAGTAAAATGAGGCCTAGGGGGTAAGTGACTTTTTATAGGTCACACAGATAATAAGACCTATTACTGGTGTGATCTTGGGCAAGTCACTTAACTTTGGGCCTCAGTTTGGATGCCTTTTGAGGCCCCTTCCAGCTCTCAACCTATGATCTTATAATGTGAGGGAGCAGGTTCTAGCTTGAGAACCAAGACTGCTGACTTCAAATCCATTGCATTATGTGTTTCATCACCCTGCCTCCTACTGGCACTTCTAATTCAATGTGTCTAAAATTGAACTCCTAACACTTTCTGCCAAATCTGCTCTTCCTCCTTGTTTCTCTAGCTCTAAATTCTTACCCCCAACTCCCCACCAATTCTCAATCTCTATTGCTGGCACTACCATTCTATTTGTCATCCAAGTGCAAAACTTTGGAGTCATCTTGGCCCTCAGTTTCCATATCTAAGTGATTGCCATATGATGCCAATTCTACCTTGGCAACATCTCTTGAGTTTTTCTCCATCTTCTCATTACCACAGCAACTCTAGTGTACACCCTCATCTCTTTTCACCTAAGACAATCATAAGATCCTACTAACATGTATTCCTGACTTTAGTCTATTTTCTTTCCAATTTTTTTGTACTGCTACCCTAGCAATCTTACAAATGCACTGATCTAATCATATTATTCCATTCAAAATCCTTCAGTGTAACACTTGTGGTTGTTCTTGTCAATCATTTCAGTCATGTCTGACTCTTCATTACTCCATTCAGGGTTTTCTTGGCAAAGATACTAGAGTGGTTTGCCATTTCCTTCTCTAGCTCATTTTACAGATGAGGAAACTGAGACAAACAGGATTAAGTGACTTGCCCAGGGTCATATAGCTAGTGTCTAAGGCCAGCATTTACACATAATGCTTTACAGTTTGCAAGACATTTTACATGCCTACATGTTGTCCTCACAACCCTAGCAGATAGGTGCTACTGTTACCCCTTTTTAACATATAAGGAAAAGTTAAGGCACAGAAAAGTGAAGTGACTTGCCCAGGCTCACATAGCTAGAAAGACAGGATTCAAACTCAGGTCTTCTTAGGCACAAGTCCAGCATTCTATGCGCTGGTCAAAGAGTGCTGAGAGTCACAGTTTAGGCCACCCATCAACATTAACTTCGTTGTTTTGTCTCCTAAATGTAATATCCTTGCCCAGTAGCCAATCAGTGCAGCCCAGTAATGTTGTCGTCCCTATCTGGGGTTTTCTTGGCAAAGATGCTGGGGTGGTTAATCTTTTCTTTCCCCAGTTCATTTTACAAATGAAGAAACTGAGGCAAACAGTTATGTGACTTGCCCAGGGTCACGAAGTTAGTAGGAGTCTGAGGCCAGATTGGAACTCAGGAAGATGACTTTTCTTGACTCCAGGCCTGGTCTACTGCACCACCTAGCTGCCCTAAGTGTATCCCTACTACATAACAAATAAGATATAATTTTAAATTGCAAACCATCTGTTTCTAACCTATATTTCCAGCAATACCCCAGCAATTCCCACACACTTGACACTCCAGCCGAATTAAACAACTCTGTCTCCTACACTCATCTAAACTACTGTCTCTAATGCCTTTGCTCCTACCATTTCCCCATTCTCCAAATGGACTCCCCTTACCTTCCTCCCCTGTATCTGTTCCTATACTTTTTTTCCTTCCAGGTCTAACTTGGGTGATTCTCTGACCCCACCTTACCAAGTCAAAGTGATCTCTATTGCATCAAATTTCTCATTGCACACAGTAGGCAATTAATTAATAAAAATATATTTTATTGAATTAGAGCAATACAAAAATGAAATGGGCTATCTTGAAAAGTAGAGTGTTCTCTATCTCTTGAACTATTCAAGCAGATTCTGGATGACCACCTACCAAAGGTATAATAAAGGGCACCCGTGCAGTTAGTGGGATGATAGATTAAATGACTTCGATTCTAAGGCAGGCTACCTCCTTTGAGCTAACCAGGCCCACCTTAATCAGGACTGAGATGTAGACCCCACAAACTAACCTCCAGAGATGAGAGAGTACCATAAACTTGGGTGTTAAATTGTATCTTACATATAATCCAAGTCATCTCTTTGTCATATACATATCCTGAATTGACTGGGACACTTTTACAGACACTGTATCGTTAGTGCAAGGGTCAAAAGAAGTTAACAAAAGGCTGAAATCCATTTCTCTACTCCCTTTAATTTCGCCATTATTATCTTTATCATTTCCCAATGAAAATTACTCCCTTTACATCATCTCTCAACGTATCCCACATAGAACTATAATTAAGATGAAGTAAGCAAGGCAATGTCCTGGGTATAACATAGAAAGAAAGAAAAAAAAAAGGCACAGAGCTTCTGCTGGATCTGGAGCAGGCAAGAAACCAAAGCCCCTGTAAAGTCTTATCCTGATAAAGGCCTGAACCCTAGTTCTGTCCACCATATTGAAAGAAGCCCTACCCCAGAAATAAGCCATATAGAGTGGGAAGAAACCTGTCCTGGGCACCAACGCTTTGTTTCCTTTTCCACGCAACCATAATCTTGTCAAAGAAACTTCCTCTCCAAAAAGTTGAAAACAATCCCTTAGCCCCTAGGGTCTCTAGAACAGAATTACTGATAATGATCAGGAAACTTGCATCCAATTGAACAGATTCTTAGACAAAATTAATGTTGTGGCTGATTCTGGTATTATTGGCTTAAAGTTTTAGTTCATTGAGCACGGAAAGTAAGAAGAAAAGTCCCAAAACATTAGTGGACCACTGAAAAGGAATCAATTTTTCTTCTGCCTTAAAGAAGGTGGAGTATGATTTGGGATACTAGAGAAGAAATACATACTATCCTTGATTGTGCTATATTTGTTTTGACTTTTACCTCCAAGGCTGGTAAATTCTAGAACTTCTGTAAACTCTAATAAAATACTTTTAAAAAACATAACATGAGAAAAATATGCATTGAAAACCAGAGCGGAGTGGTCAGACATAAAACAATGGCTATCATAGTAAATTAGTTGTTTTGTTTCATTTTTTTGAATAGAACCGTAAGTCCAACTGCTTAGCTGAAAGCTTCAATTAATCAATTAATTAATAATAAATAAATGCTGGGAAAACAGACAAAAGTGAAGCAGTCACTGAGCTTACATTCTACCAGGTGAAAAAACATATCCCTTATAGGTAGGTACTGAATAAGTACAAAATAAATAAAAAGTAGTCTGGGATGGGAGGGCACCAGCAGCTTGAGGGAGAGGGTAGAATAGGAAAGGCTATAATAGGAATAATTACAATACCTTATATGTGTAGAGTCCTTTACAAGTTTAAAAAAAAAAGAATAATTACAATACCTTATATGTGTAGAGTCCTTTACAGGTTTAAAAAAAAAAACAGACATTCCTATTTATTATTTCCCCAGGATAGTAAGAAAACTAGGAAATGACTAAACCTGGATAGAGGTACTCCTACTCTCATATTCTTTCAAAATGAGGGTCATCTAATTGAGGCCATACCTGTAAGTGCTTAGTGGTCAGAACCAGGAGATCTCTAACTCCATCATCTTCCAAATCTGGCAGCACCACAGCTGAGGAGACCAAAGTCCCATTGGACAAGTGGCTTGGGTTTAGAGTCCAAATGGCTTTGCCTATGGGAGAACAAGCAGACTAACTGCTGATGTGACTTTGTATTAGCAAACCTTTCACCTCACAGAGAAGAAAAAAACAGAGCTGGAGAAAAAAAAAAGTCACCTTCTTCTCCCTTGTCCCCTCCTCATTTCACAGGTGGCATGTGGAAGTGGGGAATTTGTTTAGCAAAATAAAGCAATGTATTAAATTCACATATGATTCAAAAGATGTTGCTGAAATTAGCCTGGGAAAGAGCAAATGATAATTTTTGGAGGGGAGGGAGACGTTGCAGGTGGTTTGTTGTATGGCTTGTCATATGGACAAGGATTAGAGGGAATTATTCAGAAAACCTACTCTCTATCTCTACCCCAAGACACTTAAGCAAATATCAGAAAAAGCATGGGAGAGCCTTCAAAGATAGTTTATGAGTCATGTACAATAACACCAATGTTACCACCTCTTTTTGACCAACACTTGCATTTCCTGGATTGATCACCCACTTTACTCACTAGATTTGGTTTCTAATGACTTTAAGTTGTTTCTAAAAAATCTACTATACACTCAAAGAACAAAAATCTGAGGGCATTCAAAAGACTGCATTACAGGCTCAGAAGGCAATTCCAAAAGTGGAATTCTAATAATTATACACATACAGCTCCCTGAAGTGACTACTTTATAAAGGAAATAACACCCACCTGAATGTACAAATTGTACATTTGCTAAAAATCTAGATATGTCACTTCATTAATTGCACATAATAGGTGTTTATTGTTTTTACTCCAAAACTTTACCTGGGAAGAAAATTCAGTGACAGATGTGCCTCAACCGTGCATTTTACAAATAGCACATAAGTAAGTCTAGTAGCATATACCATTATTTAATTATTTTCAGTGCAATTCAGGTTTCCTAGCTAAATAACCAAATTAGCATTGCTTAACAAACCATGATTTCTTCATGAATTTTTAAGTAGCTAAATTATGTGTTTAAACATCAACTCCTGTGAGTCAATTCTGACATTCCAAACTTGGATGTCTTTGGGGAAAATATAATGGAGAAAGGAGGTTGGGGCATTTTTTGTTTGAAGAATAACACATTTTTGTCCAAACTTAACAAAACAGATAAATCTGAATTTTTTTTGTTCAATGTTCTCTAATTTCTTCCCTGATATCCTATAAAATATGTCTTTCATACTAAGAAATTAAACTTCCCATCATGGAGGAGGCAAGGGTCCTATTGGGAATGATCTAACTGATTTTCATAACTCATAATTATTTCTCTGTGACATGTCATCCTTACCTGAAGTGGCATTGAGGGCACTGAGCAGCTTGGATATCCCAGTCACAAGACAGATGGCTTCTGCTGAGTCTACTGGAGTTAGCCCAGAGCATTGTAAACTTTGTGCCTCCTCTGAGAGAGGAGTGGTCCAAAGAGTGCTACCATTTACCCCTGAAAGAGCTAGCAGGGTGGCCCGGGGCTTCGGGACACCTGAAGGCACATAAGAAAAAGGAAGAGAAAAGAGTTACTTGCTAGTATTGCATAGGCACCAAAAAGTACAAGAAAATCATTCTCTCCCCTCAAGGAGTTTACAATCATTTGGAGGTCAAAATAAAAAAGCACGAGAAGTTAAACAATAAGATTTGAACAGTTGACAGCTGTTTCTCCTGTAAAATGAAGAGAGTGATACTTTTTAATCTAGCTATGAATAACAAAATATGTTGCTCTTCATGGATACCAACAATGCTGTTGATCACTTGTGAGTGCTCTGAGCTGTTTGTCTAAGGGTAGTGATGAATTGGCATTTATCCATCTATGTGCTCTCACCTATCCCTCTTGTGACCAATGAATGGTGCATATTTATAAGGCAGCTGGCCAAGGGTATGCGTGTGATGGATCCATGGCCATGGATCAGAGTAAATCTAGCTGTATCTAATGGGCCTTAAACCCATGATTTTACTCATGGGCTTAAGTAATCATCACTGTGATTCCAACAGTAGGGAATCTCGAAAGGCTGGAAGCCACCCTGTTTTATGAGCTAGAAAAAGCTAGTAAAGAAAATATTTTTTTTATGCTGACAGCTACTAAAGCAAAGAAAAAATAAGTAAGAACCATATATAAGTTCTTTTAAAAAACTTAATCGTGTGTTTTTAAATAAATAAAATATTTCATTGATCCACTTTCTAAATTAAAAACAAAGAACAGAACTATGCAATAAATATAATAAATAAGTGTGATGCCTCCTAATTGAAGGCTGGACTTTTTTCATACTCTATTTATGCCCAAATGGTTTATGTGCATTGTAAAAAAAAATCATATAAGAAATTTCTAGCTGCAAAAGTAAAGTTCAAAGTTTGATACTTTTGATGAACACCTAGATTTTCATAATGGGGACCCCAAATAAATGTCTTGGGACAAGAAATTTGAATGGATTACTTTCATCCTCAAGCAAAAATAAAAGTTATACAGTTTCACAAACTAGCTCTAATAACAATAATAATAATAATAATAATAGCTCCAGTCCTCTTTAATGAATGTTGCAGCCATGTGAGGAGAGACATAAAGTTTCCCAAAAAGTCTCCCAATCAAATAGATTCAGCATTGTGTCTCTTACCTATTAAACTCTCATTTCTTAGGTTCACAAAGGAAAGCAGGACATCAGGCAACCCATCACCATTCACATCAACCAGTTCCAGTGGAGACAAGCCCCCCACCTATTATGTTGACAGAGGAAAAGAAGATATTTAGCAAATCCATCAACAAGCAAATGCCTACTATGTACCAAACACTCTTCTAGGACCTTGGGACACAAACACAAAAATGAAACAGACTTCATAAAGGAGCTTACATTCTATCAGAGAAACAACATGTACACAAATAGATACAAAGTAATGGGGAGAGAGAGGTCAGCAACATCTGAGAGAATAAGGAAAGACTTCAAGTAGAATGGGATACTTGAACCAAGTCTTGGGGAAAAAAAATAAGGGTTTCTAAGACGCAGCAGTAAGGAGGGAGTGCATGCCTTGTATGAGAAAGGATTAAAGCCATGACACAAAGAAAGGAGATTGTGCATCATGTGTTATGAACAACAGGAAGGTCAGTTTGGCTGAACTGTAAAGTGAAAGAAGGGGAGTGACGTATAATAAAGTTGGAAAGGAAAATTGGAGCCAGGTTACCAAGAGTTTTCAGTGACAGAGGAGTTTACATTTGATCATAGAGGGAACAGCAAACCAACAGAGTTTATTGAGTAGGGAAGAAACACAGACTTGTGCTTTAGAAAAATCACCGAAGTTGTTGTGTGGAGGATAGACTGGAGGGGAGAACCATGAGGCAAGGAGATCAATTAAGAGACTGTTTCAATAGTCCAGGTAAGAGATGATAAGGGCCTCAAACTAGGGTGGTGGTCATTTGAGGAGAGAGAAGACAGTTTTGTCAACAGTTTGGATATGTAGGGTGAGGAAGAGAAAAGAATCAAGGGTAATATCAAGGTTGCAAACCTGGGTGCCTGAAAGGATGGTGTTACCCTAGGCAGAAAAAGAGAATTCTGGAAGGGTGAGTTTGGTGGGGGGCACTTAAGTTCTGTTTTAGATGGGTAATGTTTCAAATATTTATGGGACATCCAGTTTGAAATGGAGCTCAGAAGAGAGACTAGGGCTAAGTATTTAGGTCTGAGAATCATCTGCACAGAGATGGTAATTAAACAAAGGAGGGCTGTTGAGGTTACCAAATGAGAGAGTATAGAAAGAGAAAAGGGGCCAGGGCAGAACTTTGGGGCATACTCACAGTTAGGGGACATTACATGGTTGACTGGCCAGCAAAGGAGACAGAAGAAGCAGACAGAAAGGTTGGAAGGAACCAAGAGAGAATAATGTCATGAAAACCCAGAGGAGAGAATATTCAGAAGAAAAGGGTAGCAAACAGCATCAAATACTGCAGAGAGGTCAAGAATGATAAGAAATGAGAAGAAGCCTTCAGATGTGACAACTAACAGGTCATAGGTATCTTTCAAAAAAGCAGTTTCAATTCAATGATTAAGTCAATAGGACACAAAGGACTTCTATCTTACGATCAGGACAAGACACCAGTTATATAAGACCCGATCTACAGTAGAAACCACTGAAATTTGTCACCCCATTCCCTAAGTCTGAGGAGGAAGCAATAGTTAATGGTCTAAGATAAGATATAGAATCTTTTCCCTGCCATTTCAACTCAGTCTACAAAGAGATCCCCAGGTCCCCTACTACTCATTAGTTGGGCCAACTTGCTGGTCAGGATGCACAAGGAACATGAAGGGGTAAGGTTCCCATTTGTAGGAAGGTATCCCAGACCACAGATACTCTCTTATGCCTTAGGATGACTGAGGATGGATACAAAGGACTCACTTTGAAGGGAGCAATTCAGCAGTTTCTGTACTAAAATAATTCAAGGAACCGGGGTGCATCTCAACCTTTCTCATTAGGAAACATGTAACTTTTTTTAAATCTACAGCCTTCTATCTATCCATCTATCTATCTATAAGCTTGTTTGAAATACAGCCACTTCTGGAGTGACTCTAGGAAGCACAGCAAGTACCATATTAACCACTCCCTCTGTACTACCCTCGCCATTTAATACAGAAAGCAAAGAAGAATAAATACATTTTTATAGAGGAAATGAAACTTGGCTAAGTGCCTTATACATGGGATAGCATCTTATCCCTGGATGATCAGACTCTGGGCTTTACTTATCACCTTTGTATGGCATTTCACTGCACTGGTGAAGAGGCAAGGAGTGCCCCACTTACACATGCTTCTTCCTCTCTGAGTCTACTCCAGATCTGTCAACTGGACAAAGATACTGGAGGGCAATGCTTCCCCAGCTGGCAGCAGAAAAAAGCACCAGACTTGGCATCAGAGACCCTGAGTTCAAGTCCTACCTACACTTGTGCTTTGGGAAAGTCAAAATTTATCTTTCTGAGCACCAGTTTCTTCTATCTACTTCACATGAAGATTAAATGAAATAATGCATGTTAAATGCTTCATAATTATAAAGTTACTATATTAATGCAGTTATTATTACTATTACATTATGCTATGCTGTTATAATGAGATATATGCTATACTATCATAATCTTAGACTACATGATTCAGAAACAATGCTAAGCTGCATTGGTGAAGGAAGCCTTCTGACCATGAGCTCCATGGAATCTCAGATCCAGTCCCATCTCCTCTAATCAACAGTAAACCTTATTCCAATGAGGTCACAGGTCTGGCACAAAAACAGAAAAGCATTAGGTTAATTTTACCTACCCCCCAAGTCCCTCCCCTTATTACCAACAAATTTCTTTAAGAGCTTTTGTAACGATTAGAATAAATGTAAATTAATTTTGACTGAAGAATCATGAGATAATCAGGACCCCATGAAGTTTCAGAAACCCAGAGCTGGAAATAGTGCCACTCACCTCCTTCTGGGCCTAAATTGCGGCTCCACATATTCTGCAGATCTCTGGGAGGGCAAGGGATCAGAAAGGCACACACTAACACCAGTATCATCGAAATCAGGACGGTGAACAAGAAGATCAGCGTGCGCACGTGAGACACAAGTGAAGATGGCGTCTTTTGCTCCAGACTGCCAAGAGGCGGTGAAGGGTAGCCCTCTGTGGTGACTTCTGACAAATGCTGCTTGGCAGGTCCCACTCCTTCTGCATCGGAATCAGGCTCTGGCCCTTCTCCCTGGGGGCTCTTCCCATTTTTGACACCCCCATTTTTCTGCTTTAGATTGAGAACAAGATCATCTTCACTTTCATCACTGTCAGCCTGGGTGAGAGGGTCATATTCCCCTAAATCTGGACTCTTCTTCCCTAAAGACAGAGAGAGCTGTCACCGTGGATGAAAAGGAAAAAAGATAAACCCCAGATGAACTCTGAGCTCTGACTTCACTGGTATACCAACTGGATGAGAAAACCCCTTCCACAATACATAGTAACAATTACTCTGCAATTTAGAATCCTAGAGAAAAGCCTAGAGCACTGAGAGCATGCATGATTTACTCAAAGTCAGGGGTGGGGAACTTGCGGCCTCAAGGCCACATGTGGCCCTCTAGGGCCTCAAGTGTGGCCCTTTGGCTGAATCCAAACTTCACAGAACAAATCCCCTTAATAGAAGTATTCATTCTGTGATGTTTGGATTTAGTCTAAGGGCCAAATTTGAGGACCTAGAGGACCGCTTGAGGCAGAAGTTTCCCCGCTCCAGCCCAAGGTCATGCCATCACTATTTGTCAGGGACGACACTTGAACACAAGTTTTCCTAACTCTAAGGCCAGCTCTCTTGTCAATCAATGCCTCTTGTATATCAATCAATCAACAAGCATTTATTAAGCACCCACTATTCACCAAGTACTAAGCTACCAGGGGCTGCTATCCACTAGGAGTAGATAGAGTGCTGGGCCTGAAGCTAGGAAGATTCACCTTCCTGAGTTCAAATCCAGCCTTGGATACTTACCAGCTGGGCACTCATCTGTAAAATGAGCTGGAGAAGGAAAAGGCAAACCACTCCAGTATCTTTGCCAAGAAAACTCCAAATGGAGTCACGAAGAGCCAGACATGACTAAAATAACTGAACCAAAGCAAATGGTAGGTAAATAGAAGAGGCAAATAGAAAGAATGAAACAATCCCTGTTCTCATTCTAATAGGAGATACAACAAGAACATAAAACTAGGTAAATACAAGGAAAATATATATGAGATAGTTAAATACAAAGTAACTAAGGAGAGAAAGCACTAGTAGCTCATAACATTAGAAAAGGCTCCATGCATAAGGTGGTGCTTGAGCTGAATCATGAAAGAAAACAGGGATGCTGTGAAGTAAAGGTGAGAAGAACATGTTTCCCATGTATGGGAGACAGCCAGTGCTAGGGCACAGAGATGAGAGGTGTTGTGATGTGTGGGGTGAAAAGCAAGGTTAGTCTGGCTGTACCATAAAGTGAATGAAGAGGAGTAACTTAAAATGAAACCAGAAACGTGTACAATGCTACTCTAATCCTTTGCTTTGACTTAGAAGTCGCTCTGCTTCCCTGAACACTATGCCAAAAGAGTATAAGCTCAGGCAGGTCCTGCCAAGCTGGCAAGGCATTTACTATAAGGCCTAGCAAGGATGATTATCTGAGCACCAGCCTAGCTAATTGCAGAGAGGATCAAGTATAAAGAGGATCAATCACTAAGTGATTGATATTTGAAGTGGTTTCCTAAAGCATGAAGAAACAGGACCATGGGAAGCTAGGCACCATAGGCAATGAGTCATCTGTGGAAAGAGAGACAAGCAGTGACCCCAACACCTGCTGAAAAAAAATGATGGCAGCAGCAGAGCAAGGTAGTTATTCTTCTGGAAGCTGATATGGCAAAAATCAAGTTGCAGGAAGCAGCAGCAGAGTCCATGAGAGAGGGGGGCAGAGGGAGGGGAGTAAAAGAAATCAGCGACTAGGGGCCATGCTGGCAAGGAGAAATGAGGCACAGGGTCCCAGCCCATACATACAATATAAAGTAACTACAAAATGAGGGAGTAGGGAGGTGAAGGAAGGAAGGGAAAAAAAGCATTTATTAACTATCTATATGCCAGCCACCGCACTAAACACTTTACAAATATCTCACTTGACCCTCACAACAACCCTAGGAAGAAGGTGCTACCCCAATTTTACAGTTGAGGAAACTGAGCAAACAGAAGTTAGGCATTCCAAGCATGAGGGACAGTCTCTGCAGAGGCAGAAGACGGAATGTGGTTGGTATACAGGGAACAATAAGTGCAATAATTTCCTGGTAGGTAGAATATATGTACAGGGGAATAATGGGAAATGATCCTGGAAAGACAAGATGGAACCAGATTATTAAGCTTTTAAATGCCAGATAAAGGAGTTTGTGTTTTATCCTAAAAGCAATGTAAAGGGCTGGAAAAGGGAAAGACTGGAAGCAAGATCCAGGACAAACCTACTTCAATAGTCCAGGCAAGAGCTAATGAGTGCCTGAACTAGCGTGTTGCCTGTGGGAGTGATGGGGAGACAGATTTAAGAGAAGTTGTAGAGGTAGAATTGACAAAATCTGGCAATTGATTGGAAATGGGAGAGTGAGGTGGAGCATATGACTCTAAGGTTATAAACCTAGGTGCCCAGAAGGATGGTAGACCCCTAAACAGAAAGTGACAGGGATACTTGTTTAGGATAATAATGAGTTCTGTTTTAGATATATTAAGTATGAGATGCCTAAAATTCATTTAGGTGGACATATAAGATTCAGCTGGGATGAGCTCATAGGATCACAGATTTAGAGCTGGAAAGGATCTCAAAGGTCATCTATATCAACTCCTTCATTTTACAAATGAAGAGACTGAGGTCCAAGGAGTCCAAAGAAATGATTTGCCAAAGCTATGGAATTCATAAGCTTCAGAGCTGGAATTTGAACCCAGGTCCTCTAACTTCAGACTTAAAACTGTGCCATGGCACCTCAAATGAGGGATGGATATATAGATTGGAAAGTCATCCAAATAGAAATGATTACTGGACACATGGTAGCTAAGAAAATCACTGAGCCTGTAGAGAGAGGAGACAACCCAAGACAGATCCCTGGGGTATGAGGATGCTTAGTGGTCAGGACATGGGTGATGATCCTGCAAAGGCAGACTGCAAAGAAGTGTCATAGTTATGAGAATCAGGAGAGAACAGCATCATAAAAATCAGGGCAGAGAGTGTGTTCAGGTCAATGGTTTTAAAAAGTAAAGAGGTTTGTTATTTGTAAATAAAGAGAACTGAAAAAAGGCCATTGGATTCTGAATTTTTTTTTAAGGGAGAGAGCATAGACTGCTTTGCCTGTTTGTCTTTCTGTACCCAGCATATGACACAGAAAAGGCACTTTAAGATGACTGCCGAATTAAAATGGATATCCAGTGCAGTTTTAGCATTAAAGTATTTTACTACTAATTGGTGATAACTGAGAATATAGTAGCTGAAAGGCAGAGTGATGTAAAATATAAAGAAATGGCTTTAAAGTAAGGAAGACCTGGGTGCAGATCTCTGATACCATAATGGCTTTTTTAGTTTAGGCAAGTCATTTAAACTCTCAGTGCTGGAGGCAACTCTCCAAGTTCATAAATTGTAGAAGAATTATTGGTCTTCATAGGGAGAAGCAGTTTCCTCACTTTCAGCTCAAGATCTTGATAAAACAATACTATAGCTATTAATCTATACACTCATCTATATCTGCATTTTAAATATCATATATGTGTTGTATATAAGGTATAAATGTGTGCATATATATACACATACACACACACACACATATATATATACACGTGTGTATACTTGCTCAAGATTCATGCTTGATAACTGAGTTATTATATAAATTAATGTATCAGTGACCTTCTAGAAAATAAGATTAGTATGTTAGACCGTATGTGCCTTTTGTAACAAGGAGCATTTTTTTTAATTAAAAAGCTTTATTTTAAGCAGTATTCAGAAGAGAATTTCTCACACTTTAAACTCAACCTAAAATAGTACTTGGGTCAAAATAATATCACTTTGATATCACTGATTAGAGGCAGTGTCATATTGGAAGGAGCACTGGATTTTAGACCCAGAAATATGGATTCTGATTCCTACTCTTTCACCGACTAGCTATTCCAGTCAAGCTAACTTTGGGCTCAATTCTCTCAACTTAAGACTTCATCATCTCGAAGGTCCCTTTGAACTCTCTGAAACACAGTAAAATCTCACCAATTCACTCTAAGTTAAAGAAAAATCATTCCAGTTTACTGAGCGGCCTAAGTTGCAGAATATTTAAGAAATATAGCTGGTTGTTTTCTTAAGCTTTTACACAATGTAACTGATAACTTGCCATATGATTTATAAAAACTAATAGAAGCTTTAACAGATAAGGAATATTTGTGTTGTTTACAAACATTCTTACAAACAACACAAACATTCTTTTAAAAACAAGGCTCTCACAAAAGTGGTCCTTAAAAACAATTCTTAGCTTCATTATAAACTAAGTTAAACATGTCTTCTTTTTTATGTCTTTTTTTTTGGGGGGGGGGGGGTTAGGCAGGGGTTAAGTGACTTGCCCAGGGTCACACAGCTAGTGTCAAGTGTCTGAGTCCACATTTGAACTCAAGTCCTCCTGACTACAGAGAAGGTGCTCTACCCACTGTACCACCTAGCTGCCCCTAAACATGTCTTCTTTACACTGTTAAAAGCTACTTACCAATTCTTTTCCCCAGATAGTATGAAGGTAAACTTCTGCCCAATCAACAAAATGCAAATTCTAAATTAGCAAAGCCATAAATTAATAAGAACTTCCTGAAGGTTCACAGAATGACACCAAGAGTAAAACACTCCTTTACCACCAAGTTTCAGCTGTGTTCTCCTTCCCCCAATATGGCTCCCTTGTCCCATTGCTCCAGAAAGCTCTATCTTGAGGAAAGGCCCAGCCCAGCCAATTTTAATTCCCAAGGGTTCATCATTATGGCCAATACAAGTACCTTCTCCTGGGTCCATCCCCTCCCTCCAACTGCTTTTCAGCTTCCTTTTAATATGTTAACTTCCACCATTAGAATAAAAGCTCCTCGAGGGCAGGAACTGCTACACACACACACACACATACATACACACACACACACACACACACACACACACCACACACACACACACACCACACTTTTTTTTTTTGCTTCTACTTGCATACCCAGTGCTTAGTATAGTGTTTGGCACAAAGTAAGTGCTTAATAGGACAGTTAAGTGGATAGAGCACCAGGCCTGGAGTCAGAAAGAGCTGAGTTCAAATCTGGCCTCAGACACATACTACCCATGTGACCCTGGGCATGTCACTTAACCCTGTTTGCCTCAGGTTCCTCATCTATAAAATCAGCTGGAGAAGGAAATGGCAAACCATTTCAGTATCTTTGCCAAGAAAAATAAAAACCTAGATGGGGTCACAAAGAGTTGGACACTACTGAAAAAAACAAACAACATAATGCTTGCAGACTTGACTTAAAGATACTAAGATAGACAATGATTTGCTCAAGATTGTTCTTAACTAACAATGCTGAATTCAAACTTCGTGCTCTAATACTTAAGTCATTTAGTGATTCTATTCTGCCAAACTTAACTATGAGTTATAGTTATAGCTTTATTTCCCCAAGATATAGCTTGATTTTCCTTGCTAAAATAAGAGAGACTCAGGAAAAGATATAAATAATCTAGTGACCTATTCAAATATATCACAGCATAGATAAAAATGAGCTTTCCACTGTGATTCATTCTTTTTCCTAAGAAAAGCAACTGAAAGGTATTGTTTATTGAGTATGCCCAAGAGGACAAATAGAAAGAGACATAAATAGGTCAGAAAGATCGGGAAGTATAAGCACAAAACTTCCCTAAATATTTCTGGGGAAACAAATCAGAGTGTGACAAATACACCTAAAGGGTGATAGGTTTAGGGGACCATGGGACACAGATTCAGCCTAAGAATATATATTTTTAAATGTCCTTAGTCCCTGGACTAAGGTCATGCTTAATTCTCAATTAAAAACCACTCATCCAAGCTTAAAACAGCCCCGAAAATCTGGAACTGATGATTAATCATCCCAATAGTACATTTTCATTGTTACTAATTAAACTCATTATATGACAATAAATCAAATGCCTTCCTCTTTCCTTCGTTTTTAATAAAAGTTTAATGGATGAAATATTCTTCAGTAGAATTTTTTTATCCTTATGCTTTGGGGTCTGACATTAACTCATTATTACCTCGGGCCCCTGTGGCCTAACTAAAGGCATTAACTGAGGAAATGATGAGATACACAGAATGACAGCTCACAGCCCCTAAGTTTCTAAACTACCACCATGCTGACTACCCCCAAAGTGTGGGACAATGAATAATCATATAAAAATTAATTTATATGAAATATAATGAAGAATAATATATATGAAATATCAAGACACCAAGAAAAAAAAATAAAGGAAAAACTGACAAAAATAGCTCTGTACTTCAGAATATAAAACAACTGGTTTCTAGATTTAGAAGGGAAAAAAGTAAGACACACCTGACTGCTTTAAACCATGTGCCTCCACACAGGAGCCTAAAGAATAAGTTGACTTTGGCAAAGTTCCACACCTTGCCAGAAGGCCAAGTTTCAGAAACTAAATACCTTGCTGAGTCTCCTAGCCCCAGGCTTAAGGGTGAGAATTGAGAACTCAATAGTTTCTGAAACAATATCCTTCCTACATCCACATCTTCCAAGGATAACTAATGACCTATGCTGACATAGAAAAAGGAATTTAAAGAAGAAATTCCAAATATTTTTGACACAGCCTTTCCCCTGTTCTGGAAGAGTTAAGTCACTTAATTTTGGAACTCCTGGTGACTGTGCTGTTCTCATCGCTGACAGTCCAATATATCTAGCCCTCCCAAGGTCTCTGACCACGCTTCTCTCTGTCATCTTGCAATGCAGCCCTGAGCACACCATCCTGCCCTGGCTTTCTAAATCATTCCCTGGGATCAGTATTCAAATTAACACTACCACTACTTCTGGAAAGAGCCATTCAACCCTTAGCCCTATGATTCCAATTCACTCACCATTCCAGTAACTTTTTTAACTAAAATACTCTTCCCTAGTCATAACTCCCCCAACTAGAATTCAAACTCATAGTAGGCAGGGATTGTCTCTCTTTTATAGCTATATCCCCAACACTTAGCACAGTGCCTTCATAGTATGAGCTTAATTCATGCATTCACTCCTGATCTCCAAACCTTGAGAGATACCAGACCAGAATGCAGTAGGTTTTCATTCATATAGAGTCAATCAGTCTCAACACATAAAGGTATGTGCAACTTGCTAAATTTAAATCTCCCTGTATATTTAGTCCCTCATAAGAGAAGCAGTGTGGTGTAGATAAAGTTGTTGTTCAGTCCTGTAAGATTGTGACCCCAATGGAGATTAAACTTGGCAAAGATACTGAAGTGGTTTGCTATTTCCTTCTTCAATTCATTTTGCAGATGAGGAAACTGAGGTAAATAGGATTAAGTGACTTGCCCAAGGCCACCCAGCTAGTATTTGAGGCCAGATTTGAACTCAGGTCTTCCTGATTCCAGGCCCTGTGCTCTTTCCACAGCACCAGTAGATAGAGAGCCAATCTCAAAAGCCAGGACCATGTGGGTTCAGGTCCTACCTCTGGTTATGTGACCCTGGGCAATTCATTTAACCTCTCAGTGGCCTAGGCAACTCACTAAAATATATATGTAGCAGAGAAAGTGCTGACCTGTGTTGGTACAGGGAATTCTTTATATAAATGAAATTACAGGTCTATTCCTTGTTTCTACATAGACTCTCTGAGATATCACATTAATAATTATCCCAATGTCCTTGTGACCTGGAATGCAAGTACCAATAAAAAGATTGGCTTTAGGTGAAAGGGAAAGTTTGGATACAAAACAGACTCTCACTTCCAATGCTAAGACTACAACACCTGGTTGCATAAATTAGGCTGCCAACTTCAGAATAGTAAGGGCCCAAGTCAGAGTGTTATGTTAAGGAACAAACGATTTTTGATGAAGCCAGTGAAGGGATTAACTTTTCCCATTATCAGTTTAACGTCAATGTTAAGGATATATATATATATATATATATATATGTATGTATGTATGTATGTATGTATGTATGTATGTATGTACATGTATATATGTATATAGCTGGATTACTTTTCTTAAAGAGAAGCGTTTCGATCAGACAAAACAAATGCCTGGGTTGTTATTTGAGTGTACATCTGTATTTCTGTTAGAGGAAAACTAAAGCATAGTCTCATCCTGGTGATGACAGGGGACTCATTCTGTAAATCCAGCAGTTCCGGGGACACCATCATCACTATCAACTCCTGAGATACCTTCTTCAGGATTGCAAAACCTCAGCTGACAAAGGGAACAGAAATGAACGCCTCCACGCTCACTTTCAGGTCGTCACCTTCCTCCCCCTCCCCCATTCTCCACCTCCTACGTCTGACAAGAAAAAAAAAGAAAAGAAAAAAGCCTGGCGCTCTGGTTTGAGCCCTGCACCCCATCCCCCATTCGGCTCCGCAGAAAGTGCTGGGGAAGAGGAAACCTTGAGTCTTGGGGTTCAGACCTTGCCTGGCTCCTGCGTCCCGGCCGAGCACCGGTCACCAGCTGGTTGGGGCGGCAGCCGCGGCGGCCCCTGACGCTGGTGCTGACCCTGGTGCTGGGGCGGGTGCTGAGGCTGATGCTGGTGCTGAGGCTGATGCTGATGCTGATGCTGAGGATGCTGGGGCTGATGCAGGCGCCACGCCTGGGCCCCTCACACCGTTTCCTCCAGCCGCAGCCGCTCGCCCCATCCCGCTCCCGGGCACGCACATCCACCCAGGACTCTCTCAAACATGAACCCTATTTCCTGGGGTCCCTTTCCCCGAACCTGGTCAACGAGAGGACCCCGCGAGAGGCGCGGGGAGGTGCCCGTGTCCCCAGGACACGCCGGCCGCCGGCGACCCCCAGGACCCGGCTTCTGCTGCCTCTACTTTCCTCAGCCCGGATCTCCGCTCCTCCTCCCCACTGAGGCGGGGCACTACACCCTGGGGTCTGCCCGGCTTCCTCCTCCTCTTTCCCCGCCCCCCGCCTGAAGGTGATGTGAGGGGCGGGGGCGGGGTGGTCCAGGAGACCTGTCGCCTTACCTGGGAGCTTGAGCGCACGGGACAGCACGGTCGCCATAGCTGAGGGTACTAACGCGCGTGCGCAGAGCCCCGCAACCCGACGGGAAATGAAGTTCCCCGGAGGCCGAGGCTTAGGGGGAGCGTGGGGCTGGGCTCTGCGGAGAAGAGCTCAATTGCAGTCTAAGAGCTTGTAAGCCGCTGCATCTCAGGGTCCCTCCGAAGGGATCTCTGAGCACAGCCTTTTACAGCGAAACAGGCTCTGACTGTAAAAGGCACGGTACTTAAGCATGCTATTAAATGTGGGCCCAGCAGCGGTCTACCCCCGCTTCCCCCTTCCTCCTCCCCTCTTTTTTCTCCTCCCATCCTCCTGCCTTTTTCCCCTCCTCTTTCTCTCCTCCTCCTCCTGTCCTCCCACCCTCCTCCCCTCCTTCCTACCTTTCCTCTCCCTCCCCTTTCCCCTCCTCCCTCCCCCGTATCCTCCTTCTCCCCTCCCTTCCCAGGTGGATCTGGCAGTGGTTCACCTCCACCTCCCTCTTCCTCCCCTACACTCCCCTCTCTCCCCTCTCTCCCCTCTATCTCCTTCCTCCTTTCCTTTTGTTCATCCTTGCCTCTTCCTCTTCCTTCCCTTTTCTCCTCTTCCTGCCCTTTTCCCCTCTTCCTGCTCTTCCCCTTCTTTCTCTTCCTTCTCCCTTCTGCTCTTTCTCATTTTTCGCCTCCTCCACCCTCTCCCCCCCTTCCTCCTACACCCGATTCTTCGCCACTCCTCTTTCCCTTCCTCCTCATCTTCCAATTTATACACACATACACACACACACCTCTATAGATACATGGGTCTGAACTATCCTCTCTCCAAGCTGACTAGACAATTTCCCTGGTCCTGGGCCAAGACAGAGCAAGTGGCAGCTGGGCATACACAGAAAAGGCCTGGTATTTTCTAGGCTGCAGGTTCTTTGGGTGTAATCTCCCTCTCTCCCTCCCCCATGACATCACACACTTACCACTTTGTTTCTCTTACACGGCAGCCTGGACATTTTTCCAGAGGGAAACAGATATGGGAGAGTCTAACACCAGCTTTGTGTTCCCTACTTCCATTCAGTTAACCTGGAGGTTGAGATCACCCTAACCTAACTTCACCCTATGAGCCTGAGTAGCATTAGGTTTTATTTGGAAAGTTATAGACCCACTGCAAAAAAAAGAAAAAAGAAAAGAAAAGAAAAAGAAAATCAGTCTCACAAGACAAAATGGTCTTCAATCTTGTGCTTCTTCAATGATGGAAGAATGTTAGAAATAGCCAGCATTTACATAATGCTTTAAGGTTTGCAAAACATTTTACATGTCTACATGCTGTCCTCACAACCTTAGCAGATACGTGCTATTATTATCCGTTTTTAACATATAAGGAAACTGAGGCATAGAAAGGGTTAACCGACTTGCCCAGGCAAACTCAGGTCTTCTTAAGTCCAAGTCCAGCATTCTATGCACTGGTCAAATAGTGCTAAAGGCACAATTTAGGCCACCCATCAACATTAACTTTGTTGCTTGTATTCTAAATGTAATATCCTCGGCAGCAGCCAATCAGTGCATATACTAATGTTGTTGTCTCTGTTTGGGGTTTTCTTGGCAAAAATACTGGAGTGGTTTGTCATTTCCTTCCCTAGCTCATTTTACAGATGAAGGAACTGAGGCAAACAGTTATGTGACTTGCCCAGGGTCACGGACCTAGTGTCTGAGGCCATGTTCAAAAAAGTCTTTCTGATTCCAAGGCCAGTGCTCTATCTACTGGGCCACCCAGATATCCCAAACCAAATCGTATTAATCATGACATTCTTGCTATAAACCAGAGGGAAGTGGCAACTAAATTGGAAAATCATTAAGAGTCTTCTTGGAGAGGCAATAAAGGAGTTGATAGTGTTGCTTCCATTCTGCACCCAAAAGCAATTATGAAACTTCATTTCATTTCATGGCCAACTCATGTCGTAGCAGTCACGATTTAAGGGAGGTAAATCCTCAAGCAGAGGGTCAGCCCGTTGAAGGGATGTATGTAGATAAATAAGATCTAGAACACCCAATTTTACCACCTCCAAGAATGACTGCCATTTCCACCTTTGGGCAGAGCAGGAGGAGGGCTTTGACTGGGCATTGACTCCTCCACTCTCTAATCTCCAAGAAGAGTATTGGGCTGGAATTACATCCATCTATTACACATCAAATATTTGCAGTCTATGGGTACAATGATCTTTTAGGGGTTTAGAATAAAAGCCACTTCCCCTGGTTGCTCTAAAAGGAAGGCTGGTAGCTTACTCTCAGCCAGTTTACTCACTCCCACCAAATGCTTGTTACACAACAATTGTGGATAGTGAATAAACACAACCATGGACTTTCTACTGAGCTATGATCATTCTTCTCCAATTATCTCACATTTAGCATGTCCAAAACAGAACTCATTATCTTCCCCTCCAAACCTTCCTCCCTTCCAAACCTCCTATTGCTATAGAATGTGCCCTTTCTCCCAGTAACACCCAGCCCCATAACCTCAATATCATCCTGGAATCCTCACTCTCTAATACACATCCCACATATTCAATATATTGCCAAATAACTCTTTTAGCTGGTCTCTCTACCTCAAGGCTCTATCCACTCCAGTCTATCTTC
The DNA here is from genome assembly GCF_003287225.1 of Phascolarctos cinereus. Classification (NCBI taxonomy): domain Eukaryota; kingdom Metazoa; phylum Chordata; class Mammalia; order Diprotodontia; family Phascolarctidae; genus Phascolarctos; species Phascolarctos cinereus. The sequence goes on from NW_027555514.1 coordinate 188,932,199, forward strand.
CATCAAGCTGCCAAGGTGATTTTTCTAAACCATATGTCTGATAATACCTCATGTGCCTCACTGTTGGAAAGTTAGTCATTGTTCATGATAATATGATACTTATGACTATATTATATAATAAAAATTATGATACTCCCTAAATCAATTTGTAGCTTTGATGTTATACTCATCAAATTATCAAAGAGTTATTTCTTAGAGCTAGATAAAATAATGAAATGAATTTGTAAAACTGAATGGTCTAGATTAGAATATCAATGGAAATGATGTAAAGAAGTAGAATTAAAGAAGAAATAGCCCTCCCTGGACCCTAATTACATTATTAAATAATAATGATCAATTTGGTACTAGTTTTTAAAAATTGAGAAGTAGATCAATGGAACAGACTAGATAAATAAGAATCAAAGAGTCAACTCAGTAGCCCTGTGTTCCTAAACCAAAGAATATAAATTACTTGTGAAATAATTCTTTTTGACAAGAATTTCTGGGGAAACTTAAAAACTAGTTGACAGAAATTACATTTAGACCCACATCTTATACCCTATGCCACAATTACAAAAGGATATGGCAAATATGAAAGGGCACATCATTGAAAAATTAGAGGAAAATAGAGGGAGGCAATTCTCATAGCTATGACTTGGGGGGAAATTTTTAACCAAACAAGAGGTCAAGTATATCACAGAAGATAAAACACACAATTCTGATTGCATGAAATTAAAAATATATATATTTCATGAACAAAATCAATGCGCCTAGGATTGGAAGGCAAACTGATGATTTAGGGGGAAAAATCATTGCATAAAATATCTCAGATAATGGTTTTATAACAAAGTATCTAGAGAATTAATACAAATATATAAGATAATAGAGTCATTTCTCAGTAAATAAGTGGGCAAAGTTTGGACAAACAGTTCTTAAAAGAATTGCAAATTTTTTTTAATACTAAATTTATTTATTTATTTATTTATTTGTAGTTTTACAACATTCACTTCCATAAGATTTTGAGTTCCAAATTTTCCCCCCATCTCTCCCCTCACCCCACCCCAAGACAACATATAAATTGATATAGGCTCAACATGTGCATTCATATTAAACCTATTTTCACATTAGTTATGTTGAAAAGAAGCATTAGAACCAATGGGGGAAACCATGAAAAAGAGGAAACAAAAATGAGAGAGAGCAAATAATATGCTTCAATCTGCATTCAGACTTCATAGTTCTATTTCTGGATGTGGACAGCATTTTCCACCATGGGTCTTTTGGAGTTGTCTTAGATCTTTGCATTGCTAAGAAGAGATAAGTCTATCAAAGTTAGTCATCACACAATATGGCTGTTACTATGTATGATGCTCTCCTGGTTCTGCTCACTTCACTCAGCATCAGTTTATATAAGTCTTTCCAGGTTTTTCTGAAGTCTACCTGCTCATCATTTCTTATAGGACAATAGTATTCCATTACATTCATATACCACAGTGTTCAGCCTTTCCCCAATAGATGAGCATCCCCTCAATTTCTGATTCTTTGCCACCACAAAAAGAGCTACTATAAATATTTTTGTACATGTGGGTCCTTTTCCCATTTGTATGATCTCTTTGGGATACAGACCTAGAAGTGGTATTGCTGGGTCAAAGGGTATGCATAATTTTATAGCCCTTTGGGCATAGTTCCAAATTGCTCTCCAGAATGGTTGAATCAATTTACAACTCCATCAACAATGCATTAGTGTTCCAATTTTCCCACATCTTCTCCAACATTTATCATTTTCCTGTTTTGTCATGTTAGCCAATCTGATAGGTGTGTTATAGTACCTCAGAGTCGTTTTGATTTGCATTTCTCTAATCGATACTAATTTAGAGCATTTTTTATATGACTATAGATAGCTTTAATTTCTTCCTCTGAAAACTGCCTGTTCATATCCTTTGACCATTTATCAATTGGGGAATGACTCATATTCTTATGAATTTGACTCATTTCTCTACATATTTTAGAAATGAGGCCCTTATCAGAGACACTGGTTGTGAAAATTCTTCCCCAGCTTTCTGCTTCCTTCTAATCTTGGTTGCATTGGCTCTGTTTGTGCAGAAACTTTCAAATTTAATGTAATTGAAGTTATCCATTTTGCATTTCATAATGTTCTTTATATCTTGTTTGGTCATAAATCCTTCCCTTTTCCATACATCTGACAGGTAAACTATTCCTTGCTCTCCTAATTTGCTTATAATTTCATCCTTTATGTCTAAATCGTGTACCCATTTTGACCTTATCTTGGTATACAGTGTAAGATGTTGGTCTATGCCTAGTTTCTGCTCTGTTGTTTTCCAGTTATCCCAGCACTTTTTGTCAGATAGTGAGTTCCCATCCTAAAAGCTGGAGTCTTTGGATTTATCAAACAGTAGGTTACTATAGTAATTGACTACTGTGTCTTGTATACCTAACCTATTGCACTAATTTGCCACTCTATTTCTTAGCCGGTTCCAAGTAGTTTTGATGATTGCTGCTTTATAACACAATTTAAAATCTGGTATGGCTAGGGCACTTTCCCTTGCATTTCTTTTCATTAATTCTCTTGATATTCCGGACCTTTGTTCTTCCAGATGAATTTTGTTATTATTTTTCTAGCTCTATAAAATAATTTTGGTAGTTTGGTATAGCACTGAATAAGTAAATTAATTTAGGTAGAATTGTCATTTTTATTATAATAGCTAGGTTTACCCACGAGCAACTAATGTTTTTCCAATTATTTAGATCTACTTTATTGTGTGAAAAGTGTTCTGTAACTGTGTTCATACAGTTCCTGAGTTTGTTTTGGCAGGTGGACTCCCAAATATTTTATAATGTCTACAGTAACAGAATTTCTCTGTCTATCTCTTGCTGTTGGGCTTTGTTAATAATATGTAGAAACGCTGATGATTTATATGAAGAATTGTGAATTATTAACCATATGAAAAATTATTTAAAGTTAATAAGAAAGACAAATTGAAATAACTCTGAGATTTTATCTCACACTAAGCAAATTGGCAAAGATAACAAAAGATGAAAAGAATCACTATGGGGAAACAGACACATTTGTTGGTGGAGCTCTGAATTGATCCCACCGCTTTGTAAAACAATTTGGAATTATAGAGAAAAGGTGACTAAAAGGCCCATATCCTTTAAACTAGAGATCCCACTGTGAGGTACATATCCCAAGAAGGACAGAAACACATGAGAAGAGTATATATATCACAATATTCATAGCAGCCCTTTTTGTGGTAGCAAAGAACTAAAAATAAAATGGGTGTCCATTGATTGAGGAATTATTAAACAAACTGAGGTATATTAATATAATGGAATTTTATTAAATCATAAGAAATTATAGAACATATAGGCTTCTGGGCTTACTCTAAATCATTAGTTCCTAACCTTTTTTGTTTCATAGATTCCTTTTGCAAACTGGTGAAATCTATGGACTCCTTAGAATAATATTTGTAGCTTAAATTTATAATTGAAGGAAATGCCAAATTTCAAATGAGCTAACCTATGTAAAATGCTTTGCAAACCCTAAAGCACTATATAAGTGCTAGCTATTGTTATTATTTCAGTTAGAGGTTAATGAAAGTAAGGATGTAAAATTTTTTCCCAGTCAGGTTGACAGATTCACCCTAAATTCACCCACAGATCCTTTGAGAGACCAGGTTAAAAAACCCTCTCTAAGGACTAGGCCCTCATAGCAATTTTCTACTCCATTATGCTCTTCCTACCTCAGCTCTGTGTAAAAATGTGTTGCACTTGGCAAATCAGAATGCATTTTGAATCCATTGTCCACCCAACACAGAAAAATTCTCTGGGATCCCAGAAAAGCATTCCATTATAATGCTTATATTTCCTTTCACCTGTTTCTCAAGTGCTATAGGGGAAAAGTCTCAAAGCAGTCAATGTGTCACAGGTGTTAGGGTCCCATGTATACAGGAAATTACAATTTTCCCCTAAATAAAGTTAAACAGATTCAACAAACAAAGAATATTTCTTATCAGATTGCTGCTTACTTAGAACTTAACAAAAGTTTATCTAGGTACTTTAAATGGCCTTCCCCAAACCAAAGGCAATAAAAATAAGAAAAAGACAAAGAAAACCAAGTTTCCTATCTCAGAAGGCAGCCTACTTACAGAGCTTTCTTTCCACCCCAAGAAGCTTTCCTTGTAAGGATTTAAGACCTGGAGTCAACCAAAAGTCACACTTGCACCTTCAGGTAAAAACGACACCAAACTGGCATGTGTTTATGCAGCAACACTGACCAGGTGTTTAAACAAAGTGGCACTGTTGAAGTGGGGAGGGGAATTAGAGAACTTCACTGCTCCCCTAAAGGTACCCACACTTGATGGGTATAAACTATTAAAATTCTTTGGATTAAAAATCTTCTTCAGGGATTCTTGAAACACATAGAGAATCCAACAGGGAATGTACAAAGTCTCTAGGTGTTCCTTTCTATGCAAGACAATCAAATCCTCTTGGTCCCTGAAATAACATAGCCCTCAAATTTTCTCCTTGGAAAAGGAATTTTATTCTAAACCCAAGCAACGATGAGACAAGCAGTCTCTATTTGAGAGGAAAGAAAATAAGATCAAATAAGGCCTAAACACATGTTGAGTTCCCAAAGAGATTAAGTACTTGGGCTTAATTTCTCAGGGTTTCTAGGCTCTCAGTCAAACTTTGTCCTATGAACCCACAGTCCATAGGAATCTCACAGGTAAGCAAGGAGTTTATATCAGTTTAAAAGGGCAGGGAAACAACCTTTATGAGCTAAGGTCCAATATTTTATAGATCCAAAATCCATAATTTTCATATTAGCTGACGTGCTAATACTGAGCACAATAATACAACAGAAATCATTATATAGGTGTTCAAATAAGCAAGTTATCACAGAGCAATTGTCACAAGGAAATATCCAGAAAACTGACTTTGCAATTTACAGCTTAGTGTAAAAGACGGGGAAAATTTTTTAATTTTTCTCTAGTGGATCCCTCAAACTAGGGATTTTAATAAAGACTCCAGGTAGAGAATACTCCAAGCTGGTTCTTACAAATGCAAAGGCACCAAAATGCTTCCAGGTAAAGCCTGACATATAGCACAGTGAGGCTCTAGATTTATCCCCCAAACCCACAATCACACTGGCAGATCAAAGCTCCTGTTCCCCTCGAAAGTCATTATCCTACACCCATTATATTCCTGCCAATGTCAAGTTAAGATCTCCTCAATATTACCTAAGCGGTAATTAATGCTCCCATATCATTTTGGCCAATTGACCTTTCAATATCAAATCAAAGGACTGTTTGCTGAAAAGGTATAGTAATAAACAAAGTTTAAAAAGAAACCTCTGATGGGAGCCCATTCTCCTTTACCAACATTCCCCCCACCACTCCCAAATTCATTTCTAGATGTAGCATAATCAGTGGACAAGCTGTTCCCTTGCTTGAAGGCCATAGCTTCTGGGTTGATTAATTGCTGGACTGAATCAAGCACATTGCTCCTCGCTAACATTAATAGCTAGCATTTATATAGCACCTACTATGTGCCGAACATTTTACAGTTATTACCTTCTTTGATCCTCACAACAACCCTATGAGACAAGTGATATTATTATCCCTATCTCCATTTGAAGAAACTAAGGCAGACAAAAGTTAAGTGACTTGCCCAAGGTCACACAGTTAGTAAGTGTCAGAGGACGAATTTGAAGCTACGTCTGCCTGACGCCAAGCCCGTTACTCTATCTATATGGCACTATCTGGCTCATGCTTCAATGAGGCCAGTGGCTAAGGCTACTAATAAACTTTGTTTTGGGACACTCTGGTGGCTGTTCCAACCTTTTCAAGCTCACAAGGTTATAACCTAGTGCATTTTGTTTCTGATATTCATTTAAGTATATTTAAGTACTCATTTAAGTTTCTGATACTCCCTTAAGATCAGGAAGACTAAACAAGATGGAATCATATAGACAAAAGTCTATATTCACAATCACATGGTATCCAGGTGGGGAGAAGAAGCAGCCAGCAGCAGGCAGAAGGCCACTTCCACTTTTGCCATTGCTACCTCTCTCCTCAACTGCAGGATCACGGAAGTTCTTATATTCCTTAGTACCAGAAAAGAGAGGGCTCTTCTGCTCATCTGAGCCTTTTTTGTATACATGTGCAGTTCTGTCTCAATACAGAGTTAGAACACTTTTCATTACCACACAGTAAGCTGACCAAAACAAATGAATAAACAAAAAACAAGTCATAGGGAGCCTGGGTACATCCTGAAGTGGAAAGGAGAAGAGCTCTCCATTACACATTTCTGAAAGTGGACTTCTCGAGCCTCCAAATGGGTAGACACCAGGGAGAGAATATTGCACAGGCTTTACTGGACCTTCATTGGCTGGTCCCCATCCCCCCACTTCCCTGCATTTACAAAATGATGAATAGGAGAAATTTAAAAGAACATAGGAAGAAATAGGGTAATAGATTTAGAGCTAGAAGGGACCTTAGAAGTCATCAAAATGGGTCTCCCTCATTTTTCAGATAAGGACTTTAAGGCCCCCCAAGAGATAAAGTGATTTGCCCCGGGTCACATTGCTAGGAAATATCTGAGGCAAAATTTGAACATAGGTCTTTTTGACCACAAGAACAACTAGATGGCAAAATGGGTAGAGTACCAGGCCTGGAGTCAGAAAGACTTGCGTTCAAATCTGGCTTCAGATACTTACTAGCTATATGACCCTGGGCAAGTCACTTAATCCTGTTTGCCTCAGTTTCCTCATCTGTAGAATGAGCTAGAGAAGGAAATGGCAAACCCTTCCAGTTGATCTTTGCCAAGTAAACCCCAAATGGGGTCAGGAAGAGTTGGAAACAACTAAAATGAACAACGACAATAGAGACTGTGATCAGCCCAAGATCCTTCAGATCATGAGGAGCAAGGCCAGCATAACAGTAGTCTTCCCATTCCAAAGTCAATACATTTCACCGTACCATGCTACCTTTCTACTGGAAGGCCACAGATTTTCATTTCCAGATACACTTTCTAATAGAGCAGGAGCGCATTGATTCTAGTCCACAAACCAATGTTTACATCCTGCAACCCTTCTTAAGGGTATAATATATTGTCTCGCCTCTAAGCTTTTAAACCTAAAGCTTCTTCCTAATAAATCCCTCACTGGAACAGATTATGTTTGAAAGTAATACAACAAACACAAGGCAGACATATGGAGGTCATCAAAGAATTTGGTCTGTGTTTACCATATACCATATATTAACACTTTGGATTACATTTATTGATTTTTTTTTTGAGTCTCAAAGGGGAATTTAATTAAAATACCAAAATTATTATACCACTCACATAGCATATGTAGTATACTGACTTCATTTGGGGCAGGCCTAATACCAGCACCCATTAGTTCAGGTTTGTTTTGGGTACAAAATGAATCATTCATAAGTCACTGAAGTTAGCAAAAGGAGGCCTACTTAATCTTAATATAGCAAGGATGTGGAAGAAAGACACAGAGGTGCTTAGCTTCTATGGACAGGGTTCCTCTTATTTACCTATGGAAAGGTGTTTCACATAATCTTCTGACTTCTACCAAATCCAAAGGGCTTCAGTTCCACATAGATGGAATTTTTTATTCCTTTAAATGAACAAGAATCTGAGTCAAGGGAAGTAAGGCATAGTCAGGTAGATCCTGGGATCAGCTAGTGGTTCAGTGAATTGAGTGCCAAGCCTAGAATCATGAAGATATGTCTTCGTGAATTCAAATCTGGCCTCAGACATTTATTAGCTGTGTGACCCTAGGCAAGTCATTTAACCCTGTTTGTCTCATCTGTAAAATGAACTAGAGAAGGAAATGGCAAACAACTTCAGTATTGTTGCCAAGAAAACCCTAGATGGGGTCATGAAGACTAGGACATAACTGAAATGACTAAACAAGGGAAATATTTTCTCTGTTGTAAGGATAGGGAGAAGCTCTGGTAGATATTGCTCCTATCACATACTATCCCCATAGTGACAAGGTCTTAAGGATCTCCTAGAGGACTTTTCATGATTTAAATGCTTTCAGGGGTTTTACTGGACAATCCTCCTGGCAGAGACAGCACCAGGGGGAAAAGAAAAAGAAAATGAAAACTCACAGCCCCACCTCAGCACAAAAATTACCATAAAGAAAAAGAATAAAGCAAAAAGAAATGTGGACAACAAAAGCCAGAAAGCCTAGACTTTTTCTTTCCCACTTGGAGGGACCAAATCTCGATGATATAACTCATATGATAGATAATGTCAGATCTTTGAAGTTCACAATGGACTTCCCCATGTAGGAAAGTGAAGGTGAGCCAATGAGCCAATAAACAAATGAGGCAGAACAGTACCAGGAACAGATGACGACACCTCTAATATGCTACAGATTCTTCTCCTGAAGACAAAGCAGAGTGGTAACAGTGAGCAGGAACAGCTCCAAAAACATCAGAGCACTGATAATGACCATTCTGGCACAGTGGTAAAGTGGCAAAAAGGTCGTAAGCCTCTTGCACCCTACCTGTTGTAGGATCTAAGCTGATGGACCAAGATTCTCCCAATAAATACCACCACCCACTCAGCATTCTCCGGCTCACACACAAAAACTTCCCCCTCCCTAAGAGCCACAATAATGGAATGATATGAAATCTTTGCCCCCTTACAAGCCTCTGTGGAGGGGCTGTCCCCTTTTTCCATGAGGGCTAAATAAAGACTCTCCTTCACCCTTATCCAGTGGCTAAGAATTACTACCAACTAAGGTATTTACTTTCTTCCAAGTAAATACTCGTTCACCATAGTTATGTAGTGACAATTTCATCTCACCTACACTACTAGAAAGCAAGGCACACCCCAACAATATTACCCTTTCTTCCACAAAATCTTTTCTGGGAAGGGGTTTTCCAAACCATCCTAAAGTAAAGAAAGTCTATTGAGGAGGACTTGATATATTTCTTCAAGATATATGGAGACCTTTGAGGGGATAAGGACTTTGAAGCCAAGACAGTTCTGAGCTGGGAAGAAATAAGGAAGGGCTAGGGAGCATCAGACAAAACAGTCCAATCCTATTAGGTAAGCCTCCCTGGAGACAGGATTCCTGAACACACTGGACTGGAGAGCCTTTCATCTTCCTAGGCTGGCACTGATTCATCATAGACACAGCTTCTGAGAGGCTAGGTGTGTCACCTGAGCAGTCAGGTTCATGATGATACCATTGTTGATGAGCAGAAGCGAACTTCTTATTGAAATAGAAGAATGCCATCTTGCCAACTGGGGACATACTGAGGATCACTTATTTGGGTTAGAGGCACCAGCTGGTCCAAGGAACCCCAATCAGCAGGAATAACTACATTGCCCTGAGTGAGATGGCTTATACTGTCCTGTGTCCAGGACAATATATTACCCTCATCCAGTGTCCATTACTCCCCATTACACAATTACTGCTGCTTTTGTAATGCCTGCAACTTAGTTGTTTAGTATATATCTCTGGTGGGTGCTACTATGCCCCCAAACAGCTATAAAGAGTGGAAAAGAAGACATCAGCAAAATTCCTCCATCAGTCTTGACTCAAAAAGAAAGAACTTTTGACTGTCTAGTCCTATTCTCTCCAGCTACCAGATCACTTTGCCAGACCTATGGCCACTATCTAGGAACTGGTATAAATGAAAATCTTTTTTTCACCCCTCAAGTGCCTCTCACATGCCAGCCATACAGCTCAACAAGCCCTATTCCAGTTAAGTGGCAGGGACAGCTAGGTGGTGTAGACTCATCCTCCTGAGTTCAAATCCGGCCTTATCCATTTACTAGCTGTGTGAACCTAGGCAAGTCACTTAAAGCTGTTTGCTTCAGTTTCCTCTTCTATAAAATGAGCTGAAGATGGAAATGGCAAACTGCTCTAGTATTTTTGCCGAGAAAACCCTAAACGGGGTCACAAATAGTCAGACATGACTTAAATGACTGAACACATTACCCTATTACCAGATTAGTAACTGCTGAAGTATAGTTGCATATGTCTCTCTAATGGTGAATGGAGCCATTGGTAAACCAGGAAAAAAATGGCATTCTGCAAGAGCCAAATTCTTACTAGTAGGGACCTACTGGGCCGGTGAAGGAGTTAGAGTTGCTGGATTATAGCATAGTCACCACCTGTTTGAGAAGGACACCAATGGGACCCAGATAAATAGCTTTGAATGGACCATTGCTATTTAGTAATAAAAGCCTATTGTATCCATCTTCTTGGGGAGGGTGGCATTTTGCATTACCCAATCCATTATAGGCAACTCTGGATAAGGGGTGATATATGACCGTGTATCATCTGTTCTAACACCCTCAGTCCAATTACAAGCAAATAACTATTTTTTAAAAGCAGTATAACAAACACTTTGGGAAACCTGCACCTCCTAAAGCCTAAGAATCACTTCTTCAGGCCACTCCTTGGGGTCAGTCAAAGTTTTCACTCCCCCAATCGTTATGGACAAAGACCATCTGAAAAAAGGGCCTTGCAGGATCATAAGGACCCAAGGGGAGATTCTGCTGGACAGTCTGCTTTAGATCTTCTATGCTATTAGCCTGTTCTGGGCCTCACTTGAAAGAAGCAGACTTGCTAGAGCTTGGAAAATGGAAGCCATATTGCGTATGGAGTTATATGGATTCTCAAAAACCTGAAAAGTCCAATAAGTTTCTGGACTTTTTTTCTTTAGATATTGTAAAAGTCATTAATTTATCCCAGGCTGTCCCTGAAATCTTCGTGTTTTCTCTATCCACTGTATTCTCCAAAACTTTACTAAGTAGGTTGGACACTGCATTTTCTTAGAGTTGGTTTTCCATTCCATATCCCTTACACAGACCACTATTCTATCTAGGGTCTCTGCCACCCTGGCCTCAGCTGGTCCAGTCAGTTTCATGTCATAAGCATAGTGTGTATATATATCTATATCTATATCTATATCTATATCTATATCTATATCTATATATACACATATATACATACATACATGTATGTGTGTATGTGTGTATGTATGTATATATGTGTGTATGTATGTATGTATGTATGTATGTATGTATGTATGTATATATGTATATATAATTGTCCAAAGGATGAAAGACCTCTTTCAAGTCTCTGCCTATCATAATGTGGCAGTATAAAGGAGTGCTCAGGTAGCCCTAGGGAAGGACAGTGAAAGTATATTAGACTCCTCGGGTAAAACAAAATTGTTTCTGACTCTTCTCAGCCATCAGAATGGATAAAGAGAACATTAACCCCAGATGACTCACCCTAGGACTTGGCTACCCAGCCTATGACATTGATGAGGTCAGGAACAATACTAGTGATGGACATGATGACGTGAAATCCATCATAAGCTGCCACAAAGCCATCTGCCTTCCTCATGGGCAACACAGAGTTGTAAGGGAATTTGCCATAATGAAATACTCCAGCTTCCTTCATCACTACCACTAGAGAAGAAATATCTTTCACTCCTGGGAACTCAATGTTGTTTGGGTCCACTACTACATGATATGGTTCAGGCAATTCCATTTGATCCTACCAACAATTATCTGAAAGGGCCCATATAGATTCCGATTCCCAAGAGCTCATGGTACTCCTTCTCTTTGTGATCTGCTCTCTATACCTTCCCTTGAGTAATCTGAGTGTGGCAGGAACTGTAGAGGATGCCTTAGGCTTATATGGACCTCAAAGGCCATAACTACCCTATTGCTAAATTTACCTGTATAGTTTTACTAGCGCTCCTGTGGGCTGGCCATCAATTGCTTTCCTATAACCCCTTGTTTCAGGATCCAACAACCAAAGCTCTCTCCAGGAGAGGGTGTCATTGCCCTATGATGCCCTAGCATTGTATCATGCCTTCTGCCCACTCCTCCACCCCCATTCTCAGAGAGCCTATTCATCCTAATATCAATATTTGCCCAAGCTACAAATGTAACAAAGTCCTGCTCAGATTTCACCAGTTCATCAGCTGATCTGTTGCTAAATCTTGAAGCCATTCTGGTGGAGCTCCACCAAGCTATCAAATCCAATTATCCCAGAGACAGGTTGGTCATTGAGTGTGGCCATAGAAAGAGGGGAACATAAATGCAAACTATGAAATTCATTTATTTCAAGAATTTCAGCCTTTCTCTTTCAGATAGCTATTTGGGAGTCAACTGCAAAGAGAATTCATCTTTATGGGGCCAGGTGCATATAAATCCCAATCTTGGCCTCGTAAAAAAGGAACCAAGGATATCCCTGTCTGAAACTTTAATAGATTTAGCTGACTATAACAATCAATCCTAAGATAGCACACCAAACGGATGGAAGTCAGCTGCATGGAGCATCTCAGCATTGGCTCCATTTAGATCACTTCAAGAAGCTGTACCTCCATTGACTCATCAGGTTTCTATTTGAACATGAAACATGAAACACACTCAGTTCCTTGGTAGAAGGCCTACCCACCCTCTGCTCTCTAACAGTAGGGAATCATTCTCTTCCAGGGAGTAGTAATAAGATAATTCTAGGATTTTAAATCACTAGTGGTGCTTCCCACATCTCTTCCCCGTAACTGGCTTCATTTCTCTGTCTCATGCCTCCAATCTCAGTGAAATACAGCTGACCCAGAGCTTCTGGAAATAGAGCATCTGGGCTGGTGCCCGTATGTTCCTCTCTGCCCATCTGGAAAGGAAAGTGATCCTTTCACTCTCAAGGCTACCAATTCTATTGGTTTCCCCTAGGCCTTCATTGCACAGTCCCTAAAGATCAAGAGCTCTGTCTTTAGCTCCTGAGTCAGTTCACTTTCAGATTTATTATGCCAACAATCCAACTTGTGCAAGATGGTTAATAGCAACCAGAGAATGCTGGGCTTCGTACTTTCTTTACCCTCTCGGGCAGCCTCCTCCAATAATCATTGAGCTAATTATTCTGGGTGAGCTAAAGATGACTCTTGTCTCATTGAGAGGACTCCTCAAACAGGACTAGCAGGGCACATGTTACAGATACTACTGCATGGTGTCTAATTGCCCCACCCTCCACATCTGCAATGCCCTTCCCCCAACTCAATCACAATCTGAGCCACAAGGCCATCTCACCTTGCTCTCAATTACCAACTACACCAAATATTAGGGGCAGGTCTGATGCCAGCACCCACTTAGTTTAGGTGCAATTTTGGGACAAAATGAGACACAATTCATTAAATAGTTGACAAAAAGAGGTTTATATAAGGCTAACATAGCAAGGATATACCACAAAGATAGAGCAGCATTTAAATACTTTAGACACAGCTCCCTTTATCCCTATATGGAAACATGTCTGGTTAGCAAAGCAAGATGTGATGATTCATGTAGTCTTTACACATTCACCAAGTCCAAGAGGCCCCAATTCCATGTGGGTGGGACTTTTTAAGGGGTAGCTAGGTGGTACAGTGGACAGAGTGCTGGGAGTGGAATCAGGAAAACCTGAGTTCAAATCTGGCCTCAGACTCTTACTAGCTGTATGATCGTGGGCAAGTCACTTAACCTCTGTTTGCCTCTGTTTCCTCAACTGCAAAATGGAAATGATAATAGCACCTTCCAGTGTTGTTGTGAGGATCAAATGAGATTTTTGTAAACCCCTTGGCAGAGTGCCTGGCATATAGTGGGTGTGATATAAATGCTAGCTATCATTATCATTATTATAATTTTGTGCCATAAGGTGATCAGGAAGCTGTATCAAAAGAGGCAGGGGTTAATTGGATCCTGGAGACAGCTCTGTTGCCAGGCATTAAGGCTTAAAGCTACACTAAGACTTTTGAGACACTCTGGATAGCACTTTTTTAAGGTTTACAAAGTGTTTTACATACATTATCTCATTTGATCCTCACAACAATCTGTAAAGTAGGTACTATCATTATTCTTTATAAATAAAGAAATTGAGGCTGAGAGAGGTCAAATGACTTTCCCAAGGTTACTTAGCTAGTAAGTAAACTCAAGGAACATTTGGGATTGGTCAAAATAATAGAATTGAGAGGGAGTTGAGGGAAAGAGAACAGAATCACATTAAGGCAAGAAAAACAAACTGCAAATGCTAAGTGATATCTTAAAAGAGCAGGGAGACAGAGATGGAGACACAGAGAGAGACAGAGACAGAGAGACAAAGAGATAGAGACAGACATAAAAAGGCAGAGAGATACATAGATATATAAGATAAATGTAGGAAGACTATCTAAATATATAGACAGTGCTTGTGGGTGGTATGGCTATAAAGGATTTGCGATCCAATCTGGCTCAACCTGTTTCTAAGGAGCCTGCCTTTTCTCCTTTGTGGGATGTAGGAGAAAGTCTGCACCAACACCACCAGAAGCCTAGCTGGGAGAGGAAAAGGCAGAATCCAGGTCTGTTGAGACTAAGGGATCTCTCCTCAGTCTCTAAAATGGCTTAGATTAGATTTGTCTCTGCTGTCCCTCAAATATCTCTAACATAAGGGTGCTAGTCCAGGTTCAAAAGGAAAACCACTTACCTTATTATCTTTCAAGGAGAATGATAGTCCTTATCTAAATTTTCTAATTTAGCCACTTTCCACCAAATACAAAAGATCGCCATGAATAAAAAAATAGCAAGTAAACTCATTTATCCAAGCAAAACAGCAAACAGAAATCAGAGAATTTCTACAGATTAGGATATACTAAAGAATACACAAGAGTAAGTGAGTTCTTCCTTTGGAAATAAGGTAAGGTCTCCACCCAAACCAGAAGATTGAGAAAGATCTCAAGTAGGAGAGTCTACTAGTCAAGTAGTGTCTAGAGTTGTGAGACCCGGAGTTGTAGCCACATGATGGGGTTACTTTTCCATACATATAGGAGGCTCTGCAGGTTCCAGTCTACCATTCAAACATCCATGCCTCTCTTTCTCTCTGAATCACCTTCCACAAGGTCATTGAAGTGTCTTCCCCTAACTGAAGTCCTTTACATGGTTAGGAAGCACTGTACTCAGCATTCTCTCAAGTAATCAGAAGTCACATCTCCCTCCAGAAAGGCAGTGCAGGAGTCACAGGACTATCTGCCCAAGGAGGTATTACAAGTAGATAAATAGATAGAGAAATGGATACATACATTCACAAGTATTTTTTGTTGCTGGTGGTGGTGGTGGTGTTTTGTTATATGTAAGTAAAATACAAAATTAACATTGCTAATTCTAAATCACAAGTATAGCCCTAATTTTGAATGGAGTGGCAGCTAAATGGCTTAATAGTTAGAATGCAGGGCCTGAAGTCAAAAAGATTCATTTTTCTAAATTCAAATGTGGCTTCAGACAATAGCTGTGTGATCCTGGGCAAGTCACTTGACTCTGTTTGCCTCAGTTTCTTCATCTATAAAATGAGCTGAAGAAGAAAAGGGCAAAACACTTTAGTATCTTTGCCAAGAAAACCCCAAATGGAGTCATGAAGAATTAGCTATGGCTAAAAACGACTAAACAACAAGTTTGATTGGATTGAATTCTCCAATAAGAAGAAAGAGAATGGTGGAATGGGTTTTTTAAAAACTAACAATTAGCTGCACACTCACACACACACACACACAAAAAAACACATTTCAAACAATACAGATATATACAGATTGAAAATGAAGAAACAAAACAAAACCCATTGTGCTTTAGGTATCTATAAAAAGGCAGAAATAGATCAATAGAAACAATATTTATTGAATCCTTACTATGCTCCACTTGGTCACCAGATTGTTCTAGGAATATGAAAAGGTAAAAAGAAACGGTCCCTGCCCTCAAGTAGCTTAAGTTCTAATGGCAGAAGACAACATATAAAAGAGAGCTAAAAATCAGGGTGGGGTGGGGGGAGAGGATAGGGACAGAAGGAATTGCCAGCTTGAGGAGGTGACTAGGATAGAGGTGCAGAAGTAATCCAGGGAGTCATAGGCTGAGCCAGGCTTGACATAGAGCCCTTTTGAATTGAAGCCAATTTCAAACAAACAACAATAATAACAAACCTTCATAATGCCAAGAGAAAGAAACACAGACAATGAAAAAAATAGCATTATTAAATGTACACCAAATAGGACAATGGCTATGATCTGAAAAGAAAAGCTAAATGAACCATGTAAAGACATTGACAGTGAGACAGTAAAAGTAAAACACTTTAATATTCTTTCATAACAAGATAAATCCAACAAAAAGATAAAGAAGAAGGAAATTATGAACATAAACAAATTGTTGGATAGACTTGATTATTCTATGGTAATATCTGAAGGAAATTTTTTCTTTTTTTTTTTTTTGCTTTTTTAGGCAATTGGGGTTAAGTGACTTGCCCAGGGTCATACAGCTAGTAAGTATCTGAAAGGGAATATTAAAGAATATATACATATATATTTCTCAGGATTTCATGATGTTTTTACAAATATTGATCATGTGCTGAGTGTAAAGGAATCACAAGCAAATGTAAAAATACACAAGTAATAAATATATCATTTATAGACAATAATGCGAATCCAATAATAATTATCAAAGGAAATGAGAAAAAGATCAGACTAAAATGGAGATCATATAATGACATTCTAAAAAACATTTTAACATATGAATAAAAAAATCATGGTAACAATAAAAGTTATGCTACATGTAATGATAGCATTGAGACAGTATCCTAAAACTTATGCTATTCAGTTAAAATGCATGCAGAGGGAAATGTGTATATCTGAAAATCTATTTCAATAAAAGAGAAAAAGATATCATGAAATTAAGAAGACTAAAGACTAAATAAATTAGAAATTCTAAAACAAGCATAAATTTTTTTTGAAAATGAGAGGAGCTTCAAAATAAAAACCCTATAATTAAATGACTTTTTGAGCAAAATTGATATAACATTAGCTGAACTGATTAAGGAAAAAAAAAGAAAATGGATTGCTAAAATTACAAAACAGCAAACTTACGATAAATAGATTGAATGAAAAGAATGATCAGACATTATTATATCTAACAATACGCCAGTAAAACTGAAAATTCAAAGAAAATTGACAATTTACTACAAAAATATGAAAGACACAAAATAAGAAATAGAAAGTTTAAACAAGTTAATCTCATTTTCAAAGATTGAAAACCATAATTGAAAAGTCAATGGAAAAATATCTATGCCACATAGATTTACAAGTGAATTACAGCAAAGATTTAAAGAGTAATTAATACCTGTACTTTAAAATTTTCTCAGAAAACAGATAAAGAAAGCAATCTACCAAACTCCTTTTGTGAGACAAGTTTGATTCTGCTTCTCAGCCAAAGGATAGACCAAGTGGAGAATGAGAAAGATAAAACAATTTCAATAATGCACATTGATGAAAAACTTTTAATAAAAGAGGTCTCCAGAAAATCTCTCCTTTACAAAAGAGACTACAGTAATAAATCCAGATGAGAATTCACTATAACCAATCTATTCATATCATGATTGCAAAGATCATCCAACATTAGGAAAACAATCAGCATAATTAATCATACAAAAGCAAGAATAACAGAAATTACATGATTATTTAAATAGCTGAAGAAATACCGATTGACAAAAGGTAATACCTACTTATTATAAAAATCTAAAAAGCCTAAGCATAGAAAATCCATGCTTTCATATTATTAAATGCATGTATCTAGAGCCAAACACTACTACCACTTGAAAATAGAAGAACACTGGAAGTTTTCCTAATATTAACGTAGGTAAAGCAATAATATCCCCCTCCTAACTTTTATTTGACAGTTTCAGAAATGCTGCTATAACAATAAGACAAAATAACAGATAAAAATTATAAACATCAGCAGAGGAAATAAAATTGTCCATGTTAACAATTTATGTAATTGGTGCACTTGCTAAACACCAGAGAATCAGCAAAGACAATAAATGGAATAATTAATATCATTTATAATGTTACAAGATACAAAATAAATATATAAAAATCATCATTTCTATGTTGTTATTTAGTCATTTTTAGTCATGTCCAACTCTTTGTGACCCCATCTGGAGTTTTCTTAGCAAAGATACCAGAGTGGTTTGTCATTTCCTTCTCCAGCTCATTTTACAGATGAGGAAACTGAGGCAAACAATCTTTCTGATTCCAGGCCCAGCATTCTATCCACTATGCCCCCTCCTACCTTCAACATTTCTATATAGTCTTAGCAAACAGCTAGAAGAAAAGAATAATAGATATTGGGTTCAAAATAACTACAAAATGCACAAGAAAATTGGGAGTGAACCTACTAAGATACACGAAATTTATAAAATTACAGTTAGAAAATGCAGAAATAAAAAGAGATAAATACTTGGAGAAAGTGTTGCTCATGATTGGACCATGCTAATGTAATAATGATGGACAGCTAGGTGGTACAATGGATAGAGTGCCAGACCTGGAGTCAGGAGTACCTGAGTTCAAATGTGACTTCAGACAATTACTAACTGTGTTACCCTGGGCAAATCACATAACCCAGTTTGCCTCAGTTTCTCATCTGTAAAAATGAACTGAAGAAGGAAATGGCAGACCATTCCGGTAATTTTGACAAGAACACTCCAAATGGGGTCAGAAAGAGTCTGAAATGACTCAGTAACAACAAAATATAATGATAGTAATGGTAATAATAATAGCTAATATCTAGAGAGTGCTTTAAGATTTGGAAAGTGATTTACACATATTGTTACATTTGATCCTTCCAACAAACGCATGAGGTATATATTATTAGGTCCAAATGAGAAAAATGAATGAATGAATTAAAATCCATTTTTAAAATACTTATGATGTGTTAAGCACTTTGCTAAGTGCAAAGGATACCAATATAAAAACAAAGACAGTACCTGCCTTCAAGGAGCTTATATTCTAATGGAGAAGAATACACACATAAGAACTGGTGGGCAGGGAGAAAGCTAAAGAGATGATGAATGGGAGCCATAAGGGAGTTAGTTACACAACCCTTGCAGGAATAATAAGAGCAAAATTGATTATAGAATTTGTAAGGGGTTTGGGAGGGAGGACAAAAGAGCAACAGTACAGCTAACAAAGTAGTTAATGAGGCTGTGGAGGAAATGACTGTACAGGAGGGAGGGAAATAAAGAATTGCTGTGAACTTCCAAAAAATAGTGGTGGAAAAAAAGCATTTACCAGTCAGATCAATGAAGCCCCAGGAGGAAAATTCTTCTGGGCCATGGTCTCCTGAAGAAAACCCCTCAATGTGGGCTCTAACTGGAAAGGTTGTGGAAGATATAGTTGGAGAGTAGGAAGAAAGTAAAGGAGTACCAGAAAAACATCTACTTCTGCTTCATGGACTACATTAAAACCTTTGACTGTGTGGCTCACAATAACATGCAGCAAGCTGTCAAAAATATGGGAGCACCAGATCATCTTATTTGTCTCCTAAGAACCTCTGTGTGGGCCAGGAAGCAAAAATTAAAACTGAACATGGAACAACTGATTGGTTTAAGATTAGAAAAGAGGTATGACAAGGCTGTATATTGTCATCTTATTTATTCAACACATATGCAGAGTACATCATGTGAAATGCCAGGCTAGATGAATCAAAAACTGGAATTAAGGTTACTGGGGAAAATAGCAACAATCTGAGATATGCATATGATACCACTCTGATAGCAAAAAGTGAAGAGGAATTAAGAAGCCTCTTAATGAGGGTGGAAAAGGAGAGTATAAAAGCTGGCTTGAAGCTTAACATCCAAAAAACTAAGATCTTGACAACTGGTCCCATCACTTTCTGGCAAATGGAGAAGAAATGGAAGCAGTGTCAGATTTTATATTCTTGGGCTCAAAGATCACTGCAGATGGTGACTACAGTCATGAAATCAAAAGATACTTGCTCCTTGGAATGAAGCTATGGCAAATCTGGACAGCATACTAAAAAGCAGATATATCACCTTGCTGATAAAGGTTCACATAGCGAAAGCTATGGTTTTACCAATAGCAGTGCATGGTTGTGAAAACTAGACTATAAGGAAAGCTGAGCACCACAGAATTGTGGTGCTGAAGAAGACTTTTGAGAGTTCCTTGGACAGCAAGGAGGTGAAATTAATTCAGGCTACACACTGGAAGGTCAAATACTGAAGATGAAGCTTAAATACTTCAGTCACATAGTAAAAATACTGGAAAAGATCCTGATGTTGGGAAAGATTGAAGGCAAAGGGAGAAGGAGACAGCAGAGGATAAGATGCATGGAAAGGATCATGGAAACAATGAGCATGAACTTGTACAGACTTTGAGAGATGGGGGAGTATAGAAGGACCTAGTGTGCTGTGCTTGATTGGGTCAGGAACAGTTGGACAGGACTGAACAACTGAACAGCAACAGGGAGGATAAAAACAGATTAGTGACTTGCCCTGGGTCACACTATTAGTAAGCATCTGAGGCAGGATTTGAACTCAGTTCTTTCTGATTCCAAATTCATGCCATCTAGCTACCATTTATGATACTGTCTAAATTGATTTACAGATTTAGTGCTATACTCATCAAACTACCAAGAGGATACTTTAGGAAACTAGAAAAAAAGCAATAACAAAATCCATTTGGAAAAATGAAAGTCTAGAATCTCAAGGGAAACTACAAGAAGTAAGAATGAAAGGGTCATAGCATCACCAGACCTCAAGCTATATTATGAATCAGTAGTCATTAAAACTATTGGGTACTGATTTTAAAAAAACAGAAACATAGATCAGTAGAATAGACCAGATAAGCAAGAATTAGAAGAAATCAAAAACAGCAGCCCAGTGTTTGTAAAAATTACTGGGAAAAGGATTCCTTTTGACAAAACTGCTGAAAAACTGGAAAGCAGTTTGATGGAAATTAGGTTTAGACCAACATTTTGCACCATATATAATAATTAACTCAAAACGGATTTACCTTCTAAATATAAAAGGTCACATCACAAAAAAAAATAGAAATGAAGAGGAGGTAGTTATTGATTAAATTGTTTAGCAGTAACAGGCTGCACACATATTCCCTGGGACTCTTCACTGGAAACCTCCTTCCAAGTGAGCATGCATACAGCCTTTAAAGATGTTTTGAATCTAGCCAAACATCCTTCATTCTCTCAGTCTCATGCTTATTCTTTGTTTAATCTCAAGGGACTTATCAATTTATACTGAAAGATTAAAATCACAGAGCTCCCCCTAGTAGCTATGCCAAAGTTCCAGAGGGCATGAACCATTGCAAGCTTTTTTGAGATTATTTTATTGACATTACTTAACACTAATCTAGCCAAGGTTAGATGATTCAAAGGTTGATTGGAGACTTTGCAGGAAGCAAGATATGAGAGGGATTAAAAAGATTAGGACTTTTTCATCTAAAAAAAATAGGTAATAGAGCTGGAGTTGTATGTGTAAAACTAGTAAAGGGGTTTAGACTTAGATGTCAACTAAATAGCAAGGCATACTGAGGGAAAGTTAACTTAAAATCAACAGCAATTATAAAATAAGATCAAAACCAAAATTTAAAAATATGATTTTTAAAGTTACTAAATGGATACTATAGCTTGGTATATATGTAGTTGCAACTATGTAAAACATTCAGGGTTTTTTAAGTCAATAAAAATTAAAGATTTTAACTCCTAAGAGAGTGAAGATATACTTAAAAACTGCAACACTTTTTTCTCTGGGACTATAGTAATAGACTTTTAAATGTGTGACCTTGGAAAAGTTATTTTAACTATTTCCTCTCATTCCTGGTTTGAGACAGCCTTGTGTAGTGGGTTGAGCATGAAACATGGAGTTAGAAAGATTTGAATTTGTAGCCTACCTCAAAACATTTACCAGATGTGATACTGGGTAAGTCACTTAACTTTCTGGGTCTCAATTTCCTCATCTGTAAAATGAGGAGATAGGATTCAACAAACTTTGGGATTCCTTCCAACCTTAAAAGTATGATGCTACATCATTTGTAAAGCAAAGATGACGATACTTGCCTTCTTGTGAAGATTAGATTCAGAGGTTCCCAAAGTGGATGATAGCATCCCCTGGGGACACTGGAATAATAAGGGAGTAGTAGTAGCGTCAGGTGCAATTGAGGGGCATTGAATAAAAATAAGGGGTCAGTGGAAGCATAAGGAAAGAAGATAAGAAAATTTTGAAAAACTGTTTGTACATGTTTCATCTGTTGTGTAACAGAGTTAAAGTTGTAGGAATTACATTATTTTCCAAATAAACACACAAAATGCAAGTTATAACCAATCAGTGGTCAAGTCCACCGAAAGGTCTTAAGCAAGTGTTGGTAGGCTAGTATGTCACGCATTGTCAGGAAGACCAGCATGCACTGGCAGGAATATGTGCATGTAATGACTTGTTTACAATACAATACTATATGGTTATATGATGCAATATTGCATCACCAAAATTTCAATGCAAGAAAAAAACACGAATTTCCAATAAATTATTAAATTTAAGGTGCATCATTTTAAAAATGTATTTTTTTGAAATTATGCAAATTTTAAAAAATTTGTTAAAGGGTTAAAGAAAGTAGATTTCCAGGGGAGAGCTGAGTAATGTTTTTTTGAAAGGTGGCAGCAGGCCAAATAAGTTTGGGAACCTCTGGATTAGATAATGTTTGTGAAAGTGTTTTGTAAATTAGAAAGCAGTTATACAATATAAGTTTTGATTAACACACTGATTTTTATTAACTGGCCACGATGAGCAGATTTTTCCAACATCTTTATTGCAATCCTTTTACACCAGAATTTTAAGCATTTGAATTTCAACCGTTAATAAACTATCTTAAGGCAGGAAAATATTTAGGTGACTAATAAAGGGTATCTTCCCTTTATTAAGAGGAGGGGGAGGGAATAAAATTATATTTTCTCTACAAAGTATCATATACGTGTGTGTGCATACACATGTAGTAAGTATATGTTGTCCATGTAGATTATGTGTAAGTCCACATGGATTGTCTAAATGTGACTTAAGAGGAGCCATGAATAAATATATCTGTCACTTGACACATTAGCTGTGTGACCCTGGGCAAGTCATTTAACCCCAATTGCCTAAAAGTAAAAATAAAATAAAAAATAAGTAAATATATCTGTAATCTTAGTCATTTCTTTCCAAGAGAGACTTTGATTCCTGCCTGGAAGGGAGCAAGATAAGGGACCACTAGGTTGGCCATTCTGCTGTCCTAGAGAGAGGGTAACAGACTAGAATTATATTTATCTTCCCTTCTAAATATCGCTAGTCTATGGAAGTTATTTCATTATTAGATTTTTTTTTTTAGTTTGCATACCTGGGTCATTGATTTCATCTTTCTTTTGTTGATACAAATGTTTAGACATTTGTGTTTCTCCAAAGATTTCTTTGGCTACATCCAAAAGTTTTGACATATTGTCTCATCGTCATTTTCTTTAATTAAATTATCTTTTTTATGATTTGGTTTTGACCCACAAATTCTGTAGTAATAAATTATTTAATCTTCATCTATGTTTTATTTTTCCTTCAGAAGCCCTGTGTTGAATGTACTTTTCTATTGAATTGTAGTCAGTAAAAGATATGTTTAATGTTTCTTCTTTAATGCATTTGTTAAGTAAGATTTTAATGTTCTATATGTGGCCAATTTTTGTAAGTGTTTCATGCACAGTTGAGAAATATGTATATTCCTTTCTATTTCCATTCTGTAATCCCCAGATAATATATCTAACTTTCCTAAAAGTCTATTCAGTTCTTTAATTTCTTTCTTATTTATCTTTTTGTTAGCTTTGTCTAGATCTGAAAGGGTTACATCGAGATCACCATCTATTATATTTTTGCTATCTATTTTTCTGTGTAAGTTGGTTAACTTTTACTTGAAATACTTAGATGCTATTGCATTAGATGGGTATATTTTAAGGAGGAGGTAGAAAGTAGACTTGTGATATTCTCTATTTGGCATTATCTGGCCCCTTTCTGCATTTCTAGTTTTCTTAAACTTTACTCCCCTACATATATTCTGTGATACCGTGACACTATCTCCCTTGTATTTCCTGGTATGACACTCCTGACTCTGGGCATTTTCACTGACTCTTTTATGCCTGGAGGTTTCTGCCTCAGCCTCCTTGGTTTTCTTCAAGACTCAGCTAAAGTTTTACTTTTTGGAAGATGTTTTTCCCAGTTCTCCTTAATAGAACTGTCTTACTTCAGATTATCTCTAACTTATCCCATTTCTACATAGTTGTTTGCGTGTCTTCTCTCCCATTGGACTATGGTCTCCTTGAGATCAGGGATTGTCATTTGCCTTTCTTTGTATCCCCAGTGTTTAGCACAGTGCCTGACACACAATAGGTGTTTAATAAATAGTTGTTGACTTTTGACTTGATTCCATTGGTATAAGAAATTCCTGGAGGAGGAAACTCTTCCTACCAATGCAGGCTGAAAACTTAGCTGTAATTTATAGTATTAGAGAATTGCCTAGAACACCGAGAGGTTAAATATCTTAACATGGGTCACACAGCCAATAAGTGGAGGAATTTGAATGTAAGTCTTTCTGGCTTTGAGTCCAGCTCTCTATCCACTATACAACATTGTCTCTCATATGAAATATTGAAATTATTTCATTATTTCTGTTGCTTTTAAGCATAAAGTAGTTTCCCTAATTTCTTTTAACTATGTGTCTTTTAACCATTGCCTTTGTGGATATCATGACTGCTACCTTTGCTGTTTTATAATTTACCTGAAGCATAATTAATTCTGCTCCAGCCATTTAAAATGAATGGGAATTTTTACATTTCAAGTATGTTTTTTCATAAATCTCTCTCTCTCTCTCTTTCTCTCTCTCTCTCTCTCTCTCTCTCTCTCTTCTCTCTCTCTCTCTCTCTCTCTGTCCCTGGAGCCTGCTTTCTAATCTATTCTGCTGACTTCCTCCATTTCCCATGTGCATTCATCCTATTCACATTCATGCTTATAATTGCTAATTGTGTACTTCCTTTCATCATATCCTCTTATACTTTTTCCTCTCTCTCTCCCTTTTACATAGAAAAAAAAGTAGGGAAAGAGAAGGAAACTGATTAACATCAGTAATCTATAATTGAAATAACCTTTTCCTACTTCTCTTCCTCACCTCTCTTCACCAATTACTGACCTGATCATTGGTTCTTAGAACTTCTTTCTCTCTTTTTTATCCCTCCTTTTTGATCGACCCTGAAAAGCTGACATTTGTTTCACTCATGACTATTCCATCCCCACATCTACTCTCCTTCTGATACATTCCTCTTCCCTTTCTTCACCCCTACCTGATTTCCTGTAAACTTTAATGTATATAATACATATTTCTATACCAAACTTTTTTGTGCATTATATAAATGTGCATTCAACCATCCTTTATCTAATTCAAATAAGAATGAGGTCATTAGATATATGTCCCTGTGTCTTTTCCTCCATATTTTTCCTTGTTGTGCATCTCATTTATATGAAATAATAAATTCCTTCTCATTCTTCATTTTTTTTAATGTATTCCTTTTCATTTCCTTTTAGGGGCAAGTCTGATTAGTTCAGATTATTAAGAAACCTTATGAGTTCAGGTTTCATGTTGAAATGAAATGGGGCACTCATAGATCATTGTATCATTAACAAAAGGAGGTTTACTTAGCCCTGACATAGTGAAGATATATATACAGTAGCACTTAGCTTGGGTAGTCATACCTCCTCTGCCATTTCATATTCATGTGGAAATGCATCTGGCAGTTAGTGGAACGTGTAATGATTCTTGTGGTCTTTGAGCCTCCAACAAGCCTAAAGGATACTTATTCCATGTGGGTGGATCCTTTTCTGCCTCTAGGTGACCAGGAAGCTAGGTCAGCAATGGCTTTTCAAAAAATAGTACAGTGAGTGGAGCCACTTTGGGGAACTTGCATGCCCAGAAACCCAATGGCCATTTTTTTCTAGTCACTCTTTGATGCTTACTAAAGGCTCCACTCACCTTCGTCTCAATGATAGAAACCTCCAGCAACAGGGGCCTTCCAGTCATGAGGGCTCAAGGAGAAAAACTGCTAGATAATCTGATGTTGATCTTTCAGGATTGTAGCCTGTTTTAGGCCTCTTTTGAAAGAGGCAGGTGTAGAGATGGCTCAATAAATAGGAATTATCACAATACCAAGGTGGAGAATATGAGTTCTCCTAAACTTTGAGTCCCGTAAGTCTCTGGGTTTACTTTTTGGATTGTGGGAAAGTAAATGTCTGTACCTTATTCCAGACTGTACCTGGAATCCTCTGGGTTTTCCCTACCCACTGTATTCCCCAAAACTTTACTGAGTGGGCTGGATCCTGGATTTTCTTAGGATTGACTTCCCATCCCTTGTCTCTCATATGGGCTACTCCTCTTGTCCAGGTCCTCTACCACCCCGGCCTCATCTGGCCCAGTCAACATTATGCCATAAATCCAGTGGTATATATCATTGCCTGAAGGAAGGAAGGCTTCTTTCAGTCCTCTACTCACCAAAATGTGGCAATATGGAGGAAAATTCAGGCAGCCTCAGGGCTAGACAGTGAAAATATACTGGACTCCTTCCAAGGTGAAAGAAAATTGTTTCTGACTAATCTCAGCCACAAGAACAGAGGTTTTTTGGTTTGTTTGTTTGGTCTTGTTTTGTTTTTTGTTTTTAGTTGATTAAGTCAATAACCCCATGTGACTTACCTTGGGCCTGAGCTGCCTGGTCTGTGACCTTGATTAGGTCAGGAACAACAGTAGCAATGGGCGTGATGACTTTGTTTAATTCCTTATAGTTTCCCATAAGCTGCCATTTGCCTTCCTCATGGGTGATACAGGGTTGCTATAAAGAGAGCTGCTATAATGAAATAATCTAATTTCCTTCATTTACATCACTAGAAAGAAAATACCTTTCATCCCTCTGGGAACCCAATATTGTTGAGTGTTAAGTACATAGAACAATAGTTTCAGCCAACTCAGAGAGTCTTCATTTGGTCCTACCTACAATATCCTACTTTGGGACCACACAGATACCGATTACCAAGACCTCACAAAACTCCTTCGCTGCATGTGCTCCTCTGGATGATCCAAAAGGAGGACTTTTATAGCACGTCTCAATCTTGGATAGAATGGAGGGGCCCTTACTGCCCTGTGGCTGAATTGCCCTATCAGTTTTCCTAGCATCCATGGGCTGCTCATCGATTGCCTTGCTATCAACCCCAAATTTCAGGGACCACGTCCAAAGCTCCTTCCAGGACAAGGCATCATCATTGCCCACTTAAGACGGCAGCAGGCTCTGTGCTTCCTCCCTTCATTCCCAGAGAACATATTCATACTGAAAGTGATCTTTGCCCAAGCTGTGACTCTTCCAGCCTCCTGATCAAATTCCACCAGTTTATCAGCCCATACCTGGATGTATGACAAGGGAGACCCAAAGCTAAAGTCTAAAGTCATCCTTAGAGGGCTCCACCCAGAGCATATCGGGTGTGGTAGGCCAGGGGGATATATGTAAAGCCAACCATTAAATCCATTTATTAATGAACTTCACTGATTCCCTTGCAGATTCCTTATAAGGTAGATGTCTATAATAGGAATTCATCTTTATGGGGCCAGGTGCAAATAATTCTAAATCTCAGCCATCAGCAAAAGGTGATCCCTGCCTAGAGCTCTAACTGAATGGTCTGACTCTGTAAAAGTAAGCCCTCGGGGAGCTCTCCTAGATTATGAAACTTAGCTATAGAGGTCCCAGCATTTCCTGGAGTAGACAATATTCTCAGGAGTCATTGCTTTCTTGATTCATCAATTTTCCATTTGAACTTTTCATGATGTCTCCCTAGTTTCTTGGCAGTGAACGTACCACAGTGGAGGAAATCATTCTCCTCTCAAAGCAATAATAAAAAAGGGGGGGGGAAGCATTTATACAATGTCTACTGTGTGCCAGGAACTATGCTAAGCACCTTCACATATGTTATCATGTTTGATCCTTATAAAAAAAAACCCTACAATGTAAGTTTTATTATTCTACCACTTTACAGTAGAAACTGAGGCAAACAGAGGTGAAATGACTTGCCCAGGACCATACAACTAGCAAGGACCTGAGGTCTGAACACGAGTCTTCCTGATTCTGGGCCCAGGTATGCCACCAGTTGCATCTAATGAGGTAAATCTAAGGCTTTTTTAAACCACCAGTGGGAATTCTCAAATCCATTCTTCCCTTCCACTCACATTTTCCCATCTCATGGCTCTGATTGGGATGCAGCAAAACTCTCAGTCTGAGACCATGCAAGGTCAGCACAATCAGAGTTGATCAAAAAGCTGTGCCATGAGACGTATAACTTGAGCTTTGCCCCACCACTAGGTCAATAAAATCCTGGCTTTGTCACATTTTAGGGAATAGCTTGGTAAATACAGCTTAATCAATGTTGTAAGGGAAAAGGGGGGAAATGGAAGAACTTTGGTAAATATTCATCCTATCAGGCTTCCTTTATCTTTCTTCTCTTAAACCAGACAAAACAGAGTAAAATCACACCTAAGCCTTATGTTTGTCTTATTTAACTCTATGGTCCCCTAAATACAAAACAATTCTGAAGTGATATTTGTATCTTCTTCTCCGTCAGAATGTCAATCCTTCCTTATGACCACAGTAGCCCCTTCCAGGTGCCTTTCTAAATTTCTCTTGACTCTTGTCCTCGAATTTCAAAGTTTCTACTCGGCTCCCATCTTTTCCTTTTCTAGGAATGCTGAAGAGTCTTTCACTCCTTTAAAAAATGCTTTTCTTTCTTTCTTGGATTGTACTCATTTTTGCAGGGCAAATTGTTCTTGGGTGTAAGCCTTTGCCTTTCGGGAAACCGTTTTCTAATATTTTCTCTCCTTTAAAGTAGTTGGACTAATTTTGACTGTGGTTCCCTAGTACCTGAAGTCTTTCTTTTTGGCTGATTGAGGTGTTTTTCCCGTTAAGTTGGAAGTTTTGCATTTAGACGATGAAATTCCTGAGTGTTTTCTACTTTAGGTTTCTTTCAGGAGATAATTAGTAGGGTTTTTTTCCTCCATTTTTACTTTCTCCTCTGATTTTAATACATCTTAGCAGTTTTCATTTATAATTTTTTTCTAATATTGTGTCTGTGTTTTTTGTTTGGTCAGAGTTTTCTGGGAGTCTGGTGATGTTTAAATTGTTCTTTTCAGTACAGGTTGTGTGTTTTCCAGTTCAGGGTTTTTTTTTTTTTTGAATAATAGATACCTTACATTTTCTTTTATTTTTTTCAATCTTTTGATTTTATTCTTATATTTTTTGTTGTCTCATGTAGTCATTGAGTTCAATTTCATGCATTCCATTTTTCATGGAGTTCACTATTTGGACAAAATTTCCAACATAAACTGTAAGCTATTTATTTACCCTTTTTCCTTTTTTCCCTTCAAATTCTCATTTCATTTCTACTTTTTCCTCTTGCTTCATGTTTTTTTATCCACTCCTGTAGTCTTTGTGGCAAGTTTATTTTTTTATTTTTTATTTATTTTTTGTCCCACTTCTCCTAGGTTAACCTCATAGATTTCTCTTACCCATTTTTTTTTAATCGTTGTGTTCAAAGTTTGTTCTATTTTCTCATGTTTTCAGCCTCAGTTCTTGGTTTGGGGTTTTTGCTCAATGTAATCCCTTTCATCACTCTTGCATGGGTTGGGTAGGCCTAACTTAGTCCTGCCCCCTTTATAAGATGTATGTCACTGCCATTGCCAATATGAATGAGATTGCTGGTATTAGGTGTCAGTCCCTGACTCCTGTCTCAGTTTCCTGGTGACCCATCATTGGTTCTGGCCAGTCTTTGTCTTCTTCATCTTTCATGATCTCCAGTTGGGAGTTAACTCTAACATGTGTTATAGCCTTGACAGGCAGTATGAGGTTATATGTCATACTGATTTCAGGTTTCCTGAAGAACACCTCCACCCAATGCTGGTGCTCACAAACTAAGTTGGTCCTATCTTGTGATGTAACACTGGGCTGGTTCTGTCTCCTGCTTCTCTTTTAACCAGCCATGGTTCTATGAGGAAACATAAAACATATATCTAAGATTGTTATTAGTAGTTGGGTAGTTCAGAAGAAAGAATGGGTTAAACCTGAGCATGATATGATTTAAAAAAATTTTTAAAAATAAAATCATTTAGGAACAGCTAAAATTTATACAAATGAGGTATGAGAGGAAAAACCAACACAAAGGAATTAGATGGGGAAGGAGGGCTGGTTGTTCTGGAAAACTGCTTTCACTAGGAATGGGTTCAAGAGCGGACAATACATTTATATCTAGAAGAGTATAAAAATCTTCTAAATTCAGAAAGAAATAAAACCTTAAGAAGATAGGGAGGGATAGGGAATAGAAGGGTGTTTAGATCAATGGGAATGGGAGGATAAAAGAGGGATCCTTGGAGGGGGAGCAGGTTAAGCAATAGGAGGCAAGGTAGTGGGTAGAAGTAAAGTAGAAAAGTCAGGAGGGATAGGAAACAAGAGATACAAATATAAAATAAAGATCAGGAGAAAAATTTGTTAGGGGAAAAGGAGCAGGGATGATAATCATGAGCTCAGACAAAGTTAAGGGTAACATAGATTTAATCAAAAGAGAAAAAATAGAGAAACTATACTATGTGTCAGCCATATTCATCAATGTTATTTTGAACTATTTAAAATAAGTAGACTGTAATAGGTTGAAATATTGCTATGGTATAGGAAAAGAGTTGGTAGACTTGGAAAAATATGGAAAGACTTGGACTTATGAAGGAAGAGGTTATACTCCCTTAGAGAAACAGAGGACAAATAAGTATAGTGTAGTCTTACATAGATACATACAAATGTATATGTCTATACATGAGTGTGATTATAGATATCAAAGTATATGTATGTGTAAGTGTATGTATGTATGTGCATATGTATATATTTATATTTGTGTGTGTCTATATACATGTATGTGTATGTGTGTGCATATAATGGTTGTATATATGTATATGTGTGTATATATGTGCGTGCGACACACACGTGCGTGTGTGTGTGTGTGTGTGTGTGTGTGTGTGTGTGTGTGTGTCTGTGTCTGTGTCTATGTATGTATATAAATGCATTCCTTAATTGCAGCCTTCAGGAGGAGGGACGAGGAAGGAAAAAAAAAGAACAAAGTAAAAAGTGCACAGCAGGGGCAGCTAGGTGGCGCAGTGGCTAGAGCACCTGCCCTGAAGTCAGGAGGGCCTGAGTTCAAATCCAGACTCAGACCAAACATTTGACACTTACTAGCTGTTTGACCCTGGGCAAGTCACTTAACCCCAATTGCCTAAAAAAAAAAAGTACACAGTAGAAACAAAAGAAAACTTACAAGGAAGCAAAGAAAGGGTGTTCAGCTCTCAACAGAATGTGTAGTATTTGTTATACAGGCTTTCTTGAAATGGTAATTTATTGCTGTATATTTTGAATCCTCTTTTACATTCTGCTGTACACATGGCAATGCTTTTTTCTCCTTTTCTTATTTTGTATTTAAGTTTCAACATTACAATACGTTTCTTTTTCTTTTCTTATTGTGTATTTAAGTTTTAGTATTTGTCTAAAATTTTTTTAAAAAATTTTAAAGAGTCCATTAGGCAGAAAGAGTATTCCAGACATGATGGACATCTTGTTCAAAGGTACACATATGAGAGATGAATGGCATGTACTCAGACCAACAAAAAGCCAGGTGTAACTGCAAGGTAGACTATCTAAATGTAATGTGCCATAAACCTAGAGAAGTAGGTTTGAAATAAAGTTCTGATATTGTAAGATATATTGACATAAATAAGAACAGAAGCCACTCCTTAACAGATGTGGTCAAAGAATAAGAACAGATAGTTCTCAAGGGAAAACATACAAATTCTCAACAGCCATGCAAAATGATGCTTTAAATAACTAACAATAAGAGAAATGCACATTAAAAGAACTCTGAGAGCCTACCTTGCACATATCAGGGATGACAAAAGGGTAAAATGTCAATTGTTGGAGAGACTTTGGGAGGACAGACACATGAATGCACACTGTAGATGAAGCTGTGGATTGATCCAACTATTCTAGAAAGGTATTCAGAATGCTACTTAACAACCCTCTAAACTGTGGATATTCTTTAACCCAAAGAGAGAACTGCTAGTCTTATATCCCAAAGAGATCAAAGAAAGAGAATAAACATACTCATAGCAGAACTTTTTGCTGTAGCAAAGAATTGGAAACAAAAAAAGGGAACAGCAAAACACATTGTGGTATTTGACTTAATAGTATATTATTATGCCGTAAGAAATGACAAAAGGGATGGATTCAGAGGAATTTGGTATAATAAATAACAACTACCATTTACATTTCACTTCAAGGTTTGCAAAATGCTTCACAAATATTATCTCATTTTATTTTCCCAACAATCCTGAGAGGCAAGTACTATCATTATCCCCATTTTACAGATGAGGAAATTAAGGCAGATAGAGAGGTTTAGCACATCTAGAAAGTATCTGAGGCTGGATTTGAACACAGGTCTTCCTGAATCTGGGTCCAGCATTTTATCCACTGTATCACCTAGCTGCCTATGGGAGACTTGTATTAAATTATTCATGGTGAAATGAACAAAATAAGGAAAGCAATTTACATGATGATCACAATAATATAAAGGAAAACTAAGTATTACCCAATTCTGATTACAAGACAATGAAGCATGTCATCCCATCCTTTTAGCAGAGGAGTGATCGCCTGTCCTAGATGGATACAATGAGATATGCAATTTCAGAAATGACCACTGTGTTGAACTGTGTTGCTTAACTATACTTATTTACTACAAGTGAGGGCTTTTGCGGGATTGAGGAGAATGAGTTAGTATGTAATGACAGAGATATAATAAAGGAATAGAAAGGAAGAAATATAAAAAAATTTTAAATATAATTTTGTGTGTTCATGTGGTAAGGAAAAAAAAACTCCAGCAAACTGATTCACCTGGAAAAAAAATACACAGGAGACAGAGAGACAGAGACAGAGACAGAGACAGAGAGGCAGAGAGAGACAGAGAGAGACAGAGAGAGAGAGAGAGAGATAAATTTGTTTGTTAAGTACTTATTATGTGCCAGTCACTGTATAAGGGGTGGAGATACTAATACAAGAGAACAAAAAATTCCCTACTCTCAATGACCTGATGTTCAAATAGGGAAAGACAAAATATAATGGGGAACTAGAAAGCATAAGTAGAGAGAGAAGTGTTTACTATGCAAGGGAGAAGCCTGGTGAGGAGGTAAAGCAGTCCATAAAATGAGTTGATCTGGGAATGAAATGAGTGTTGTTAGGGTTCCTCAAGATATGGGTAGCCCAGCCAGGGACTCATGAACCAGGACAGCAGGCCAAGGATGGAATCATACTGAGACAGGCAAGGTTCTTGAAGAGGTAAAGCAGTCCAGAGAGTAAGTTAAGGTGGGGGGAGGGGGAGAAATTGAGACAGGGACACTGGCAAATATGGCGATTTTACTATATACCATACTATACTATACTACCATACTATACCATTTACCATATAAAATTTAATATGAACTTAAAACAAACAGTATATTATAGAAGTTCACAGTATCTTATACAATCCTCTTTTATGGGTTTTTTTTGCATATCAACAGGTTTATGTATGTTGATGGTTGTTAAGTCCCATAATAAAAAAGAAAATTTAAGTAAACAAAAAGAAAAATAGGCTGAAGCCAGATTATGAATGACTTTAAATGACAAAATAGTTTTATTCTAGGCTATAAGCAAGAGAGAGCCACTGCAACTTTTTAAGAAAAAGAATGACATGGTCAGACCTTCCTGTGCTTTAGAAACACCAATTTGGTAGTAGTTCGGAAGACAGATTTCTGGCATATGAGAGCCGTGGCTGGGACTCACAAGAGATGAGGAGCTCCCTCCTTCTATCCCCAACCACGGAGTCCTATACTGGGGTTTAACACTAGGGGAAGTCTTACCTTCTCTTTCTCACACTCATTGGATGATCACCCCCTCCTTAGTTTTCCATTAAAAGTGGCTAATTATTATAATAGTTATAACCCAAAAATCTATATGGTTTTCCAAAAGAGGGAACATACAAATGTATGTAATGTACCGATATGAATATATCTGGTTGGCTGTTCCAACCAGACACTCATCGCTTGGTTTCCGGCATTGTCTCCGTCTCCTATCCCTGCAATGCTCTCCCATCTCCACTCTGACTCCTGACCTTCCTGACTTCTTTTAAGTCCCAACTAAAATGCCACCTTCTCCAGGAAGCCTTCCACAATCCCTCTTAATTCTAATACCTTCCCTCTGTTAATTATTTACTATTTATTCTGTATACAGTTTGTTTGTATATATTTGTGTGAATGTTGTCTCTCCTATTAAATTGTAGGGCAGTGAGTTTCTTTTTGCCTCTTTTCGTATCCCCGACATTTAGCACAGTGCCTGGCATATAGCAGATATTTAATAAATATTTATTGATTTATTTATTGGTGAAGGTTTTATTTTATTATTATTATTATTTTTATTTTTAGGCAATTGGGGTTAAGTGACTTGCCCAGGGTCACACAGCTAGTGTCGAGTGTTTGGTCTGAGGTCCGATTTGAACTCAGGTCCTCCTGATTTCAGGGCCAGTGCTCTATCCACTGCGCCACCTAGCTGCCCCTGGTGAAAGTTTTGAAGGAAAGAATGAAAAAGTATTAAATGCTTACTACGTATAGAGCACTTTGTGTTGGGAACAGAAACAGAAAACTAAGATAATCTCTACTCTCTAGGAGGTAATATTCTAGTTGAAGGAGACAACATAAATAGGAGGTTTAAGCTGTGACTCAAATGGAAATGTTCCGTGATTCTTAGGGTGTATCTTCTTTAATATCATCTCCACTGATAAAATCACATCTGTTTTTTATACTTTTATATTTAGGCAGTTTATATTTATATTTTTATATTTAGGCATTTCGGAGACTATGGTGGCTAGAACTTTCTTTTCTCAGTAGCAGTGGCTGTTGAGGAGGCAGGGTCTGTAGCATCTGCAGAAGCGTTTGCCAGATCCCATATCTGCAAAAGCTGCTGCTTTGTTCCTTAGTTACAGAGGGCAGGCTAGAAGTAGGACTGATAGCCTGGGTGAGGGGAATATTGCTATTCCCAGAACTCTTAGTTTCAGGATACTAAGATGCCTCCATCCAGTTCTAAGGGAAGGTGGTGATTGAAGTAGTGGTGATAGTTTGACTCCCCTGGCACATGCCACCTCCTTTCTTTCTCTCGAGGTGTGTTACTGTTCTACCTAGGGTAGCTTGCTTACTCTATATAACAGTTTGCTGATAGTTGGTGAGGACTGGCTGACCCCTTTCTCTACAAAGTTTGCTTTCCTAGGTCAGAGGTGATGAGGGGCTTAGGTGGAAATTGTGTGAGTAGAGAGAAGGGATGGGATGTGAGAGATGTGGCTTAGGCAGAAACCACATGATTCGGCAAGTGATTGGATATGTAAGGTGAGGTAGGTGTCAAGGATAATGTCAAGGTTACAACCTGGGAGACTATAAGAATGGTGGCACCTTCCCACTGAAATAAGGAAGTTGGAAGACAAGTGGGTGAGGAGCAAAAATAATGGCTTCAGTTTTGTGCATGTTGAAATGTACTATAAAAAAAAATAGTGATGAGGGATCAAAGCTCAGGGAGAAACTTCATAGAGAGAATTAAACCTACAGGAGTCGATGGTGGAAGCAGGAGAGAGAGAGACAGAGACAGACAGAGAGACAGAGACAGAAGAAGGGCCTAGAACAGAGCCTTAGGGAACACCTACAGTTATGGGCACAACCTAGAAAATGAACCAGCAAAGGAAACTGAGAAGCAATTGGACAGGTAGGAGGAGTACCAGGAGAGCAGTGACAAGATAGCCCAGAGAGAAGAGAAGGTTGTCAATTGTGCAGATGGATCAAGAAGGATGAGGATCAAAAAGGGGATCATTAGATTTGACAATTAAGAGATCACTGGTAACTGGAGGAAATAAAAAGTTTCAGTCAGATAATATTGGAACCCAGACTGCAAAGAGTTGAGGACTGAGTAGTAGCAGAGCAGCTAATGTGGACAGCCAGCTTTTCCTAGGAATTTGGTCAAGGGAGGCGACATACTGGGCTATAGCCCAAGGGAATTTTTTGAAGCAAAGGATCCCGTCTAAGTAACTGGAGAAAACCTAGGGAAGGTCTGAGGGTAAGGGGATAGGTACAGGAGACTGCTAAGGAGACGTTATTTTTGGGTTCAAAATTATGATTATTCAAGTTGTGATTATCTCACCTTCCTTTGCACAATAGAAGTATCCGTTTCCATGACTACTTCAAACCAAGAAAATATCAGGAAGGGAAAATGTCTGACTTCTTTAGCTAAGACCAAAAGCGGGAGTCTGACCCTGGCTTTCTAGCTAGTGGAGTCTAGGCCCTCCCCCTAACCAATTATTCTGCCTCCTTCTCCAGCACCCAAAGCAGTGGTGGGGCCTAACAAGAATTGAACTAATTAGAGCAGTCCCTCCTCTGTGGTCGCTTGACTGGGTTGCTCCACCCCACTCCCCCCCACGGTTCCTGGAGCTCCTCCTGCCAAGGCTGAGCGGTGGGGGCAGGGGACAGAAGACGCCAGGATCACAGTGCAGAAACCAGGCTACTCTGTGCCCGCGTCTGCAGTGTGGCAGCCCGGACTGTGGCGGAGACAACGGCGTCATGTTGGGCATGATAAAGAACTCCTTGTTTGGGAGCGTGGACAGCTGGCCCTGTCAAGTTCTGAGCAAGGGGGGGAAGGTAGGAGGCCAGGGCTGCTAAGGAAAGGGAAGGAGAGTCTCCACTTCCCTCCAATCAGAAGCAAGAGGTTGAATGAGGAAGCTGAGACTGACCAACAAATTTTGGGGAGGCATTTGTTCGGACCTGGGGCTAGAGGGACGGGAGGATCCGGGAAAGAGGGAGACGGGGGGACCAAGCATTGTGTTAAAAGATTCTGGTCATATTTGGGTCTTAGCGCCCGAATATCCTCCATTTGGATTCTGAATTGAATTGCATTTAGATAAAGGGGCACAGCCTTTACAAGGAAGACATTCATTTACGTGTAATTTTTAATTTGAATGGAGAGTACCGATTTGTAAGTTGCAATGCCTCTGTTAATGCAGCCTCTGACATTTGTGTGCTCTTGCAATGCAACCTGTAGAGATGGATTGCCCTGGGGGCAAAAGATATTTACAATTCAATTAACCTTTTTAGGGACCTCCTGTTTGTTAGATGTTGAAATAGGACCTGGAAATGCAAAGATGAAAAACTTATGCACTCCTTACCCTTGAGGGGCTTACAACCTCCTTTGGAAGTTACGTGAACACAAGCAATAGTAACAATAGCTAGCACTCAAAGCTCTGTAAAGATAGTATACAGTTTGATTATCAAAACAACCCTGAGACCTAAGTGTTATTATTAACC
Source organism: Phascolarctos cinereus (assembly GCF_003287225.1). Classification (NCBI taxonomy): domain Eukaryota; kingdom Metazoa; phylum Chordata; class Mammalia; order Diprotodontia; family Phascolarctidae; genus Phascolarctos; species Phascolarctos cinereus. Next base: position 188,969,536 of record NW_027555514.1, read on the forward strand.
CCATTTTAGAGATGAGGAAACTGGGGCCAGCAGAGGTTAAGTGACTAGGTGTTATTATTAACTCTATGTTACCAAGGAGAAAACTGAGTCAGGGAGAATAAGTGACTTTTCCAGGATCACACAGCTAACTAAGTGCCTGAGGCAAGATTTAAACTAAGTCTGTCCAGACTCCTGGTCTAGTGACTTATCCATTGAGCCACAGAAATAACTCTTAAAAAAAAAAAGTAAGATCCAAGGTAGAAGGTGGTAGAGAGAAAAGACTGCAGGTAATACCTTAGGGAAATTTGAGGAAGATCTGGAGGGATTGGGGGAACTTCATGGAGAAGCTGGATCAGGAAGAAAAAGAAGGATTTTAATCAATTTGCATTTAGATTGTGCTAAAAATATGCTTGTTGACTGACAGGCAGGGAGTTCTGGAGTGAGTCATTCTCAGTCATTGTGTGAACAAGTGTAGAAAAATCAGGAGGGGACAAGAGCAGCTACAGAAAAGAAAACAGAATGCATAAAGGAGAAAAATGGCACAGGCTGGGGCAGTAGCTTGGAGCAGACTGTGGAGGGCCTCATCTATTATGTACCAGGCGTGCTAAGCTCTGAGGATACAAGGAAAAGCAAAACACAATCCTTTGTGTCAAGGAGCTCACAGTCTAATAGGTGAGACAACATACGAACAACCACGTACAGACAAGATAAACATAATAAAAATAATAGCTGATATATATAACATATATAGACACAACACACATATGTAGTATGTTACATTTACAGTGTACCAGGCACTGTGCTAAGCCCTTTACAATCCTGAGAGGTACTATAACATCCCTATTTTATAGATGAGGAAAGAGATTAAGTGACTTGCCCAGGGTCACACAGCTAGTAAGTGTCCAGGGTCAGATTTGAACTAGGGTCTTCCTAACTCCAGGCCTGGCACTTCCTCCAGGAGGAAAGAAGTAGAAGGCTAAGAAGTTTGTAATTAATCCTACAGGCAATAGGGCATCGGGTAAGATTTTTCAGGAGGGCCAGACCTGTGCCTTTGAAAGATTGGTCTGGCAGCCTTGTGACATGGAGAAGAAAGACTAGGGACAGATAGGTCATTTGAGGGGCTGTTACAATAGTCCATGATAATGGTTTTATTGGACACACACTAAGTTTAACCGTGTGAGAGGAGGGTTTAGATTCAAGAGATATGATTGAGGTAGGATTGACAGGACTGGGCATTGGGTTGGATGTGTGGGATGGCACAGTAGAGAGTTAAAGACAGCTTTGAAGCTTCAAGCCTGGGCGGCTGGGAAGATAGTGGTACCATCAATAGAAAAAGACAAATTGGACATTATCCATAAACCAACCTTTTATCGATGTTACTCAGAGTCAGAAAGTTCTTTTGCATGCAAGCTGGAGCATTTCCAGACCCTATTCTGTATAGTAATAGTGGTCATGGGTCATTTTTTATTAATAGCAGTCACAAATGTAGCTCCACTGTCACATGACTACCAGTAATGTAGTATTGCCAGAGATATGCTTAGTAATAAGCATCACTTAGCCGACCATCTAACCCGTATCTCTTAACCCTTCTGTCTGGATCAGGTTTATTCTCTCTTGCCTTTTTTTGCCCTTTTGGCAACTGTGCATATGGAGCTAGTCACAGTGACTTTCTACTTTTCTCTAGTTCCAAAAACTTTGGCAGAGTGAGAAGCAACTGTTGTGGAGTGAAGTGGAGATTTTTGTCCCCTCATGAATGCCTGCATCCTTGGTTGTCTCATGTAGATATTTGTTTGTGTGCTCTGGCCACATGTGGGTAGACTTGGTAGTCTACCCACATCATAGAAAAGTGGTAGTTTTGTGTAGTGGTTAAGGGCACTAGACAGTGTCAACAGACAGAGGTTTGAGTCCTAACTTTCTTTGCCTAGGAGTATGACTGGGCAAGTCCCAGAGGTGTATTTGTCTTCCTCTATGAAAAGGGGATCACGAGAACATTACTTGCTTTCAAAGGTAGTTATGAAGAAAGTTTTGTAAACTGGAAAGCAGAAATTGACAATTAGATCTACTACCTTAGAAAGGGGCTAGACAAGAAACCAATAGGCCTTTCCCTATTCTCTATAGGCCTATCCCTATATTTCTTTCCCAGTGTGTCATTAACCTAAATCCTCCCCTCTCTGCCCTTATCTCAGAGTCAGATGTTAAGGACTGATTCTCTGCATAGGTGGAGGAGCGTGTGTTGCTGTTGGCCTTATCACTAGACCAGGGGTGGAGAACCCACAGCCTCCATGCCACATGTGGCCTTCTAGGTACTCAGGTGCGGCCTTTTGACTGAGTCCAAATTTTACAGAACAAGTCCTTTTATTAAGAGGATTTGTTCAGTGAAATTTGGATTCAGTCAAAGGGACACACTTGAGGACCTAGAAAGCCACATGTGGCTTCGAGGCTGCAGGTTCCCCACCCCTGCACTAGACACTAGGCAATTCAAGGACTGTGCCCCGTGTCCTGTGTTGGCCTTGAGTAGCTGGCTAGGCAGTGTGGTAGTGTCGAGAACATGGTATCCAGGGTCAGAAGAGTAAGTCTTGAAATTCCTAGCAATGTACTAGCTGGTACTTGCTAGTTCATTGCAATTACTAGCAATGATTTTAGAAGTACGGAATGTTAGAATTTACTTGTACTTGGCCAAGAATTCTGCCCATCCCCCACAATATCCCCAATTTATCCAGCCTCTGAATAAAAACCTACTACTGTGAGGGAGAACCCACTGCTTCCTGAGCCAACCCATCCCACTTTAAGATAACTATAATTGCTAGGAACTTTTGCTTTTTATCATATGTAAAACTGTCTCTGCAACATTACTCCTAGTTTTCCTATGTGGGGCCAAGCAGAAAAAAAATACTATCCTGCTTTCTTTTTTTTTATCCCACTTGCTTGTGACAGCTTTCCAGATACATGAAGAAAGCTGTCCCCTACACATGCATACCCCACCAAAAAAAATCACTTCTCTAGGCCAGATATCATAAACTTCCTTAGGATGCTAGGAGGTACAGTGGATATAGTGCTGAACCTGGAATCAAGAAGACCTGAGTTCAAATCCAACCTCAGACACTACTAACTATGTGATCTTGGTCAAGTCACTTAACCTCTGTCTGCCTCAGTTTCCTCAATTCCAAAATGAGGGCATTGGAGCAGATGGCTTCTTAGACCTTTTCTAGCTGTAGTTCCATGATACATGCTATGATTAGTTAAAAACTAGAAAGGATACATTGTGAAGGTCATGAACCAACATGGTTCTCTCTAGAACAGGTCATATCAGAAGAAATTCATTTCCATTTTTTAAAACTAGGTTAGATCAGCAGAATACTACAGATATAGTTAATCCAGCTTTTAGCAAAGCAATTGATAAAGTCTTTTTTGTTGTTGTTTTGGTAGACAAGATGGAAAGATGTGAGCTAGGCAATGATTGAGTTAAGTGGATTTGGAAATAGTTCAGATGGCCAGAGGAATTCATGATTCAATGTCAACTTGGAAGGAGGTCCCTAGGGGAATGTACTAGGGATCTGTGGTTGGCCTTGGTGCTCTTTAACATTTTTTGTCAATGGCTTGGATAAAGGCATAAGTGACATATTAAGCAAATTTGCAAATTACACCAAACTGGCAGGGACAACTAACACATTAGATGACAGAATAATGATCCCACAAGCTTATCAAATCTTCAGAATGAATCAAATAAGATGTCAAGATATATCTTGTTGTTCAGTTGTTTTTCAGTTATGTCCAACTCTTCATGACCCCATTTTGAGGTCTCCTTGGCAAAGACACTGGAGTGATTTGCCATTTCCTTCTCCAGCTCACTTTACATTTGAGGAAACTGAGGCAAACAAGGTTAAGAGACTTACCCAGGGTCACACAGCTAATAAGTGTCTGAGACCAGATTTGAACTCAGGAAGAGGAGTCTTCATGACTACCAGGCCTGGTGCTCTCTCCACTGCACCACCTAGCTGCCCTGTCATGGTATATAAACAGCTTCACAGGGGCAGAATGAGGAAGGCATTGTTAAACAACTGTTTGAGAAAAGACTTGGGCTTTTAGTGGACCATAAGTGCAATGTGTGTGATATGAAAGAAAAAAAATTGACTCATGCTATATTAAGAAAGGCACAGAGTTTAGGCCTAAGGAGATGATCATCCTGCTGTATGTCACTATATATCATTGTTGTGGGCATAAAAAGTTAATATAGCCAATGCAATTGGTATAAAATAAAAATTGGTATAAAATTGGAAGAAACCTTGGAGCTCATCTAGTTTAGCCTCCCACCCAAAACAGAAATTTCTTCTATAATAGGAAATGATTTTACCTTCCTGTTTCTCAGTTTTCTCATCTATAAAATGAGGCAATTGAGTTTGGAGCTGGCCACTTTTTTTTAGTCTTTCAGACACCTTACTCCCCTCCATATATTCTATGATCCAGTGACCTGTTCTCCTTGCTCTTCCTTGCACAAGACACTTCATCCCCTGACTACATGGATTTTTGCTGGCTATGCTCAGTGCTTGGAATTCTCTCCCAGCTCACCTCTGTCTCCTAGCTTCCTTCAACTATCAGATACACACACACACACACATACACACACACACACACACACACATATACATAATATACATATATACATATACATGGGTATTTATTACGTATACATGTGCATGTAGATATGTATGTATATACACACAGACATATATGTCTTCTCTCCCCCTTTAAATTGTGAGCTCCTTGGGGGCAGGGTCTAGTTTTTTTGTTTGTTTTGTATTTCTTTGTATTTCCAGTGCTTAGCACAGCGTCTGCCACACAGCAGGCACTTAATAAATGCTTGTTGGCTTGACTTAATTTGACTTGTACAAGTTGCCCCCATGTCTGGAATGTGCTCTCTTCTCAATTCTTAAAATACCTAGTTTCCTATAGTAAGTCTAAGCCTTTCCTGATTCCCCTAGATGCTTTATCCTCCCCCACCTAAAAAAAATTACCTTGCATTTCTTTTGTTTATATTTTGTATCTAGTAATATGTGTTTATTTTCACACTCCCCAGTAAAATGTAAGTTCCTTGAGGACAGGAACTGTTTCCATTTCTTTGTATCCATAGCAACTAGCACAGTGCCTGACATGTAGTAAACACTAAATAAATGTTTGTTGATGGAGTAATTAAATCATCATTAAGTCCTTTACCAGCTCTATGATTCTATTTAGCATTTCTTGAATATATCTAATGAAAGGTAGATAGAGGAGGAACTTCTCTTTTTTATTTAATCTAAATATAAAGGCTAAATGTTTAGTTAGAAGACAAGGAGAAAGAAGTGCAGCAGTAAGAGAACTTGTTAGAACCAGACTTATTTATCTTTCCCTGGAGTCAGAGGCACCAAGGTTCAGTAGGAGAGCTTCCTTGACCTTTGTGACATGAAGCTCAAACAGGTCCTCTAATAGATTTCTGTCATCATTATCAAACATCTATTAAGTATCTTCAATATGCCAGGAACTATGTTAAGCACTAGGAATACAAAGACAAAAACAAAACACCTCCTGCCTTCAGGGAGCTTACATTCTAATACAGGAGACAATATGTGCATATGTAGATATAAATCAGACATATGCCTATCAAATACAACTTTGAGGAGAAGACACTGGTAAGGAGGGAGAGGGAAGAAGGAAGGAAAGAGGAGACTAGGAAAAGCTTTAGGAAACACTTTAGCTGAGTCTTGAAGAAATTAGGAATTACAGGAAATGGAGATGTGATAGGAGAAAATAGGGGATACCCAATGCAAGGTATAGAGATGGAAGATAGAGCACTGTGTGTAAGGAGTAACAAGTAGACAAGTATGACTGAATTGTAGAGAGTCTGGAGAAGAGTAATATCTAAGTAGATTGGAAAGGTAGGAAAGAGCCTTTACCAAATAAAGAAGTTTATAGTTGATCTTAGAGGAAGTTATGGGAGTTTATTGGGGAGGGAGAAGGAGGCTGACATAGTGAAACTTGAGCTTTTGGAAAATAACTTTGGTTGTTGTGTAGATGATAGATTGGATCTAGGAGATATTTAGGGAAGGCCATACTACAATGAGAGCCTAGGGTATAGCTGTGTGAATGAAAAGAAGGGGACGTATCTGAAAGGTGTTATGGAGATAGAAATGAATGGATTTGGCAAATGAGTGTATATATGAAGTGAACGAAAGGGAGAGAATAAGAGTGACACTGAGGTTGTGAGCCTGGGGACTGGAAGAATGGTAGTGCTCTCACCAGTATTAAGGAAGTTTACAAGAGGGGCCAGTCTGGGGGCAGGGGTGGTCAGAGAGGTAAGAAGGTCATTCTCCTTTGGACTTGTTGAGTCTGAGTTGCGTTATAGGACATCCATTTAGAAATGTCTAAATTTTTAATAGGCAGTTTGTGATATAGGACTGGAGCTCAGACAGACAAGAACTAGACATATAGATTTGAAAGTCATCTGAATAGAAGTGATAATCAAAGCCTAGGAAGTTGATGAGATCACCAGGTGAGAAAGTATGGAAAGAGAATAGGACAGAGCTTTGTGGAACATCCCACAGAAATTGGGTGTTATATGGATGATGACCCAGTAAAGGAGAATGAGAAGGAGTGATCAAATAGCTTGGGAGACAGAGAGAGAGAAAGAGAAAGAGAGAGAAAGAGAGAGAGAGAGAGAGAGAGAGAGAGAGAGAGAGAGAGAGGAGAGAGAGAGAGAGAGAGAGAGAGAGAAAGCAGTGTCATAAAAACTGTGAGAAGAGAGAATGAGGGTGATCAACAGAGTCAAATGCTAGAAAGAGGTCAAAAAAGATGGGGATTTAGAAAAGAGATTAGATTTAGCAATTAAGAGATCATTAATGACTTTGGAGAGAGCAGTTTAAACACGGGGATTTAGAAAAGAGACTACATTTAGCAATTAAAAGATAATGACTTTGGAGAGAGCAGTTTCAGCTGAGGTTGGAAGCCAGATTTCAGAAGGTTAAGAAGAAAGTGAGAGAAAGTGGAGGCATGAAATGTCAATGGTTTTCTCAAGGAGTTTCACTAAGAAAGAGAGGAGAGATATAGAATGAGAGCAAGTGAAGATAGTAAAATCTAGTGAGGTTTTTTTTTTAAGGATGGGAAAGATTTGTTCTTGTTTATAAGCAACAGGAAAGGAGCTATTAGGGACAGATTGAAATTAGAGAGAGGGGGAAAATATTATCAGGAGTGGTCTTCTGAAGAGGATGGAGGAAAGGTAGGATCAAAGGCAAAATACAACATCCATTCCTATTAAAAACACTAGAGAGCATAGGAATAAATGGAGTCTTCCTTAAAATGATAAGGAGCATCTACCTAAAACCTTCAGCAAGCATCATATGTAATGGGGACAAACTAGAAGCATTTCTAGTAAGATCAAGGGTGAAACAAGGATGTCCATTATCACCACTGTTGTTCAATATGGTACTAGAAGCATTAGCTTTAGCAATAAGAGAAGAAAAAGAAATCAAAGGTATTAGAATAGGCAAAGAAGAAACAAAACTATCACTCTTTGCAGATGACGTGGTGATATACTTAGAGAATCTTAGAGATTCAAGTAAAAAACTACTTGAAATAATAAGCAACTTTAGCAAAGTTGCAGGTTATAAAATAAACCCACATAAATCATCAGCATTTCTATATATTACTAACAAAGCCCAACAGCAAGAGGTAGAAAGAGAAATTCCATTTAAAATTACTATAGAAATTATAAAATATTTAGGAATCTACCTGCCTAAACAAACCCAGTAACTATATGAACACAATTACAAAACACTTTTCACATAAATAAAGTCAGATCTAAATAATTGGGAAAACATCAGTTGCTCATGGGTAGGCCAAGCTAAGATAATAAAAGTGATAATTCTACCTAAGTTAATTTACTTATTCAGTGCCTCATCAATCAAACTACGAAAAAATTATTTTATAGAGCTAGAAAAAAACAATAACAAGGTTCATTTGGAAGAAGAAAAGGTCTGGAATATCAAGGGAACTAATGAAAAGAAATGCTAGGGAAAGTAGCCTAGCCATTCCAGATCTTAAATTGTATTATAAAGCAGCAATCGTCAAAACTGCTTGGTATTGGCTAAGAAATAGAGTGGTAGATCAGTGGAATAGGTTAGGTAAGCAAGACACAGTAGTCAATGACTATAGTAATCTACTGTTTGATAAACCAAAAGATCCTAGTTTCTGGGATAAGAACTCACTATTTAACAAAAACTGCTCAGAAGACTGGAAAAGACTATGGCAGAAACTAGGAATAGACCAAAATCTTACACTATATACCGAAATAAAGTCCAAATGGGTTCACGATTTAGATATAAAGGCAGATACCATAAGCAAAGTGGGAGAGCAAAAACTTGTTTGCTTGTCAGATTTATGGAGAACAGAAGAATTTATTACCAAAAAGAGATAGAGAACATTATGAAATGCAAAATGTATCATTTTGATTACATTACATTGAAAAGTTTTTGCACAAACAAAGCCAATGCAAGCAAAATTAGGAAGGAAGCAGAAAACTGGGAAAGAATTTTTACAAACAGTGTCTCTGATAAGGGCCTCATTTCTAAAATATGTAGAGAAATGAGTCAAATACATAAGAAACAAGTCATTCCCCAACTGATAAATGGTCAAAGGGTATGAACAGGCAGTTTTCAGAGGAAGAAATTAAAACTATCTACAGTCATATGAAAAAATTCTCTAAATCACTATTGATTAGAGAAATGCAAATCAAAACAACTCTGAGGTACCACATCACACCTATCAGACTGGCCAACATGACAAGGCAGGAAAACGATAAATGTTGAAGAAGATGTGAGAAAAGGAATTAATGCATTGTTGGTGGAGCTGTGAAATGATCCAACCATTTTGGAGAACAATTTGGAATTATGCCCAAAGGGCTATAAAAATACGTATACCATTTGACCCAGCAATAGCACTTCTAGGGCTATATCCCAAAGAGATCATGCAAATGGGAAAAGGACCCACATGTACAAATATATTTATAGCAGCTCTTTTAGTGGCAGTAAAGAGTTGGAAAGTGAGGGGATGCTCATTAATTGGAGAATGGCTGAACAAGTTGTGGTATATGAATGTTATGGAGTCCTACTGTGCTATAAGAAATAATGAGTGTCAGATTTCAAAAAAACCAATTGATACACATCTACTTTATTTATAGTTTGATGGCGCTACAAAAAGGGTTATTATAAATATTCTTGGTGCATTTGACATTTCTTTCTTTGACTTCCTTGGGGTATATGCTGAGTACTTGGTCTCTGGAGTCAAAGTGTATAGATGTCTTAGTCACTTTTTGAGCAAAATTCCAAATTGTTTTCCAGAATGGTTACATTAATTCATAGCTCTTCCAATAGTATATTAATCTGCCTAGTAAGAAACCAGAACCTAGCATAGGTCACATAGATGAACTGTCCCAGAGTACACCAGTCTTTTTTTTTTTTAACAGTTTCATTCTGGAGATAGGACCCTGCTCTCTCCTCTTTAAATGATCTTGTCTTTCTAATAGTCAGACACAATTATTGGTGATAACCATTCAGAATTTGAGTACTTTCCTATACAGACTGGAAGTCATGTCTTCTTGTCATTCTTCAGCTGGAATTTCCACGAGAGAAAAAAAATTTTATAGTGTTGCATCTACGTGTTAAGATGGATTCTTATTTTCTTCTTTCCTCAGTCACATTCAGATGTTTGTTATTGTTCAGTTGTTTTTCAGTTATGTCTGACTCTTTGTGACCCCATTTGGCATTTTCTTGGAAAAGTTACTGGAGTGGTTTGCCATTTTTTTCTCCAGCTCACTTGAGAGATGAGGAAACTGAGGCAAATAGGGTTAAGTGACTTGCCCAGGATCACACAGCTAGGAAGTGTCTGAGGCTGGATTTGAACTCAGGAAGATGAGTCTTCCTTTCTCTAGGCCTGGTACTCCACCCACTACCCCACCTAGCTGCCCTAAAAGTGACATATTGCATCGATTCAAAATGTGTGTACAGTTTCACAAACAGTCCCCATAACAGTCTGTGAAAACATTCATGGATTCCCAACTCTCTTCTCCTGCAAGTTTTCAGAGGCATCACAATCCCCAGCCATTCCATGTCTGACTATGTCTGGCTGTATAGCCAGGTCTAGTAGAGAAAGTTCAGTCCGGGGTTTCTCCTGGCAATTGTTTATTTCTGAAGAAACTAGCATGTTCTTTTCTGAGTGTTTCTTGTAGTAAAGCCTTGTACCAGTTCTGGAGCTTTCAAAGAAATGTAAGATGTTATTTCATAAATTTCAGAATTAGAAAGGACTTAAAGATCATTCGGTATAGCTAGATAACACAGCTAGGTGGCACAGTGGACAGAGCACAGGGCCTAGAGTCAGAAAGACCTGAGTTAACTTAACCTATCTGCCTCAATCTCCTTAACCATAATATGAGGATAATAGCAACATCTATCTCCCATGGTTGTTGTAAGGATCAAATGAGGTAATATTTGTAAAGTGCTTAGCATAGTGAGTGAAATGTGGTACCACTATAGAAATGTGAGACATTATTATTGTTATTATTATTATTATTATTATTATTATTATCCTTGTGGTAGTTATCTGCCCACCCCCAGGACATTTTCTCTCCTTTCTCAGGAAATTCCATATCTAGTTCATAGGTGCTATTATTGTTGTCTTTGTTATTGTCATTTTACATGCTATTGTTACTATTAGTGTAACTTCCCTCTTTTTAAAGATTAGAAAACTGAGGTCCAGAGAGTTTAAGTGATTTCTCTCAAGGGAACACAGATAATAAGTAAAAGAGCTATGCTTCCAAGTACATTCCACTCTCTCTACACCGTGAGGGTCTCTTAAAGGAGTGTAAGTTAGCGGTTAAAAAGTATTTATTAAGGGTTAATCATGTGAAAAGTTAAATAACAGTACAAGAAAATAGAAAGGATGTTACAAAGGAGTGTATGACTGCCACATATGTACTATCAGTAAGATATTATGAGTTCAAAAAAAAAAAGGGAAAGGTTGCTGTGGTTTGGAAAGCTACTTGGAGGAAGCAAAACTTACTAGAACCTAAAGGAAAGTAGCATTTGGATAGGTGGAGTACAATGGGGAGGGTGTCCAGCCCCAGTGAATGTCAAGGTCAAGGATAAGTGATAGGATTTAATTGGTTTAGGGAGGATTCTTCTATGAGAGAAGAAATTCATTCTTCTGATGCAGATTGACACCTTCCCTAAAACTTACAGCAGTAGAGTAGCAATTCTTAAAGTATAATCCAGAACCCACTATGGGTCCCGAAGACCCTTTCAAGGGATCCATGAGGTCAAAACTATTTTATAGTAATACTAAATCGTTTTAATGTGTAACTCAATAAATATCGATAGATATAGCTCATATAAACAAAATCTGTTGGGGGAAGGTACCACAATAATTTGTGTGTGTGTAAATTTTTTATTCATTTGAAACAATTACAGAAAGAGAAAAGGGGAAAAAAAAGAAACATTTACATGTACACAGCAGAACATAAGAGAGGATTCTCAATAATTTTTAAGAATATAAATGGGCCATGATGCCAGAAGTTTGACAATCACTATACTGGAAAATTGCCTAGAGTAGAGGTCAGCAAAATCTTTTGCGAAGGGCCAGATAGTAAATATTTTAGGTTTTGTGGGCCAAGAGGCAAAATCAATGATATTATGTAAGTACTTATATAAAAAGAGAGAAAAAACCAATTCTACAATTTTTTTATTGATGAAATTCAAGATGTAATAATGAGTACATTTTTTTGGTAACGCAGGCCTACTGATATGAAGAATAGAATTCTTTTTAGGGGGATAACATTTTGTTTAATTGGGGTTCAAAGTTAATGTTCTCTATTATAAAAATTGATTATAAATGTTCACTCATTAATGCTAATCTACAAATTCATTTTTGAAAATGTCTTTTCTGATACCAGTCCACCAGTATATAATTTTAATTTTGCGTTCATCACTCAGAAGGCATTTATAGAATTCTATTAGATTCTTCTCTTAGCATGTCATTACATTGCAGATTAATCACTTCCAATTGAAAATTAGGTAGAAATTCCTCAATTGCACAAGTTTAATGGATTTTAAAATATAGAAATTTCTTTTCTTCATGCATCAAGGTAAAAATAATGCTGTTGGAACTGTAGTTTGGGTTTGGAAAATATATATAATAAATATATAATATAATGCACAAATAAATATATAAATAAAACAAATATAGATATGCTAAAAATATAAATATAAATAAATATATATTATATATAATAATAAAATTTGTATAGGAATGAAGGTCTCTCTTCTTATTTTAACTTTTCATAGCACAGGAAATGTATAAAGCAGCTTGATATTATTTGAGATTTAAACATTAGTTGTCAAATTGACCTTTCTGCATAATTTTTTTTAATCTATACACTATTTTGCCTTATAATTTTTGGTTAAATTCATTAAGAAACGTTGTCAAATTCAAATTTCTAAAACCATTCAGTGTTTGATAATGATTAAAGGAGGTGCTTCCTATTCAGAAAAAAAAAAATTTAAATCACTGCCTTGAGCTCAAATAATCATAATAAAACTTTTTTTTCTCTCTTCCTTTCTTATTTTGTCATGATGGGTATACAGTGGTAATAAATTAACAAATTTTGCAGTACACTGATACACATGACACTCAAAATGTGATTGAATTATAACTGCATCACTACAATTTGTTGCGTGCCAAGCATGGAAGTGCCATATATAGTCTCTTTCATAAAATTCAACCCTGCCTTTGAAGCACAAATAGCCACGGACAATACATAGGTGAATTAGTATGCCTGTGTTCCAATAAAACTTTATTTAAAAATATGAAAAATATTTAGACATTTAAAAATATAAAAACCATTTTTAGCTTATAGGCCATATAAAAACTAAGCAAGTGCCAGATTTGACTAGCAAGCCATCACATGCAGACCCTTGACCTAGACTGCTCAAGAGGTTAAATGACTTTGTCAGAGTCATATAGCCAGTCTGTATCAGAAACAGGACTTGAATTCATGTCATATTGGTTCCAAGACCACCAGTGCTCTATCCACTAGGCAATATTGCCTTTATGATAATCAAAAGTATATAAATTGCTCTTAAATAAGATAGCCTATTGGGGCAGCTAGGTGGCGCAGTGGATAGAGCACCAGCCCTGGATTCAGGAGGAACTGAGTTCAAATCCTGCCTCAGACACATAACACTAACTGTGTGACCTTGGGCAAGTCACTTAACCCCATTGCCCAGCCAAAAATAAATAAAAATAAAAATAAGATAGCCTATCACTGGAAATGGAGAAGAGTTTGGATTTATAGATTACATGCTATTCTCATTCTAAGGCCTCAGAGGTATTTGCCAATAAATGATGACTCTTTAATCATCCCCATTGAGCTTCCCACTGAAGTTTTTCTCCTGAACAGATTTGTGTCTCCTATAGCTGGAACCTTATTTTGTCTGGCTAGATCACAGTTTGAAGCTTGCTATTACTTAATTACAAAGTGTTTTGTCTCCCTAGGAAGAGTTGACTTATGAAGAAAGGACCTATGAAGGTGGAAAGTTTGCTACTGTGGAAGTGACAGACAAGCCCATTGATGAAGCCTTAAAAGAAGCAATGCCAAAAATTCTGAAGTATATTGGAGGATCTAATGACAAAGGTCAGTGGCACAGTAAGACCCAGATTTTCAGTACTTTCACCTGACCATGAGAGTCTGGCAAGACATATAGTTATTTCGTTGTAGCAGCAGCAGTTGCTGTTGGGCAACTACTGAGAAGCTGGTGCTAGTGGCGCATAGAGGCAAGAAGAGGAGTTGCTTCATTGGGAAAAGCATTGGAAAGGGTGTAGAGCTGACTTGAGTTTGATTCAACAAGTTATTGTTTTTGTTTTAATTTATTTTGTAGTTTCTTTACAGACAGATTCGCATTTTTTTTTAGTTTTCAACATTCACTTTTATAAGATCTTGAGTTCCAAATTTTTTTCTCCAAGATGGCGGCAATCTGATATAGGCTATACATGTACAATCATATTAAACGTCTCCACATTAGTCATGATTCAACAAGTTATTGTGAAGTAGCTACGATTGCAAAATACCTACTCTGTGCACTAGAGGAGATGTAGCTTAACTAAGACATAGTCCCTCCTCTCATAGAGATAGTGAGGATGAGAGAACAAGGCTGGGGATTGGGGATTATTTGCTCCGTAGCAGGTGGCTAATTAAATAACACAAGGATAGGGAGAGTGATAGTTTGGTGGGAGTTTGTTATCAATAGGGGTAGCAGAAGGTGGCAGATTAGAACAATCAGTATAGAAGGGAAAGCAGATAGTGATAACTCCACTTCTCTTATTTATTTATTTGTTTGTTTGTTTGTTTATTTATTTTTAGTTTTCAGCATTCACTTCTACAAGATTTTGAGTTCCAAACTTTCTCCTCATCTCTCCCCTCTCCCACCCCAAGATGGCATGCGTTCTGAGTGCTGCTTCCCCCAATCTGCCCTCCCTTCTATCACACCCCGTTCTCTTATCTCCCTTCCCCTTCTATTTTCCTGTAAGGCAGGATAGATTTCTATACCCCATTGCCTGTATATCTTATTTCTCAGTTGCATGTAAAAACAATTTTTAACATTCATTTTTAAAACTGTGAGTTCCAAATTCTCTCCCTTCTTCCCTCCCTACCCACCCTCATTGAGAAGGCAAGCAATTCAATATTGGTTATACGTGTGTAGTCATGCAAAACACTTCCATAATAGTCATGTTGTAAAAGGCTAATCATATTTCCCTCTGTCCTATCCAGCCCCCCATTTATTCTGTTCTCTCCTTTGACCCTGTCCCTCCTCAAAAGTGGATAACTCCATTTCTTAAGGCCAGTTTTGGCATTACTGAGATTGTATCTTTTTATGGAATGATAGTCTCCAGAATCTCAGAGTTGGAAGAGACATTAGAAGCCTCTGAAACATACCTGACAAGCAATATCCAGCCTTTGCTCAAAAATCTTCTAGTGAGGGGAAATCCATTGCCTCACTACCAACCAATTTTGGGATAACTCTAATTGTTAGGAAGGTTTTTCTTACATTAAGCCTAAATTAAAACTGCCTCTTTGTAATTTCCACCCATTATACCTAGTTCTGTCCAATAAAAAAAAATGATTCCCTTTTGAATACTTGAAGATAATATTATGTTCCCTTGAGTCCCCTCTTCTCTATTCTGAACAGCCTTGGTTCCTTCAGCTGATTCTCAAATGAATAAATGAATGAGTGAATGAATAAAAAAGCACAATTATGACGTGCCAAGCACTGTATTGAGTGTTGGAGATACAAATGTAAGAGCTAAAACAATCCTTCTCTCAAGGAACTTACTTTTCAGTAGAGGAAAAAACACATATAGGGGAGTGGGGACCAAGGTTTGGAAAGTTACAGGGATGATGAGTCGAGTTGTAGGGAAGTTGATTCTTCAGGTCCTTCCCAGAAGCAGTGGAAGAGTTGATTTGGTTCTAGAACTAGAAAACAGAGGTCAGAGGAGAAACTAGGGTGGCAAGTCAATTGTTGAAAAGATGCCCTGAGGGGCAGCTAGGTGATGCGGTGGAGAGAGCACCAGCCCTGGAGTCAGGAGGACCTGAGTTCAAATCTGACCTCAGACACGTAACACTCACTAGCTGTGTGACTCTGGGCAAGTCACTTAACCCCAATTGCCTCATCCAAAAAGAAAAAGGAAAAGAAAAAAAGAAAAGAAAAGAAAAGATGCCCTGAGAGTGAAGTAAAGTATATATGGCAGGAGTCACACCTACAAGGAGTAGGTGACTGAGGTAATCACCAGTCAGGACAGTAGAGTCCTAGGGTAGGAGTTCTGGGGTTGAAAGAGCTAAGTTTCCCACAGATTTAATGATGGCTTCTGGTCATCATAGCAAGACAGTTTGGCATAATTTCTAGGCCTTTCAACAGCCTGTTAACCCCACTTTGGTTACTATCCAGCTTATCAATGCCCTTTACAAGATGTGGTACCCAGAGCTAAACACAACACTCCAGATGTGATCTGACTGGGATAAATATAACTACCTCCTTAGTCTTGGTCACTAATTATATTTGGCTACTAGATCACACTATGGACTCACATTGACTTTTTAGTCTCCTAAATCCCCCAGTGTTTTTCCCCAAACTGCTGTCAAGCCCCATCTAATATTTGAAAATTTGATTTTTGAACATACACTATTTTGTCCCTATTGCATTTCACTGGATTCAATTTTCAAGCTGTCTATATCCTGCCTCTGTTATCCAGCATGTTAATTGTCCCTCTTGGCTTTGTGTCATCCACAAATGTGAGAAATCCAATATCTTAAGCTTTTATCAGTCACTGATAAAAACACTAAGGAATACAAGGAACCACCAAGTTCTTAGCAACAGCTAACAAAAGTCAGAAATTCCTTTGTGTACATGTGAGTTTGTAATAGGATTTGTACCTTCCAGTATGGATTTTCCTCTGCAGGAAACCAGAAACTTGGAACATCAAACAAGACGAAAGAGGGCAGCCATTTTAATTTTGGGGTTGCTGCTGGAGGTCTTATTAGCCTACTGTGGTTAATAAATTACTTATAATTTCAGTGATGCTCTCTAAAACCAAGGATTTTGAAGAATGCATTTACCAATAGGAAGTTATAAAAATATTTTCTTCCACATAATGAGATTATCCTGTAATGGAAAGTATGTTATACTAGAAGTCCCTAG
Organism: Phascolarctos cinereus; assembly: GCF_003287225.1. NCBI lineage: Eukaryota > Metazoa > Chordata > Mammalia > Diprotodontia > Phascolarctidae > Phascolarctos > Phascolarctos cinereus. The sequence goes on from NW_027555514.1 coordinate 188,986,287, forward strand.
TCCTGATGACTCTCTCTTGTCTATGGGGCCTTGGACAAATTATTTAATGTCCCTGTCTCCATCTGTAAAATGGAGATAAGAATATTTGTTCTCAGCACTGCATAAGATAATGTATTTGAGAGCATTTTCTAAACTGTCAAGCACTATGCAAATAGAAGATATAGTTTAGATGTATAGTAGGATTGAGTGAATATTTATTGGCTAAGATTGCACCATTTGATGGTTATTGGGAGGTATTTTTGTTTATATAGCTCTGTGGTTTTATCAGTCTAGTAACTGTACTGTCCTGGCATGGAAACACCCTACACTGATGCAGTTTAGCTGATTGTCTGTCACTTATGTTCTTAGGGAATTGCTTGTGGTACTAAGATAATAAATACTCATGGTCATGCATCTTGGGTGTGTATTAAGTGGGAATTCAACCCCAGCTCATCTTACACTAAGGGCATCCTTCTATCCACTCTGATATTTTGCCTCTCATTATTATGGTGCTGGACACATAGAAGACATTCTACAAATATACCATCCAGTGTTATGTATGAATTTTATACCTGAAATATTCAGCATCAGTTCCATTACAAGAAAAGAGACTATGTTAGCATGACTTTAAGATAATTAGTTGTCAGTATTCAGTTGTATCATAGACCAGTTTTTAATATTTAGCTCCATCATGGGCCTGGGTGCTATAACTAATGTCTGGCTTTGTGTCTATTTCTCTGTGTTTTTTCATTTCTAGGAGTTGGGATGGGGATGACTGTACCTGTATCCTTTGCTGTATTCCCCCGTGAAGATGGCTGTCTACAGAAGAAAATTAAAGTCTGGTTCCGGATTCCAAACCAGTTTCAAGCTGATACTCCAATTCCCACTGATAAAAGCATTGAGTTGGAAGAGAGAGAAAGTATCACTGTCTATTCCAAGTAAGAGAATGTTTTTCAAAGAAAAGAAGTACAATTTAATTCCTGAAATGATGACGTTTTTAATATTTTCTTTTTCCCCAATTACATATAAAAATAATTTTTACCATTCATTTTCTAAAATTTTGAGTTCCAAATTCTCTCCCTTCTCCCCTCCTCTCTCCCTCCCTAAGACAGTAAACAATTGATATAGGTTATATATGTGCAATCATGCAAAACATAGTTCTATATTGGTCATGTTGTGAAAGAAAACATAGATCAAAAACGAAAAAAATAAAGTGAAAAACAGTATACTTTAATATGCATTGAAACTCCATCAGTTCTTTTCCTAGAGGTAGATGGCATTTTTCATCATCAGTCCTTTGGAATTGTCTTGGATCATTGTATTGCTGAGAATAGCTAAGTCATTCACAGTTATCATTGTACAATATTACTGTTGCTATGTACAACGTTTTCCTGGCTCTGCTCACTTCACCTTGCATCAGTTCATATAAATCTTTCCAGGTTTTTCTGAGAGCATCTTGTTCATTATTTCTTATGTATAATGGTATTCCATTACAATCATAAACCATAACTTATTCAGCCATTCCCCAATTGATGGACTACAGTGTAAGGTGCTGGTCTATTCCAATTTCTGCCATCCTGTTTTCCAGTTTTCCCAGCAGTTTTTGTGAAATAGTGAGTCTTTGTCCCAAAAGCTTGAGTCTTTGAGTTTATCAAATACTAGATTACTATTGTCATTTGCAACTGTGCATTGTGTACCTAATCTTTTCCGCTGATCCACCACTCTATTTCTTAGCCAATACCAGATTGTTTTGATGAATACTGCTTTATAATACAGTTTGAAATCTGGTATAGCTAGGGCACTTCCTTTGCAATTTTTTTTCATTAATTCCCTTGATATTCTTGACTTTTTACTCTGCCAGATAAATTTTGTTAATATTTTTCTAGGTCTATAAAATAAATTTTTGGTAGTTTGACTGATATGGCACTGAATAAGCAAATTAATTTAGGCAGAATTGTCATTTTTATTATATTGGCTTGGCCTGTCCATGAGCAATTAATGTTTTTTCCAGCTGTTTAGATTTGATTTTATTCATGTGAAAAGTGTTTTGTAATTGTGTTCAAAGAGGTCCTAGGTTTGTCTTGGCAGGTAGACTCCCAAGTATTTTATATTGTCTATAATTATTTTTAATGGAATTTCTCTTTCTGTCTCTTGCTGCTGGGCTCTGTTGGTAATATATAGAAATTATTTATATGGGTTTATTTTACATCCTGCAACTTTGCTAAAGTTGTTAATTATTTAACTGCTGCTGGCTAGCTGGACTGTGCCTGCACTGGACTGTGTTCTCCTTTTACCTGAGTGAAATAGACCTTTCCTGCCAATCTTCTAAGTTGTCTTGGACTAGAAAATTGTTTCACCTCATTTTTTTTTGGTTCTGCCACTACAGAATTCATTTTGAGGCATTATTTTGTAGTTGTTTGGAGGTAAATTTGGGAAAGTTCAGGCAAATTCTTGCCTTAATCTGACATCTTGGCTTCACCTCTCCTCCAATTTTCTATGTTGTTTTATTTTTTAAAAATTCAATTAGCAAGCATTTATTTTCTCTCTCTCATCTTTTCCTGAAAGAAACAAACAACAACAACAAAGCCCTCATGACAAATATGCATAGCCAAGCAAAATAAACTCATATATTGACCATGTCCAAAAATGTGTGTCTCATTCTGCATATTTAATCAGTCACCCCTCTGGCACTAGATGGGCACCATGTTTCCTTATTGGTCCTCTGTAATCATGATTGGTCATTGGATTGATCAGAGTTCTGAAGTTTTTCAAGGTTATTTCTTGTTATTATTGCAAAAATTATAATAATAGTGTTCTTTAAAACAATTCAGCCCCAGTGAGATATTGGAACTACCCACAAATACTTTTTATAAAAATTCAAATTAATTATTCCTGTAAATTAACAAGTATTTATTTTCTCTCCTTCCCACTTACCCCTCCCCAACTGAACAACAAAAAATGAAAAAGAAAGCCCTCAAATGTCAAATAAACAAAATCCCTCATCAGTCATATCCAAAAATTCCTTATTCTGTACTTTGAGTCCATCACTTCTGTATGGAGGTGGGCAGCTTGTTTCATCCCCAGTTCTCTGGAATCATGATTGGTCATTGCATTGATCACAGCTCCAAAAGTCTTTCAAAATTGATTTCTTCTGTTATATTGTTGTCATTGTATAAATGCTTCTTCAATTTCTACTCACTTTACTCTGCACTAATTCTTTGTTCTTTTTGTCCTTACAATTCATTTGGTCTTCCTGGTTTCCTCTGAATCTGTCCATTTTGTCACTTCTTATGGCACAATAATATTCCGGTATATTCATGTACCATGATTTCCTTAACCATATCTCAATTGGTGGGCAATCCTTTAGTTTTCAATTTTTTTACTACTATGAAAAGAACCACTGTAAATATTTTTTGTACATGTGGGTCTTTTCCCTCATTCTTTGATTTCTTTGAGATATATGCCTAGTATAGGTGGTATTACTGGGTCAAAGGCTGTCCAAGATTGAGTAACTTTTTAAGCAAAATTATAAATCTTCTTTACTACTATGTGCTAAGCACTGATGATACAAATAAGAAAAAGAAAGACAGTCCCTGCCCCCAAGGCACCTACAATCTAAGGAGGGAAAACAATGCACAAAAGGAAGTTGAAAAGGAAGGACAAGGGGAGGGGAAGTCTCTAGACAATACTCTGTGCTGGGACATGATGTTTATGGAGTCAAAACCAAGTTAAGCAGTTGATGGAAAATGAAGAGAATAACTGAGAAGTTCTGATTCCTCTATAAAAGAAGGTTTAGATAAGAGGGCTTTAAATACTTGCTAGCCTTTCATCTTTTTTTCAGAGTTTATCACAGAAATATTCATGTTCCATGAGAATAAGTGCACTCTGAAATGCATGTCAGTATATCTAGAGATATCTAGAGATGAACTTTGAAATGCATGTCAGTATATCTAGAAATTTGCCCTTTAACTTAGGCAGAAGGACTGAGTTCTAACAAAATTTTGTAAAAGTTAATCATCTCTCTCTTCTGATTTTAGGTTTGGTCACATAGAGAATATATTGGAGCATGAAGCTCTAGGCTGTTCACTGCTTCATTTCTCTTTGAACACATGAGGATTGGAGAAAAGAAAGGGCAGAGAATTTTCATGTAGTGCCTAACACTATGCTTTGCCACTCTTTCCTGTACCTTATCTTTCCTCGTAAGAGCTAGCCCATCACAGCTTTTCTCCGGGGCAAAGAAATTTAGAGAATACAAAATTTTTTAAATAATATTTTTAAAGATTATGAAATGTTTTAGCTATACTTTGATAGCATTTCTACTCCTTTAAGCAGTACAAAAACAATGTAGCACAGTAGCTAGCAAGAATACTTAAACTACAAAGCTCCCAGATGGTGCTTTTTCTCCTCCTGTCCTGGAACCTGCACCTGAAGTTAGCTTCTCCCCACATCAGTTTGGCCCTCCTGCATCCCCCACCTGAGCCAACTAAGGCACGAAAGGCTTCTTCATGTGGGTATATGTGTAGGGGAGCTTATATTCTATGGTCTTCATTTCTCCCTCATTGGGCAATGTCCTAAATTATTCTTTCTTCACCAAATGAATTTGTTTTCGTTACTTCTCATATTCTTTTCTCATCCTAAATACCAAAATTTGTTACATGCTAGCCACTGCCTTAGGCACTGGGGATACAGAAATAAAAATAGAACTGTCCTTCACCTCAAGCATACATTAAATTGGGGGAAATAAGCATAAACAAGATACACATAAAGTAAATCTAAGATATTTTTGTGGGCTGCAATGGGGAGGTACCAGTATCTGGGAGAATAAGGAAAGGTTTTTATAGAAAGTGGCACTTGAGCCGAACTTTGAAGGAGATAGGAATTCTTTTTTTAGTCTGTTTTCTTTTTTATTCTGATTTTAACAAGGGAAACAAGAAAGAATATATATATATCTGAACCCAGGTTTGCCTTTCTGAAGTATATATTAAATGTAACAAGGTAGTAAAATTTCCATTTGTTCATATCCTTCTGAACTTTTGTTTCCTTCTATGTGTTTGTGTTTGATGCTTTTTTCTTTCTTTTTTTGATCCCTATCACTACCCCTTTAACTCACTCTACAGCCCACAAACAACTAAGTAGAGTGAAGTAAATAAAAACAGCTCATTTATTATTGTTCAGTCATGTCTGACTCTTCATGGCCCCATTTGGGGTTTTCTTGGCAAAGATACTGGAGTGGTTTGCATTTCCTTCTCTATCTCATTTTACAGATGAGGAAACTGAGGCAAACAGGGTTAAGTGACTTGCCCAGGGTCACACAGCTAGTAAGTATCAGAGGTCAGATTTGAAATCACAAAGATGAGTCTTTTGGACTCCAGGCCCAGCACTCTATCGACTGGGTCACCTAGCTGCCCCCAAACAACACAATGGCTTTGAACGTGTGTGTCTCATTTGGAACTTCTAGTCTGTAGACTCTCCACCAAGTGGTATGAAGCTAGGGATAACTTACAGAGGTAAGGAGGGAGGCCTCAGAGCGTCAGGGACATGGGTAAGAGATGAACTATAATGTTTAAAAAGCAGCAAGAAGGCCAGTTAGCTGGGCTAAAAAGTTTGTGAAGGGGAGTAATGTATATAATAAAACTGGATAGGTGCATTGGAACCAGGCTATGGAGGAATTTAGATGTCAAATGAATAGTTTTGTTTTTGTTTTGAGGTGACGTAAACTTTATTTTTTTATTTTTTAAATTTATTTTATTTTCAATTCATGGAGCAAAACAAGCATTTCCGTAACACAGTACAATAAAAACGATGATTGCAAATGAAACTGCAATTCTGCCATGTACAGCTTGCTATTCCCTCCAAATGTATAATACAGTTATCATTAAATTTCTTTTTTTCTTCCCTCCTCCCCCCCCACCCTAGAGATGGCTACCATTAGACACAAATATATATATATGTATGTATATATGTGTGTGTGTGTGTATACGCACACACATATTATATATATAATTGATCTATAGATATTTCTATTTATCAGTTCTTTCTCTGGATACAGATCGCATCTTTAGCATCTTTCTTCATATGTCCTTTATTTTTAATTTGTGTATTTATAATGGTCAATATGACTGGTTTTTGATCCTAAAGGCAATAAGGAGCCACCAGATAGTCTTCAGTAAATGTTGAACTTCTGTTTTAGGAATATCCTGTTTTAGGAATATCCCTTTGGCAGCTCTGTGGAGGCTAGACTGAAGAAGAGACAAAGTAGAGAGAGGGAGATGCATTTCAGTATTCCAGCTATTTCGGTGATCCAGTCAAGAGCGTGAACAAGGGTGGTAATTCTGTGAGAGTGGAGAAATAGAAAGACGTGGGATGCTATGGAAATCAGATCAACAAGACTTGGCAACTGGCTAGATAAAGGTGAGGGATGTAGAATAAGAATGATTATAAGATAGTGACTGGAAGGATAATAGAATCCTTAATAGAAATGTGAAGTTCAGTAGAAGGGTAAGCTTGAGAGAAAAGATAACAAATTGTGTTTTGGACATGTTGAGCTTGAGATGCTTATGGGACATCCAGTTCAAAATGTCCACTAGGCATTTGTTGACTTGGGACTAAAGCTCAAGAAAGATGATGGGGCTGGATATAGATCTGGAAGCCATCTGCATAGAGATAATAATCTAGGCCATGGAAGCTGATGAGATCACACCCAGAGAATGTGAAGACACGGAACAGGGAACAGGGCAAATCTGTTGGGGTACATTCACTGTTAGGGGCCTGGTACATAGATGATCCAGCAAATGAGGCAAAGAAGGAGAGAAAGCAGGGTCCTGGAAACCCAGAGGAAAGAGTATCTAGGAGCAGAGACTAGTAAACTGTGTCCGATGCTTCAGACAGGTCAAGAGAGATGAGAAATGATTAGATTTTTCAAAAAACATGAGTTGACAAGTAAGAGTAACAGTGATTACAAAGTTGGTTCAAGAGTGTGTTTTGTAATGCTTCTACTGGCATTTATACTGCTTGTTCTAAACTCCAAAATTGTTAATTATGGGTTTAACCCTGCTTCCTGCCTCTGACCTAGTTTCTAGACACCCCAAAATCACATCATTTCTCAAAAAGAACTTCATTGAATTGCCTATAATAATGGAGTTCAGCAAGACCAGATGTTCCCCAGAACACCACAGAGTGTCTTCAATGAGACACATGACCATTCAAAAATTGGGCTAAGAGTTCTCATGAGAAGAGCCAAATGACTGAAGAAAGCGTAGTGCATATTTGTGACATGCAGTTAAATGGGAAGCCTAATATATAAATGTTATAAGATATCTATATAAATTCTGTTAATCATGGTTCTGGGCTGGTCCTGACTCAGGCCAGACCCCTGGAAGTTTATGTTAGATTTTGGAATTAAATGAGACACTTGTAGATCAGTCAACAGTTAACAAAAGATTTGCTTAGCCATGGCAGAGGAAGGATATTCAACAAGGATAACCATTGAGGACACGTTGAATTGATTTGGGTGAGCAAAAATACCTTGCCAATGTGGTCCTTCAGAAATATAGAAATATGGGTTCAAATAAAAGTTAAAATGTGATTCTGTTAAGGAAAACAAGGAATGGAAAGACATCTACCTTCTACCAAATTGTTTCAGAGTCTAATTTAAGAGGAAAACCAAGTTTATGGAGGTTTCCTCTGACTTAATCTGTCAGATTGACCACATATAGTCATTCTTCAAATAGCCACTGGGTAGCACTGCATAATCAAGCATGGTGTCCTACTCTATAGGACAAGCTTGTCACTGGTTTCTGTGAAAAGCAGAATTGGATGAAAAGATTGAGATGCAAAATTGTTATTTTTAAGAGGAGTGAACTAGATGATAGGCTGGTTTCAGTGCTAAAATACTGTACCCTTAGGTCATTTGTCTAATTTGTGACTTCATGATAGAGGGATTGCTGATTGATAAATATTATTAATTTATTTTGCATAATTTTGGAAGTACTCTTCGTATTAATAGTGCTGTGAAGGAGACATTCAAAGTCAAGTCTCCTTAAATAAAAAAGGTACTGATCATATTATTTGTTATTATAACACATGAATGTAAATATATTTACACTAAGAGCAGTGATCATTTATAAGCTGCAGACATACTGTACCATCATCCTTTCTTCCTATTCTAAAAAGATAGCTCCAAATTTGGGGCTTTATTTTCTTGACCCATTTAATTTCTGGTCACAATGGGGGGAAAAAACAGCAAAAGAGACCAGTTAGGGAAAGATTTATAGTAGTTTTGATACAGATCTCTGACTCCTGAGAATTTACTAGTTCAGTTACAGCAGAGGTACTCAAACTATGGTCCACAGACCCCAGTGAGTCCCTGGATAGATGTCAGGTCTCCATAAACTTGGATGGGAAAAAAATTACATTGTTATTTCAGCATAATCTGTTTCCTTTGTAATCCTATCTATTTTATTTATGCATCTTTAAATGTTATTCTGAGAAGGGATCTGTAGGTTTCATAAGATCGTGAAAGGGTCCATGACACATATACACAAAGTTAAGAACCTCTCTATGCTCAAACAGTCAAATAAAATTACGTGCTAGATATTTATCTTTAAATGGCCAGACTCCTGATTTGGACCACCGAACAACTTAGGGAGGTGGGGGAGAACTCTCGACAGAGGTTCAGTTCAATCTCTAAACTACCCAGATGTCTCAATTCTTTCATTTGTCATCATTGTCATAATTGTTATCATCATAGTGATACGGTACGATAGCTTTAATAAGAGTAAAAGTAATAATTCTCTCAAAGGACAACCCATTTTCTGCACATTGTAGGGGTATAACTACAAAGAAGGGAAATACTGACCAGGGTGTTGTATACCAGCATCTCTATGTCAAATATTGTGAGAGAATATATTCTTTTAGGTTGATTATAGTAGACACCAAGTTTGAAAATTTTATTTATTTATTTATCAGTCTATTAGTTGGGTTTATGCCATCAAATTCAAAAATGTTGTTTGGAATTCCAATCTTTGTACCCATCTCAATTTCAAAATCATTTGAGACATCAAGTTCTGTTTTGTCATCATTTTGTTTTCAAGCATCATTTCTAGATTTTGCTTTTAGTGACCTCAGATTCTCCAACAGGTCTTTGGAGGTATTGCCTTTATTAATTGGTTCTATGTGACCTCTCCCAATTCATACTCCAAGTATTCAGTCTCTTATCTTTCCTTGCTTGAGAATTTTACACTTACTATGTCCAGATGACATTTTGATGTTGTTGGAGAAAGTTTCCATGTGATACATTAGCTACTTAATGTATTTTTCAGTGAAGCCATGTAAGTTGATGTCATCCATGCATATCAAGTGACTAATAGGATGCTTTGGTATGAATCTTTGGCTTGAAAGTCAAACTCGGTTCTGTTCAGAAATGATGACCAGAAGTTTAAAGTTAGGCAGAACCTGTCTCCCTGGAAGATATCAGGTTATAGATATCAATTGTTCTTGACATTATTTTTAGTGGTATTTTTAAACAGAGAACAATTTTCTATGTGAACATTAGATACACTACTATATTTTCACTATGCTTGGATCCATTTTGTATATTTGCAGTAAACAACTAAGCCATGAATGTAGAAGTGAATGAAAGGCTTTCTAGTAATCAACAAAAGCAAAGTAACCAGTAAAGACTTCTTATTCAGGTATCTCCCATTAATTCTTAATTCCTTTTTACAATGACAACAACTATTTCATTCTTGGTCAGGTCATACCTCCTACCAGAGACCTTTCCTGACTAGCATGGCCCCCACAGTGATCACAAACGTTTCAATGAAATCTGATGTGTCTGTTCCAGTAATTTCAGCATTTAATCATATATTCACCTTAACCTCTCAACTAGATTGAATGTTCCTTGAGGATAGGTATTAAATCTTGTACTTTTGTTACAGTACCTTATTACAGAGTGGGTGCTTCATAAAAATTTCTTGATTAATAATTACAAGTATAGGAAGAATTAGCATTGGAATGGTTGGTGTGGGGAAGTCATTCTTGGGATTCTAGTTAAGGAACTTAGGATCATAGATTTAGAGTAGGAAGGAACCTTAGAGATTACCTAGCCTGACTCACTCTACACACAGATAGAAAGTAGTAGGGCTGGTATTTCTACAAGGGCTGGGATTCAAACCAAGGTCTTCTAACTCAACTCAACATCCTTTCCATTGTGTCGTGCTTCTTCCACTACATTTCTTTTTCTTTTGTACTTCTACCCCTACCCTGGATATGGTTCTTATTGCCACTGGCCTTAACCTCCACCAATTATTATTACCTCTCTCTTGTAAGATCGAGTTTTATTTCTCAGCAATCTCTGTCTTAGCGTTCTCTTTTTGGTCAATCTTTTTAGCCTTTGTGTTTCCAAAATCTATGGCTTTTGTGTTCTTCCTTAGTTTCCTTGATCACCGAGTTATTTATTATTTATACTAGATTATGACATTGGTGCAGATGAAGTAGAATGATCCATGAGAACATCTTTGAAGAAGATTTATAGACCTGTTAACCAGGCATAAATAATAATGCCTTGTAATTTATGTATGTATGTATGTATTTCTTTCGAGGAATTCAAAGAACTTTACAGGCATTATCTAATTTACTCTCAAAACATCTTCATGAATTAGGAAAGGAATAGGTACTCTATTATTCTCACTTTATACACTGGAAGCAAAGAGGGGTGAAATTATTTGTCCAAGATCATCATAAGCTGAGTCAGTAGCACAAATGGGTCTCCTTTCATGTACAAGTGCTGAACAACATATATGCAACTTCCTGCTGCTTTCAAAGTTGGCTGGTTTGCATTTGGAAGCCAATATTATATGGGAAAGGGTATTTTGTCACTTGGCGATTAGTGGATGGTATGCTTGTGAGGTAGAGCCATAAGGAATTTCTATATTCTTAAGCAGAGGCAACCTGGCATGGTAAACAGAGCGCTTAACTTCAAGACAGGAAGACCTGGGTTGACATCATGCTTTTGGTACTTACCAACTATGTGACCCTGAGCAAGTCTCTTAACATATGCAAGACTTAAGTACCTCAGTAGCACTTAGCTCCTAAATCATAGATGAAGTGGGATCTGAAGTGGTTGAGGGAATTTCTATACCATGCTAGAATAAAATCGCAGATCTTGTATTTATATAAATAACATCCAATCCAGAGACAAATTTTAAAAGTCCTATTTATAATGAGTTTAGTTTCATAATATGGCTATGAGATGCATATTCCAAGGAGCTGGACAGTGTGGAAAAATAGAGCCAGAAATGTTTGCTGTTGAAATGTTTAAATAATTCACTTAATATCTGGATTTTAGCACATTATGGTTTGATCATTAAGTATACAGTATAGTTGTTAATTGACAATTGCTAATTACTAGATGGTCTTCTTATGTGAACATGAGTTCACTTTGATTTTTTTAATTATATTTTAAATCAATTTCATAATGATAAATAACATTTTATTTTGCTTTTTTTGGTGAGGCATTTGGGGTTAAGTGACTTGCCCAGGGTCATATAGCTATTAAGTGTCAAGTACCTGAGACTGGATTTGAACTCAGGTCCTCCTAACTCCAAGGCCAGAACTCTATCTGCTGCATCACCTAGCTGCCCCAATGAATAACATTTTTTTAAAATCCTCTACCAAAGCCCTTCTCTGATACTTCTTCATGGCATAAAGGTAAACTTGAGTTGTTGAAAGCTTGCTAACAGGGAATAAATTCTAGTAGGTCCTTCTAAGTGGGAAAGGCTCTGACTCTAGGGAAGAGAATTTGGGCCAATAGGTGATAGTTTCTGAGAGGTTATTTCAGCTCAATATAAGGAAGGAATATCTAACAATTAGGGCTATCTGAAAATCAATGAGGTCATCATAGACATTTCTTCCATGGCTGAAAGTGTTCAGAGTAGAGCCTGAGCAACAACTTATCAGAGATCTTAGAGGATATAAATCATCAGGCATCCTTTGAACTAGATGACCTTTAAAGTTCTACCCAGCTTTGAATTCTATAATTGCTGGTAAAGCATTTCCAGTGTTTTCCCTTATGGTTAGTGTAGTCTCCCTTACTAAACCATCTAGGTCCATTTTCCTTGTGTTATTTCATAAATAAAGATGAACATTAACTTGCCGTCATCCACTATATATTTCTTCTACTACTGTGTGGGGGAAATAATCTCAACTCTGTATATATTCTGTAGCTGCTACCCAAACTTTACTTCAATATGCCACTGGATATGGGTATTTCTTCCATTGAATAGCATTTCACCCATAGGATTTTAGATTTAGAGGTAGAAGGGACCTTCAAAGTCATCTAATCCATTCCCTCCCTTCTACATATGAAGGCATTAATATCCATGGAGATTGGGTGACTTGACCAGGGTCACACAGGTAGGAAGCATCAGAGGCAGGATCTCTGGCCAAGATCTCTGACTCTAAAGCCTCTTTTTTGGCCTGTGTCATTCCTGTCCATGTCTATCCATAGATCCTCAAGAAAGCATCCACCAATGTATTGAAAGACCTTTCTTTATATCTCCAGCACTCAGTAGTGTCTGGAATATAGTAGACATTTAATAAATGCTTGTTGATGACTTCTAGATCAGGGGTTCTTAACTTTTTTTTGTCATGGAACCTTTCAGCAGTTTGGTAAAACCTGTGGGACCCTTCTTAAAATAATATGTGTAGCCCATATTCATAATTGAAGAAAATGTTAAATTTCTATTAGAGGTTAGTGAAAATAAAAATATAATTTTTTCTGATTCAAATTCATGGACCACCTGAAATCTGTGGACCCCAGATTAAGAACCACCTTCTCTGAGTCTTTTTCCATTTCAAGAGTTAACAGTAAAGCTGTCCATCCCTTACTTGTACCACACAGCCTGCCTCATTTTCTGATTCCATATTTTCCTGGTGATGACATGAATGTGGGTCATCATTGGAAATATGGTGTGGTCACTTACACTCACCATAAATCTTTCCATTGCCCATTGGGTCACTCACAACCTAATTTCTCAGAGATTGTAATATTCTAAGATTGCCAACCATGCCTAAATGTTAAAATAATGAATCCCCTTAAAGGTGAAATATTGGGTGTTTTCATGATCAAACTGTTGAGTTCTTACTAAAAATGACTAACCACTTGTAAAAAAGAGAGAGAAAAAACATGAGCTCCACCAAAAATAATGCATCTGACTAGAATTTGCTCAGTGCAAATGGACCTTTGAGTCATAAAATCTCACTGGAAACACAAATTTCTCCCTATTCCTATGAGAGTTGTTCAGGGAATAGGAAGAACCCTATACCTGATATAATAAACTTAGGCCACTGGAGAGAATTTAAAGTAGGAGACAGGTTAAGAGCAGCAATAATCAGAAAAGGAAGGTTCAACTCAACATATTTTCTCAATCCTTTGGCCACAAAATTGATTCAGGAAGTATCCTTCTACAAGGCATTACTATAAATTACTTTTCCCATTCTTAAGGAGAGTATGTAATAAAGTATGCATAGAACCTTAATTCATGACTATATTCAGGTTGTATAGGTTCTTTTAAAAAGAAATGAATCATCATATAACTCATCTATAAACTGAGGGGATTGAACAAATGCCCCCAAGCAGCTGTTAATCCATGATTCTAGGTCTGGAACTGCTGGGTGGTCGGAATCTTAGCTGCTAAGCTCACATTTACAGAATAAAAGGGATGATTTGGTCCTGTTAGAGCTTTGGGTTCACTTTCCTCAGCTGTTTCTTTTCAGTTGGTGCCCACAGATGGCTGGGGAAAGAGGCAGAGAAGGAAGAGGAGCTGAGTTAAAGGAAGTATTAGAGGAGACAGAGCAGTGAAAGGCTATGGTCATGAGGTTAACAGAGACCATAACAAAAAAATCCTGGCAGCTCCCTGTGGAATTTTGGGAGGTTTGTGTCCCACATTTTTCTTAAAAATAGCAAAGTGTGAGCCCAGATCCCTCCTCCCCTGGGTTGTCAGAGCTGGTAAATGCCATTTCTCAACACAGCCTCTCATCATTGTTCCTCCCACAGGCAGTATGGTGGTTATGCTAAAGAAGCTGATTATGTGTCTCAAGCAGCCCAGCTACGCTCAGCCCTGGAAGGAACAGCAAACTACCAGACTGATTTCTACTTCTGTGCTGGATATGACCCTCCCATGAAGCCTTATGGAAGACGTAATGAGGTCTGGCTGGTAAAAAAGTGATCTCTGACTCACAGGACGACAGTCTTCCAGGAAATGGGTTTTTAAAGTTAGCTTAATGGTCAGAATTTCTAATGGAGACTGAAACTCTGAAAGGGACATGGAGGCACACAGCATAATTTTCTGTCAAATCAGTACAATATTGTATTCTTCCAGATCTGTGGGGTTTTTGTTCTTATTTTTTGTTTTTGAGATTTCCTTTCTCTGGGTGGGACATTGTACAATTAAAATAAATAACATTCTTGTGATTAAATTGAATATCACTTTGCCTTGTCTGATATAGGCATTTAATAAATGTTTGTTATTATTGAATTGAATTGATTTAGGAAATCCTGTGGTAAACAAGATATTTTTTCCATCATGGATTAAATCAAAGGAAGGGTACAGTGAAAACTGCCTTTTAAAAATATATCTACTAAATACTGTAATTTTGTGATTGAAAAAAATACTCTCTGTAGTTGGGCTTTTTTTTCCTAGCACAAATTCTTACAGGTGTTTTGTCTTTGAAAGAACCTCAAAAATAAAGGGATTTAAATGCAATATTCTTTTTTCCCAGTTTATTTATTTATTTTTAGTTTTCAACATTCACTTCCACCAGACTTTGAATTCCAAATTTTCTACCCATCCCTCCCCTCCCCCTACCCCATGATGGCCTGCATTCTGATTCCCCCTTCACCCAATCTGTTCTTCCTTCTATTCCCCTCCCTTATCCCCTTCCCCTTCTATTTTCCTATAGAGTAAGATAGATTTCTATGCCCCTTTGCCTATGTATCTTATTTCCCAGTTGCATGTAGAAACAATTTCTAACATTCGTTTTTAAAACTTTGAGTTCCAAATTCTCTCCCTTCCTCCCTCCCCACCCACACTCACTGAGAAGGCAAGCAACTCGATATAAGTTATACATGTGTAGTCATGCAAAACACTTCCATAATAGTCATGTTGTGAAAGCCTAACTATATTTCCCTCCATCCTATCCTGGTCCCTATTTATTTAAACTCTCCTTTGTCCCTGTCCCTCCTCAGAAGAGTTTACTTCTGATTACCCCCCTCTCCCAATCTGCCCTCTCTTCTATCACACCTCCCTCTCCTATCCCCTTCCCCCCCTACTTTCCTGTAGGGTAAGATAGATTTCTATACCCAATCAGGTGTACGTGTTATTCCCTCCTTAAGCCAAATCTGATGAGAGTACAGTTCACTCATTCCTTCTCACCTCCTCCCTCTTCCCCTCCACTGTAAAAGTTTTTTCTTGACTCTTTTATGTGAGATAATGTACCCCATTCTACCTCTCCCTTTCTCATTCTCCCAGTATATTCCTCTCTCATTCTTTAATTTTCTTTTTTAGATACCATCCCTCCATATTCAACTCACCCTGTGCCCTCTATATATATATGTGTGTAGAGAGATATAGATATATAGATATATGTATTCCCTCCAACTACCCTAATAATGAGAAAGGCCTCATGAATTATAAATATCATCTTTCCATGTAGGAAAGTAAGCATTCAACTTTAATAAGTCCCTTATGATTTCTCTTTCCTGTTTACTTTTGCATGCTTCTCCTGAGTCTTGTATTTGAAAGTCAATTTTTCTGTTTAGCTCCAGCTTCTCAAAAATGCATTAAATTCCTCTGCATCGTTGAATATGAAATTTTCCCCCTCATTGATTACACTCAGTTTTGCTGGGTAGGTGATTCTTGGTTGTAATCCTACCTCCTTTGACCTCCAGAATATCATATTCCAAGCCCTCTGATCCCTTAATGTAGAAGCTGCTAAATCTTGTATTATCCTGAATGTTTCCACAATACTTGAATTGTTTCTTTCTGGCTGCTTGCAATATTTTCTCCTTGACCTGGGAACTCTGGAATTTGGCTATAATATTCCTGGGAATTTTCCTTTTGGTAACTCTTTCAGGAGATGATCAGTGGATTCTTTCGATTTCTATTTTACCGTCTGGTTCAAGAGTATCAGGGCAATTTTCCTTGACAATTTCTTGAAAGACGATGTCTAGGCTCTTTATTTGATCATGACTTTCAGGTAGTCCAATAACTTTTAAATTGTCTGTCCTGCATCTATTTTCCAGGTCAGTTGTTTTTCCAGTGAGATATTACACATTGTCTTCTATTTTTTTCATTCTTTTGGTTTTGTTTTATAATTTCTTGATTTCTCATAGAGTCATTAGTTTCCATTTGCTCCATTTTAATATTTAAAGAATTTTTTTCTTCAGTGAGCTTTTGGACCTCCTTTTCCATTTGCCCAATTCTGCTTTTTAAGGCATTCTTCTCCTCATTGGTTTTTTGGACCTCTTTTGCCATTTGGTCTAGTCTATTTTTTAAGGTATTATTTTCTTCAGCATTTTTTTGGGTCTCCATTAGCAAGCTGTTGACTCATTTTTCATGATTTTCTTGCATCACTCTCATTTCTCTTCCCAATTTTTCCTCTACTTCTCTTACTTGATTTTCAAAATCCTTTTGAGCTCTTTCATGGCCTGGGACTGATTCACATTTTTCTTGTGGGCTCTGGATGTAGGAGCTTTGACTTGGTTGTCTTCTTCTGGTTATATGTTTTGATCTTCCTTGTCACCAAAGTAAGATTCTGTATTCTGAATTTTTTTGCTCTGTTTGCTCATCTTCTCAGCTAGTTCATTGACTTTTTAACTCTTTGTTAAGGTAGGCTCTGCTTCCAGCATGGAGGGTGTACTGTCCCAAGCTTCAGGGGTTTTGTGCAGCTGTTTTCAGAGATACTTCAGAGATACAGAGATACCTGTAAGTTTTCAGTTCTTCCAAGGTGGTATGATTTAAGGAGAGGTGTTTACTCCTCTCCTGGCCTGTGCTCTGGTCTGTGAGTGACCACAAGCACTTTTTCTGCCCTGGAAATGAGAGTAGGGTTTCCTCTTCACTGCTGCTACAAGCTCTGCCACGCCAGCACTCCTCCTTGCCCCAGGACTGCCACCCAGACCTGGACCCATATCCAAGCACAGGCAAAGCAAGAGAATCCTGCCTCAGAGCCAGCAAAGAAATCCCTACAATCTCCCACTGATCAGCCACTTGATCCCCCCATCATCTGTGGGCCAACAGCTCTGGAAGCAACCACAGCTGCGGCCACCACCCTGGGGCCCCACTACAGCCAGGGTTAGACCACACTCCTCTCTCGCCCAGGTCTGATAGACCTTTCCGACTGATCGTCTAAATTGTCTTTGGCAATTGTGGGTTGAGAAGCCTGAAAACCGCCACAGCTCCCCTTGATTCAGTCCCCTGAGGCCTGCTCCAGATTTGCTGAGGCCCAGTCTTTGCCTGCACAGCCCACACTGAGCTGTGCTCCTCTCCCAGCCCAACGCAACAGACCTTTTCCATGGACCATCCAGGTTGTCTTGGGCTGGAAATTTGTTTCACTCTGTCTTTTTGTGGGTTCTGCTGCTCTAGAATTTGTTTAGAGTCATTTTTACAAGTATTTGGAGGGGTTTGGAGGACAGCCCAAGTGAGCCCCTGCTTTTACTGCACCATCTTGGCTCCACCCCTTGAATGTAATATTCTTAAAAGAAAATCTCATTACACAATCAATATTTGTAGGGCCTTCAAGTTAAATGGACAATATTGCATCAATAACCATCCTGTGATACCAGAGAAGCAACAAATCGGAATCTATCTCTCTATAGATATCATCATCCAATTCTGTCATATGGGGAGACATCACAATTCAACTGGGTGGCATAGTAGAAATGGTGCTGGACCTGGAACCACAAAGTCCTGAGTTCAAATTCAGCTTAGCTATGTGATGCTGAGCCAGTCATTTAACCTTCCATCTACCTCAGTTTCCTCATCTGTAAAATGAGGATAATGATAGTACCTATCTCACAGGGTTGTGAGAACAAAATAATACAATGTTTATAAAGTATTTTGCAAACAAAGTACTATATAAATGTTAGCTATTATTATTATTATATAGAACCAAAATTATTTTTGCCATGAAGATTGGGCATTGCACAGAGTAGGCACTTCATTCATTCATTCAAACATTCATTAATAGTCTGGTTCTTCTGTGTTCAGCCTTCCAGGCTTATCTTCCTTAAGGCACATTTTGAATCGTCTCAGATTCTCAAAGTTAAAAGCAACCTCAAAGGCTCTGTATTCCACCCCATATCCAAATAAGAGTCCCCTTTACAACATACTTTATAAGTGAGGTAAAGCATTTATTCGTTTACTCAATGAGCATTTATTAAGTGTTTACTATGTAACTTACTAGGTAATTTAGTATATAAGCTTACTATGCTTACTATGTAACAGACAATGAGGGTACAGAGAATGCAAAACTAAGCCAATCCCCTGCCATCAGACAATTTGTATTCTATTTAGGGAAATAACATGTGTGTGTGTGTGTGTGTGTGTGTGTGTGTGTGTGTGTGTGTGCATATATATATATGTGTGTGTGTGTATATGTGTATATATGTATATATATACATACATATATATATGTATATATATGTATATGTATATATATATATATATACATATATATACATATATATATGTATATATATAACAATTCAAAAGTGCTACTGGGCTCAGATTGTCTTGGGCCCAGCTCCAAAAGAGACATAACCCTAGACCCACAGACATAAATTCACAGCATTCTGGCCCCTAAAGAGATGTCAGGGTCTCATACTCTGGCTCTTTACAGCTTTACCCCGAAGTTCTGAGGTAATCACTTAAAGTTTAGATTTGGTTTATGTATAGGGTCTTCCCCAAAAGGGGAAGTAAAAATGTACTCAAGTTCCAATATAAATTAGGTATGAGGCTCAGTTCATTTCATCTACACAGAAGAAATGCTTATTTAAAAAAAAGAATCAGAAACTTCAATTGACAATCACTGAACAGATAGCAGTAGCTAATAGTTACTGTTATACTCTCAGGAAGCTGATGCTTAAAACATCAAAACATGACACATTTTGAAGGACTGCTTAATAGTCATTTCACAGCAATATGGCTCAGACCCCAGTAGCACAGCAGGTTTTCTTTTCCAACTTCTAAACCAATCTGAAACCTACAGAAGAATAATCATGATAGGAATCCCATACAAAGGGGAGCCCACAGTTCTGTCACTTTGAACCAGGAGAGCTTCCCAACTTACTAATAATGATTGAGTCCAGCAATAGTATACTGTTTTTTCCAATATATTTATATTTATTTCATTAAGTATTTCCCAATTACATGTAAAAATATTTAACATTCATTTTTTAAAATTTAAAATTCCAAATTCTCTCCCTACTACCCTTTTTTCCTCCTCTGAAGGCAAGAAATTTGATATTGATTATACATGTGAAGTCATACAACAGACCAGAGAAGATCTCAGACCAAAGGGAGAGCAATGAAACTTTGCCCTGGACCAGACCACTTTGGGAATGCTGAAAGTATGTAGGTGTTGAGTCTGAGCCTGAGTCATCCCTGAGATCCTGGAATAATTAAAAGTTCAATACTCTAAGAAAGTAGCAACAGGACCAGCCCAAACCTTTCCTCCAGAAGTGTGCAGAGCCTAGCCCTAACATCAAGTTCAAAATTAGGAAGTAAACTGGAAGGATGAGCAAACAAACAAACAAAAAGATCTCTCAGAACTGGAAAGCAAAGTGGAAATAGAAAGAATCCACAGGTCACCTCCTGAAAGAAATCCCCAAGAAAACTCCCAGGAACATTATAAGCAAAACCAGACTTCCAGGTTAAAAGCGTAAATGCTTTAAGCAGCTGGAAAAAAAAAATTTCAATTTCAGCTCCCAGGGAGCTGCAGTCAGTATTATATATGACTTAAGAGTTACCACCTTAAAGGAACAGAGAGCTTGGAATATGATATTCCAGATGGCAAAGGATATGAGATTATAGCCCAGAATAATTTACCTAGTAAAATTAAATACAATCCTACAGGGGAGAGGATAGGGCATGGATGTTTAATGAAATAAAGGACTTATAAGCCTTGCTAATGAAAAGATGATAACTGAATAGAAATTTTGAAGTCCATACACAATAGTTAAAAGAAACATAAAGGGCAAACATGGATGAACAATTATAAGGAACTAAAAAAGGATAAACTACTTACTTTCAAATACAGGCAGATGATAACATGTTTCTTCTCAAAACCCTATCATCATCAGGAGTCAGAAAGGGAGTTTAATTAGACAAGGCCTAGGAATGATTCTATTGTTTCTTAATGATCTTAAAAGAAGAATGGAAAGAGAGGAGGAAGGGAAGTAAGATTGTGGAAATTATTTCACACAGTCAGAATAATTATCTCACATAATGTGCAAGTAAAATCAATACAAAAAAGGAGAAGGAGGTGGGAGGGACTGGGTAACACTTTAATCTCTCTCTCTCTTTCTTTCTCTCTCTCATCTGAACTGGTCAAATGAAGGAAAAATACATAAACACACACACAGTTGGGTACAGAATGACATTTCACTCAGTAAGGAAACAGGAGGGAAAAGAAGGGAGTAAAAACAATTAGAAGGGAGAGCAGAGTAAAGGAGGAATTAGTCCTAAGCAAAACAAGCTCTAAGGATGTACAAAATATTTATAATTCTTTCTGAGGTAGTGAAGAATGGGAATCTGAGGGGTTGCCCATAAATTGTGGAATAGCTGAACAAGTTATGATGGAATAAAATATGATGGAATAGTACTTTTCCATAAGAAATTATAAAGGGGATGGTTTCTGAGAAACTTGGAAACTTATATGAACTGGTGCAGAGTGAAGTGAACAGAACCAAGAGAATGATTTATACAATAATAACAATACAGTAAAGACAAACAACTTTGAAAGAATTAGGGACTCTAATGAACATAACAACTAACAATAATTCCAGAAGAGTAATGATGATACATGCTACCTGCCTCCTGATAGAGAGGTGAAGGACTCAAAGGGCAGAATGAGACATATTCCTTTTAAACATGATCATTGCATAAATTTGTTTTGCTTAACTATATGTGTTTATTTATTATTTTGCCGGGGGGGGGGGTTAAGTGACTTGCCCAGGGTCACACAGCTAGTAAGTGTTATGTGTCTGAGGCCGGATTTGAACTCAGGTACTCCTGAATTCAGGGCCGATGTTCTATCCACTGCACCACTTAGCTGCCCCCCCTGTGCCACTTAGCTGCCCCCTACTATATATGTTTATAACAAGGTTTTATTTTTATTATTTTCTCAATTGAGGAGGAATGGTTGGGGAGAAGGAATTTTTGGTGATTGGAAAAAGTAAAATATAATTTTTTAAAAACAGTGATTGAAATAATCACAAAGAGAACCTCAGAAAAAAAAATGAAAAAAACCCCAAGATGTTTTTGTTGAAGAATTGTTGAAGAGATTATGAGAGGATAGGCATACTAATGCCCTATTGATGGATCTATGAATTAGATCATTTATTTCAAAAAATAATTTGACTATGCATAGTCACTAAACCATACAGACCCTTTGACCCAATAAAACTACTTTATATACTAAGTAGGTCAAAGACAGGGGGAAAGGGCCCACATGTACAAGAATATTTATAATAATTCTTTTTGTTAGAGCAAAGAAATACAAATAAAGTGAATGCCCTTTGAGTAATGGTTAAACAAAATGTGGTATGTAGTATATAGTGGAAATTTATTGTTGTAAAAAAGTGGAAATATAGAAAGACATATGAACTAATACAGAATGAAATGAGCAGAACTAGGAGAACAATTTAAATGATAAACACAATAACAATGTGGGAGAAAACAAAAGACCTCAGAACTCTAACCAAAGCAGCAACTGTCAAAAAACTCACGACGGCATATATCTGCCACCTCTTAGCAGAGAAGTGATGGAATAAAGGTGCCAAATGAGAAGTTTCATTCATAGCTATGATTAATATGTTGATTTGTTTTACTTGAAAATGCACACGCACACACACACACACACACACACACACACACTGTGTGTGTGTGTGTGTGTGTGTGTAATGGGGGAATGGCTAATGAGTCTAGTCCTTATAGGCATGTTCAGTATGCTCTACAGATACAGTCCCCATGTAGACTTCATAAAATGTGTAAGTGTTCTACAACTGGAAATGGTTCTCTGGAGGAACAAAAAACACACAGATAAATATATGCAGACAGACCGACCTATGTCTAGACATATATACTATAGCTATATGGACATATATAATATAGACTATACATATATATATATATATATATGTATATATATATATATATATATACATACACACACACACACACACACACACACACACACACACAGAGACACATATGGATACTAAATTATGTGCAGTAGAAAGAGCATTGGCTCTACAGAAGTCTATCTTGCCCTATAGGAAAACAGAAGGGGAAGGGGATAAGAGAAGGGGAGAGAGATAGAAGAGAGGACAGACTAGGGGAAGAGATATTCAGAACACATGCCATCTTAGGGTGGGGGGGAGGGGGGAGATGGGGTGAAAATTTGGAACTCAAAAACTTGCGGAAGTGAATGTTGAAAACTAAAAATAAATAAATTTATATTAAAAAAAAGTGATGTGTGTCGGGGTGAGGAGGGAGGGAGAATATAAATGCACAGCAGAGAAGAGAAGGAAGTTCAGAAAGCATGTTAGCTTTGAAAACGATATGTAGCATTAATTACATAGGTTTTTTTTAAAAAAGTAAACGTGTGAAATGGAGATTCATGGTTTCATATTGAATCCTCTGTGTTGTGCTGTGTAAATGGAATTGTTTTTTTCTTTTTGTATTTAAGTTCAAAATGAATAAAAAATTTTTAAAAAAGAAAAAAAGAGCATTGGCTCTATAGTCAAAGAACCTGGGTTCAAATCCTACCTCTGATGCCTAATGCCAGTGTGATCTTTGGCAAGTCATTTAATCTCCCTGTGCATCAGTTTCCTCATCCACAAAATTTATGTGTGTTGTCAGGGGAGGTTTAGCTGGCTTCTGGGGTCTCTTCCATCCCTAAATCTATAAGCTTTAATATAAAGTAATCTTAAAGTACAGATTAAGTGGGCAGCTAGGTGGTACAGTGGATAGAATGCTAGGCCTGGAGTCATTAACACTCCTCTTCATGAGTTCAAATCTGGCCTCAGACACTTACTAGCTGTGTGACCCTGGGCATGTCACTTAACCCTGTTTGCCTCAGTTTGCTCATCTGTAAAATGAGCTGAAGAAGGAAATGGCCAACCATTTCAGTATCTTTGCCAAGAAAGCCTCAAAATGGGGTCACAAAGAGTCAGACACAACTGATACAACTGAACAACAACAGAATAAGTACAAACATCGGAGTGTATATGAAAGAGCTTCATGCAGTAAGAAGAACTTGAGTGGATCCTTGAAGGGATCAAGGAATTCTTAGAAGTGAGGGTGAAGAGGGAAAATGTTCTAGTCATGGAGTACAAAGGCATGGAGGTGGAAGATGAAATGTTGCATGTGGGGGCAAGTGATTCAGGTCTGGTAAACTGAACTCCTCAAGGGCAACCGAAGTTCATTAGCATCTTCTACCTTTTCTTGAATATCTGCTCACCACCGGCCATTTTTGTTCTGACCATTCCACTCAAAGGTTTGTACAGAATAAGAGCTGAGCAGCCATGCTTTCTCTCTGGTCTGCTAGCATAATGGTTCCCAACCCTCCTTTCCTTCCTTTGCTTATTCTCTTTGCCATAATACGACTTTAAAAAGGGGGAGAGGGGTAATTGTCTTTAACTTTCCCCACCAGCACTTCTCAAACTTTATGACATTATATATATTTATTATTTTTATTATTATTATTATTATTATTATATGACTAGCCATACTTTTCTTCCTCTATCAACTTCTGCTTCTATTTTCTGTAAATGCCTTATAAAAATCTAAGCCATTAAATGAATTCTTCATGTATCCATATTAGTCCCTTTAGACAACTTTACCTCTTCATCAGAATTGTTTCTGCCTTCAAAATTTTGCATTGACTGACCCCATAGAATTCTACCCTACTGTATCTTACCTAGCCTTTCTCTAAACCCTTTGAAATCTACTTTCCCTAGATTTAGAGTGCATGTTAAAAGTCTGCCTGGCTTTGACTTTCCTTTCCTTCTCTATTACAGTTTTAAAGTTGAAGTGGTTATTTCCCTAATAAATCCTGTAATTTACCCCTTTCTCCCTCCAATAACTAGACATGGATTTGAAGAGGATCAGAAGAGAGAATCATAGATTTTTGAACTGGAAGTCACTTTGGAGGCAATGTAATCTAGTCTATCCCCCCCCCATTTTATATTTGTGAAAACTGACTCTGAGAAGAAAGTGACTTGCTCAAGATCACACAACTAGTAAGTGGCAGAGGTGGGATTATGAACCCAAGACTTGTGATTCCAAATTCAGCATATCTTCCATTGTGCCATGGTTCCTCTCCACTAAAGTAGTAGTCCTAGGTAGGTGAGGAGCCCTGGCACCTGAGTGTAATCAATAGAGCCATCTTTTCATTAGAATCCATTCCAGAATAAAAGTTCCTTTCATTAGTTTGTCCACCTTTTAAGGGATGAAATTATCGATAAATCAAGTCAAGAAATTACTTAATTCTCTGCTTTGGGGGGAATTGGGAAGAGAGAGAGAGATAGGGAGGGAGATGGGGGAGGGAGGGAGGGAGAGAGAGAGAGAGGAGAGAGAGAGAGAGACAGAGACAGAGACAGAGAGAGACAGAGAGACAGACAGACAGACAGACAGAGAGACAGAGAGAGAGACAGAGAGAGAGACAGAGAGAGAGAGAAGGAAGGAGGGAGAGAGGGAGGGAGGGAGAGAGGGAGGTAGTGTTCCAGCAGATATTTGGAGTAGATAACTGGGGTTTCCCAACACAACATTATCATGCTTCCATGCCAGGTTTGTGATCTATTTCCCAAACTCCTCATCTACTTCTTTCTGTTCAGGTGTCCTACACCACAACGACAATTATCACCTGTTTTTGTTTCTGCTGATCTTCACGCATATGTACTCGATCATATTCTCCCCTCCTTTAATTCCTGGGTTTTGTCATATGAGCACATCTCTACTCTCATTCTTACTCTACTCCTTTCCAATGGTATCTATATTGTTCCTTTTTAATAAGACATACCCTTTCAGAACCATATTCCAGCCATTCACAACTCACTAAGTCTTAGTGATACTTATGAAATCAAATTGCCCACACATATTTGGTTGGATCACTTACTTGTAGCCTATGCTTTGTGAATTTATGTACAGACTTCTTGGGTTATGGGGTTCTTAGATACAGGAGATATAAGGAGTCTGGTCATCACAACAAAAAGAAATTGGCCAAAACTATCTTTACTTTGTGGGAGAAGTGTGAAGAAGGAGAGTGTTGGTAGCTGGAACAATAGTAGAGACTGTTCCCATTTTCATATTGTTCCTTGGGCATCTAAAGGGCTATTATTTTAATGCAGATATATCATAATTCCTAAGAAAATAGAGAATATTGAGATCTCAAGGCTGGAAAGGACCTCAGAGGCCACCTGTTACTACCTATATATGTTCGTTTTTGTTGTTCAGTCTTCCCAATTCCCCCCAAAGCAGAGAATTAAGTAACCCCATGGACCATAGCACACCAGGTCCTTCTATCTTCCACTGTCTTTCAAAGCCTATCCAAGTTCACGATACTATCTATTGTTTCCACGATACTATCTATCTGTGTCCCCTTTTCCTTTTGCTTTCTATTTTTCCCAACAGCAAGGTCTCCTCCAATGAGTCTTGCCTTCTCATCATGTGACTAAAGTATTCAAGCTTCAGCTTCAGTATTTGACCTTCCAGTGAATAACCTGAATTAATTTCTATAAGTATTGACTGATTTGACCTCCTTGCTGTCCAAGATATTCTCAAAAGTCTTCTCCAGCACTGCAATTTGAAAGCATTAATTCTGCAGCATTTAGTTTTCCTTATTAGTCCAATTCTCATAGCTATCTATTGCTATTGCTAGAAACCCCTTTCCCCAACAAGTGGTTTTCTTTCTTCTTTGTTTGAAGATTTCCAGTATGAGGGAACTCACTTGTAATGGACCCAGTCAGAATGATTGCATGATTTTCTTTACCTATGTTCAGCAGCACATGTGGAGTGAAGGCAGCAGATAGTGGGAGTAATCCAAGGCTAAGACTTGACAAAACACAGATATATGATAAAGGAACTAGAGAAAATAGCTCAGTATGTAGTGACCAAGGGGTCAAAATGAGGGAAAAGGACAGAGTGTCTAGTGTAGACACTCAGATGACCTCAGAGAGAACTAAGCAGTCAAGGGTTTGGAGTTCATGGTGTAAATGAAGAGTAGTGTTTCGCAAGGGGAAAGCAGAGGGAGAGGTGGAAAGTTAGTAGATTAGGGTCAGAAAGGGAATTACCAAGTTCTTGAACATGGAGGTGGGTACATTTGTAGCTGATGGCAAGGTCAAGGGTATGACCATCGTGTGTGGCTGAGATAGGGTGAACAAATAGGTTATGAGTAACATTGCCTTCATGTCAAACACAATAATTAAACCTTCTCAACATGCTACATCATCAAGCATTTACTTGACAATATCATAGGATGTTTGGTTTTTTTTTAATCCGCAATCTAGATCAAAGGGCAGGAGTTGGGGAGGAGAGAAAGATTGTGAGGCAAGTGCTGAACTTGTTGAGGAAAGAGGAGTGTCCTGGAGGTCTGTAGACAATTGTTACCAGGATTTTGATTGGGTGGAAGATATGAATTATAGGTTACAGTGCCCTATTCCAGTGAAGGAAGGTATTAGGGTAAGAAGGACTGATTGTGCTATTGTGTTAACATCATCTTATCCCCACATTCACACATCCATGTCTCCCATAAAGCCCGCCTCCCTCTCCAGTTTGATCTGTATACCCAGTAGTGATGGGATAGAGGTGGAAAGTGATATTGGGAGTATAGAAGAGACAGCTGCTGTGGACACAGGATCAGTTTGTCCTGGCTGGGTACATCAAAAAGAAGACAAACATGTAGCTAGTACAATGATATCTATGAGTACAACAATAAATTTCTAAGCTTTGTGCGGTGTGTAGAGTTTGAGATTGATGAGTTAGGAATAGAACCTATTCTGGAACTGCATATACTTAATGCTCTACATAGAAACCCTTCTCCTGTAGCATTAATATTTTAATATAATATTAATCATATGGCACAGTTGATTGCAAAGGCAGAGTGGTGGTGTGAATAGAGTACTGGATCTAGAGTCAGAAAAACCTGGATACAAATTTCAGAAAAGAAGTGGATGAGACATTATCACCACTGTTATTCAATATTATACTAAAAATGTTAGCTTTAGCAATAAGAGAAGAAAAAGACATTGAAGGAATTAGAATAGACAAAGGAAAAAACAAAGCTAACACTCTATGCAGATGATATGATGATATACTTAGAGAATCCTAGAGAATCAAGTAAAAAATTACTTGAAATAATAAACAAATTTAGCAAAGTTTCAGGATATAAAATAAATCCACATAAATCATCAGCATTTCTATATATATTACTAACAAAGCCCAACAGCAAGAGATAGAGAAATTCCATTTAAAATTACAGTAGACATTATAAAATATTTGGAAGTCTACCTGCCAAAACAAACTCAGGAACTATATGAACACAATTATAAAACACTTTTTGCACAAATAAAGTCAGATCTAAATAGTTGGGGAAATATCAGTTGCTCATGGATAGGCCGAGCTAATGTAACAAAAATGACAATTCTACCTAAATTAATTTACTTACTAAGTGCTATACTAATCAAACTACCAAAAAGTTATTTTATAGAGCTAGAAAAAACAGTATCAAAATTCATTTGGAAGAACAAAAGGTCCAGAATATCAAGGGAACTAATAAAAAGAAATGCAAGGATGACTACATATGTATACCCTGTATCAAGTTGCTTGTCTTCTCAATGAGCGTGGGTGGAGAGGGAGGAAGGTAGAAAATTAGGAACCCAAAGTTTTAAAAACAAGTGTTAAAATTGTTTTCACATGCAACAGGCAATGGGGTACAGAAATCTATCCTTCCCTACAGGAAAATAGAAGGGAAAGGGGATAAGAGAAGGAGGGTGGGGTGATAGAAGGGAGGGCAGATTAGGGGAAGGGGCATTCAGAATGCATGTCATCTTGGTGTGGGGGGACGGGAGAGATGGGGAGATAATTTGGAACTCAAAATCTTGTGGAAGTGAATGTTTAAATCTAAAAATAAATAAATGAAAATTTAAAAAAAGAAAAGAAAAGAAAAGAAATGCAAAGGAAGGTAGCCTAGCTGCACCAAATCTTAAATTTTATTATAAAGCAGCAGCCATCAAAACTACTTGGTACTGGCTAAGAAATAGAGTGGTAGATTAGTGGAATAGGTTAGGTACGCAAGACACAACAGTCAAAGACTTTATAGTAATCTACTGTTTAATAAACGCAAAGACCCCAATTTCTGGGATAAGAACTCACTATTTGACAAACACTGCTGGGAAAACTGGAAAATAGTATAGCAGAAACTGGACATAGACTAACATCTTACACCATATACAAAAATAAAGTCAAAATGGGCATATGATTTAGATATAAAGGCTGATTACTATAAGCAAACTGGGAGAGCAAGAAATAGTTTGCCTGTCAGATTTATGGAGAAGAGAAGAATTTATGACCAAACAGGAGAAAGAGAACATTATGAAATGCAAAATGGATGACTTTGATTACATTAAATTCAAAAGTTTTTGCACAGACAAAGCCAATGCAACCAAGATTAAAAGGTAAGCAGAAAGCTGGGAAACAATTTTTACAACCAGTGTCTCTGATAAAGGCCTCATTTCTACAATATGTAGAGAACTGAGTCAAATTTGTAAGAATACAAGTCATTCCCCAATTGATAAATGATCAAAGGATATGAACAGGCAGTTTTCTGAGGAAGAAATGAAAGCTATCTATAGTCATATTAAAAATTGCTCTAAATCACTATTGATTAGAAAAATGCAAATCAAAACAACTCTGAGGTACCACATCACATCCATCAGGTTGGCTAAAATGACAAAACAGGAAAATGATAAATGTTGGAGAAGATGTGAGAAAATTGGAACACTAATGCATTGTTGGTGGAGTTGTGAACTGATCCAACCATTCTGTAGAGCAATTTGGAATTATGCCCAAAGGGCTATAAAATTATGCATACCCTTTGACCCAGCAATACCATTTCTAGGTCTACATTCCAAAGAGATCATGAAAATGGGAAAAGGACCCATATGTACAAAAATATTTATAACAGCTCTTTTTGTGGTGGCCAAGAACTGGAAATTGAGGGGATGCCCATCAGTTAGGGAATGGCTGAACAAGTTGTGGTATGTGAATGTTATGGAATACTATTGTGCTGTAAGAAATGATGAGCAGGTAGACTTCAGAAAAACCTGGAAAGACTTATATGAACCGATGCTGAGTGAGGTGAGCAGAACCAGGAGAACATTGTACACAGTAACAGCCACTCTGTGCGATGACTGACTTTGATAGACTTAGCTCTTTTCAGCAATGCAAGGATCTAAGACAACTCTAAAAGACTCATGATGGAAAAAGCTATCCACATTCAGAGAAAGAACTATAGGATCTGAATGCAGATGGAAACATACTATTTGCTCTCCTTTTCTTTGGTTGTTTTGTTTTGTTTTAATTCTTCTTTCTTATGGTTCTTCCCATTTGTTCCAATTCTTCTTTGCATCATGACTAATTACGAAAATATGCTTAATATGATTATATAAGTAAAGCCTATATCAGATTGCATACCGTCTTGGGGATGGGGAAGGAGAGGGAGGGGGAGAAAATGTAAAACTCAAAATCTTATGGAAGTGAATGTTGAAAACTAAAAATTAATAAATAAATTGTTTTTTAAAAGTAGATGGGATAAATTGTCTTAATTTTTTTATTTTATTCTAAACTTAAGAAATGTATTTTATTTTATTACTTTATTTTATTCTGACCTTAAGAAATAAAACAAGTATAGTAGAATAGAAAAAAAGATGATTGCACACAAAACAAAATAGCAATGTACAGCTTGCTATTTCTTTCAAATATACAATGAAGTTATTGTGTAACTTTCTCTTTTCCTTTTTTTCCTTGCCCCCTATAAATGGCTACCATTACATACACGTGTGTGAGTGTGTGTGAGTGTGCAAAATCATTCTATACATACTTCTATTTATCAGCTCTTTCTCTGGATGCAGATAATGTCTTCCTTCACAGGTAATTTTGTAGTTAATTTGGGTATTTGTAATAGTCAAAATGACTTATTCACTCAAAGTTGTTCTTAAAACAATATTGCTGTTATTGTATACAATGTTCTCTTGGTTCTATTCATTTTGCTCTTCATTACTTTGTACCAGTCTTATCCATGTTTTCTCTAAGATCATCAAACATCATCATTCTTATAGTAGTATTCCGTTATGATCATATACCTCAACTTGTTCAGCCATTCCCCAAAGCCCTTTTTTTTTAAACAAGGGATGCATAACACTAAGTATCAAGTTCACTTTCAAGGTTCTCTAAATGCCCTAGAAAAGATACACTGCAATAGAAATGTGCTCATTGGTTGACAGTATGGCTCAACCTCCTTCCTATTGTGTTACTCAACTGTTCCCCCTCTGACTGTCACAATAGGGGTGGGAGTGGCACTATTCATGTACATCCCTAATAGCTCAGAAATTCTACTACAAAAGCAAGACAAAAAACTGTTGGTTTTCCTTTTTTATGCTCATTTAAAAAAAAAGGTAGCCCTTCTTTTCTTCTGTCCTCCTTCAGGACCCTGCCATTGTGTACTGGCAAATGTTTAACAACCGGCTCTCTGGGGGAAGCGGGGGATGTACCTACAACAAACTTTTAAGTCTAATCGATATTTTTAACACATTGACATCACTTTCTTAATTCTGTACAATCAACAAAAACAATAAGGCAAGCCCTGATTTGTACTGTTTGCCAGTTTCCAAGGTGTAGATGATCACACTGAAAATTTAATCATCGGTTCTCAGCTGGTATAAACCAGCTTGAGCATGCCACTGATTTTAGGTCACAGTTCAGCTAAATAGAAACCAAACACAAAGCCTTAATACAACTGTCCCTGAAGTGGGATAACCATTCTCTTTGGACAATATTTATTGCTTCCTTTGTGTTTATAATGCCATCCTAGACATTGCATAAAAGTTTTTTTAAAAATCCAGTCTTAACATTCCAAAAAGGGACCACCTCACAGTGGATTCAGCCACAGCAAGATATTTATACCAGAATCTGAAAAAAGAGAAAAAGATACACGCACTCACAAAAAAAAGAAGAAGAAGAAGAAGAAGAAGCTTGTGCCTGGTGTGTTTTTTTGTTTCTCATTTTATAATAGAATTACAATTAAATTTTGATTTACCTTAGACAGTACCCAAGCTGTTTGGTCTCATTCTCTGATGCTGCTTGGCTTCAAAAAGAATCATGGAGGTAGACACAATTATGTGTGTGTGCGTGTGTATATGTGTGTGTTTGTATCTGTGCTTGGATGAGTGGTCCAAATTTCCTGCTGAAGCAGCAGGAAAGAATAATTCTGCAATAGCATCAAATAATAATAGTAATTAATGCCTTGTGCTGCCTCTTTTATCTATGGAGCTCAAAGGGCTTTGTAGGCATTAACTCATTAGTTCTTAGGCCATCAAGAAGAAAATGCTTAGAAGGCATCACATCAGAAATTAGAGTATCACGCTGAAAGAAGAAGAACCCCCATGACTAATTGGAAAGGAAGCTGACTCTATGTATACCTGGATAGGGTGCCAGGCCTAGAGTCAGGAAGACTCATCTTCCTGAGTTCAAATCTGGCCTCAGATACTTATTAGCTGTGTGACCCTCAGCAAGTCACTTAATCCTGTTTACCTCAGTTTCTTCAACTGTAAAATGAGTGGAGAAGGAAATGGCAAACCACTCTAGAATCTTTGCCAAGAAAACCCCAAATGGGATCATGAAGAGTCAGACATAACTGAAAAATGACTGAAAAACTATTCACAAAAAAAAAAAACTGTTACATAAAAAGAAAAATAAGGTGGGGGTAGGGAGACAGAACCATTGTCCCTACCACTTCTTTCTAGATTTTTGGGGGAAACAAGCATATTTTATTAAGTTTTAAAAAGCCCTGAAAGCAAAGCAATGGTTCTAAGAGACTTTACAAAGTGTGACTACAATTGCTCATTGACAAAGTGGTTCTTAATTGGAAATAGAATGGATAGTCTGTGGTGAAATTGGAATGGCACTAATGAAATCATCTTTAATTATTGGTAATGATTATAAAGTCATAGACTTGGATCCCAAAATCAAACTGCACAGAATAGAAGAGACGGTAGTTTTAATATGAAAGATGTGGGGCAGGGCCAGAGCCAGGACTTCAGTGAACTGAGTTCAGTCAGTCATCAATGAGAGCTTAAACCGTACTGCATAAGCAATCATGACCCACAGAATGATTTTAAGAGAAGAAGCATGACCATACACATGAACAAAGCTAGTCTGATTGAATGATGAAAGATGACTTGAAGGAGGAGCTTCAATGTAGGCTGGAAAAAACTGTTAGGAGGCCATTGTAATTATTCACTCAAATGGTAATGAAAGCTTATAACTATTGATAGAGGCAGCAGGAATCCAGAGCTGGAAATGAATGATGAATAGTAGAATAGATGTAGAATTGACAGAACATGGTATACGTCTATTAAATACCCCACAGTGCTGAGCACAAAAGCTTTCCTAATGAGTATATCCACTCCTCCAATGTCTCAAAAAGAATTTTGTTTGAATGTCTCATACAGTTGCAATGTATGACTGTACTCTAGCATAAAGCATAGCACAATGCACCCTCTAGATGACTCTATGCTTATCCTTCTCTAAGTCTTTTCTCTTGCTACTCCCATGCCTGGATTCTCCTCCCCACAGCTGCTGAATTCCTATTCATTCTGTAAAATTCCCTTCATATGCTAAATCCTCCATGAAGCCTTCCATGATTTTCCCCCATTGGTCATAATCTCTTTTTCCTTGGACCTCTCAAATAACCTTGTTTTTTAACCCTGTTTGTGCCTTTTTAATATTTTATGCTATATAATAGTTGTCAAAGAAACAAAGCTCCATGTCACGTTCAGGATCTTATTTGTTAGAGTCACATTTTCTTATTTCATGCAGTTGAAAGGAGAGTTTCTTAGACCAACATAGTGACAATATAGAACTTTTAATAACCAGCAAGATCAAGTAGCTTATATGCATTTTGAAGATTAACCAAGGTGGTTGTTTCAGTTTAAACACCCATGTATAGCCCCTATGTTACAAACCAGGATAGAATTGTTATTTTGATGAAGTAAACTCAGAGACTCTTTGTGGTGTTAACTGAACAGGACATAAATGGGGCCTTAACAGTTTGCAACTCCCCAAAATCCTCTTTTTTAGCTCTTGTTACAGGTTTCAAAACCACGAGTTTTAGTTCTGATGAGTACTTTCCTCCTCTCCCTTCTACTAGCACATACATAGTGAATGTTGACTGCAGGGTGAGGTCTATCCCATGTGCTCCTGCATAGTTATTTCATTAAGCCACAATATTCCAGCTGAAAGCTCAGAGTCCATAGGTTCCAAATTGTGCCTGAACAAGAATGCCACCTGCAATATTCACAATCATTGGTCAGCCATCCTTTCTTGCAAACTTTTAGTGAGGGGTAACCAACTACTTTCCAAAGCAACTTATTCTGTTTTCAGATAACTGCATTTTTTTAGGAAGTTTTAGCTAAAACCTATCTCTCTGCTACTTTCACCCATGACATTTTGTTCTGCCCTTCAAAGCCAAGCAAAACCAAACTAATCCTTCTTCCAAATGACAGCCCTTAAGTACTTGAAGATGGTTATCAGGTCCCCCTCTACTTCAAGCCAACCCATTCCTTTAACTGAACATCACATGGCATGGTCTCAAGGCCCCTCAACACCTACAGAATGCTCTCTAGTTTATCAATAATTTTCTTATAATGTTGCATTCACCTTTAAATGTGATATTTCAAATGTGGTCTGACCAGTGCTGAGTATAGAGAGATCACATCACTTCATTCTGGACACTATGCCCCTCTTAGTCCAGCCTAACATTTTTGCAAAAGCATTTGTGGCTATTTTTCACGCTGTTGATTTGCACCTAGCTGGCATGTAATCCACAAAAAAAAAAAAACAACCCTATATCTTTTTCAAATTAACTGCTTTTTAGTCATACCCTATCCATCTTGGAACTGTGGCATTGAATTTTTCATCTCAAATGTAAGACCACATTTACATTTATTTATTTTTAATTAACTTTTTTTCTTTTCCTGGAGAGCAGCTTTGGATCTTTAAAAGCATGGGATGATTGATTTCCCAAATGAAATCCAGCTCACTCTCTTCCTCTTATTCAGTGTCTATCTGAAATAGATATATGTGCTTATGTGCTAGCTTAATATACATAACGCATTAGCTTATTCCAATCGAAGCTCATAGTCTAAAAAATGGACATTTTTCTTTTTTTTTCACATATGGAATGTTAAGATTATCTCTTTTCAGTAATCAGAGATATGATTAGGGAGGTTCTGTAATTATCTGGGGCTTGACACAATCAGCACACTGTCACCCATAAGGAGGACTGTCTAGTCTAGATAACCTCAACTTCTAGAAAGCTTCTTTCCATTTGAACCTCATAGAATATGGCCTCAATTACAGTGGAAAACTTCCTTAGTGAGCATTATTTTATGGTTTTATTAAAATTGGAGGATTACTGAACAAAGTTATTTCTATGGTTGCCTTGGCAAATGAGTCTTGTATGATCCTCATTGGAGAGCTTTTAAGGCTGCATTTTACTTAATTTAAAGAAAAAGTCAGCAGATCTATATTCTCTAAACCTTTCAGTCGATTGTGTGACATATCTTACTCATCTTAATTCCCAACCTTGACCCCAGAGGTCTGTTGATGAAACAGATCTCCCTCCTGTCAGTAAGGAGATCACAGGCAATGGGTGCAAAATGAGACATATTTTCTTGGATGTGGTTTTGTTTAGCAGTATTTCTTTGTTATAAAGAAGGCTTCTGTTAATTGGAGTTATTGAGAATTTACTGTGAAGTTTAAAGATACCAATGAACCTTTTATATACATTGGTCTTCATTATGTGTGGATTCTGTGTTTGCAAATTTGCCTACTTACTAAAATTTATTTGTGACCCCAAAATCAATATTCACTGTGCTTCTGTGATCATTCACAGATGTGCAAAGCAGTGAAAAATTTTAGTTACTGTGGGAAGCTATGTGGTGCAATAGATAGAGCACTGGCTCTGGAGTCAGGAAGACCTGAGTTCAAATCCAGCCTCAGACTCTTGACACTTACTAGCTGTGTGACCTTGGGCAGGTCACTTAACCGCAAATGCCTCTCAAAAAAAATTAGTTCCTCAACATGGATATTCCCAGATGAGGTCAAACAAGGCAACATTCTGCCTTTTTGTTTCAGCTGTCATATGATAGGAAAAAAAAGTGTTCTTTTCATGGTCTATTTAGTGTCATTTTTCATATTTTTATGCTTTTTGTTGGTATTTCACAGTTTTAAATGTCCCTCAAGAGTTGTGTTGAAGTGCTGTCTAGTGTTCCGAAGCACAAAAAGGCTATAATGTGCTTGTCTTGTGTGAGATAAGTGTTGTTCAGGCATGAGTTATAGAGCTGTTGTCCATGAGTTCAATGTTAACAAATGTATAGTATATTTATAAAAGATACCTATTCCTTTCTCATTTTCAACATGGATACCTTTGATATACATGTAGGTCATTCTCATAAAATTTTCTTTAAAATTAGAAAATTAGGTTGATAGCTTTTGACTATCTCTTGATCAACATTTTTGGATTTTAATATAATCGGGGTTTTTTCATTCTTTTGGTATCTTTTTTTTTCATGAATTTATCTTATAAAGAATGTTGGTTATGTAAACAAGAAAAGACTATTGAGCCGCAAATTTCTAGGAATTGTGAACATGCTTTTTTTCTCAATACATGTAACCTACATGTGTGCTTTACCACACATAAAAATAATAAAATAAAAGGTACCACCTCCGGTGCTATTTTCTTAACTCCTACTCATACTGATGGGCACAGTCCTAAGAGGAAGGCGATAGATTGCTAGATTTGAAGTCAAAAAGACCTGTGTTCAATTCTGCTTCAAATACTCACTAGCTCTATGACTATAGGCAAATTACTTAAATTCTTTTAGCCTCGGTTTCCTCATCTATAACATGGATATGATTATACTACCTACCTCACAGATATTATGATGATCAGATAGGATAATAGATGTAAAGCTCTTTGTAAACTTTAAGGTACTAAGTAGGTACTAGTTATTATTACTAGCCTTATACTACTTGTCTCAGGATTCTAGGGTCGTGAGCCCTTACCTGCATACACCACATTGATAATCAGTCAATAAATTAGATTTTAGCCAAAGTATTTGTTAATGTGATAGCGTAAGGATAATTGGTACAAACATTCCCCCCACAAGCCTAGGGGTAAACTTTCCACCGAGCCACACAGATCCACAGGAAAAGTGAATTCAAATTTACCATGACTAGGGAAGTAACAATGTATCTATACTTTCTCCTCTGGTCAGACCACATCTAGAGCATTGTGTTTGGTTCTAGCTTGAACATTTTGGGAAACACATTGATAACCTGGAGATGGCCCTTAAGAAGACAATCAAAATTGTGAAGAGCCTCTAGTTCATGCTATTTGGAGGTTGATTGAAGGAACTGGGAATGTTTAAACTGGATGAGAGAAGACTCATTGGAGACATGATCTCTTTCAAGTATTTGAAGGACTGCCATTTGGAAGATTATACTCATTCTACTTAGCCCCACAGGGGTAATAATGGGTGAAAATTGCAAAAGCTAACAAATGACACTACCTTTCTTCCATCACCACCACCACCACTACCATCACCCCAAAAGCAAAACAACAATAACAACAAAAATCTTTCAACAGTTAGACCTATCTACAAGTAAAATGAGTTGCCTCAAAGGTACTAAGATCAAAATGAGATTTTGTTTAAAAAAAAAAGTTTGCAACATTCCTCTAATTCACTAGACTAGCAACATTGTAAAGGGGGGCGGGGGAAGGAAATTAGTTTAATCTGCCATGTCTTCTTCATCACCACTTCCCTTTCTAGATAGCCACTAACAATCCATTTAATATTGTATCTTACTTGTACATGTTTCAAATCCTGCTAGTGGACTTCATGCTTAGTGATGGCAAATACCATCCCTTCTGTAAATGCTATTTATTACCTAGCTCCTAGTATAGCATTCTGTATACAATAGGGATTTAGCAATTATTTGTTGAAATAAATTAAATCAAATCAAAGGTTCTTTATCTTGAGGAACTTACAACCCCATTAAGAAGACAAAACTAACCAAAGAACACTGAACAAGAGAAAACAGTTTAATAGTGTTACATTATGCAATGTACATTGTATATGTTACAGGAGTTCAGAGGAAAGAGATTTCAGTGAGGGCTAGGGTACTCATACAGGTTTCATTAAGCAAGTGGGTCAGGATCTGGATTTTAGAGTATGAGCAGAATTCAAAGGGGTGAGAAAGAAGCATTCTAGTTTGGGGGGACAACATAATGAAGGCACATAGTTAGGGATGAGTAGATCTGTTTTGGGAACTGTACGAGTACTCCATTCTCATAAAGAAGTTACATGTTGGGAAGTAGTAGAAAATAAGATTTGATTAAAAAAAAGTGGGCTCATGCTACTGAGAGCCTTAGAAGCCATACAAAAGAGCTCAAATATTATGCTTTTGTGTTTGGCCATTGTTTTTCCATTAAATAAAAGAGTAGGTAGATAAAAGGATACCCTAGAAAAGGGTAATACATTAAGCCATTATTAGCCATTTAGTTGTATATCATTTTAAGTTTATTTAACAGCACCCTGATGAAATAAGAAATAGGAGAATATAGAGACAGTGAGTCTATGTAATTTTCCCACAATGAGCCCTAGAATCCAGAGGCAATGGGAAGCAGGGGGGAGACAGGGGAAGGAATAGGCATTTATTTAGTGCCTACTATGTGCCAGACTCTGTGAGAACTTCACAAATATTATTTCACTTGATCCTCACAACACCCCTGGGAGATAGGTGCAATTATTATCCTCATTTTATAGTTGATGCAGCTGAGGCAAACAGAAGTTAAGTGACATGTTCAGGATCACACAGCTAGTAAGTGTTTGAGGCCATATTTGAACTCAGTCTTCCTGACTTCAGACTCAGTGCTCTATCCACTGCACCACCTAGCTGCTCAATGTGCCTCAGGGTGGGAGGGGGATTGGGAATGGGAAAGGGGTACTCCAGCAGAAGGAATAGGGTCAGTAAGAGGACAAAGACAATTCTTTCACAATTTTGCCCAGGGCTAGCCTTGTTCATGGTTATAATCCTTCCTCTATCTGGTGATTCTGACAGTCTTAATAAAATTCTCATTAGCACATATTAGGCCTTTATTGAATACCTGGATATACTTTGTTATCCCTGAATCATAAGAAAGATGTAGGGAATTGGTCGGGACTCCCTCTGCTATGATTTCAGACAAAGGGTAAGAGAAATGTCCTCATTCCAGAATCTACTGGAATCATGAGAATTGGGAATCCAATAAATTCCCTTGCACTCATTTTCCATAGGTCTTTCAAAGTTGATCTGAAACCATTATATTTGATTCTCTCCTGAACTTGGACAAGACCCTCTGATTTGCAAGAGAATGATAAGGACTTCCCTAGAGAACGGTTGCTGTGAAACTGGAATAGGTGTGTCCTGTCTGTGTGTGTGTGTGTGTGTGTGTGTGTGTGTGTGTTTTATAGATGCTCAAGGAACTTTGGTGACGGCCTTCTCTTTACCCGCCCATTCAGGGAGAGATTAAAGCCACTGAGGTTGGTTGTCCCATTCTTACTCATTGAAAACTACATCTTCACTGCCAGTGAAGCCTCAGCTTACAGACAAGACACAGGAAAGGTAAGTTCAAAGTATGGCTTATGAATCTAGATGCCCTGAATTCTCCTGGCTTGGGGTGGAGGGAGAACAGGTGAGAATATGGCGGGGGGCATACACATACACACACATGTCTATGTATGTGTATATGTCTATGCCTGTATACGTATGTGTATATGTATATACACAGACACAGACACACACACACACACACACACACATATATGTATACATAATATATAGCAGCTCTCAGTAGAAAAGTATTATCCTTCCCAAATGAACATGGAATATTTTTCATATTGGTCTTGATACTCAGTCACAGCTCAGATTCCCTAAGAGCAGGTACCAAGCTGAGCATACAGTAGACATTTAACAAATATGAATTGAATCATAGTGAGATGAATAATTACTGATAGATTTTGGAAAAACCTCTCTTACAAAGCGTGGATGGTGTGATCACCAGAAACTTCAAGCAGTATTGAAAGTATTCCTGTGATCTCAAATTAATGTCAGGAAAGATGGATCAGGAGCAAAATGTAACAGGAAAACCAATCCAGGTACAAAGATTCTCCTTCCTATTTCATGAAAAACTCAAGGTTTTATGGAACACTCAATATGACAAGCTCAATGAACAGCATGACATAGATATGATCCAGTCAAGCTGGAGCCCCATCAATGAAATCTTTTTTGTTTCCCATTTGAAAGGGACAGATTCTTGGTATTTGGGGGAAATTTTTCTCTTTCCAGTCTTTACCATCACATTTAAATGAGTTTTGTAATATTATGTGATATTAAATTTGACTGTCTGTAGGTGAGATGCCTGCTCTTTGGTGCAGAGCATGCTTATACCTTTTGGAGTCTGGTTGCTTTTTTATGTATTTGTTTTCCCAGCAGAAGAAAAAATTTAGTTGGTATAAATACTTTTCAATCTTGGTTCTCTCACTGATGATTTTAAAAGCTTGCACATCTTAGCTCCCACATAGTTGTTGTTGTTGTTGTTTTAATTTGTTAATAGAAACCCATGACTAACTAGCAGCCATTCTTTGGGGGTGAAGAGCAACGCTATGTCTCCCTCAAGTCTGACCATCACCATGTTTCTGCAGGATTCTCTGAGAAGAATATTCTATTTGGTGCCACTCAGGTGTCACCATGTCTTCAGACTGCTTTGAGACCACCAATGACTACTATCTCCTCTGTAACACTGAAGAAGCATGGGGCATTGTTCTAGAGTCACTGGCAGCCATAGGGATTGTGGTAACAATTCTGCTCCTCCTGTCACTTCTCTTGCTCATGCATAGAGTTCAAGATTGCAATCGATGGAGTATCCTTCCCACCCAGTTTGTCTTCCTTCTGAGTGTGCTGGGTCTCTTCAGTCTCACCTTTGCCTTCATCGTCAGACTCAATCTACAGACCGGCCCTGTACGCTACTTTCTCTTTGGTGTCCTCTTTGCTCTCTGTTACTCCTGCCTCCTGGCCCATGCTTCTAATCTGGTGAAGCTTGTCCGGGGGAGAGGCTGTTTCTCATGGCCAACATTACTGGGCATTGCTATTGGTGTCAGTCTGTTACAGATCATCATTGCCATCGAGTACGTCACCCTCATGATGAACCGAGGTCCAATGTTTATATATATGACCACAAATCAACTCAATGTAGACTTTGTTGTGCTTTTGACCTATGTTCTCTTCCTGATGGCCCTAACCTTCTTTGTATCCAAGGCCATCTTCTGTGGCCCCTGTGAAGCCTGGAGGTGTCATGGTACATATATATTCATCACTATGGTCTTCTCAATTATTATCTGGGTAGTATGGATCACCATGCTCTTGAGAGGTAACCCACAACTACAACAGCAGCCCAGATGGGATGATCCTGTCATCTGTATTGCCCTGGTCACCAATGCCTGGGTCTTCTTGCTGACATACATCGTGCCTGAGTTCTATGATCTCTACTGTTCATGTAAGCAGGACAGGGTCTTCCAAGCTCCAACCTTCCAGCAGAGCTTCAAACTGGAGACCCAAGATGTTTCTCGAGGTAAATAACATATACACCTTTGTACAATGGGGAGATGGTAGAGTGGAATAAGCTGTATGATTTTAAGAAACAGGCAGATTTGAGGTGAGTTTTAGGAGAAAAAGTGATTCAGCAGTGCAGATTTGAGGTGAGTTTTAGGAGAAAAAGTGATTCAGCAGGGCAGGCATAGAAATGGAGATGCCCGGGATTATTTAGTAAATGTAAACCAAAAAAAAATCAATTCCCTCAAAATATAGAATATCATATGGAGGGACCAAAAGGGAAATGAATCATTGGCACCAAGTGAGGACAGTTTGATTTTGAGTGTATGTGGATAGTTATTTAAAGCAGATAGTCTTACCAGATGTCAAATCAAACTTGAACTGTGCAACTGTTGTGATATAGAATGGCAAGCCAACTGCTTTGGCTATTAAATGCAAACATCAACCTAGAAATAACTTAAAGTGAACTGACCCAAATAAAACATATTACACCTATGTTGGTTGTGAGTTTTACACAACTAGTTTTAAATATACCTTTATTAAAGTCACAAGACCCAGGGGCTTCTATAGATCTGATCTTTTGAAATGGAGTTTGTGAGAAAGCAATTGACATTTCAAACCCTGTAAATTTTTCCTAAGAGGAAAGAAGAAATTTTAAACCAGAGTCCCTGCATAATTCTAATAGGTGAGTAAGTTAACCCAGTAAGGTTACTGGGGAAAAAAATAATTTGTTTGGGTCACATTTTCTGTCTATTCCAGAGGATGTTACTGTCCTTTCATTTAAGACCAAGTTTCCTGTTTACCTTTTCCTGAGAGACAAGTCCAGAAATATGGTACAGTGGAAAGAATACTGGCTCTGGAGTCAAAGGGCCTGAGTTCAAATACCACATCCTATATTTTTCTGCCTGTTGGACCTTAGACAAGTCACATAACCCACTTGAGCCTCAGAATTTCTACCTTTAAATTTAAGGTTATTGGACTGGATGATTTTTGATAGAACTTGGACCCAGTAGCAAGATTGCTTAAGATATTCCAAGTTCATAGAAATCCTGAAGCCCTGCACCTTCTTTGGGAATTTGGGG
Organism: Phascolarctos cinereus; assembly: GCF_003287225.1. Taxonomy (NCBI): domain Eukaryota; kingdom Metazoa; phylum Chordata; class Mammalia; order Diprotodontia; family Phascolarctidae; genus Phascolarctos; species Phascolarctos cinereus. Next base: position 189,028,558 of record NW_027555514.1, read on the forward strand.
GCTGATTATGTATAGTATAAAGTGCTACCACTTAGCCCCAATTTTCATTTCTCAGTGAGAAATTCATTTTTACGGGTAAGTTTATAGAATGTAAGCCTCTAAGACATTTAATTTAATTCCTTAATATCTTGTACAGTTCAAGGTATGCTCATCACACTCAAACAATGACTGATAAAATCTTCCCTTGAACACATGGAGGCACCAATTTATGAAATTGCAGGTGATGCTTCCTAAAAATTGTTTTAAATCCATGGCTAATTATAAATATAACTTCAAAATAAGCCCTATTCATACTTGTCTATTAATTAGTATCAAGTCAATTTAATAAGCCTCCAACATTAATACTATACATTACTCATTTATAGTGTAACTATAGTAAAACAAACTAGAAAAAGAGCTTCACTATGTCCAAGTACAACAGCAACAAAACAAATCTGAAGTTCACGACAGATAAGCTGATGACGAGAAAGTGGCATGGTGTTTGCTTTTGCTTTCTTAAAAAGCAAACACTTGAATGTGAGTGCAGCACATGAGAACAGATAATCCCCTCATTGTGTCAATCCCACACAAGACTACCCTGTCAAGTTTTAGGATCTACTAATGAGACATATGGGAAACTTGGAGAGAGTTTAAAGGAAATCATAAAGATGAATAAGGGGTTGGAACAGGAAACCTATGAAGAATGGTTAAGGCAATAAAACCTGGAATGGGAATCTTGAGCAACACAGGCCACTTTCAAATGCAACCTGCTTTTCAAAATCTCTCATTTCTAAATTAGGATTTTATTGTGTTTAAGATAGACAGACAGACAGATAGAGAGAGAATTTACTAAATATTTAATATGTTCCAGAAACCAAGTTAAATGCTAGGGGTGTCTGTAAATAAGACAATCTCTCCCCTTAAGGAGCTTATATTCTAATGGGAGAAGACAACAACATAAAAGAAGTGGTGGAAAGATAGTACGCATGGGGAAGGAAAGGAGGAATGCCAAAAACTATAAGAAGTGCTCTGGCGGCCTGGTTCCTAGCTAGAGAAGGCAAAAAGGCCTTCTCTTTCAGGTCAGGGGAGTCAGGAATGGTTTCTGAGTTTCTGGATAGATTGAGACAGTCTGAGTGAGCCCATGGTGGAGATACTGCAAGAAGTACCATGGTATCCTGGTTCCAGGACATAAACTAGTAGTTTAGAAGTCAGATGAACTGAGATTTAAATTGTTCGTACAAAGCACAAACCCCTTTGGATAATTACCATTATAAAACTTAGCAAGTGCCAACTAGCACCGGTCATAACATAATGAACAATTTCATGATTCCCAAAACAATTTTCTTCATGGCTGGGTGAAAACCATCTGACACATTACCACATAGTCATGTTTGTTCTTATAAACTTTAAAGAATCTCTTCTTTCCCTCAAAATAGATTCCTCCCTCAGAAAGATACCTTCTCCTATTGTATCCTCTTTCTCTTCTCTGGGTTTTTGTGACACTGCTCTCTCTCTTGATTCTCCTCTTACCTGTCAGACTGTAGCTTCTCAATTTCCTTTGTTGCACCTTCATCCATGTCATGCCCCCTAACAGTGGGCATCCTCTAGGGCTCAGTCCTGTTCTTTCTTTTCTTTTGTATCTCCTTTGATGATATCATCAGCTCCCATGGGTTGAAATAAGACCTTTTTGCAGATGATTCCCACATGTATCAGTCCTACATCTCCAACTGCATTTTGGACATTTCAAACCATATATCCTATAACCACCTCAAACTCAACATGTCCGAGATAGGAATTAACTATCCCACCTCCCCTGGCCTGCCTCTCTTCAAACCTTTCCTCTTAGAGTTGAGGCTCCCACCATCCTGCCACATTCGAAGGCTCACAACTTCAGCATCATACTCAATTGCTCACTGTCACTCATCCCACATAGCAAATCTGTTGACAAATCCTGCCATTTCTTCCTTTTCAGCATCTCTTCTATGGGTCCCCCTTCTCTCCACTCACATAGCCACCATCTTAGTTGAGGCCTTATCTCTTCTCACTTGAACTGTTACAATAGCCTTCTAATGGGTCTTCCTACCTTGAATCTTCCCACTCCAATCCAATTAAACTCCAGACAACTGCCAAAATGATTTTTCTGTCTATAGGTCTGACCATGTTACCCAACCTGCTCAGTAAAGTCCAATGGTTCCCTACAACCTCCAGGATTCCAATTAAAGTCCTCTGGCATTTAAAACTCTTCACAGCCCTACTTCTTCCTACATTTCCACTCTCGTTACACTCTACCTCCCATCCATGAACTTTATGACCCACCCGCACCAGCCTGCTTGCTGTCCCAACTCTGTACCTTTGCATTGGCCAGACCCCAGGCTTATAATGTCTCTCCATATCTCTACCTCTTGACATCCCAGGTTTATATCAAGACTTAGCTCAAAGACCACCTTCTCTTGAGGCCTTCCCCCTGACCCAGACACTTTCATTTTCCCTTTTTGAAGTTACTTTCCTTCTATCCTGGATGTATCTTATAAAAACTTATTCATTTACCTTCTGTCTTTTCCATTACTTTTTGAAGGCAAGGATTTGCCTTGATTTTGTATCCCTATCACTTAGGGTGCCTGGCACATAATAAGTGCTGAATAAACAGTGTTGGTTGATTGATTATCTCTTTGCATGAACCATTGTTAATAAGAAGGCTATTTATTAGGACCTTGTAAAATTAGTTTTCAAATAATTCAACTTGACATTCAGTCAAGCAACTTTATTAATTTAGTAATAGCTAGCATCTATATAGTACTTTAAGGTTTGCAAAGCCCTTTGCATGGTTTATCCTATTTGATATTCACAAAACCTCTTTGAAGTAGTTTCTATTATTATCCTCATTTTACAGATGAAGTAACTGAGGCTAAGATAAGTGAAGTGACTTCCTACATGATTAGGATGGATTAAGAGCTTTGGGTTTATGAAACAGCACAGTAAAAATGCAGAGAGAGTATTGAAGATAAAGCAGGGAAGGGAAGGACTAAGGGAATGAGACATCAGGAAGATTGAGTGGAGTCTGACAGTGTAGGATGACTTGGAGGGATGAGTTCTTGTATTTCTTATAATAAACGTTTGTTAAATTGAATTGAGTATGAGTTCAAACACCAGGACATGAATCAATATTCATTCATTCAGCATTCAATAAATATTTATTAAGGGCATTACAAGGCAGTGTTCTAAGTTCTAGGGAGGATCTGTACAAAAATAAGTGAAATCTTTGTTCTCAAGGTGCTTAACATCCAATGCAGTAGATAAGACAAAAACTTGAACAAGAATACATAAAGTACATAAAAGGTGTACAAAAAAGTTTCATACTAGGATGTAGTTATGGTCTTCATTTAATTTTGAAAGTAAGAAAGTCTCAACTTTTTATGAAGTGGAGTGAAGCTATGATCAGAGCTGAAAGAACTAGGACAGCATGATTCATGGTCCAATCTGATGAAATCTGGTCCTAAATGAAAATTTATTCCCATGAGACAGTTCCCTCATTATGAGTCACATATTCAACTTATTTTCTGGGGTTTAAGGGCAAGAACCTGGTACATTATATCATATCTGATAATAGTAAAACTAGTTGCCAAACTCCCCTTGTTGACAGAAAGGAGTGTACTATGTTATCTTTTTTATTTTTTACCTTAATTTTTTAACATTCTTTTTTTTTATCAGATTTTGAGCTCCAAATTTTTCTCTCTCCCTCTCCTTCCTCCCTTCCTTCCCTCCTCTCTAAGACAGTAAGCAATTTGATATAGGTTATATATGAGTAAACCATATTACCAAAGGGTCCTAAATCTCAGGTTGGAAGAAACCTCAGAAATCATGTAGTCTAAGTCCACTGTTTTACAGATGAGGAAACTGAGATCCAGGGATGTTAAGTGACTTACCCAAAATCATGCGGATAGAAATCATTAGAAGAAGAATTTGAATCCAGGTCATCTGACTCCAGAGCCAGTGCTTTTGACCACCTGTTATACAGGTCAGAACCTTTCTTCTTAAGAGGATGTTTTGCCAAAGGGACCCAAAAAAAAAGCCAGTAACTTTAACAGCCTTTCTCATTATTTATTTACAATTTGGCTAGTCAACCACAATAGTTCTCTTGCCTGTGTACCAAACTAACTCAATTAAATAAATATTTATAAATACCTACCAATTCTCCAGGCACCATGCTAGACACTGAGAATACAAAACAAACAAAAAATCCCTAATTTGAAGGCCTTCATGTTCTCCTGGTTGTATGTTGCATCACTGGATGCCCTTATCCTAAATATGAAGTAATAAACCACAAGTATCCTTGCAAATAAGCACATGACATTTCACTTTTTAAAAACTAACCTCCCTTCTTCCCAAGCTAAGTATTCATTACTAAAGCACTCTCTTGGCTTGAAGGCTAGAAGAGGCTATTTGTGGATTACTGGGTCTCCTTGTAGTTTTAATATGATATTTTTAGAGTGACTGATGCTAACCCAGTGCCTCTTTGGCTTTCAGCCCGAGACAGTGATGGAGCTGAGGAAGATATAGCACTAACATCATGTGGTACCCCTATTCAACTACAGGTAAATGTGCTCTCCTAATTTCACTAAGAGAAGAGAACAGTGAATTATCAAATGGAGCCTTTACATTTCATATTTGATGTGCTCTACGTATGCAAGAGAGATAAAGGCCACAACCAGATGAAAAGAAGGCAGAGTCAGACTTAGGGCTTTGCAGATCCAGGGCAATTCCTAGGGGCTACAACAAGAATAAATCACACACTGTGCATGTTCTTCTTTCCCTTCGCCCAACATTTCTAAATAGGGAAAATCAAGTTAAATTATAATTAACCAAAGCTTTGAAGGAGAAAATAAGTTATTAAATGTTAAGTTAGGGGGGAAGGGATAGTCTCACCCTTTTACCTTGGTAATGGAGGAAAATTATTGTTTTATTGAATGCACACGTTGTAATTGAGTTCTTTCAATATCTGACTTTTCGTGATCCCATTTGGGGTTTTCTTGGCAAAGATCCTAGAGTGTTTTTCCATTTCCTTCTCCAGCTCGCTTTGTAGATGAGGAAACTGAGGTAAAAAGGGTTAAGTGACTTGCCAAAGGTCACACAGATAGTGTCCAAGGCCAGATTTAAACTCATAAAGATGAGTTTTCCTGACTCCAAGCCTAGTAATCTATCCACTGTGCTACCTAGCTGCCCATATTGAATACACACACACACACACACACACACACACACACACCTACCTAAAAATGTGCACATATATGCATACATGCCTACATCTCAAGGGAGTTATGGTTTTAATTTGATTCTGAAAGTCTCATTTTCTTATAAATTGAAAAACAACAATCAGATATGAAAGAACGAAAAGCTTTTTAGCATCATTTGGATGGAGCCCAGTACTTCTCTCTTACCAGTTGTCTCCTTAAGTCATTGTCCATCATCTAGCAACCTGTCCTTCCCTCCTTCCAAGACATTGTACTGAAACAATCCTATTAATTTGCTATATATTAGCAAATTTCACTTTAGATAAGGACAGGAGACATAAAGGTAATAATAACAATAATTATTATTAATAACAACAACAAACTCACATTTATGTAGCAATGTAAGGTTTGCAATGTGGTTTACAAATATTATCTCACTTGATCCTCATAAAAGTATTGGGAGGTAGATTTGTATTATCCCCATTTTGCAGATGAGGAAACTGAGACTAGAGAGATTAAACAACTTGCCCAGGATCATACAGCTAGTAAATGTCTAAGGCTGAATTGGAACCCAGTTCTTCCTTACTGCAGGTCCAGTGTTTCATCTACTGTGCTACCTAGCTGCTCCAGGTAGGGAATATTGGAGGTACCTTCTGTCCACAAGAAGAAAAACCCAACTCCAGAAAGAAAAAAAAAGGGCTATGAGGAATATTTCCAGATGAGGAGATGGGGAGAGTGGGCAATGAGAAAATCAAGAACAAGATATAGTGAATTCCCCTTAGCTAATAAAGGTGAACTTATCTTTCTGATACATTCATTGGGGACTGGCTTAATTTTACTTTAAAATGACTTTAGCAGCAGGGCTTTAACATTTCATTCCTACAGAGATGCCTTATTAGTTTCTCCCATAGAATAAGGGAAATTTGACTGTCATTCAATCTAATAATTTTTTGACCTAGTTTCCAATTCCATGAATTATCCATTGAAGAAACTTCCCAAAAGATCATTGTCAATAGTTGAAGCAACAGGGAAGAAGGTGAGTAAGGCACATTTGGGAGGGAAGTATGAATCTGTCTCCTCAAAAAAAACCAAAAACATGGTAAGTGGAGGCAAAACTGGGAGTTATGTGCAGCATCCCATTCCTCTGTGTTCAGCTCTGAAGGCTGATGGTGATATTTATTCCTTTGCAGACTGTTGATCCAAATCAAGAGTATTTCATTCCACGAGTCAAAGTCAACCTTCACGAGGATACAGGATTATAAAGGGAACAAGAAGTAGCAATGAGAATTTGAAAAGAAAGACAGAACCTACCTAAGCATACAATTAATGAGTTGCAATACAGATATCAGCATTATAATTGAATTTCTAGAAATCATTATGCAAACAAAGCACCTGCCTCTCCTTGCTTCTTTCCTGATCTACAAGGTGCCCTTCTAACAGTTCTTTATCCAAAAAATCATTTACTTTATTAAAAAAAAAATTACAACTTTGTTGCCTGCTCTACATTCACTGAGTCTCTCTTTCTTCATTTATTTCACTGAGAAATTCACCTTTCTTAGGAGCAATTCCTCATGTTACACTTGGCATATGATTGGTAGAATTTAGAGCAAGTAGTAAATGAACTTTCTTATTTTACAGATGAGTAAACCAAAGCCTGGACAGGTAAAATGACTTGACCACATGATCAATAAGTAGCAGAGTCAGAAACCAAACCCAGTTCCTCTGACTTCAAATACAATTCTCTTCCCATTTTGTGAGGTTGCTTTGTACTGGTGGACTCAACAGACCCTTGTCTAAGAGAATTGTCATTCTCTTTATATGGCAGAAAAGCAGGGTCAGATTGCACTAGAGAATCACCTCCTGTCTGCTTTTAACACTATGACCCCTATCTGAAGGCATCATAATTTGTGCTTAAATTTTTAGTGGTCTTTTTATCATTTCATTAGAACTTGGTACCCAAACTGCATTGGCATGAATCTTTAGAGATTCTCCCATAGTGTGACCGGCCAGTACAGCAGCAGACCTGGAATAAGGTCAGTAACTTGTCCAATGAATCAGTAACACCAAAAGCAGAAGCAAGCCAATTTATACTCATAAAGAACTTTTAATAGCGAGTATGAAAAGTCTTCTTGGCGTGGTGTTTCTAACACACATATACCTTTGAACTAATTATCATGCCTTCATGAAGTTCAATATGTGTATAGGAGATTTACTTATTTTGTTGAAAATGGCATTTATTTCTTTATTTCTTTCATATTTTCAATATCCATTTTACTCTGGAGCAAAATAATTAATAAAAATAATAATATATCACATTCCTATAGTGCTTCAAAGTTTGCAAAGTGCTTTATATATATTATTTCATAATACTAAATGTAGCAGTGAACACTAAGGATCAAATGAGATAATTTACCAGATAATTTAATAAATTTAAATTTATTGAGCACTTCCTTAGTGAAAACTCTTTGAAGAAGAAGACAGATATCTATAGATAAAGTGTTATTACTGTTTTGACCAACTTAAAGTTCAGCACAGATTACTTGGTTGGGTAAAGAATCTCTGGGCAGAACTTTTGTTCATTTTGATTCAACATATGTCACTGACTGCCATGTTGCTTTGCTAGGTTCTGGAGGGAATATTCTGTGGATAACCTCAGTGGGTTTATGATCTCATCATTCTGGGTACTCCTTCCAATGGTGTAGTTCACAACCTGTCCAGGCGTTCTCATCCTGTGGGAACTTGGATACTCGTTCTCCTGCAAATTCTTCTTGGTGAGGCAGAGGGGTAAGGAAAGAAAGGTCAGCCCAAAATGCTAGAACACTTCCTCAGAATCTCTTGACATGAAGTCAACACAGCTGTCCATCAGGTACTGATCTCTTGGTATATGACCAACTACCTCTTTTTCTTTTTAAGTTTTTAATCGATAATATCTTTTAGGCCACTTCTTTTATATAATTTATCAGTAATATGCCGTAGACTATTTATACTAGTTACAGCCTATGTGTTTCTTCATTGTCGTATGGGTGACCTGCAACTTCAACTATTTGCACACTAATATTTCATATTCCACATTCATAGAGTACCACCAAAAAATTTGGGGAGTTTCTTTGAGGGAGGAGAGGAAGATTTGGTGATTCCTACAGTGTAAGGAATTCTCAGTATATAACCTCCCTCCATAATTACAGGGCAGCAATTTATAACCAAAAGTGTTAGAGAGTTGCCTGGGGCATTGAACGGTTAAAGGACTTGCCTGTGGCCTCACTACTAGTATGTATAAGATATGAGGCACAAATTGGACCCAAGTATTCCTGACTTCAAGATTACTCTCTATCCACTCTCTATCTGTCCTAACCTATTCACAGGAGGTTTCTGGTCAGGGGCAGGATTTGAGTTGCAAAGTTCATAGAATGTTCTTGCCAGCAGGACCCTCAGGGCTCATTGACTTTGACTCCTTCATCACTTGTAAGGACAGAAGATAGGCAGTATGGGTTATTGGATAGACTGTGGGTTCAGATCCTACACATACTAGTTGTGGGAAAATGGACAAGTCACTTAACTTCACAGTTCCTCAAGTGACTCTTCAGACTGTAAGTTACAAAGTTGTCCTCCAGCATCTGATGAAAAAGTTTCCATTTCAGAGATTACTTGCACTGATGAAGTCAGAGATTAGAATCGAAAAGAAAAAAGAAAAGGAAATGATGCACATGGAAAGTTTGAACCACTTAATTCTATGTCCAGTTCTATGTTCTCTGTATTGTTGACATTCTTCAAACCACATATTTCAAAAGGAGTGATTCATGAGAGTATGGTAACAAAAAAAAAAAAGCAAAATCTAGAAAAGTAATCTATAAATACTACTCCCCACATGGAGTTGGTTGCCAAGTTTTCTGCATCCTTCTTCCAAAATCTCTCTGAATCCATCACTTTCTTCCTATTTTTGTTTCTACCTCTCTCATCATTTACATACTTGGACAATTGCCACAATGTCCTAACCATTTTCCTCACCTCTAATCTCTACCCCCGACAATCCACCCTTCACATCTTTGCCAGGATTAATTTTATGCAGAGATCTTACCTTAGTATTTCTCTGCTCAAGATCCTTCAATACTCCTGGTTGACTGTGGGATGAGAGCTAAGCCCCAAAACCTAACATCAAAGCTACAACTAGGGATAAGCAAAGTAGGCTGCTGCCTAGGGTACAGAATGATAGTAACAGGTGTATGCATGCAGCAAAAGACAATTTTTCAATATTACTTTTTTCCATCAATATGTATGTAAGCTCCTTGAGGGTAGCTACTATCTTTTGCCTCTTTTTGTATCCCTAGTACTTGGCACAGTACCTGGCACATTTGTTGTTGTTCAGTCATTCAAATGAATCCAACTTTTCATGACACCATGAGCCATACTGTCCATGGGTTTTTGTTGTTGTTATTGTTGTTGGATTGTTGTTGATTTTTTCTGGCAAAGATACTGGAGTGGTTTGCCATTTCCTTCTCTAGTAGATTAAGGCAAACAGAGGTTAAGTGACTTGCCCAGGGTCTCACAGTTAGTAAGTGTCTGAGGCCAGATTTTAACCTGGCACATGGTAAGCACGTAATAATTGTTTACTGATTGACATACCAAATATTCTTTTGGAATTATGTACCAAATACTCTATTATCTATCCAAATAGAATGACTTCCATTCCCCATATATGTCCCACACTTTTCTGTCTTTGCCTCTGCCTTCATTCATCCCATTCCCTATACGTAGAATGTCCTCTCATCTCTGACATTTTCTTTAGCCCTCAAGGACTTATTTGAAAGCTACTCTTTCTAAGAAGTCTTCTCTCACTCTCCCAATTTGTGGCATGAGAATAGAGTGATGGATTCATGAGCCAAGGAGATCTTGACTTTGACATTTACACATTATGTGACCATAATATTGTAAATATAATATTAATACAATGTTATGTTATGTATAAAGGATTTCTGTGAGGCTAGAATGGTATGTGAACTTCTTTGAAAAGCTTAAAGCTTTATATAGATGTCAGCTATGATCTTTTCTTCTTCAGAACACACACAGCTTATGTGTACTTTCTCATGTACTTGTCATGCTCTATTATGTAATATAGTTATTTGTTTAAATGTGGCATCCTCCAATTAGATTTGCAAGTTCCATACAGATAGGCACTGAGTCTTCCTTAATTTTTTACTGTCCCCTCTAAACCTAGCACATTGTTTAAATATTTGTTGTCACTTAAATACTTGTTCAATTATACTGAAATACAAATTCCTTGAAAGGAGAACCCATTTAAAAAATTGTATCCCCTTTGATTTGTTAGAACATAGATGAAAACCAATGCCAAATTAGAACAAAGAATAAAAAAATGAAAAGATATGACATGAATTTAAATAGCTCCACCCTGATGTACTTAAACAAACTAACACCATTAATGCAAACTAGATGAAAGAACAAGCATTGAGAAAGACCATCATCATTTTCCACAGAAATTTAACCAATGTAAATCCTGCAATGAAGAAGCCAAAGAGCCTAGAAATTATTTTAGTCAGCAAATACTTGATCCCCTTGCCAAGCAGAAAGATATGGTAGTCAGGGCAACATCTATTTAGAAATAAACTTGTTTGCAAGATAGTGTGGTGAAGAATATTGGAAGATTATGAAAATAAACATTGGAGGTGATGGAGGTATAAACACATTTACAGAAATCTTGGAAAGAGCTTCAATTAAGTTGGATCACCCAAAGATGAGGATAAAGCTGAAAGGAGGACAACAAACAGATGATAAATGCAAAAGATGTAGAAGGATTTATACTCTTTCCTCCATAAGTGCCAATGGAAACACTACATTTAGACTTTAACATCCTGGTGCCCAGGTGCCCACAAAGAAGAAATGGCAATAAAGAAAACAAAGATGAGAAGAATAATTGGATTAGAACAAGACAATTAAAAGAAGGGGGGTGCTGGAGGCAATGCAATGCAAAATTTGAATTGAAATAAATTCTGTCAATTATCAAGATATGTAAGAAAAGTGGCAGGAGAGGAGGATATCAAATATTTGTGAAAAAATCTTATGCCATATTGTGACCAAAATAAAAAGGTGATTAGGAAACTATCAGTAACTATTTTCCTCCATCTCTGCCAGATTTTTTATGACTAATCTACCCACATATGGAGGGCATACTTGATGGATATGTGATAAGGAAAGATACATACTTTCAAAAATATTAATCTACAACAAATCACACACTAGAAGGTATAGCAGATACAATTTTCTATTTTATTTGTTGACTATAAAAAAAACTTTGATTCAGTAGAACAAAGTGTGACCTTAAAAATACATCATACAATATCCCTTTACAAATTTAACATCAGAGATAACTTTGTTAGATGACTCTGATTATTTACAGCAAATGAGAGAGAGAACAGGAGCCTATATACTTGGCAAAGGTGTTTCACATTTGTAAATGATGTCCAGCCCACATCCAAATGCAAGAGGGATTCCCTGGAGCCAGTGAGGTCTACCAGATGTTTTTTGTTTGCTGATTGCCTCAAGCCCTGGATGTGGTGGCTATGACTAAAGAGCTGTCAACCTGCCCTATCAGGGAGACTTTCTAACCACGATATTCTAGCCAAGTAGAGCTAGATGTCCAGCAGGTGTCACTGAAGAGATGTGCCCAGAAGCAGGTAGTACAGAACAATGCAGTAGGTTACTCAGCAGCCACTAGCCATCAGTTAGTTACCATAGGATCAATGGAGGTAACACCCACCAGAAGACCATCTCAGACCAGCAGAGCCATAGCCGGCTAAGACAGCTAAGTGTAGCAGTGCCCAGAATGGCAAAACCACTAAGGACCAGAAGGGCAACTCACCCAGAAGAAAAGGTACACATAGCAGGGATCAGACCCAATGAGAACACTGTGATGACATTACTAAGTGGTCTTGAAGCATGAGTTTCTCACCATGCGCCCTCACCATACATATCCCCTATATTTGTGCCCTTCATGTATAATCCCTATGCATGCCTACTTTCCCTTCTGATTGTGTTTGTATTTAAGGGATAGGGTACCCTGGGTTTGAAGGAGGGATTTCTGTTGCAGCTTTTCTTATGATATATTTTTTCGTTAAATATGTTGACCTAATTGTGTCCCCCTCCCTGACTAGAGAAAAAGAAAACTTATGAGTGGGAACTTTACAGGCCTATCCTACACCCTCTTTTTGGACTATCTGAACATTATCATAACAGTTCAGGTTTTGCCTGATTTTTTTTCCCTTTTCTTTAAACCAACTATTTCAACCAATTGTTTTTGCAGAGTTAACAACCAATTGATTCACTAAATATTTCACTTTGCAAACAGTGAATGCCTGTTTGGTATCATGCAGACACAGCCTAAGCCCCAGAAATAGACACTCAAATCATGACAGACACATACTAAGTCAGTCTATCTGACACAGTTATCACCCTTTTCTTGAAATCACCCACATTTGAAACCTCAGCACTCTGATTCTTCCCTCTTCCTCCCTTCCCACATTTAATCAATTGCCAAGTCCTATCAATTCTCTCCATATTATCTTTCTCATCTACTGATACTGCTAACAACCTAGTTGAAGTTCTCACCATCTGTTGCCTAGAGTCTAGACTAACGATGGAGCTTCCTAAGTGTTCTTCCTGCTTCCTAGTTCTTATTTTCCAATTCATCATCATTTATTGTATTTGAATTCCCAACACTGAGAATACTGACACATACCAGGTACTTAATAAATACGTGTTAATTGGTTGCTAGAGGAGACAGTGATTTTCCCCTCCTTGGAGGTCTTTAAACAAAGACTTGGAACAAGGATACTTCTTGAGATGCTATATAGGAAGTTTTTCCATAGGGCAACACAAGATAAGATAAACCAAGATAAGATAAGATAAACCATAAGATAAGCCAAGATAAACTTCCTAGTACACAGATCTTGTCACAAAATCCCAGAATTTCATTTGGAAGGGTTCTTAGAGGTCATCTATTCCAAACTGTTGCTGAAAATGACTCCCCACATAGCAATTTCATAAGTATTCATTTAATCTTGACTTAAAGACTTTCAATGAGAGGGAAACTACTATCTCATAAGGCAAACAATCAATTAACAAGTTTTTATTAAGTGCCTAGTATGCTTCAGCCAATGTTCTTAGTGCTGGGAATTCAAATGCAATAAATGAAACCCTCCTCAAAAAGTGCTTCCATTCCAAGACAGCCTATTTCACATTCAGTTAGCTCTGATCATAAGAAAGTCTTTCTTGACACCAGGCTTAAATTTTGCCTTTTCAGCTTCCATACATTGTTCCTCATTTTATTCTCTAGCACCAAGCAAAACAAACCTAATCTCTTTTGCAGAAGACAGCCCTTCAAAGGCTTGAACACAGGTATCATGTTTCCTTTATGCCTTTTCTTCTCCAGGCTAAAAACATCCTGAGTTTATTCTACTGATCCTAGGAGCTCACTCACTCTTAAATGAGACTTACTTGGTTATGACAGGTTTCTGTCAATAAAATCTGCTTATGATGCAACCTGTTCAGTTGCTATTTGGCATGTAGGACCGCTCTGCCAAGCCTAGCAAAGACAGAAGAAAACAGTTTTGCGGTATAAAAGTCCCTCAAGGACTGGAGTACACGATGGGGTCATCTGGAATGAATTCACAGACTCAAGCATTCTTTAAGTCAAGGCAGCAAAAAGTTTATTGTTATGCTTTTCAGCAAACAAGGATCCTTAAGGATCCTGCAATCTTAAAGGGGTACAGTTAAAGTTTATATAGGATAAAATAAAATAAAACATGTGCCAAATATGCTAACTAGGGGATTCAGGGTGGGATTAGGGAGTGGTTAAGGAGTGGTCGGTTCTTAAAAGAACATGCACTTCTTGTACCTACTACGCAGGCGTTTTACCCAGAGTTCACTAGGAAAAGTCCACAAGAGGGGTCACATGGAGGTGTGGTTTTAGGCCTGCTATGTCACTAAGTTAACTAGAGTTCAGGAGTAACTGAGAGTTGTTCAGTCTGCCACCAATCAAATTTCTTGTTTGACAAGATAGATGTAGGGAGTATACATATATCTTAAGTCTAGAATATAGTTAATGAGGAGCCCAGGATGTAGATAATGAGGTAGGGCAGTAGTATAGATAGTCCAGTGGGTATGGATGTCTTTATGACCCAGTGCAAAGCCATAATTCTTTCAGGTGCTGTTTGTTACTGCACCAAGGAGAGAGATAAGGGTCTTGCTGGGGCCCACTCATTAGTAATTGCTAGGCACAGTGTCCTTGGGCTGGGGAGAAACTGTCAGGGATAGTGTTTCTGAGGCTAGGGAGAAATTGGGGTCCAAACACAAGCACCCAAGCATCCCATCAACAGAAGCCTGTAAGCTCAAGTCAAAATCTTATCTAATTAGATCTTCCCTCCAAGGATCTCCTTTCCATTGATCCCCAGACATTTGCAGTCTTTCTCTGTTTCTCACTCTTATCTACCCCTTAGAGATGTGATGCACCCTGAGTACAAGCACCAAATTTTATTTATTTTGTATCTCTCCCTGAAGCTGCTTAATGAGCGTTTGTAGGCATTGATGCTGTTCATTCAAACAAGGAAGTGAGTAGGACTCCCTGAATGAAAGTGATTTAAAGATTAACCCCAAAGCCAACTCTTCCTGTGTGCATTTTTAAGGAGAGACTCTTCCAAGTAAAAGAACCTAGGAGGACCTGATCTTTTTCAAAATTGATTCTGTGCCTGAAGGTCATTGACACAGACTGTGATTCTTTGTTCCATGACTAAGATCACAGGTAAAGGGAAGTTGAGAATATTTTCTTAAAAAACAAAAGCCTATGATGTGAGCCTCTGGAGTGGTAAAGACTTAAAGAATGCTAAGTCTAATTTGCTAATCCTTTAGGATATATAGGGTGTTCAAGGACTAGCATCTATTGTGTGAGGCTTTGCTGAACTCTTTTTGGGGATGCTTATCCACCTTTGGTGTCTACCTGACACTCAACTTTCATCTGTGGCTCTGGGAAGCTGTAGCCCATGCAGCAGCCACACTCTGGTAAATCATCTCTGGTAAAACTGTCTTGGCAGATGATTCAAACCAGGTTGTGGTTAACCAAAAGGCTTCAAACCCATTGGTGAGTTAGACGGGTATTTACCCCAAGCATATGAAGACTTCCCCCAGCTACACATATGGTATTCCTATTGATTTCTATGGGAGCTGTGTGTATAGAATTGAGAACAGAAGTTTTCTGTGTATAAATATCCTTAGGAGAATGAGAATTTCTTTTTGTGCAACTTTTATCCAACAAGACTGTTATTTGCATCTAGTGAATGATTCCTCCTGCACCATTGTGTAAGGTAAACTGTTCATTTCTAGAATACCAAAATAATGTTTGATGACAACAAATTTACAGCCAAGAAAAATCAGCTATGCTTGCTTAAAAGCATTGGTTTTCCTATCAGTAAATCTCAGGTAGTGATTTAACAATCTGATACAGCACTGATCCTTCTATCCTTTCTGGTATTCATGCAGCTAATTTGATTAGGTGATGAATAGCTAAGTGTGCGCTTGTTGGTGGGAAGTGTGAGTAGGGAAGAATATTCACTGTTCTCCCCCATTATGCAGCTCTCACCTCTGGGTAGCTGTATCTACTGTTACCCATATCTAAAATAGGCTCTCTACCCCTCTGCCTATTAACATTTTTCCCTTCTTTCAAGACCCAGCTCAGATGTCATCTTCTCCATTGACACCTTCCCCAACCCCTCCAACTATCTGGAGGATAGACTGCCCTCCTATGCCCTGTAGAGGAGGCAATTGCTATCTCCCTGGGAAAGGGAGTGGGTCAGATCCCAGAACACATTATCTAACCATGTTACATATGAACTAGTTCATATCTTTATGTATTTAGACAGTAACTGCACACATATACCTAAAATTTGTAAGAACTTCACTAATGTGAAAATATGTTTAATGGGTATGTAAATGTAAAGCCTATATCAGATTGTGCGCCATCTTGGGGATGGTGGTGGGGAGGAAGGGGGAGAAAAATTTTCAACTCAAAAGCATATGGAAGTGATTGTTGATAAATCAAAATAAATAAATAAAATTTAAAAAAATAAAATAAAATAAAATTTGTAAGAACTGTGAGGTTTATGGTTGGAAACCAAACCAGACAAAGCTCTGGAAGACCTAATATGTGCCATGAAACCAAATATGTAATTTACATCTTTAAGATTTACAAAGTGTTTTATTCCACACTTAACCTCATTAGGACCTTCATAGTCATAACCAACTTCCTTTCCCTTGTCTTACCAACTTCCAACTTTTCCTCATGAATTTTTCATCATCTTCATCTTCCAGTCCTCTTTTTACTCTCTTCCCTCCAATCCTTCTTCCCTCCTTCTTCCTCTTCTCCTTCAACTTAGGCCCTTCTCCTTCTGCTCCTTTTTCTTTTTCTTCTCCAATCTTCCTCTTTGAATCTTTCTGGCAGCTAGATGGCACAATGAATAGAGCCCTGGAACTTGACCCAAGTTTGGAATCTGCCTTGCACACTTACTAGCTGTGTGAACCTGAGCAAGTCATTTAACCGCTATTTGCCTCAGTTTCCTAATCTGTAAAATGGGTCGTTGTGAAGATCAAATGGATTACTATTTGTAAAGTACTTTGTAAACCTTAAATTCCTACATAAATTCTAGGTATTACTAGTTTCTTTTCCTTTTTTTTTTGACCATCTTTGAATTCTTTTTCTTTCCTGCAGTTTGAGGCCTTCCCCTTCTTTGATTTCTTGACCTCTCCATAATTCCAAAACCCTATAAATCTCCTTCTCCACTCTTCTTTCTCTTCATTATTCTTCTTCTTCAAGTCCTTTTCCCAAATAACTATATTTCACTAAAAATGGTAGACATTATTTTCTAACCAATAGCAGTAGCCATTGGGAAATTCAGAACAATAAATCCATTCTGCAACCCATCTCAAGCATTGAAAGACTCTTTGAAATTTGTTTTCTCCAATCTGAACTGACTCTGTTCATCCATTTCCATTGAAGAAATCTCTGGAAAATAACATATACTTCAAAATTCTTTTTTTTTTCAACATGATCTTTTGGAGGAAAGGCCCAGAGGTGGCTGTTTGGTTTCCATAGCTGAACTTTGTTTTTATTTAATTCCCCAAAGGAGAAATATTTTCTGAAGTTGGAAAAAAAGCTTTAAGCAAATAACAGTTTAGATATGATGAAATATGTTCTGCCTGCAATGCAAGGATTGCTTTTTATTCTACCTTGCCTTTATATAACTTTCATCATATTGACATGTAAATGCTCTTCAAAATGAAAACAAGTTCTGCTATTTGACCAGCCAAAAATAGTTGAAATTCTTTGAGGACAAGTTGAAATTGGAGATTCCAGAACTGGTAAGTAGGAAATCAGATAGTAGTTTCCAGAAATAAAGAATTAAGTACTAAAATTGCCCTCTTAAAGATCTCCCATGGCATCCTAATTACCAAATCTAATGGTTTTTCTCCATCCCTCACCTTCCCTGACCCTCCTGCAGTGCTTGACATGGTTGATCATCCACTTCTCCTGAATATTCTCTGTACCTTGGGTTTCTGTGAGAAACATTGCCCTGATTCTTCTTACCAGTCTGACAGCTCCCTCTTTATCCATTCCACACCCTTTCATCATCATCCTCTGGCCTCTTCAGTGCAGATAGCCAATAAATAAATATTAAATACTTACTATGTACCAGGTCCTATGCTAAGTGCTGGGGATAGAAATAGGAAAAAAAAAAAAGAGAGTCCCTGCCCCCAAAGAGCTTACAATATAATGGAGGAAAATAACACACAAAAGGAAGTTGGGGGTGGCAGGTACCCAAAGAGATGACAGGTTTAGGATCCTTCTTTAAATGGAGGCTTTAGGAGGAATTCCTTACTCCATAATCTAATCAGAAAAGAGTTTACTAAGAGTAGTGAGGAGGTGTGAGTACCAAAACTGGCAGGATGCTGAGTTTCCTAATGATGAGGGTCTCGGGGGTGTTATTGAGTCCAAAGAAGTGCGACTGGGTGGGAAATGAAGACTCTTCCCTACATACTTTTCTTTCTATCCTCTATGCTCTTTTTCTTAGGGACCTCACTCATTTTCATTGGTTTAATTAACAAATCTATGAAAATAACTCCAAAATTTAGCTATCCAGCCTTAATTTAGGTGGCACAGTGGATAGAATGCTAAACCTGGAGTCAGGAAGACCTGAGTTCAAATCTGACCTCAGACTCTTACTAGCTGTGGGACCTTGGGCAAGTCACTAAATCCATTTGCTTCAGCTTCTCATCTATAAAATGGGGATAATAACGACAGCACCTACTTTACAAAGTTGTTACCAAGAGCAAATGAGACAGTAACTGTAAAGCACTTAGCGTGGTGCTATACACTATTATTATTATTATCATCCTCTCCTTTGAACTCCAGTTCCCTATCTCCAAAAACTCATATGGATGTCCCACCAGCCTCTCAAATTTAACATGTTTAAATTCAAATTCAGTATCTTCCCCCACCCCAGACCTGCTCTTCCTGCTAATATCCCTATCTCTGTCGGTGGTATCCTCCAAGTCACTCAAGTTCAAAGTCTTGGCTCTTCCCTCTACCTCACCTCCATATTGGATTACTTAACAAATCCTGTTGATTCTACTTCCACAATATACCCTGCATCCATCCCTTTTTCTCCACAGTCTTCCCTAGGACTGAGTGTACTTCATTATATAGCCATTTATTATAATAGCCATGCCTGGCTATTACATTAGCCTCCAAACTGGCTCATTGGTCTCACTGAATCCAGTCTCTGCTCAGTACTTCACACTGCTGAGGGAAGGAGGAAGAGAGGAAGGAAGGAAGGAAGGAAGGAAGGAAGGAAGGAAGGAAGGAAGGAAGGAAGGAAGGAAGGAAAGAAGGAAGGAACTAACGAACGAACGAACGGAGGGAGGGAGGGAGGGAGGAATGGAGGGAGGGAGGGAGGAAAGAGAGAAAGGAAGGAGAGAAAAGTAAGAGAGGAATGAAAGAAAAGAGGAAAGAAGGCAGAGACAGAGGAAGAAAGAGAGGGAGGAAGGAGGGAGGGAGGGAGGAAGAAAGGAAAGAAGTGAGGGAGGGAGAGAGGAAGGGAAATAGGAAGGAAGAAAACATGGAAGGAAGGGAAATAGGAAGGAAGAAAGCATGGAAGGAAGGAAAAGAGAAAGGGAAGGCAAGAGGAAGGGGAAAAGGAGAAAAGAAGGAGAGGAAAGAAGAAAGGGAGGGAAGGAGAGGAGGAAGGATGGAGGGAAGGAGAGAGGAAGGAAAGAAGGAAGAAAAGGAGGGAGGGAGGAAAGGAGTGATGGGAGGAAAGGAGGGAGGGAGAGAGGGAGGGAGGGAGGAAGGGTGGAAGAAAAGGAGGGAGGGAGGATTTCTTAGGCACTTACTGCATGAAAAGAGAACTGTGGTAAATGCTGGGGATACAAGTAGAAAAACAAGATAGTCCTTGCTCTCAAGGAGCTCACATTGTAGCATAAGGGAAACAAGACAAATGGAAAGTCCCAAAGGTCCCTAGAGCGCAGAAAACAGGTGGTGATGCATTTTCTGTAATGATATTCCAAATCGATTTCTGATCTTGATTCTTTGAACGGTGCCAAGTACTTTGGTGGTGAGAACTTTCTTTTCCATGGTGTAAGTCACCATGACCACTGAGTAGGTACAGGAAATGGTCTTCAGGATATAGCCACAAGGTCACTTCTTAGATTGATGGCTTAGGGGCTCTGGGCTGGAAGCAAGGCAAGTAGACTTGGGGTCTCTGCTCTGCCTACAGCTCAAGAGTCTGCCTTTCAGACAGTGGTATTGGGTCAGAGATTGGGTTGGTGGCAGGCCCTTCTCCAGGTCCCTTCTTCACAGGGATTGCTTTTCTAGGTGATGACTGCTGGAGCTGGGCTGGAGACAAACCTGTTGAACTAGGAGACGTTGTTCCAGGCATTCTTGGGTTTAATTGTCTGGCAGCGGCACATGGTCAGTATAAAAGATGGTGAATCCTTGTAATAAAGGGGATGCATCTCTAAGAGGGAAGGAAAGTTCAGGCAGTTATCTCCCTGCTGGAAACCCCTCTACTGAGGCTCACTACTTTTTCTTTTAATTTTTTTTCAATCATTAAGCATCTTCCCATCTCTATGAAAAGAAGAAAAAGACATAGCAAACACATAGTCAAGCAAAATGAAGCTTCACATTGGAAATGTTTAAAAATGTTTGTCTCATTCTGCATATTTAGCTCATCATCTTTCTGGCAGGAGGTGGGAAACATTCCTCCTTGTCCTTTGGAATCATTGATCCGCATTCTTAAGTCTTTCAAAATTCTTCATTTTTACGCTGTTGCTATAGTATTAATCATTCTGTTCACACTTCACTATTCATCAGTTAGTATAAGTCTTCCTAAGCTTCTTTGAAACTGTCTTATTTCTTACAGTGCAATAATATTCTATTATATTCAATACCATAACTGGTTTAGCCATTCCCCAACTGAAGGACACCCCTTTAGTCTTTAATTCCCTAACAATACAAAAACAGTTGCTTTCCATATTCTTGTACCTATAGGACCTTTTCCTAATGGGCTCATTACTTTTTGATTTCCTGCCACTGTCCTCTGTAATGGGCACCTGTAGTAGAATGCTTAATGTAGTTAAGCTCATATTGTCATGGAAAATTTAAGTTTTCTGACTTTCTGTCATTTTACTGTGAGGTTTTTTTCCCTCTTTGATTCTATACCAGACTTCTTCCTTCTTTGCAACCATTCCTTACCCTTTCCCTCTGTCATCACCAGCCCTCACGCTTTTGACTCAGCTTTAATCTTCTCCCCTGGCTGTCTCTTTACAATTAGTTGTTAGAACACCATCAAGGTTTTAAAAATTCTACAGGAAGTTGATGACTCAAATGTTTAAACTTTTACTCTGCGAATTTGACCTGTCTTTTTTATTTTGCTGAATGATACAAATCACAGGGTAGTTTTATTATAATCCACAGCTAATCATTTTCAAAGTATAGCATGTGCTATATTATGTCCTTTCATAAAAAGATTTCCAATAAAGAACTGAATTAGGTAGTATAATCCTTATGTTACACTTCTGACATAAATGGCGCAGGTACACTTTGAAGGCCTCTTACTTCTCTGGCATATTCCCTAATTAGGCAACTGGAAACTCCCTCAGAGGAGCCATCTGTCCCCTTTATAAACACACAAGTTCATAAGTTCAAATCCAACACTTACTAGCCATGTGACCCTGGGCAATCACTTAGCCCTATTTACCTCAGTTTCCTCATCTGTAAAGTGGGCTGGAAAAGGAAATGAAAAACCACTTCAGTATCTCTGCCAAGAAAACCCTAATGGAGTCGTAAAAAGTCAGACATGACTGAAACAACTGAACAACAAAGTATATGAACTCAAAAAGCTTCACATTATAAATAACATGTTTTCTGGGGTCCTGTACTACAATTTGGGCATTCTGATCTCCAAAAATGAGTTAATTACTACTCCTTCAGGGTCCTTGGGGTAACTCAAAGGATTTCTGGTATTTTCTGGTATTACCCCCCCTCTTCTCCAGTATATTTCTCATTGACATTGGTCAGTCAGACTAACTTTTTGGGAAAGGGTATTTACTAAGATGCTTTAGTAAGAATAATTGGCACAAAACACCTTCCCTCAAAAACCCTAGGGCACACTGTCCCACAAATATACATAGAGTCAATAAGAGTCTTCAGGGTGCTTTTTCCTTCAAATAGTTATCTTTCCATGTTTAAATTTGTCCTCAGTGTGTCTCTCCCTGCCCTTGAGTGCATAGCCTCTCCTTTCTCAAGAGACCTTCTGTTTGCCCTTAGTATGTCTCTCTGCTCCCTATTAGATGCCTTGTCTCTAATTGGTCCCTTCTTTCTGGTGACACTGTTAATGGAGAGAGAGACAAAGAGACAGACACAGAGAGACAAAGACAGAGACTCTCTCCCCTTCTCCCAGAGAAATTTCCTCTCAGGTGCCTGAACCTGAGGCTATTTGCTGTAGAACTGGTTCACTGATTGACTGCACTCATACCTGAACCTGACTACTACCTTTATAAGTATCCTAAGAAATGTGCAGGAATCAGTGACTCAGTAGGAGAAGGGAAACACTCAGTCTTCTCAACAAATCACAAAATGTTTCCAATATGGCATCATCTGCCAAAAGTCCAATGATTCTTGCAATCTGATTAAGGGCTTATTCCTTAATACTGAATTTACTCTGTTGATTGATAGATGAATGGGTTGAATCAAGGTTTCTATTCCTTCTGTAATTATATTAATTAGGGTGGAGATAGAAACTCCCACCCTTACACATAAAAATTTTATTTACCCAATAAAGGACTCAGATCTGAGACCATTAAACATCCCTCCTGCCATTGGGCTATCCTCCCCTTAAGATATAGCACCTTTTTGTTCCACCGAAGACAAGTTGGGACCTGTCAAAGCAGGCAGCCAGCATTCAATCACTCATGTCAGAACTCTGCACCACATTGCTCTCTCACATCTACTGCTTCTCCTTGTGCGTGGTCTTCCACACTACTGCTATCATTATTCTCAGTATCTGAAAGGAGACATGGATCCTTCTCATTTCTCTAACTGTCCTCAGCTATGCTTCACTGCTTTCCACTGCTCAGCTCTCCTCCAACAGAAGGTCCTCTCCAGGGACTCCTCCTGGGTATTCAGATTAGCCTGTGGCTCAGTAGACAGTGTGTCAGTTCTTTTAGGCCTCTGGGAGCCGGAATGCCTCCAGCCTATTTAGGTCTTCTGTTTTCTATAGCCCTGACTCTCCACACCAAAGGTAACCTCAGGTTCCTGGAAGAACATTCATTCATTGGAATCACCCAAAAGATTCTATTTTTCACCTTGTTATCAGCTCATGGCAAGTCAGTTCCACCTACTTTCTCCTCCCCAGTGTCTCAGTGATTAAAAACTCTTGTTCTTATCATCATTAATCTTTTGGTGCTCAGAAAGGCACGTCTACTCTTTTTAACTTTTGTCTTTCTGTCTCCTGTTTTTGTCTAGAGCCGTTGGGCCAAATAATACAAATTGTTTCTGGCTTTTCTTAACAGTCTATCTAAAAGGGAAGGGAGAAGGTCAAGGCCTTTTTTGTAGTCATTAGTGACTCAGTGGGAGAAGGGAAATACTCAATTCAGTCCATTAGGCATTGAATGAAAAGATTCAACACATTAATTTTAAAAATATTATTGATGCCCTTTGTTTTTAATCACATTCATTTCTGAATTCATATAGCTCTTTGCTCTTTTGAGGTAAATGAGAGAAAGAAAAAAGGAAGGTAAAAGAGAGAGAGAGAAAGAGAGGAAGAGAGGGAGGAAGAAGGAAGGAAGGAAGGAAGGAAGGAAGGAAGGAAGGAAGGAAGGAAGGAAGGAAGGAAGGAAGGAAGGAAGGAAGGAAGGAAGGATGTTCAGCAAAACCAACACTTCAACCACATCTGACGTTTTCAGCATTCCACCTCTACAATCCCTCACCTCTCTCATGACGGCAAGAAGGTACATTTTCTCATCCTTTCTCCTATGCCAGGCTTGGTCAATATAATTATATAGCATTCAGATTTGTTTTATTGTTTGTTCCATTTCCATTCTTGTAGTCATTAGCTTGCAATTCATTGATTCTTGTGGTTTAAAAATACTGCTTCAGGGGACAGCTAGATGGCATAGTGGGTAAAGCTCATGCCTTGGAGTCAGGAGGACCTGAGTTCAAATCCAGCCTCAGACACTTGACACTTACTGGCTGTGTGACCTTGGGCAAGTCACTTAACCCTGATTTCCTTACCCCATTAAAAAAAAACTGCTTCAAATCAAAGTTAAGAGACGATCCTAATCTTTGTTTGAAGTCATTTAATGAAAAAGAGCCTACTAATACCACATGAGTCAGCATATTCCAATTTTAGAGAGCTCTAATTCTTTGGAAACTTTTCTTATACATTTCCAATTCTGTCTTCTGGTCTAAACATAGCAAGTCGAAACCTTATTCCATATAATAGCTCTTCAAATACCTGAGGGTACATATCATGCCATCTTCCCACCGTGTTTTCTCTTCTGCAAGTTAAATATACCCAGGCCTAGGGGTGTGCTGAAGCTGGCTCTGACCAGTTTTTGACAGGTAATTGTTGAATTTTCAGTGTGCTTATGCTGCAGAAGTTAGCAAACATTACAAATCAGGAATCAATTTATCGTTTTGTTGATTTCTAGACTTAAAGTGATGGAGAAAATGTTAATAATGAAGATTAAACTTAAATGTTGTGTTGGCTTTTTTTTTTCAGAAAGCTAGTTGTTAAGCATTTACTAGCACACCCCTGAAATAACCTATCTCCATCCCCCAGTTAACCTGGGGGATGTAAATATGGAAGTGTCCTTGACAGTAACAGGCAAGTTAGGGTGGGTTTGTGGGAAAAGATAATGTACTGATATCTAAGATCCAGGTCATAAGTCACTGATGTTTGCTCATTCTGTATGACTTATTCTGTCCCACCCATGATAAAAATGGAGAGCTGGGGATCTTACTCGCTGGTCACTGCCCTCAAGCATTGAGCCCGTCTCTCACCTGCTGCAGCCATCATGAGATGTGGTAGAAGGGAAGAAGTGGGATCAGAATTTTCCCATTGACACCTAGAAACTACTATAAACAGCCATTACTTTAGTTTATAACTGCCCCGAAGCTCTCTCACTTGGCTTAGAAATTGGAGGATTAAGAACTTGACCCACAGAGAAAGAGTATAGAGTGAATAAATCCTGGTAGCTAAGGACTGATAGATTGTATTAGAGGTAAGCCATAGACTGGTATTAAAGCAGGGGTGTAAAGCAATATGTCAGTTTTATAATGTACGTAATTATTAGAATAGCAGTAAATGGGGCAACTAGGTGGCACAGTGGATAGAGCACCGGCCCTGGATTCAGGAGGACCTGAGTTCAAATCCAGCCTCAGACACATAACACTTACTAGCTGTGTGACCCTGGGCAAGTCCCTTAACCCCATTGCCTAGCTCCCCCCAAAAAAATAGCAGTAAATGTATACAATCTGTAGGGATAGGGACTAAACCACCTGTGATTTCATTGATAGAGGAAATTCACAGATGAGGAAATCCCCTCTATTAATGCAAGTTGCCTAGAGCCATGAGAAGCTAAATGACTTGCCTAGAGTCACACAGTTAGTATGTTTCAGGTATAGGACTTGAACCCAGCTCTACCTCTCTCCAAGACTAGCTTTCCATTCATTGTGCCATGCAGCCTCTCATATAATTTATAAATAAGTAAATGTACATATATTAAGATACATGCTGAAACAGCTTTTAGGGATATGCCATTGAAAAAGTTTGTAGACTACTGATCCAGACTATGACATGCAGTTGGATGGCCAGTCCAGTGATTAGCCCAACAACATACATGTCGGGAGCAGCAATGTGGTATAATGGTTAGGGTTCTGGACCTGGAGTCAAGGCAGTATACATGCAACTCCTGAATCTGACACTAGCTGTAAGGTCAATGACTAAGTCGGTAAAGTTATACAAGTCTCAATTTCCTCTTCTGTAAAATGAAAGTAAAGGCCAGCTAGGTGGTGTAGTGGATAGAAGACTCAT
The DNA here is from genome assembly GCF_003287225.1 of Phascolarctos cinereus. Lineage (NCBI taxonomy): Eukaryota > Metazoa > Chordata > Mammalia > Diprotodontia > Phascolarctidae > Phascolarctos > Phascolarctos cinereus. The sequence continues at coordinate 189,054,416 of NW_027555514.1, forward strand.
CTTCCTGAGTCCAAATCTGGCCTCAGATACTTAATAGCTATATGACTCTGGGCAAGTCACTTAACCCTGTCTGCCTCAGTTTCCCCATCTACAAAAGGAGATGGAGAAGGAAATGGAAAACCACTCCAGTATCTTTGCCAAGAAAATCCCAAACAGGGTCACGAAGAGTTGGATGCAACTGAAATGACTGAACAACAACAACAACAAACGAGGGTAATACCTGTATCTCTGACCTTATAAGGGTGCTTGTAAGATTCAGATACAATAATTACTGAAGCAGACTAAAGTCAAGCCCCACTCCCTCTTTTATTTTTTTTAATTTAAAATTTGTTTTCAATTAACAAAAAATTATTTTCTCTCCCTTCCAAAGAAAGAAAAATAAAACCCTTGTAATGAGTAGGTATGTGGAAGTGCAGCAAGTTACTATACTGGTCACATCTGAGGAAATATGTCTCATTCTGTACCTTGAGTCCATCACCTCTCTGTAGGGAACTTGGTAGCATCTTTCATCAATTCTCTGAAATTGTGCTTGGCCACTGCATTGTTTAACATTCTTAAGACTTTCAAAGTTGTTTTTCTTTACAATCTTTTTATTGTATACATTGTCCTTCTGGTTCGTTCTAATCTTCCCAGGTATTTTTCTGCAATTATCCCTTTTGTTGTTTCTTACAGCACAATAATATTCACATATCATAATTTATTCAGTCATTCCCTAATTGATGGGCATGCCCTTAATTTCTTTTTTTCCACTACACGAACAGTTGCTATAAATATTTTGTAAATGAGTTCTTTTCCTCTTTTTTAAATCTCTTTGCACTATAAGACTAAGGGTTGAATCACTGAAAAAAAGAGTATGTGCAGTTTAGTAATTTTAGGGGCGTAAAACCAAATCACTTTCCAGAACAACTCAACCAATTCCCACCAACGGTACATTACTGTACCTGTTTTCTTGCAACCCCACCAATGTTTGTCATTTCCCTTTTTTGGTATCTTTGCCAATCTGATGGGTGTGAAGTGGAACCTCAAAGTTGTTTTAATTTGTGCTTCTCTAATTTTTAGTGGTTTGGGGAGCATTTTTATATGAGTATGGATAGCCCAGATTTCTTCTTTTCATAACTGCCTGTTCATACATTAATCATTTATTAATTGAAGTAAACACCATGCCACTGGGCATCAGTGTCACTGCTTGTTATCGCTGAAATGACATTGAATATTGTGCCAAAGTAATTGTGATGAAACAAAGTACAACTTTTGTCATCATCTTACTGTGTAGCAGTGTGTATTGAAGGTCCTTCTTTCGGAGCTGTTGTATAATTTTTGGAGAATGGATATTTTTGTAGTGAGATTTAAGTCTCATCAAAGACTAATGATTTGGGAGAGTACCATTTGATAGTAATAATGATATTGAAAGAACTTTATACCATTGTGTGGACATTTTGAAATACCATCAAGCACTAATATATGTGTGATAGAAAACAATGGTGGGTGACTTTTGAGCTCTATGAGACTATACTATGTTCAGAAGAATTCAGAGATGGGCAAGCAATGGTATAATTGCTTTTCATCTCTTCCCCCTGCTCTCCATTCCCCTGCCCTGCCCTTGCAGACAACTCTCCCAGAATGGTCTGGGATGGTCCTTGTTTTGAGGAGGAGAGAAGGGAGATGACTGTTTGGCTGCCTTGCTACTTGGGTCTTAAAAAAGACCCAGACAAATGAGATGTGTCTGAATATCCCTGAGCTCTACAGCCTATGAAGGACATTTTCCTAACCTGGTAATTGTGTAGCTGGAGAAGAATATGTTTTGTATCCTTTTAACTATGAAATGGATTCTTTGAATCTTTTAAATAGTGTTAACCTGAAAGTTTGGTTAAAGAAGGCAAACAAGTTAGGTGATACATAATTACATAGTTTATTTCCTTTTAGCTAGCAAATCATGTCAACACGGAAGCCAGAATGTGATTCTGACTCGGAGATTAAGCAAAATGAGAGAGGTTTTATACAGTTTAGAGTGATCAGACTCAGGATGTCTGTGTTACAAAAAATACAGCCTCCACATGTTTGTTTAACATATAGCATGGGAAAGGAATTTTCTTGATTGAATAAGGTTGTAAATACAATAAAACAGAAGAATGTCAAAGTGTCAATAGAAACTCAAGATAAGAAAAGTCCCATTATTCAAGAGAGTATCTGGTCCCAAACATCTGGGCTTGGTTGATCAGTTCTATCTGTTCCTGGAATTTGCTGACACAAGAAGGGATGTTTTTAGTTCACTCAGAGAGAAAAAGATTAATTCAGGTTTTTTGGCCCTTGTTGGGGCTCAATTGATCTTAAATGATTATCATTTTCTCCTTTTGGTCAAAGGTAAGCCAAAGGCTTCACCTGTAGACCAAGAAAGGTGTGGGAAAAACCTTCCTCTTCGTCAGGATGGAAAGAGATGTCCACTTGGAGCAGGCATCTTCAGATGATCCCAGAGTCCATATCCAGAAGTTGGCAGCTATGGGAGTAGTCACATAGACCTGATAGAGGCTCATAGAAGATGTATGAGTTGGTAATTGAGAGAAAATACATAACATAAGTCTTTAGTTAAGGCACATAGAGATGGTTCAGTTTCCCAACCACACAGGACTAGGTTCAAACAATACAACAAAGTTTTCTCATAATTCACAAAATCACATAATTACATTAAGTCAGGTACAGATTAAATTACTTAGAGGGTTCACAATAGACTAGTTTTGAGAAGAGAGATTTACATGTAACCAAGATAACCAAGAAAACTTAAACATGAATCATACAAAGCAATACAATCATTACTACCAACATTAATTAACATTAAATTCCTTGCTCATGTACAATAGGTTTAATTCATAGGCAGTTCAAAAAGGGAGTTCTGTTTCTCTGGTTTAGATTTAGAAGTTCCCAGATAATTTTGACTTAGTATGAATTAGTATAGTCACTTAAATTTGGTTCTTCATTTTTGTATTCATCTGTTCTTAACTACATCCTGTACCTGGTATAAGAATTGTTTAAAATGTGAAGATCCAACCATAAAATGAGCTCTCCTGCCTTTTAAAATTACCAGATACTTTAATAAAGGAGAAATAATTTCACTTACTTTTACCACTATCCTATACAATTTTTGTGAAAAATCTAAATTGGAGATCTTATTACCTAAACATGTTTAAAGCTTGGATTTCCATGATAGATACATTTTGGAAGCCAATCATATACATCTGTATATAATTCTTAGAGGAATCAGCCTAATCCTGTTGTTTTTCTCAAAATTTGCTATCCTATTTAATTAGACATCTATCACATTACATCTTTGTCTTATTATTTTGTCTAAACATTTCCTCCTTAGGAGGATGATATTCCTATATTATTATTACTTGGCCATGAATGTAAGTTAAAATTGTAAGCTATTCATACTTGCATCGTATTATGATAACTCAGAGATGTTCCAGAGGGACAAGGTCATATATCATATCAGAAGGAAAGAACTTCCTTAGCTCTATTTGATTCCAGGCATGAGTCATATCTGATAGCCAATCATGTAGTCACTGGATGTTAAAAGCAGGGCTTAGGATTAATTAGGTGGGGAATTTTCCTTTTCAGAAAGGAAATAGTACAATTGGGAAATAGAGTCAGGAAGATCCTACCTAGGCTGTGTCCAAGGTGTCCTCAAAACTCTTCCCAGACACAGACATCCACCTTTATCAGTTCTCAGCCTGCAGCACATGCCATCCTACTATTGGCTTCATGACAACTCAGACAATTATCCTGGTAATCAAAGCTCAAAACAATAGTAAATTTCTGTCCCATAAAGTCACATATCCTAGATAATAAGAATTTAATCTCACATTTGTAACAGTAAGAGACTGATCACAGAAAAATACTACTGCTCTCATAATTCCTTTAAACAATGGGAACATCTTTAGGTGAGTCTTCAGAAGTTTGTATAAATTTCTGCACATGTTCGAATTCCAGATTGATAATAATATTAGATTTCCCATTAAGTTAACACAAAAGAGCTCATAAATTACTACTCTTCACTAACATAACTGCACTGGAATCCTAATCCTTAAACAAAACAAAGAGGTTACTAACTTTAACCTCAGAAGTTGATGGATTTATGTCCTTGTTCACAAGCTTGTTTATTCTTCTCTAATTATACTCACTCTGAAAGAATGAGATATTTCAAGATTTGAATCTTATACATATAAGTTCAAACACTAATTTAACTCTTGCTTAGGCCATGGAGTAACTACAGATTCGGATCAAAACAGCAAGATCTCTTCTGCTTTACAGCTCATTACAATAATTTAGCAGTAAGTTATCTTGCAAATGAAAATTTTGTAGGCCTCAAAAAAAAATCAAACAAGATATATCTTCTAAAAGTATTTCCCTTCTTTAAAAACAGTTTAAAATTTGTCCTGATGTTAAGAAGAATAATCACTAAACTTTTATGAAGAACATTTGTTAGAAATTTTTAAAGTGAAGATATCTTTCCTTTCCACCTTAAAGTAAAAATAAACCTTTAACATTGGAATTTATTAAAACTAAGTTGATGTAAAATGTCCTTAAGTAACATAAATAACTTCCCAAAGTACTATAACAAACTAAATTCCTAGTTGTTACAGAATTCCTAGATATCACAAAGTTCCTTAGTCAAAAAGATATTAGTAATGGAGAAAAAATTCAGTTTTTATAATGCATAAAGAACATACCCATTTAAATTAGCCTTATCACAATAAAAAATATTATCAAGCCTTTAAAAATTTACTCAGTATTTTTTTTCTTTCCTTTGTCTTTAAATATATCACTGGAAGTTAGGAAAAACTTTACATTCTGGAATCTCACAAAGATAGTGAATGTGGTAATCCATAAATCTCCAAATTAACATATCTCAAGGATTCTCATTTACTCAGGAATTTCACAACACAGGAAACTTTTACACAGATTTGATAAGAATTTTAGGTGAAACTTCCTCTTAAAAGCAAATAAAACTTGGAAGTTTATTCTAACCCATTCATTCTCCCCTATTATTATTATTTTGGAGGGGTGACAATTCTTGATCTAACATCTCTGGATTATAAGAGAAATTGCTTTTTTTTCAACAGTATAGCTGATACAATTTGTTTACCAGATTACACCATATAAAAAATCTCAGAAATATAACTATACCATAAACAATTATCAGGTATTTAAAACTTGAAAGAACCAATTAATTACCTGCTTACAACCAAATATACCTCATTAAATGTTAACAGTTTTCAAATTATCCAATTTTATCACATCCTTTTAAAAGACAAACCATATGTACCATTTCTACCTCACAATGATCTCTCAAATTTTACAATCTAAGAAAGTTTTAGAAATACAATACAATTTAGAAACATACTAACAACACAAACAATAAACTTCAGATGACATCAGTTGCATTTCCAGATTATCACATATAGAAATTATTGATCTTATTACTCTGGTATTTAAAAACCACTTCAAAGTTATCAGGTATGGAACAATTACATTAAATTAGAGAGATAATAATAATGTTGTCTAACATATGTCATTGTGTTAAGCACTTTGCAATCATTATATCATTTTGATCCCATAACAACAACCTATTATTTTTCCTTTTACAAATCAGGAATCAGGGCAAACAGAGATAAAATAACTTGCCATAAATTCGAAACTGGAACAGAGAAGTATGGGGCTTACCAAGAGTAGAAGTTGGCTTCTCACCTCATAATGCTATTGCCAGGCCTTCCAGGGGTTTGGGTGGCTGATGCCAGGGCTTTGCCAGTGGTGATAATTCTTGGTGGCAGGGCATATGGAATCTTATCATAGTTCTGACCTGTCCACTTCTCTCCTCCCCACAGCTGCATAATTTACTGAGGCTGGTGCCGTTTGCAGCTGCTGGGGCAGGCTGGGCAGAATGTACTGAACCTGGATGTTAGTCCCAGGTCTTGCCTAGAAGTGGGCTGCAAGATGCCCAGGGGCATAGGGCTGATAGCAGACCATCACTGCTAGTCTGTGTTAGCTGCCCCTCTCCTCCTTTTGCCAGATAGGGAAGGCTGATTTAATTTTCCCTACAATTCTCTAGCATTCTCTTCTCTTTTTCAGTCCCCTTATTGAGATGCTTATCTCTGAGGGGGGGAGTGGGGAATGCTGAGGAATCAGGATTGGAAGGAGGTGTTTTAGCAGAGGGTGAGCTCCTGGAATCACCCCCAGTCTCAGAAGTTTTCTCCAACAGTCCCAAAAATGAACAACTTCCCAATTTCTTAATGATTAATCTCAAAACCTTTAGAATCTGCTAAGAAGTCTTTAGCTGTATCTAACTTTTCACTGTAGGTCTAGGCTGGCCAGGCCTGGACCCACAAGAAAGGAGTTTTACAATTTGTTGTTTCCCTAGCTGCAGCCCTTTGAAGTCTTGAGCTGCGTTTAAAATCTTATAAGGTACAAATACAGAGACACAAACCGACAGACAAATTGACAGGACAAATACAATACAAATATAATGACATAGTGTGCACTTAATGACAGAGACAGAGGGAATTAGAGGCTGGTTAGAAAGCCCCCCCCACACGAATTGGCTATTATTATTATTATTATTCTGAGGAAAAGGGGTTGGAGAATTTGCGAGGATCCAAGACCTGATAGTGTAACTGGATCCTGTGAGCCTTCCTCAGAGTGACCCTGAGATTGCAGATTTAAAGGGGCAAGTCCCAAAAAAGTTAAGTTTGGGGATCTGAGTACCTGTCAGGACCACAGCCTTTAAGGGAAAGGGGAGGAGGAGGAGGATTATTTGGAGCCTGGGAAAGAGTGCTGAAGCGGCCTTGCGAGCCTTAAGGGAAAAGGCTTCTGCCTTTCCTTCTCCCCCAGCCACCTCAGCAACCCAATGATGAAAACATTCCCACTCCTGGCTAGATGTTTTGTTGGCCTTTAAACTTGATTTGGTTTTAAGATAAAGTAGCTTTGACCAGTCAAAAGAACCCCATATTGTGACCAACATGATTTCGGGTTATCTTTAGTTTAACTGACATCAGTGCTAGCAGTACTTATGGTCACCAGATTGGCAATGGCTTGACATATAAGAGGCGGCGGTCTTGTTAGCCGGATTTTAGTTTAGTTTCTGACTGACCCATAGCCAATTTCTCTAGATCGATCTTTACCTGAGGGGATCTAACAGACACAGGAGTCGAAGTTTCTGAACCTCGACTGGATCCCCGACCCCAGAGCTAGCTTGAAGGGAATTTTCTTTCGGACTTCAACCAAACTAGTGGGAGGTCCATGGAAGCTGGGAATAGAAGAAACTTACCCCACCCCATCAAGGTTAGGACTCCAGGAAAAAATGGATCCTGAGGCGCCTGAGCCACTAAAGCGTTGCCGAGGTGGGCTGGAGTTTTCTCCCATTCCTTCAGTTCCAATCCAAAGTCACGGCACCATTACTGTTAACCTGAAAGTTTGATTAAAGAAGGCAAACAAGTTAGGTGATACATGATTACATAGTTTATTCCCTTTTAGCTAGCAAATCATGTCAACATGGAAGCCAGAATGTGATTCTGACTCAGAGATCAAGCAAACTGAAAGAGGTTTTATACAGTTTAGAGTGATCAGACTCAGGATGTCTGTGTTACAAAAAATGCAGCCTCCATATGTTTGTGTAACATATAGCATGGGAAAGGAATTTTCTTGATTGAATAAGGTAGTAAATACGATAAAACAGAAGAATGTCAAAGTGTCAATAGAAACTCAAGATAAGAAAAGTCCCATTATTCAAGAGAGTATCTGGTCCCAGACATCCTGTACTTAGTTGATCAGTTCTGTCTGTTCCTGGAATTTGCTGACACAGGAAGGGGTGTTTTTAGTTCACTCAGAGAGAAAAAGATTAATTCAGGTTTTTTGGCCCTTATTGGGGCTCAATTGATCTTAAATGATTATCAGTAGTAAAATGATTTTTATTGTATTTTAGGGTCGGTCCACAAATGACTCATTGAATGTTAACCCTTGATCCTGAACCGTTAGAACAACTTCATGTAGGTCTGACCCAGAATAAAACCAGATTATGGAGAGCCTTGAATACCAAGCTAAAGAATTTGAACTTTTTTTTTTTAAATAGACAGTGGGAGCGGTATGCTTAAGTTGTAGTCATCATATTGAGTCTTTCAGTCAACCACCCTACCAAACAACTCAACTCAAATCGACCATATCCTTTTTAGTAATGGAAATCTCACTGGATTTGAGCCAGGAAACCAGGATTCTAGCCGCAGCTTCATTACTAGCCAGTTGTGTGACTTCGAGTTTCATTTTCATCTGTGGAAAGAGGAGATTGGGCTAGACAACTTCTAAGTTCCTCTCCTAGCTCTAGCATTCTGTAGTTATGTGATATTTTGTAGCAAAATTGTTTTAAGTTTGCAGAAATCAACACCAGCTGCCTCCATTTATTCAACAGAACCCTGTTTTGATAGCTCTGAAAGAACCGCAGCATAATTGAGCCCATTGGCTGGATAAAGCAAATTACTTTTTGAGGGCAGGAACTGCTTTTTGCCTTTCTTTGCATTTCTAGTGCTTAGCACAGTGCCTGACACATAGTAAATGCTTATTGAATGCTTTTCACTGACCTGCAGAATGACCCAGAGGATTACTGTGTTGAAACCATATAAAACTCATCAAGGAGTTTCTGAAAAACCCTTCCCAGAAAGGCAGTTGCTCAGACACTTGCAAATGTCTCAGAGAACAATATTTATGAAATTTATATTTCTGTGTAAACAGAAGCCTGTCTTTCTGAGGCAGTCTCTTTTTCTTTCCCCCATGTATCAGTTTATAGAGCAGTGACTGACACACTAACTTGGGGTAGAAGCAACAGGAAACAAGTGACTACTCAGGCACAGTTCAGTAATGGGAAGGGATATATAGTACCAACCTTTTTTGAGCAAGCCTGGTACTGTACGCTTAGGCCCATAGCAATGTACTCGTGCCATATCCCATGGATACTAATCAACACTCGATGACAGCAGAGACAGCTGACATCAATAAATACATTATATGGGCATACAGGTGGGCTTGTGATATCTCTGGGTGTTGCCCAGAATTACTTTTGCCAAAGGGAATTGAAAATAAGAAAGAGGGGCAGCTAGGTGGTGCAGTGGATAGAGCACTGGCCCTGGAGTCAGGAGGACCTGAGTTCAAATCTGGCCTCAGAAACATAGTACTCACTAGCTGTGTGACTCTAGGCAAGTCACTTAACCCCAATTGCCTCACCAAAAAAGAAAGGAGGAGGAAAAGAAGAGGAGAGAGGACATTAAACAAACCAGCAGCAGCCTTTTAAAAGGGACGGAATTAAAATCCAGAGTCTGAGTAACACAGTAGATTCTGCTCTTAACTTTTCAGAGACAAGGTCACAGTCATTTTATGTTCAAGTACCATGCTGTGACTCCTGTGGGTATGACAATCTTGCAACAGTCTCTCAGCCTAAAAGGATAAGACATGATCTGGTTCTCAGATGACAGTGGGAAATGGGAAATAGGCTACTAAAAGTTAGTTGCCAATCACCCATTTAGTTCAAAGGGGTTACCAGTTTAATTACCATTTGTCAATCCATTGATAATACCCCTAAGACCAGCAGATTTTACTCATTCATTTGATTGCATTCTAGGTTGGGACAGAAATTGATAGAAACTATTTTAATGCCCTCTTCTGCAATATCTGTGAAAACACCCAATTGCCTACACTCCACCACACATCCTACAATCTATTTATTGTATAAAAGAGCAAGGGAACAAATGTGTGATTATAGCTATGTATATGTACAGACTATTTAAGTCATTGAATGAGATGGGATATGCAGCAGGATTGGCACGTAAGGTGAATGTCAGATACTTCACAATGTGGCAAATTAATTTTTGTGATCTGATGTGAGTGAGAATTTAGTGAGGGAATGGGGTTGACCCACCCTCAGCTCTGAATCTTCATTTCTCTGGAAATAACTGAGGTGTGTAGAGGAAAGAGGGATTAACATGAAGTCAAAAGAACTGAGTGTGAGTCTCAGGATCTCTTAATAGCTATAAGTTCCTGGTCAAGTCACATAACCTCTTTGAAACCCAGTTTCCTTCCATGTAAAATAGAAATAACAATGCATTTATTACCTATTTCACAAAATTATGGTGATTCTGACGAAGAAGAAGGAACATGAATCTGAAGTGAGAACCTTGGGGGAAATGGTCTTAAAATGAACAAAGAAAGGGACTCTATATTTTAAAGAATTCAGAGAAAGGATAAATTAGGATATCAAGGTATAAAACTCAACAATGGAAATAAAAAAGGAAGAAATTTTAGTGATGCAATCAATAATCAAGCATGGTGGCACACATCTGTATCTGGGGATGCTGAGGCTGGTGGATCACTCGAGTTCAAGAGTTCTGAGCTAATAGAGCTAAAGTCGGCTGGGTAGCCACACTAAGTCCAGCACCTATATGACAAGCTTCCACGAGTGGGGGATCCCTAGGCTGCTTAAGGAGAGGCAAATCAGCCCAGATTGGAAAAAAGAGAGTACATTAAAGCCTCCATAGCTATCACTTTAGGCATCAGGTCCATGAGTGACCACTACACTTCCAGCCTGGGTGAGATTTTTTAAAAAAAAAGGCAATCAGTAACAACTGCAATGATGAAGATAAAGAAAAGTGGAGATTGTTTAGAGGGTCTGATGTAGTTGTACAAGGAACTCATTAAGAAACTTAGATTTTTTAAAAGCCATGTATAGAAACCGCATTCATAGACAGGTGATGGAATATGAACACAAAAGGGTAAAAAAAAATTCCAGAAGAATAGCATCAAACTATAGTTCAGAATGAGCTGGAGCTAGTGATGAAATAAAATAATAAACAATAAAAGAATTTAATTCCCCATAATGAGTTTAAATAATCAGATAGGTACATCCCATAGTACTGAAAGAAATGGCAGATGTGATTGTCGTCCGTGACTGGGAAATGCTTATGGAGAGTGATAGAATTGCCAAAGAAATGAAGAAGGGCAAATGTCTTGGTTTTTAAAAAAGAGAAGAATATTATCTTCTATCTATAGACCAATGATTCCTGACCATATCATTAAAAGTATGGTCTATAAACATTTAGAAAAGGAAACAGTGATCCCTAAGAGCCAGCTTCATCAAGAACAGGTCTGACATAACTAAATTCATTTTCTTCTTTAGCAGGATAATGGGGAATGCTTTAAATGGAATTTACCTAGATTTCAACAAATAGCTTCACAAAGTCTCTTTTTTTTGTGGATAAAATGGAGAGATGTGGGCTTGGTGAATTTGTTGGGTAAGTTCAAAACTAGTTTATTGATTAGACCCAAAGAGTAGTCATTTATGGCTCAATGTCTAACAGAGATGCAATAGATTTAGGATGCAGAATGAGACATACTTATTTTTGTATATACCCAATGAGGGAGATTGTCTTACTTAACTATGCATATTCATTACAAAGAATTTTTTTTTCCTTTTCTTCTTGGGGGATGAGAGGAAGAGAAAATAGATTTCTGCTAATTTAAAAAAATTAGAAAATAGATGGAGGTGGGGGAAGGAATGCTTCAGATGTGGGATGTTGCATGTACTGTGTGAGGTCACTATATTGTTATTTTTATTTATTATTTTACTTTCATATGAGACCTCTCATAGAGTGAAAGTCATCTGGAATTGTTCGTTATATAAAAACAAAATACATCAACAAATTTTTTTAAATGGCACAACTACACACCAAAAAATCAGATGTGAATGTTAACAAAATTATACAAATCAAGCAGGATTATAATAAAGAACTATGAGAAGTCACCCCCAACTCACTCCTTTGTGATGGTGGGAGGTCCATATGTGTTACACTTTGTACAGATTTTTGGACATATATCCATTAGTTGTGCTGACCTTTTTCCTCTCTAAAAAATACCATTTGTTGTATGGGATTGTTCTCTGGGAGAGGTAAGGGAAGGAATACTTAGGATAGCTATTATGATGGGGGGGAAAACCAGATCAATAAATATGATCAATAGAAACTTATTTTTAAAAATGAATGGCACAATGTCAACATATATGTCTCTAGTGGAGTGCCTCAAGGATCCTTGGCCTTGGGCTGTTTAACATTTTCATCCATCATTTGATTAAAAATGGATAGATGTAATACCTGTCAAATTTTCAGATGACCCAGTGCCAGGATAGGTAACCAATGTTTTAGATTACTGAAGTCAGGTTCCAAAAAAATTCCTGAAGGCTAGAATTATGAATCAGATCTAATGAGATGAAATTTAGAGGAGATAGATGTAGTCTTTCAGAGGTTCAAAAAATTACCTGGACAGGTGTAGCTAGACAATAGTTCCTATGAAAAAGATCTGAGTGTTTTAATGTCAGTATAAATCAATAATGAGATGCAGCTGCCAAAAGAAATTGATGTAATCTTAGGCTATGATAAGGGAGACATACAGTCAGGCCCACTGTATTCCACCCTGATCAGACCACACATCTTTATGTGTTGTTCAGTCCTAGGTACCACATTTTGGAAGTTGACACTGGTAAACTGTAGTGGGTCCACAAGAGAACAATGAAGGATTGGTTGAAGGAACTGATAGTATTTAGCCTAGAGAAGACTTAAAGGAGATATGATATAACTATTCAAGTATTTAAAAGGTTATCACCTGGAAATGAAATTAGGCTTCTTCAACTTGGTCCCAGAGGGCAAAACTGCAGAGAAACAATGAGAAGTTGCAAAGAGACAAGCATAAACTTGAGATCAAGAAAACTTCAGCTATGCCAAAGAGGAGTACACTGCCTCAGGAGGTAGTGGGTTCTCTCTCCGTAGTGGTCTTCAAACAGATTGGATGATTTCTCATTGGCAATGTTGTAAAGGAGATTCCTGAACAGGTACTGGTTGGAACAGATAACCATGAAATTTTCTTTCTATCCAGATATTTCTTGGAGCCTCCCTTGACTAGATGCACAAGAAGGGAAGGGTTAACCAATTAGAGATTGACCACGCCCTCTGGTGTAGGGCTGTGTTCTCCCTGTCTACCCAACAGATAACTGAGCCTAGAAAAGTAGACCAATGACTGCTGCTAGCTGCTTAACTCTAGAAAATCTAACAAAGGTTCAAAGACTGCAAATTTTCCCTACAGTCTATAGTAGGACCTCCAGAATAACTCTTCTGTTGAGTGTACCCTAGATGGTTCAACCACTTCCCAGTTTTCATATACTTCTAGTTCCCAGTTTTCTCTTCAATTCCAAATAATATTATTCCTATAAACCATTTAGATAGGTTTATAATATTACTATTGATGCACTTTTTTTTTTGGTTAGGCAACGGGTTTAAGTGACTTGCCCAGGGTCACACAGCTAGTGTTATGTGTCTGAGGCCAGATTTGACACAAGTCCTCCTGAATCCAGGGCCGGTGCTCTATCCACTGAGCCACCTAGCTGCCCCTATTGATGCACTTTTTTATGAAATTTAACACTTCCCCCCAAAAAACACGTATACATATACACCAAACTCCCAACAAAGTTAATTCCCCCCAAACAGGTAAGGAAAATTGACTAAAAGAGTATATGCAAGTAATAGTACATGACATTTTTGTAGTTTAGTGTTAGTTAACACAGTGTTTCTGATCTATGAACTATCTGATGTGTAAAAACAAAGTGACCCCCAAAAATATTTTAATAAGTTGGTTCAAGTTATGAACTTAATAGCACCTTCATAAACTATGTCCAGAACCAAGCAGTCTAGGGTAACACTGGGCAGTGGCTGAATGTTCATAATAAAAGTCTGACCTTGAACCAGGGCTGTGCTGGAGCCAGCTTTTACTACCTTAGGAGAGCCATTTGTTAAATTTTACAGCTCAGAAATCAACATTACAAACCAGGGCTTGATTAAAGGTTTTACTGAATGCTATGGAGAAAATAGTCAATTTAAAGGTGTCATGCATACATGTTTTTTTCAGAGAGCTAGCTGTGAAACATTTACCAGCACACCCTTCTCTATATAATGGCTTTCTTTTATAGCTGCTCACTGGGGGGAAAATATGGTTGATAAAGAAAAAGTGTTTGATGTAGCTAGCTCAATCACTGAATCAAGAGATATTCATAGGGAACCAAACTATACAGGAGCAAATGTTATGGTAAACGTTTAGAAGTGCAAGGAATAGGCTCAGTCTTTAGAGGATGTACTATCAAGTTTGAGAGATGTCTCTATGTATGATTGGGCTTTCTTCAAAAAGTATATTATCTCAAACTACTATTCTTGACTGGCCTGACTTTGGACAGTCCCCTGGTAGCTTATCTTCAATATTAGAACAAAATGAGACATACATAAGTCATTCAATAATTAACAAAAGATTCACTTAGCCATGACAGGAGAAGGATATTCAACCAGAAAAGGGATTGGAGATACCTCAAGTTGATTCAGGTGAACAAAGCTCCCTTTCTGTTACTCATCCTGATCCACCAGCCAGCTTGAGAGCATGCTTGGAAATGCTACTGGCTGATTTGTTCTCAGACAATTAGGAAGTAACCTCAACAACTCAAGCCTTTAAGGTCTCCTTGCCTTTTAAGCAAAAACTAACTCAATTTGCATGGGATAAGTGGTTAGGCTATTATTCCCACCGAAACTACTAAGACAATATTATTGACTTATGGCCGCTTGAAGAAAAGGACATAAAAACATTGACTGGGGAGGTGGGATGGGGAGAAAAGAAAGTAAGGAGGAAAGGATATTCAACTACACCTAACAATAGAAATATTTTTAAATCTCTGTCTTTAATTGGAAGAGATCTCAAGCATTGTTTAATGGCAGAGATTTTTAATCTTTATCGCATCATAAACCTCTTTGGCAGTCTGGTGATACTTGTATTACCCTTGTGAGAATAATGTTTTTAAACGCATAAAACAAAAAATACATAAAACAGTGATCAGAAATTAGCTTGAACCTGATTATCACACCCCCAAGACTAACAATATTTAAAAGTGCAGATAGAAAAAATTCTAGCTCCTTACCCCCTCTCTCTGAGGACAGAGTAGTCTCCAGCCCCAACTTCTTACATACCCTTCTGGAAGGAATTAAAGTCTCCGTTGGAGATGGGTGGGAGGAAAAGACCCTAAGGATGTCTATTCCTTTGAGCCACACAACACCCCTCCATGCCATGTGTGGGGCACACATATGAGGCCTCACTACATATAGGATTATAAAAGAAACTAATTATATTGAAATACAGTTATCAGAATAGTTTTAGAGACAAATTCATAGACCCCATAGACCTCTTCTTAATACCTATCAGATTCACGAATCCTTTCTGCAGTGTCCTTGACAAAGTTATCAAGCCTCTGCTTGAACACCTGCAGCAAGTGGGGACTCATTACCTTGAGAGGAAATCCATTCCTATCTTCAGTGACTCTAAGCGTTAGGTAAGGTGTGGTCTTACAATAGAACTATTGCCACCTTGTTTAAGGCACTAGGAGTAGCTGGGTGGTGCAATGGATAGAGTTCTGGTCCTGGAGTCAGGAAGACCTGAGTTCAAATCCAGCCTCAGATGCTTCCTAGCTGTGTGACCCTGGGCAAATCACTTAACCTTGCTTGCCTCAGTTTCTTCATCTGTAAAATGAGCTGGAGAAGAAATGTTAAACCACTCCAGCATCGCTGGCAAGAAAACCCCAAATGGGGTCATGAAGACTCAGACACAACTGAAACGGCTGTACAACAACTTAAATTAATGTAGCCCGAGGCTGTATTCTCTAGGGACAGCATTGATTCCTCAGAATACCAACTTCATCCTCACCTTCATTTTTTCTTTTGATGAAGGGCAAGCAGTTATTACCAATACCACTGGTAAAAGGAACTCTCCACCAATGTAGACGGGTACCTGCTCTGCAATTTATAATCTCAGCAAGTTACTTAGGGTTAAGAGGTAAAGTGACTTACCCAGGATTATATAGCCAATGAGTATCAAACGGTAAACTTAAACCCAAGTCTTCTTGATTCAGAGACCAATTCTCCATTCATTAAGCCACATTTTCCTTTTGATGAAGTGTGAATAAGCAACCAGATACTTACCAGTTAATCTCCTGACTTAAATACAAATTTAGATGTCATTCTCCTCCATAAAGTGAGGAAGTTAGTATTGCCCCACCCCACAGAAATGCCAATAGATTAACACTAATATAGCTTGGTGCCGTGAATGTGTTGACTATTACTGTAATAAAGAATCAATTCTGCCAAAATGGGAGCTAGGGCTTTGCTCACTCCTTCAATTACACCTCTGGAACTACTTTTAAGGTCTCCTCCCATTCTTCTCTTGCTGTCACATTTCAACCCAAGTGTTCTCCTAAAGTTTGCTGAGTGACATATCTCCCAACCCTACCCTTTCTCTTCTAAGATTCCTGCAAGAGCACCAAAAGGGAATGAACATTACTTCTACGGTGGCACGCATGCTGTTCAGCAGTTCACATATGGCTGTGGTCTTCTTCCACATCGAACCCACATGACAAGCACTCAGCTTCAGAAATACTTCACTAAAATGAATCTTTATTGAAATGAAAGACTGTCTAGGTGGTGATGAGGGAGATGGTCAGGGAGGGAGCAGGAGGGCTTGGGAAATTCATTCTAAGGAAGAAGAAATGGGGTAAAAACATAATGTCAGAAAAGAAGATTCCAGAAGGGCTACGTTGGAGACTCAAATTTATTCCTAACAGTTGATTAGGTAGGGGAGGAGAGAGCCAGGATGAGGAAAGTTTCCATCTGACTACTTTTTAAAAGGGCACAAAACCAAAAACATATCCACTACTTGTTAGTAGGTTTAAAACCAATTTGAATGCATAGGAGTCATGCTAAAATTAGTCCCTGAGTGGCAGTTAAAAAAAAAACAGCTCTCTCATCCAGGTTCCCACCCATAGCACCCATTGTGAGACAAGCTTAAATCTGGTTTAGTACAACAGGTTCAAGGCTTTTTTTTTAATTTAATGCAGTAGGTATTTGTGAACCATGAAAATCCAATTAAACTCCTTTAATAATTGATGTTTTTACTGATGAAGTGAAACATACCTTCCATAGTCAAGAGCTGTAGACAGCTTATTCTGGAATACATTTCTGACAATAGAAATGTTGGAACAACAATCTTCCTCACCCCCATGCCTATTATTTTATAATTGAAACCACCATGGTGGCTTACAAAGCACCAGGTAGAGATGAACCAAAGTTTAGGGCTGAGGATGGCCAGTGGTTACAACAAGGGCCATAGTCCTCATAGTTCATCCAAGCTCCCACTATATGACCCAACTACCCCTACCCACCAGTTCTGCATCATTATAGTTCTTTTAAGGAGAATCTGGGAAAAGAAAGATTTTAGAATTGTGACTCCCTAACATAAACCAATCAGAAAAAAAATACAGTCTAGAAGGGATAGGCCTCACAGCAGCTTCCAGGGTGGGTACTGTATTCATGATATGGACAAAGGAATAGGTAATTAGTTGAAGCTGTGTAAATTAAACAAATACTCCCACTATGGGACATACTGGAGCTTTGGGAGTAGCAGCTTCCCCCTCCCCCAGACCACCAGTCTTGTTTCCAAACCAGCTTTCATAGCCATCATCCAAGTAAGCAACTCCTGTGGAGAAGGGGCCAGCCTTCCCCACTAACTGCCATCTGCAGAGAAGACAGGCCAGCCTGGCAGAAGAGGCAAGAAACCTTGAGGCAATATGTGCCAGGCAAGTCAAACCACCACCATTTCTCCTCAGACCATGGTGGACACAGTCTGTGACTCTGACCCAAGAGCCTTGGGAATAGCATTGTTCTATGAATACAGGCTTCAGTCTCTTGCCTGCCTCATTATTTTATTTTTCATTTAAGTAGAGGAGATGAATCTAGAGGCTGTGGCCTTCTGAGTTTTGAAAAGTCAAGAGAACAAGCCTCTGGGAGTCTGAGGAGTCCAGGAATTAGAACCTGTGCTGGGCTTTGCAGCCTGCCCACAAGGAATGAGGACCTCAGAAACATCAGCAGCTGAGTGAGTACTCAAACACTCATATGACTTCTGGATATGAACTTGGCAGGAGGAGTGCTATGGAGAAACTATGCTAATTTTGAGCCCTTCTTTCTACATACCGAGGCGATATAAGAGAGAACAGCTTCTCCAAAGTGTAGGGGCAAACATTTGTACTTTTGTTCCCAAAATAAACATCCCTTTCTAAAAGCTAATTTATGTTAAGTAGTCAAATGCAAATGAGTCTTTAGTCACTGGTGGCCAAAAGTGGGGAAATAACTAGCCGAAACTTGAAACTAACTAGTGGAAACATTAGAGAAAGGGGTACCCCTCAGGGTACTCTTAGAATCTTGATGGGGTGATGTAACTAGCCTGGCTCTGGGATATTGCTCCCATGGAATACTTACTACATTAGAATGAGCTTATTAAAACTGTGGTCTCCTAATAACCCCTGAATGCACCTTATAGACATAAATAAGTACTAAAACAGTGTGCTACCCAGCCCTAACCTCTTTTCTCCCCATTCCTTTTAGCCAGAAATGTTAAAGTTGCTCATTGGTGGAAGAACTCCATGTGGGATTAGGCTAAAGTTTGTTCCCTAAAAAGCATGACATCACTATAACTACCCTGACTTTATACAAACTGGCTTCCCATTTCCCCAGAAAGAAGCATTCTGACCACTTTGCTAGGGAAGACACCCATGTCCCAGATGTGGAGAGGAGAAAGGAAGATGCATCCACCCCTCTGCTGAATTCAGATCCATCAGGAAAGAGCTTCACTCCCTTAAGCTCCTGCCCAAAGTTTGTCAGAAGTTAATTCTAGCTTGCATGATAGATGATCCCCACAACTTGTTCTGTTCATGAAAGGGGTGGAGAATAAATTACTTCAGTTACTAACTCACCTTTTATTGCTTATTCCATTTGAGAAATGAATAACTTATTACATAATGAAAGTCTGCCACATTAGTAAACACCATCCACACATTTACTGAATATTAGACTATTTACAGAGGATGTACAGCTAGGTTTAGGAATGAGGGTCAGTGCCGCAGTTTTGCTTCCAGAACAGAGCAAATTCTTCTGAGAAAAGAACATCAGGCTTATTCAGGGAAGGGACATCTAGAAGGCAAACTCTGGATAAAGCTTTAGTCTTGGAATTTAATGGGAAACAAGTGAAGGGTTTGGCCTATGAAATAATGCCAAGGAAAGAAGAGGTCACTATATTGGACAGGTTTGCAGAGAATGCTAAATCTAGAGTGGTGGAGAAGTCCATCGTGCCCATAGAGAAAGATAAACGTCAGGGAGTTGATTTGGGGAAGGGGGTTAGATTAAGGCAAACATGGATTGGGAGGCTGGTTTTGACCTTTTGTTGTTTTTACTCCGTTTTTCAATCCTGTTCTTTGCAAAGCCCATGGATCACAACAAAGACAGCTAGGCAATCTGTCTTCAGAATGAGGAGTTGAATTTGTAAAGCTCAATGAACCAAAGATATGCATTCAGAATGGCCAAATTGGAGGTCACAATTATACTGAGATGGGGGCCTCCCTCACCTGGCTGGAGGTTCTAATCCTGAGTTGACAAAAACTACTTGTGAAAGAAAATACTTTGGGGTAGTGACCAGGGAAAGAAATAGACAACATTGTCTAGAACATCAGCCTGGTTTACTCCCTTCTTTCCAAGAGTTAGGAGAGAGTTGGGGCTAGTAGGAAGGAATAGCCCCCTACTGTTAATCCAGTTTCCTTGGCATCTGGGGGGGCTTATCCCATTTTCCTATAAACCTTCATCTGGTTCTGCTGCTGTTCTGTGTTTATCTTCTCATTTTGCATGGTGATATTGATTGCCTTCTTTCCTTCCATCATAATTATTATAGGGGCTTGAACCGGCCTTGGCTCGTGGGATTGAGAAATCCTTTCGGGAGTCCCAATTCTGAAAAAGGAAATAATGCTACTATTAAACGAGTTAAAATGTTATTATTAAACTGAGGCAGCTAGGCAGTACAGTGGTTAGAGTCAGGAAGATCGGACTTCAAATCTGGCCTCAACCATTTACTAGCCGAGCAAGTCATTTAAATCTCTATTTGCCTCAGTTTTCTCATCTGTAAAATGGGGGTAATAACAGCACCTACATCTCAGGGCTGTTGTAAGGACCAAATGAGATCATAATTGTGAAGCACTAAGCATAGTGCCCAGCACATGGTAGGTGCTATGTAAATGTTATTTTTTATAAAACTCATCCCAGATCTTAGTGAAAAAAGCTTATGTAGAACTCTACTCTGGGGCTCCCCTTTCCCTGGTTTTCCTTTTAATCACAGTCCCTTCCAGGATATCCTGGCTGAAAGAAGAGTCCCAACTGTGCCTTCTAGGCCCAGAGTCCTAACTAGCATAAGAGGTAGCTCTGATGCCCTAATGCCACAGGTAAAGAAAGGAAAGGAAACTAATTTACCTGCAACTGGAAATGGGTAGTGTATGGAGCATAAAGTGTGCTGCTGCCAGGGCTTTCAGGGCCTGAAAGAGAGAAAGAGGGGGGAAAAATCACACATTCCTACACAAGTTACATACAGTCTCATCATCTACTAGAGAAACAAATCAAAGAAATCCATTGAATTTGGCATTGCCCCTCCTCCAAGGACAAAACACTTTTGCAGTCTTTGACTTTATCTAGTGGCAGGTAGATAGAGCTCTGGGACTGGGCTTGGGACGTCCTAAGTTTTAGTTGGGCCTCAGACATATGGTAGCTGTGTGATCCTGCCCAAGTCACTTTCTATCTGTTTGCTTCAGTTTTCTCATCTGTAAAATGGGGATGACAATAATAGTACCTTCCTCTTAGGGTTGTTATGAGGATCAAATGAAATAATAATTGTAAAGCACTTAGCACAGTGCCTAGCACATAGCAAACACTATATAAATGTTAGCTATTGTCATTATCATTATTAGTGTTATTATTATCATGAGAGTGCCAGAAAAGCTCTGCAAGTGAATCCTACTCCTGATTTTACCCATTTAATTCCTTTTACCCATTAATCCATTTCCCGGATTAACAGAAGTATGTATGGAATAATTTTACATATACACATATATGTGTGTGTGTGTGTGTATACATATATATATATGTACATATATATATGTACATATATATATATATGTACATATATATATATATGTATATATATATATATATATATACATACACACATACATATTTGTGTCTAATGGTGGCCATCTCTGGGGGAGGAAGGGAGCAAGAGTAAAGAAAAAAAGAAATTTCCACAATTACTGTTGTATATTTAAAAGGAATAACAAGTTGTTGCACATAGTAAATTTGCAGTTTCATGTGCAGTCATCTTTTTTTATTATATTATGCTATGGAAATGCTTGTTTTATTCTATAAATTAAAAAAATTTTAAAATAAAAAAAGGAAGGGCAAAGTAATCTTTTCGAACTTTTTACTAAAAACCCTATTCTATGTGCACTGAAGCAAGCAGAGGTTCTAAACTTCTAAACTTTTCAACCCTATAAATACTATAATACTATGTAGCATTTCAGTTAAAAATCTAAGCCATTCCCCAAAATTTACCTGCTTGTGCACATCTGGGGACAGAAAAGAGTAAGGATTTAAGAAAGATCTCCTCTCTCTCTCTTCCAAGAACCCCTCCCTGCACACACACCCTTTTCCTTTGTCTCATCAGTCTTCCAGGTGATTGTCTGGGAACCACAATAGTGCTAAGAAATAAACCAGGAGGGATTGCTTTCTCAGGACTATGGTACTCTGGAGGGACTCACTTGTGACTAAGAACAGATCCATCTAGTCTGCCCTAAAAGGTCTTAACGTCTAGTTTCAAAACCATCCACCCATAGAGTTAGCTATGGTTGTCTTCCACACCCAGGACATCCCAACACTTCAGCGCTGCCAAGTGTAAGGCTCTAGATGTAAGCAAAGTTCTATTAGTATATCATCCTTCTTCTAAGAGTTCAGCAATTGAATTCTCTATTTTTTTTTGTTGTTTTGGTCATGACCCCTTTTGGGGGATTTTCTCGGCAAGGGTACTGGAGTGGTTTGCCATTTCCTTTTCCAGCCTATTTTACAGATAAGGAACTGGGGCAAATAGGGATAAGTGACTTGCCTAGGGTCATACAGCTAAGGCCAGATTTGAACTCAACAAGATGAGTCTTCCTGACTCCAGGCCCTCGTTCTATCCATTGTGCCACCTAGCTGCCCCTATCTACTGACAAGATTTAGATTCTAGTTTCAATTACCAGCCGTGTAACCTTGATTAGTTACTTGAGCTACCTGTATTTCTGTTTCCTTATCTGTAAATTGGGACTGATAATAATTGTATTAACATCTCACAGAATTGTTAGGAGGATGAAATAAGATTTCCCCCTCCTTCTGTCATGAATGGGATAAAATAATATAATAGTGTAGATGGTAACAAACTGAAAAATGCTATAAAGCTATGAAGCGTTAAAAAATTATAAAATATCAAATTGCAATAATAATACCTATTTTCCTTATGCCATAATGTTGTGGTAAAAGTTCCATGAGATCATATGCTACAGTGCTATAAAACCTAGAGCTATTCAAATATGGGGAATTATATATGACAGGTAGTCATGGTGAAGTGGAAAGAATAATGGATTAACAGTCAAAATATCTGGGGGCTTTTCTACTTACTAGCTTTGTGACTTTGGACAAATCATTTGAATTATCTGTCCCTCAGTTTTCTTTATCTAAAAAATGAGAGAGTTGTACTGGATAATATCTAGACCTTAGCTTAAAAAAGCCAATGTCTCCCACTGCATCCAAAGCCATCCCCTATCATCCTGATCTATATCTTGCCACTGGGCCCAGATGGCTCCAGAGAAGAAAGTGAGGCTGCACAGCCCTCCCTCACTTAAATCCAATCTACTTGCAAGTCATGGAATCACCTTCCTGCTGTCATGATCCCCTTTGAAAATAAAGGACAAACAACAACAATCCTTTCTAGTTCTCAAATTCTATTAATCTTTTACCACTCCCTGTATGAGTGAATGTCCATGCGTTACCTTGAGCGATTTCCTCTTGCAAGTAGGCTCTGTTCTCCATACCATAGCTCTGTTTCATGAATTGAGGCTTACAAAGGTTGTCTTCCACAGGGTAGTCTCTTGGGTTACGTTGCTTGGTGAGGAGGATTAACTCAGGCAAAATGTACATTAATAGGAAGACCCAGCCATTGGCAACCAAGGCAACGCTAAGAATGGTATCATCCCAAATTGGCTGTAAGGGTCTATGTAAAAGCAAAGTAATCCATGCTATCCAGATGGCAATAGAGAAAAGCATGGTTATGTAGATGTGTGCACCATGCCGCTTCCAACCAGTAAAGGAGCCACAAAAGGTGGATAGAGACATAATGAAGGTGAAAGCCATCAAGAAGAGGACATAGATCAGCAGCATCACAAAATCTTCATTGCGCTGGGTCCTTGACATGCCAACAAAGACATTAGTATTGGTCTTATGCATGGTGACAACAAGATAAACAATTGCAATGATGTCCTGAACCAAGCTTAAGCCCAAGGCCACGCCCAGGATCATCAGTAATGAGAGGGGCTTCTTCCCTCGGACCAACTTGGCCAAGGTGAATGTATGTGCAAGTAAGCAAGAGAAGCAGAGAGCAAAGAGGACTCCAAAGAGAAAGAAACGAGTGGGACCAGTTCTGTCATTGAGTTTGATGATGAAAGCAAAGGTGAGGCCAAAGAGGCCCAACACACCCAGGAGAAAGACAAACTGGGTAGGAAGGACTTTTCTACGATTGGAGTCCTGGACCTTGCAGATGAGCATAAGAAGAGATAACATGAAGACAATTGAGATCACAACTCCAACTGCTACTAATGCCTCTAGAACAATGCCCCAAGGGCTGTCCAAGTCACAAAGGTTATAGTATAGGGAGTTTAGGCTGGGGTTGCATCCTCTAGGGTGAAAAGGCATGGTGATTGAAACAGCAGTCCTAGAAAAAAAGGAAAAGAAAGAAAGGGGGTAAAACATTAATAGATTTAGTTATTAGTCACAGGAGACATGTGAGGATGGTAAAAAGACCAGAGATTTTCTCAGATAATAAATTGGACACATTTATTAAAGTAAACCTCATATTTATCTATCTCCATTTAATTAAACTATATATATGTATGTGTATATATGTATATATGTGTACATATATATACATATACATATATGTATATATATGTACATGTATATACATACACATATATGTATATAAACTATATATCAGATGTCCTAAAACCAAAGGACTCGTTCTTTAATCCATTTGGTTCCAAAGTTGAAATTCATGAACTATTATTTGGCAAACACCTGGTGTACCAGGACAGACACAAGAAGTAATTGATATTTTAGGGAGTAGCCTGGGATCAAAAGAAGTGGTCATCTGGCTACCTTTTCAGCTACTTTTGTTTACCTACAAAAAGGAACCAGACATAGTGATTAGAAAATAGGTATCAGACTCAGGGAGAGCTGGGTTCAAGGTCTGTCTTTGACATATGCTGGCTATGTGACCCTGGCAAGTCATTTAACCTCTTAGTACTACTCCCAGGAAACTCTTCAAGATTATAAATTACAGAACAATTGATGATCCATATTGGCAAAGGGAGCATCAGTCAGTTGATTAATAAGCATTTATTAAGCACCTACTATGTGGCAGTCATTGTTCTAAACACTGGGGATACCCAAAGAGGCAAAAGACAGTCCCTGTCCTCATGGAGCTTACAATTCAATTGGAGAGACAACACTCAAACAAATACATACAAAGTAAATAGGAAATAAGTAACAGAGGGAAGGCACTAGAACTAAGACAGATAGGGGAAGGCTTCCAAAAAAAGATGGGGTTTTAGTTGGGACTTAAAGGAGTGTCCTCATTGGGAATGAGGAAATCACAGACTCCCAACCAAAAAAGCAAGGTTTAGCCACACCCCCAACTCTTTTAAAGGAGATAATCCTGGTGCCAATTTTGTCATGCCTTCACAACCCTTTTAAAAGTAATCACTGTTAATATGGATTAAATCATAAATTACTGAGATGTTTTCAGCAATGCATTCTCTAAATTTCAGGAAAACAATTTGATTAATAACTTTTCTGATACATTTCATTCAGCAAGTATTAATGATTGCTATTTTCTTCAGGAAACAATGAAAGAAATATCTGATTGATTTCCATTCTTCCCAATCATTCTCAACCTTTTTCCACCTCTGGGCACCTGTCTAAGCTGCTGAGGTTCCATTTCATATTTTGGACATTTGCCATCCTCCCATTGCTTGCGATTGGTACTTTCTTTGCCTTTACTTTCACATCTCTACATCAGGCCAATAACTCCTGTCTGAGCACTTGAAGCCCATCTTTAGCTCTGCTGCCTGTACAGCCAAAGACTTATATTCTCTAAGATTTGTCAGTAGAACCCTACAACAGCCAATAAAGAGTGGAAGGGAGTTTCATGCCATATACAGTTATAAATGGGATGTTTGGAGTCAAAGACTCCATAGCTGACCCTGAGCTAACAAATGGTCATCAAGCCTTCAGGTAAAGAGGCCAAGGGAGAGGAAACCTGGAAGCCTAGAACCATGGCAGCCCATTCCATTTAGGGATAGTTCTAAGAGTTAACAAATTCCATAGTTTCACAGATTTAGAGCTGAAAGAAGAATCATTTAATCCAACCCCCTCATTTTACAGATGAAATAATCAAGGCCCAGAAAGGTTAGGTGTGACCCAAGGTCACACAGGTGGCAAGTAGCAGGGGTAAATTCTAAGCCCAAGTCCTCCAATTCCAAAACCACCTTTTTTTTTTCCCCTTGTTTATTTGCTCAGTTGTTTCAGTCAGTTGTTCCGACTCTCCATGACCCCATTTGGGTTTTTTTTGGCAAAAACACTGGGGTGGTTTGCCATTTCCTTTTCCAGCTCATTTTACAGAGAAGGGAACTAAGGCAAATAGGGCTAAGTGACTTGCCCAGGGTCAGATAGCTAGTACTGTCCAAGGCTAGATTTGAACTCAGAAAGATGAGTCTTCCTGACTCCAGGCCAAGGGTGGGGAACCTGTGGCCTCAGGGCCATAGTAGCTCCTCGAGAGTCGCCCTTTGACTGAATCCAAATTTCACAGAATAAATCCCCTTCATAAAAGGATTTGTTCTGTAGAACTTGGACTCAATCAAAAGGCCACACCCAAGGACCTAGAAGGCCTCCAGGCCACAGGTTCCACACCCCTGCTCCAGGCCCAGCCCTCTATGCATCATGCCACCTAGCCACCTTTTCCTAAATCTGCCTTTCTGTAACTGCCACTCACTGCTCCTAGCTCTTCCCTCCACAATCAAGCAGCAGAAACAAGGAGGAAATCTAACCCTGCTTCCATGTGACAGACAGCTTCTACTTTTGGAGACAATCTTGCCAACCCTTTTTCAAGTTAAAACATCCTTAGACTCAATCTCATCCCATATGATCTTATCATACTGGTCACCCCCTTTTGGGCAGTCTCCAAATCATCACTGTCTTTCCTAAAAGGCAACACCCAGAGTTGAACATGATTTTACAAAAATGTTCTGAACGGGACAAAACTATGTTTGTCCTAAAAAGTATGCATCAGCCTTGGGGGATTCTGTTATCTCTTAAGGAGCACACAATCTACTAAATACTCAGACTTTTTCAAACAAACTATTGTCTAACCACACCGCCTGACTCTTATATTGGTGAGGTCTGTTTTTTAACTTGTGTATGACTTTACCTTTAACCCAATCAAATTTCATCACAGATTCAGACCAAAATCTTATCCTGCCAAGACTTTTTGGATCCCGAGTCTGTCATCTGGTATGTTAGGTATCCCTTCAGCTTTATGTCATCTGCAAACTTGATAAACATTCCGTCTATGCTTTTATCCAAGTCACTGAGAAAAATCTTAAATAACACAAAACTAATCACAGATTCTTATAGCACTCCACTAGAGACCTACTTCCAAGTTGACATTAGAGTACGAATGTTCTGGTCATTCAAACAGTTCTTAATCAACCTTAACATACCAATGCTTAGCCACATCCCTCTATTTTCTTCA
Source organism: Phascolarctos cinereus (assembly GCF_003287225.1). NCBI lineage: Eukaryota > Metazoa > Chordata > Mammalia > Diprotodontia > Phascolarctidae > Phascolarctos > Phascolarctos cinereus. Next base: position 189,081,497 of record NW_027555514.1, read on the forward strand.
CAAGAAGAGCAGGTTAGACTGTCAAATATTCTACTAAAATCTAGATGAATAGTATCTATAACAATCTCCTTACCTATCTGTCAAGTAATACTATCAGAAAAGGAAATGATGTTAGTCTATTAAGATCTGTTCTTAATGAAGACTTACTGACTTTTGTAATTACAGTTTTCTTTTCTTGTGTGTTCACTAATCATCCTTTAATAATATCTTCTAGATTTTTGCCAGTAATTCAAGACTCTATTCTCTTCTATTTTCTAAAATTTGGTATCGTAAGATACCAAAATCCTAAGAAAAGGTTTAGAGTTGAAAGGGACTCTACAGGCCATCTAATCCAAATATCTCATTTTACAGATGAAGATATTAAGGTCTCCAGAGGCAAATTTGAAACCAGATCTTCTGACTATAAATTCATTGCTTTTACTACTGTACCATACTTTTCTTTAATCCAACAGAACCACCTCTTTGATCATTCAAAGATCTCTAAAAACAATGGTTCAGTAATCACCTCTGCCAACTCTTTCAGTATCTTTAGATGTTGTTGATCTGTGTCTGATGACTTGAATCTATCAAGAGCAACTGGGGACTCTTACTCTCTACATGTTTACTATCAGCTCCCTATTATAGGCCATTTTTTGGTTCTGTCCTTTCTAATCTAAAGATAATTTTTTTTTAGGTAATCAGGGTTTAGTGACTTGCCCAGGGTCACACAACCAGTAAGTGTCTAAGGTCAGAAGTGAACTCAGGTCCTCCTGACTCCAAAGCTGGTGCTCCATCCACTGTGACCTCTCATTCTCTTTTTCAGGATAAAATAAAAACAAGTAAAGTAAGAATTACATGGCTCCACCTTCTCTCTGTCACCTAGAGAGGCAGTAGCAACATTCACCAAGGGATAATCAAGAAACAGTACATTGATCTAATTGTACAAGCCTTATTTCCCTCATCTGACTCAGACTATATGAGTCAGAGTTCTGCTTTTTTTTAAATATATCTCCCAAGAAATTACTTTCGTTCCTTCCTAGTTTCCCACTGCCCACTGTGTCAGAATCCTAGCAGATTAAGGACAACAGCAAATGATTAGATTGGAAAAGGGTTGGGAGAGGAGTACAGTTGTTCTGGAAAGGATGAGTAATATAATGGCTCATAATAGACCTATCATAGATATTACCACAAAGCTCCATGGGCAACTTAAAGCCAAATTTAATTCAACAAACATTTATTAAGTCTCCAGTAAATGCAAGGCCACATACTATAAAGCAGCTAGGTTTCATTTCAGGAATAATGGCTTCTCTACAGAGTACTTTGAGTTATGACCACTTATTTTAGCTAGCTACTCGTATCTTATACTTTTGGTATTTTTTAATTAAAGCCTCTGTATTTTTGTTAGTATTATTTTAATTTTAAATAACAAAATCCTGTTTCTAATTCCTACCTGCAATGCATAATACATCATCACATAAATGAACTTTCAGACTTCTAACTTTTTTTTCCTGTTCAGTGTTGAAAGTAATTGTTGTGAGGAGGAAGTTCTGACTATAAACCAATAGCACTTACAGTTGTGTGATTCTGAAGTCACATTTCTAATCATCAAAGGATAAGACCTTTTTCCAGGAGCAAATAGTTGGCCCAGGAAAAACATTCTCCAATTCCTTAGTCTCCAAGCTTCTTATTGGGAACAGTTTAGAGGAGATGCTTGTTGAGGTATGAGTTGTACTAGATGACGTCCGAGGTTCCCTTCCTATCCTAAGATTCAGTGATTTATGTCATAAATAGTCCCTCCCTTCTACCATCAGCATACCAGCACCATGCCCTCAACCAGGAAGTCCTGTGCTAATCAGGATAAGGTGGGGGTTGGGGAGTAGCAAATAGGTGGGAAAGGATCATCACGTCTAAAGAAAAGCATTAGAGATCTATGCCTAATGTTAAAGGGACCAGAGTGGGAAAGGGATCAGGGAAAGAAGAATTTATAGATAGAAAAGACTACCAAGCAGGCAGGCAACTATTGTTTACTGTGTTTCAGGTACTGGGCTAAATACTGCAGATACATATACAAGCAAAAAGAAAAACAGTCCCTGCCCTCAAAGAGCTTACAGTCTAAAGGAAGTCCAATCAGTGAAATAGCTGTGCTGGTGAAGCAACAGGGGAATTCCTAGACAGAACCAAATCCTGGACAAATGGCAGCTTAAGTTAAGAGGCATCAAGGAACAAAGTCAGAATATGGAATCAAATATGAAACTTGTCCTTCACTGATACCAAGAGTTAAGTAGATTGTGCAGGGTCCAGGGAGTGGGGGGTTTTCCTCTATTGAAGTGCTTTTCCATTGGTAATGATCTCAATCCCAAGGTAATACTTTAAGCCTGAAAGGGCATATATATAGATCTCTGGCTGAAATGCAGTTTTCTAGAGGATAGGGCTGCTTCTTTCACTAGCAATCAAGAATTTGAAAGATGTCAAACTAAGGTAGCATCATAAGTCTGAAGGGATATATAGGTCCTTGGGAAAATGGGGTTCACCAAAGAGGGAAGGAGAGGTGTTTTTACTACTTATGGGTGCAAGTCCTTCATTTTTCCCAGTGAGCCAATAAAGCCTGTCCTATATTCAGTGTCTTGCTATCTTCAGTGTTTGCCCAGAAGTTAAGGCTTCTTTTCTTTTATTGTGGAATCATGAACATTATAGGCAAATTCTGATTCCCAAGGAAAACAAAACCCTGAGTTGGGGTAGAATTAGCTAAATTCTGATGTTGGAGGAAGGAGGGAAAAGGGTGATAAACTCCCAAGATTACATGAACCCCAATCTGTGTAAACCTAGAGCTTTAGATTTTGGACCACAAGTGAGAGAGATAATAGATAGATAGATAGATAGATATAGATAGATAGATAGATAGATAGATAGATAGATGTAAAATATGTAATATATTTATATAGAAATATATACATACATACAGATATGGATATACACATATATATGCAGACGTATATGTGCATACATACCTGATGTATACACACATATGTCTATATGTACACATTGAGAATGTAAGCTTAAGGCAGGGATCATTTTTGCCTTTGTATCTCCAATGTCTCACATAATGCCTTGCACAATAAATATCTCTTGAACACTAATTGTGAAATCTCTGTCTTCTTCTGGCTCCGCTTTCTTTCCATTACACCACACTAAGTAAAAGAGAAAAAGGAATCTGAGGTCAGAGTATCTCCCAGACACTTTTTACTGTCCAGTACATTCAGGCTCCAGAACAATCTAGGAGTAATAATAACTCACATGTATAGCACTTTATTCACAGTAATTGTGAAGGGTAATAATTATCATCTAGTTGGTAATGCGGAAAAGGAAATTGAGATTGAGAAATTAAGTAATTTGCCCATGATCACATAGCTGGTAAGTACCTGAAGTGGAATTCAAACTCAGGTCTCCTGACTTCAGGTCCAGCACACCATAAACTACACCTTATGACCTTTACACCCTTTTGCCACTCTACACCATATCTTCCTGTGTCTACATACCATTCGTATTACCTACACACACACACACACACACACACACACACACACGAGTGTCTAATTGGCTAGACCTCAATGACTATCTCTCTAAGACAACTCTGCCATATACAGTGGCCAAAAGGAATAGGACAAGAAAGGATCCAGGCTTTGCTCTGATGTAATCTCAAGAGCATGAGAAGTAGAAGGAAGGAGATATAAATGAAGGAAACAGAGGTGAAATACAGATAGTACTAGAGGTATGATCACCTTTAATGAACATCCCTGGTATAATACTCCCTCTTACTGCTACAACAGAAAAGGATGAGGAGACAGAAGTCCCTCTGTTGAGTGTTGGAAGCAAATGGAACATGGAATCCTCTGTTATTAATTTGTTCATTCATTCATTCACTCTGTCAGTCAGTCAGCAAACATTTTGAGAGACTACACATTAAGAAAAACATATTATAAATCTCTTTCTGAAAGCCCATAGAAGACCTCTCCCTGAAAAAAATCTCTGCTTCTTTCAAATTCGAGTTTTTCATAAGCTTAATAATCTATCTACATACTCCTTCTGAGTGGCTGCAAGAGAATTTAGGGATCGGTAGTCAGAAGTGGGCAGGTCCAGTAACCAAGTCCAGTTTAGGGTGCAAGTAGGAAGACCAAAACCAATCTGGTGGAATCGCATTCCATGTCAGCTTAAAATTCCATCTCAGTTTTCAACACTCTACTTCTCCCCCTCTTTGAACAATCCTGAAGTGGTTGGTATCTGGCAGGAAGAATGCTTCCCTCCTCTTTTCATTCCCATTAAGATAGTTGGTTTGTTGACAGGGAGTTTTAATTGTTAGTAGGTAAATAAGGAGAACTAAACTTGGCAGACCTCAAACTGGTGGAGACTACATGGGGTTTTGCCCAGTGGACCTAATCCTCATATGAATAGCAGAGATTTTCCTAGAAGAGGATCTCATAGGGCATCTTCTTCCCCTAACGTCTTTATCCTTGTTCTCTTGGTCTCACTTTGGTACCTGCAATGAGTGTCTCAACAATTGGTCGGGAGGACAGCAGAAGAGAGATTGGTCTTTGAGGCTACGGGACATAGGTCCCTGTCACCACTGAGCAGAGTTTCTCTTTTGAGGTTGTTTATCTTTCTGTCTCACCCAACCCAGACCCTAGTTGTAGTAATCCATCAACATGCAGGTCTCTCCCCCTCCTTTCTCAAAAATTTCAGTACCTGGCTCAGTCTTCCTTTCTACAGGACGCCCTGCCCTCATACTTCAGAGATCTCATTCTGCATAATGGATCGATGCCCCCTTTAACACCACATCACAGAATATGAAAGTTGGCAGCAACCTCAGTGTATTCGTAGTTCTATCCACATCCGAACAAGGAAATCCGCAGCAATATGCCCAACAGTAGGTCATGCAGAGCTCCAGTGACAGGGAATCCGTGACCTACAGAAGCAGCCCATTCTGTTTGAAAACTCTAATCATTAGGATGTTTTTCCTTACATTAAACCTGAGTTTATTTCTCTGCATTGTCCACCCATAGCTCTTTTTTCTGTCTTCTACAAGCATAAAAATGTCTAATCCTTCCAACTCATGACAGCCATCCCCACCAAGTCTTTTCTTTTCCAGGCTTAAACATCCTCAGTTTCTTCAACTGATCTTTTGACAACGTAGTCTCTAGTCCTCTCACCATCCTGATGACCCTCCTCTGGACATTCTACAGTCTGTCAATGTTCTTCATATGATGGTGCTCAGAACTAGATTTGGAAATATATTTGAAGTCTGAACAAAGCTCCTCAATTTCTATGACCCATATTTTCATTCCTCTTCAGACAACTTTAGGGATAGTCATGCCTTATATCCTACCACTATTCATAATTGTGCTACCTCCATAATCCCAAACTTGGAGTTTCCTATCCATATCATAACCTTCTGTCCTTCCATCTTTCTCCGTACCTCAACTCTAAGACTTATTCCTCATTCTTTCCTATCTGTTTTCTTAGTCCATCACCTCTGCTCTGGCCTTCCTTTTGTCTTTTTATGCTCTTAAATTCTATTCAAAAAGTCTTAGTGCAGTTTTGAGCTGGCAAGCCTAAAAAGTTTCTATGGAAATTTTGACTATATTTGAACATTCCAACAGTACACTAACTAGGCCCCTGAATCTGTTCCTCCCTTATGCTGACTACTCATACCTGGCCTATGATTTTATGTACAATTCTCTTCCTGTGTTCCACTTTGTAAATGAAAATACTCATTTTATTTGGTGATTATCAAGTTTAGAATAAAAATGAAATTTTAAAAAAAGAATTTGCCATAAAAAGTATAGGTGAGCAGTCATATGCTAATCTACGATGTTGCAGACATCAAACCTGATTTACCTCCACTTAGGGTTTACTCTTGGTTCACTTCTATTTACCTTTTCTACTAGTGCTACTATGCTTCAAAAATAATTTTCCTAAGACACAGATCTGACCATATTACTCCCTTGCACAAAAATTGATAGATTGTTTCCTATTGTCTCTCAGATAAAATATAAATTATAAATATAAATCAGTCTAGCATTTAAAGCTCTCCACAATCTGGCTGTTACCTGTGTTTCCGCCTTTATTTCATATCACTCCACTTCATGCTCTCTATGCTTCTGCCACACTGACAGGCTGGCAACACTTCTCACTCAGTATTCCAGCTCCAGTCACAGCATTTGCCTCCCACAGACCTGGAATGCACCTCATCCTCACCCCAGCCTCTTAAAAACTCCTTTATTCCAGGCTCAGTTTAGCTGCTCCTACACAAAGCCTTTCCTTCCTATTCAAGCTACCTGTATACATGTTGTATTCCCCCCAAGAGAATGGGCGCTCCTTGAGAGAATGGTCTGTTGGGTTTTCTGCTTTTGCTCATTTTGGGGGTTTTTTGTTTGTCTGTTTTTTGTCATATCCTCAGCACCTAATCACATACCTATGCTGAATACTTAACCAATAATTGTTTAATTGAATTGTGGGGAAGAGGGGAAATGACAAAAAAAAGAGAAAGAAATCCAAAGAAAACTGGTCTGTAGGTATAGGGAGGGAAGGAAGGAGCAAAATGTCAGTACTGAGTCTAAAAATTGTTTTAGTATTTAACTGACATGTAATGTTGATACAATACGTACTAATGTCTGCCACCATCATAGGTTAGCATACGACTGCTCATCCTCACTTTTTATAGTAAATTCTTTTTTAAAATTTTTGTTTTTATTCTAAACTTGATCATTACCAAATAAAATGAGCATTTCCATTTACAAAGTGGAACAGAGAAAGAGAATTGTACATAAAATCATAATTCACTCTTAAATATGACTTACTTTTCCTTTTAAGTTTATAATGACTTTAATATGCAATTTTCAAAGATATCCTGCTTCTTTTTCCTTTTGGCTTTCTTTCTATTCTCTTCTGTTCATTTAAAATACTTCAAAATGACCCTCTTTTCTTTCTTTTTCTTTTTTCTCTTTTTTGGCCACCTATTGCCGGCTCCTTTCCCCCTTTTTTTTTTGCTTGTCCCCACCTTCATTGCAAAGAAAAAAGGAAAACAAAACAGTTGTGACAAATATGTGTACTCAAAAAAGACAAATTCTCAAACTGACCATGTCTGAAAATGGGTTGTCTCATTCTACATTTTGAGTCCATCACCTCACTGTTTTCCCATAACCCCTCCAACATTGTAATATTCTATCTTTATCATCACTGCCAATCTGATGGGTATGAGGTAGAACCTCGAAGTTGTTTGAATGTGCATTTATCTAATGATTAGTGACTTAGAACATTTTTTCATATACTTATTGATATTGATAAAATCCTAATAAAGCTGCCCCCAGCCCCAATGTTCTAACTTCCTTATGGGACTCACTGAAGAGCAGACATGTCCTGATTTAACCACACAATCTGGCTTTCACCACACCACAGGCCCCCAGATTCAATATAGCAAATTCCCTTACCTAGCCACCCCCCCCCCACAGGCCTCAATACCCTAACTTCCTCATATATGCCTCACTGCTCACTAGAACAACAGGTGTGTCCATGAACTCATATTTTCCACAGAAACTGCAGGCATGTCCATGTGATGGGATCCCAGCCACTGCCTCTAGCTAGCCACTACCCCCAGACCCATTTCTCATATTTTTCCACAGAAACAGCATGCATGTCCATGCACTCAACCACAACCACATCCATCTAATCTCAGACAGGACTACAATACTCAGCCAATCAAAAGGCAGCACCACCAGGAAGCCCAAGCAGGATATGGACCCCAAAACAATAGAAGGGACTTTTCCTAAGTAGGCACCTGTGCAGTAATAGCAAAAGCTGTGCTTTAGGTGAACCTTATTATAATATCATTATCATACATACCTACCTCCCCCCAATGGGTTTCTCTGTATGTACTGTGGGTAATCACATGGAAGTTCCACTGAGGCTGGGATCCCCCCCCATTACTTAATCCCTTAACAAACCCCTCCTACCTTTATAATATTCATAATTTCTGTTACATAATTACATCTTTATCCTATAAAAATCCATCTTGCTTTTATATATATTTGGTGAGCAATCAGGGTTAAGTGACTTGCCCAGGGTCACACAGCTAGTAAGTGTCAGGTATCTGAGGTCACATTTGAACTTAGGTCCTCTTGACTCCAAGGCCAGAGCTCTATCCACTGTACCACCTAGCTGCCCCCCATCTTGCTTTTAGTAAAGTTACTGGTTCCTCTTGGAACTTAGCCTGCTTCATGAGAGGTGTCAATCTCAATAAATGCCTATATTTGGATTAGAAGTGGTCTGACTCTGAATTCTTTGAGACACTGCCACCATAACACACCATGAAACCACAACAATATCATGCATGTTTTTTCCTTTGAGAAATATCCTTTAACCATTTATCTGTTGAAGAATGGTTCTTGTTCTGTGTTACTATGTTATTCCTTACATTTATTTTTCTTTCCTTATTGCTATCGCTAGTATTTCTAACCCTATAGCAAGTAATAGTGATGATAATGGTCATCCTTGTTTTAACCTTGATCTTATTGGAAAGGGCTCTAGCCTTTCTCTATTACATATAATGGTGGTTCTTGGTTTTAGATAGATGCTGTCTGCCATATTAAGAAAAGTCCAGTTATTCCTATGTTTTTAGTGTTGTTATCATTTTTAATATGAGTATTGAATTTTGTCTAAAGCTTTTGTAGCATCTATTGAAATAATCATGTGACTCATTTTTATTGTTCATATGATCTATTACATTCATCATTTTCCTTATAGCAAACCATCCTTACAGTCCTCTGATAAATCCAACTTGGTCATTGTGTATAACTGTATTAATATCTTGTTATAGCCTCATTATTAATATTTTATTTAATGTTTTTGCATTGATATACATTACAGAATATTGTTCTAAAGTTTTCTATGTTTTGTCTCTCCATGATTTAGGTATCAAAATTACAGTCATATCATAGGAGTAGTTATTTTCCTCTTTTTGCAAATGGTTTATATAATACTGGAATTAATTGCTCCTTGAATGTTTGATAAAATTCAATTGTAAATCAATCCACTCCAATGCAATCAACAGCATGCCAGACACTACTGTAAGCACTGTGGATACAATAAACAAAAGAAAGGCAGTCCCTGCCCTCAATGAGCTTACAGTCCAAAGGGTGAAACAACACACAAAAGGAAGAAGGAAAGTGGAGATGAGAAGGAGGCTGGGGGAAGAATGGGATACCAAAGGATATCCATGAAGTTGAAACCAGGCAGGGCAGTAGATGCAAAGTGGAGTAATCTAACAGTCCAGTTTCTGTCCTCTATAAATATAGTCATTGGGAGGACGTGGTACTCCACTCTCCAGCCCTCCAAAAAAAAGGGGAGAGAAATCTGAAGGAAGTAGAGTCAATCAAGGCTTGAGTTGGCAGCATGGTGGAGTTTAAGAGTGGATGAGCTGACAGTCATCGAGCTTTGGTTTGATTTTGTTTGCATTTTTTTCTCTTTGGAAGTTTACTCATTGATTGCTCAATTTCTATTTCTGAAGTTGTGTCACTTAAATTCTCTATTTCTTCTGTTAATCTGGGCATTTTTTTTTACATCCATCCATTTCATCTAAGTCATAAGTTTTGTTGACATATAACTGGGACTTTTTTTGATACTTCCTTTATATCACTTTCTACTGTTGTGAATTCTTTTTTCATTTTTAATATTGATGATTTGATTTCCCTCTCTATTTTAAAAATCAAACTAATTATATACCTTACTCATTTTTAATTCTTTTAGCTTCATTTATTAATATTTTTGTTCAATTTTGTTAATTTCTTCTTAGGTTTTCAGAAATTTTAAGTTGATGTTAAAAACTGGAGGGCTTTATATGTTTGTTTTCTAGCGTTTTTTATTTGTATGAACAACTTATTGACCCATTATTTCTCTCTTTTGTTGATGAAAGCATTTAAAGATACACATTTTCCCCTAAAGACTGCTTTGGCTGTATTCAAAAAGTTTTGGTATGTTGTCCACTGTTGTCATTTTCTTTGATGAAATCTTCTGTTGTTTTTATGATTGGTTCCTTAATCCAACAATCTTTAGGAGTAAATCATTTAGTCTCTAATTTTTAATCCTTTCTTCAAAGACTTTTGTTGATAGTGTTTCTACTTTTCTGCATTTGTTTGTTAGGGTTTTATGCCCTAATATGTAGTTAATTTTGGTAAAAGTACCACACACAGGTCATGAAGTTGTGTACTTTTATCTGCTCCCACTCAGTAACAACAAAAGCTCTATTATATCTAAGTTTCCTAAAATTCTATCCTTAACTTTTTCCTGCTTATCTCCATTACAGTCTAGATTTGAAAGTAGTAAACTAATGCCTCCAATAGTTTTACTGTCTATTTCTCCCTATAATGTGATTAACTTTTCTTTTAAATACTATGCCATTTGGTACATAAATATTAAGACTTGGTATCAATTCATTATCTATGGTACAGTGTTTATATAATATAGTTTCTCCATTTATCTCTTTTAATCAAGCCTATTTTTATTGTTGCCTCCTCTGAGATCATGATTGGTACCCCATTTTTTATCTTAAATTAAAGCATAATAGACTTTATTTCAGCCCCAATTTTGATTCTGTGTGACTCTCTCTGTTTCGTATGTGTTTCTTGCAAACATTGCTGGATTCTGCTTTCTAATCCGTTCTGCTATGCTCTTCCATGGGTAAGTTCATCTTATTTACTTTCACAGTTATGATTGTTTATCGTGTATTTCCCATCATCTTATCCTCCTGTACCTTTTTCCTCTCACATTGCAAGATCTCTTTTTCTTTATCATGATTGCTGCTAAATCTTATGTAACCTTGCCTATGGTTTAAGTTCTGAAGTGCTTACATTCTTCCTTTATGGCTGCTTATGATATTTTTTTTTCTTGGCCTGGGAGCTGTGGATTTTGGCCATGATATTCCTGAGAGTTTTCATTTGGGAGGTTCTTTCAGCAGGTGACTGGTAGATTCTATCTATTTCCACATTGCTCTTTGGTTCTAAAAGATATGGTCAGTTTTCATTTATGATTTTTGAAATATGGCATCAGGAATTTTTAAAAATAATGATTTCTCAGATGGTCAGCTGATTCTAAGATTATCTCTTTTTGACTTGTTTTCTGGGTGATATTTTTGATAGTACATATCTTATATTTTCTTCTATTTTAATTGTACTTTAATAATTCTCATTGTCCCTTGGAGTCATTGCTTTCTCTTTGTTTGTTCTAATTATCAAGGACTTTAATTCTTGGATAAAGTTTGCCACCCTCTCTTCTAAGCTATTAATTTTCCTCATTATTTTCTCCATAGCTGTCATTTCATTTAACATTACATTTTGCATTTCTTGCTTCATTTCTTCCAAGTACCTCTATAGTCTTTGTGACCAACCCTTTCTTTTCTCTGAAGCTGTATTTGGACTTGTAGAGTCACTCTCTTTTTCTAGGTTAACTTCTTGGGGGGGGCGGTTCTCTCAATCTATAGTATTTCTTCATTGTATTATTGTCTTCTTTTGTTTACTCATATCTCCAGCCTCACTTTCTGGATTGGGACTTTGTAGTTAGTTTGGAAACTCTGCTGTCTCATATTCTTAGATGAGGTGGACTAGCCCTGCTTGTTCCTAGATGTGACAGCTATGACTAGACCCTGCCCTCTACAGAAATTCCTAAGTTTTTACTTCATCTACCAATGACTGGATTTGGGTTTGGTTTCATCCTCTTTTCTGATACCTTCTTTTTGCACAATCCCAAATCCAAAGTTGGCACCTTGCCTTGCTGTGACCCTGATAGGTCCATACTAAATATTGTTAATTGTTCTGGTATCAGGCCCCCAGAAATATATCAGGTGTCCCAGCTGCTGCCCTAACCCTTTCTCCTGCTATATCTTGGGGAAATTTTCTCTGGGTACAGGATTGCCCAGGTGCTAATGTGGCTCTGTCTTCTGCTCTGGCTCCGGAAAGGTTTCTTGGGCCCTATTCTGAGTACAAGTAAGCTGCCTAGTCCCTGTACTGAGTGTTGGTCTGGCCCTGTCTCTGGCCATATCTCATAAGAGTGTTTATGGGAGCATCTGGGCCCCTTTATATCCTATCATGCTGCTATCTTAGCCAGAAGTTCCTCAAACTTCTCTCATGGTAAAATCTCTAAGGAAATTTTGGCCACACAAACCTACATTGCTTAGCACATCCAATCCACACTTCTCATCTTAAGTTGGGGGTTCTTCATCAATTAGCTCTACTCAGAGTAATATCATTATTCCTCCTAATGTCTAGCTCCTCATCTCAGATTTTCCAGTCTAGCCCTCAAAATCTATCTAGTTCTAAATATGGTATTTTAGAGTTAGAAAGGTTTTTAGAAATCATCAGTTTCCTGCTCAGACAGCTATACTCCTGTTTCTACATAAATCATTTGCCCTTCCTGGAATGTTCACTCTCTCTTTTTTTTTTCAGTCCATAACAGCCTCCTTCCTTCAAAACCTGACTCAAAAACTACCTCCTCTAAAATAGCTTTCTAGATTAAATCCATTTCATTCAGCATCTTTTAGGTATCTAGTTTGAATATTTGTGCTGTTTCGCCTTGAAATGTGTTCATGTTTTACAGAATGCTGCAGCAGAAAGAGATATGGAGTCGGATGACCTCATTTTGAATCTTGGCTCTATAACTTAAATGTGTAACCCTGGGTAAATCATACAATCTCTCTGGACCCTATTTTCCTCTTCTGTAAGTTGAAGAGATTGGTTTAGATGATCTCTGAGGTCTCTTCCAACACTTAATTACTCTGATATATCAGTGTTATCTTTTCAATTAAATGTTGTTTCTTATACTATAAATTCAACTTTAAATTTTATCAAAGACTTATTGAGGACTTATTAAATACAAAGTACTATTCCCCTTTTCTTTTAATACATTGTTTTCTGTCCAGTGTATACTCCATAAATGTTAATTAACGCATTGTTGTCCCTATAATTTTAGTAAACATAAGCAATGGGGGGGAAACATTTTGAAGTACCATATATGCTCATAGCAATCTCTGAAATTATATCCAGGTGTCATTTCTTCTTAGAAGGTAGTGGGATCCCTCTGGGTATTACCTTGCTCCAGATATTGGTACCATCTCTAAGGAAATTGGGGGTCTAAAGATGAGAAGTATCCAGAGAAAATCCTACAAGAATCCAGCCTATCATTGACCCAAATGTTAATCCAAAAAGACAACTAATGAAAAATGACTGAATAATACAACAGAATTGAGTTTCCTTATACATCATTTGTGAGAAAATGACCTAGTAAAAGCTACCAAAAGATCAAATATCTCTCTCTGACAACTGCCAACCTCATCAGAACTCAAACAAGCTAATAAGGACTTTATTATTCAGAAGAGTAAAAACTAAGACAATGGAAAGCATTAGGAAAGAAATCAGTAATGAAACCTTCCCAACCAATTCATGCTCAACATTAGACACTAGCTTCCACTTCATTTTATAGGCCTGGAATTACCAGTGTGCCTTTAGTTAATGAAGTGATTGACAAAGAAAATCATTAGTTGTAAATAACAGTGAAAAGGTAAGAGTATGCAATGCAGAGTTGAGTACAGATTAAAAGGCCATCAAATGATCACTAATTATTTTTCTGCTAAGCTTTAATAATTGCTCTTCTAAATTTGATATACTGAATTGAGATCTAGCCATGAAAGTGAAGTTTCACTCAATGGAGAATATTGATAAAGGGAAGGAAGGAAGCACTTCACAAATATTGTTTCATTTAATTCTCACAACCACTCTGGGAGGTAAGTGCTATTATTTGCCCCATTTTGCAGTTAAGGAAACTAAGGCAAATAGAGGCTAAGTGACTTGCCCAGGGTCACACAGATTTGAACTCAGGACTTCCTGACTCCAGGCCCAGCGCTTTGTCCACTGTGCTACCTAGTTACCTCTAGAAAGAAAAAAAAAAGCTAGCCTTTATATAGCACTTTAAGGTTTGGAAAATATTTTACAAATACAATCTCCTTTCATCTTTTTTAAACTTTATTTTTTTTTTGGCAAGGCAGTCAGGGTTACGTGACTTGCCCAGGGTCACACAGCTGTTAAGTGCCAAGTGTTTGAGGCAGGATTTGAACTCAGGTCCTCCTGACCCCAGGACCAGTGCTCTATCCAATGCACCACCTAGCTGCTCCCTCTTTCCATCTTTACAACCACTCTGGGAGGTAGGTGTTATTATTGTTCCCATTTTGCAGGTGAGGAAACTGAGGCACAGAAAAGTTAAGTGACTTGCCCAAGATCACATAGCTAGTTAGTATCTGGGGCAGGATTTGAACTTCCATCTTTAAACTCAAGGCCCGGCTCTCTATCCAATGCACCACCTAACTCCCAAAGAACTAGATCAAGCCACAAAGATGTAGGCTTGAATCTGACTCTAGTACTTACTGTCTGTGTGATAGACATTTCTCTGGGCCTCAGTTTCTTCACATGTAAAATGAATGGGGTTGGACTGGATGAATTCAAAAGTCTCTTTAGCTCTGAATCTCATATTTCTATGAGCAAGTAGACTCCAGAGGCTTGTGTAGATAAGATCATTTCTAGGGCCATTCTTGCACTACCTATCATTTCCCCAGTCCTCTTCTTATACACTGTGACTATTCAGTAAATACTTTGTAAAGCATCAATGTATTTAGGACTAGCACATCCTATAGCTACCTTGCCCTCTCTTCTCTACATGTGAATTTGGAGGTGACCATCCATCAGGCCAAAATTCCAGAAGGAGAACTCAAAGACCACTCCACTTTTCCTTCATACCTAGAAGTCAGATGCAATGGACCTTCTTGTATTCTCAAACTAGGGTTTTTCAAGCTGAGGAACAAATAGAGAGCATCCTGTGGAAAGTAGAGTGTAAGAAGTAGATTCCTACAACTGTGCCCCTTCTCAAAGACAAACCACTGCCAGAAAAAATCACCAAGAATATTCTGCAGCACTAGGGCTAAATCTCAAGCTATGCCCTGGATTGCCAGGAAATTCATTCTTTATGAGTACAAATCTGAGGTGAATATGAAATATCTATTCAGAAGTTCCACAAAGTGTTGAAAATACGTGTTAAAGCATGTTCATGAGTCTTCAAATAAATAGCTCTCCTATATCTGACGTCTACTACTTTGTCCATTAAGTAACTTTTCTAGAAGGGATACTTTTAATCGCTTTGAGGGTAGATTTCTAGACGTGAGCCATACCTAAACTTTGTTAAAAAGAGATTTTCCCAGAAGCTCCATTCCAGAGTGGGAATATAATGAGGAATAGAGGAGGAGGAAAAAAGTCTGACTTCCCTCTCTTTGGAGCCACGTTCACCTCAAGATTAAATCCAGTGCATGAGTCTAGCTCTGGAGCCCTTTTCATCTTGGGAGTCTGCATTTTGGGCCACAAGTGACAATAGAATTATCATATTTCAATACTAGAGCTTGAAAGTGTCCATAAAGGTCATCTACTCCAGGAGTGTAAAACTCCTATAGAAAGGGATCCCTGCAGAATACATAGTGATTTAGAAAACAACAAATTAACATTATCTATGTTACATTGTATTTTAAATTTATTTTGTTAAATGTCTCCCAAATACATTTTATCTGGTTTGGCCTCAGTTTGACTTCCCACACTCATCTAATCCAATCTTACATTTTCTTGGTGAGAAAAACCAAGCTAGTGAGCCCAAGTGAATCGCCCAAAATAACTGAGATAATTGAGGCAGCTAGATGGCTCAGTGTATAGAGTTCTGGGCCCAGAGTCAAGAAGACCCAACTTCAAATCCAGACTCAGACACTCACTGGCTATGTGACCAGGGTTGCCTTAATCCACTGGAGAAGGAAATGGCAAACTACTCCAGTATCTTTGCCAAGAAAACCTCATGGACAGTATGGTTCACAGAGTCATGAAGAATCAGACAAGACCAAACAAAAATAGAGATAATGGTTTAGCAGAGAAACCAGAACCTAGTTTCTTGACTCACAGGCCAGGACTTTTTCTACTAAACCACAATGAACTGCTATAGTTTGCTCTACTCTTCCTTGGCCAGGTCCCCTATTTGGGTGCTGAGGAACTCTGTGGGTTTTCACACCCTTGGGAGGGACTCTTTTATGCACCCAAGGTATCACCTTGTGTCCCTTGCCTCTCTCCGACACAGAAGGCTATAGCCAACACACACCTGGAGGGTGGGGCTCTCTCTTAGCTTCAGCAAGCTAATCCTTTACTGAGTAGAATCTATTCTAACTCCTTCCCATGGGCCTCAACCCCTTAAGCACTCCTAGAAAGAGAATCTGGAGTGAAGAGAATATTCCCCTCAACAAATTACTACTCACTCTTATATACAGCACTTTGAAGTTTTCAGAAGTTCCACCCCAGGAGTTGTCTTATACCAGTCCTCTGCAGAGAAAGATAGCCTGCTCAAAACACAGAACTAGAAAGGACATCCACAGGTCACCTAGCCCATTCCTTTGACATGAAACAGACCCCCTCTAACAGGAACTCTTCCTTAGGGATGCTAACAGCTTGACTTTAATTAGTTAGTAAAGGCAACTAATCAAAGTATTTCCAGCCATTAGCGGATAATTAGTTCATTGTAATCACTGTTTAGGTGGAAGTGGATTATAATAACACGTGTTCTCTACAGCTGAATTTGTTTGTTCTCTTCTCCCCAACCCCAGCCTGATTGTGATCTCTAAGCAAAGATTGTCCTCACTTCTGCCAGCCAATGGAATCAGAAGCAAGAGATGAAGGGTCAACAGTACAATAGTCCACTTGTTAAGTCAGAGCATTTATATTAGCAGAATTAATATCTACCCTCAGGGATCTATCTCTCAAACTATAGACAATCAGGATGAAAAAAGGAAATTAAGGCCTTTATTTTTTTCTTGGATGAAAGATATTGCCTCTTCACTTTGAGTACAGTGAAGATTATAGCTTATTGGGAAAAGAAGAATGAAAAAAGTTAGGTGTGAAGAAAGCAATGGCACCAGGGACCAGCCACCGCTATTCCAGCCCTCTATCCCCACCAGAAACTCTCCACTTCCCAGGAAGCTAAGAGCTTGAAATCTTTAAAAATGGTAACCAAAAAAAAAAAAGATCTTGTAAATTGCTTACCTCTACCTTGATCAAAGTTATGCGCTTGGGGAAGAGGTTTCTTGCAACCTTTTCTCCATGCTCGGAACTGCGTAGTCTGAGTCCGAGCAGAAATCAGTACCTTCGTTATGTTTTGCTTTCTACCCTATTTCTCTCTTAGTCTTGAAAGTCCAGCCAAAAAAGCATCTAAGATGAAATCAGCCAAAGAAATCCTGTCCTTGAGAGTTTTTTCAGGCAGCCAGACTATCATATTCCTGCGATTTCTCCCCTCGTTTTTTGCAGTCCCTCCCACGACCCCCATCCTAGCATCCTGATACTGTATCTCAAGTCCCTGGCTATTATTTAACTCAGAAGCTACTGGGTGGTGTTGTCCCTCAGCGGGCCTGACTTACCCTTGGCTCTGGGAAGTAACTTGAAGTTTAGGGACAGAGAATGTGACTGCTCCTTCCAGAAACGTTAGCCTCTAGCCTTGTGCTCTCAGGCGGCAATCCGGCACTTGACCCCAGCAACAATTATAAATGCAGCTTAAGACGGAAGGGGGCGGGGAAAGGAGGGAAGGACAGGGATAAGGGGTGGGGGAAAAGTGGTGGGGGGAGTGCCACGCCTACTCCAGTTCCACTGTACTTCATGCTGTTATGAAAATAAAGTCCTGATGCCAGAGAATGAACTCAAAACTTCCTGACGTAAGTTGCACAGTCACCCCCGAAAGGGTGGGGATGGAACTGTATTTTTTCCCAGCCCAGTTGAATCAAGAGCAATTCATGAGACTTGTTCATTTCCTCTGATGGCCGGTCACTGGGCAGGAGGTGAAAGAGAGTGGTCGTGGATCTAGCCTGAACATAGCAATTCTCTTTATCAGTTCACATATACGTAGGCGAAGAGGGAGGCAGTAACACTCTCCAGAGTCAGTCAGGGCCCCTCAGTGAGGCCCTCCCTGCATACTTCCCCGAGCTGTAGCGTTCATCCTCCCCCAGGGACACTGGTCCCTGGCAGATGCTGTACAAACATAACACTCAAGTTGTCCCCCAAGCCTCTCCTGCTGTTCAGGGATTCAAAGAGGCAGAGGGATTTAGCACGAAAAGGAAAGCTGTTCTTTGGGGCGTCTAGTTAGTACTATAAATTCAGGGGAGGAGGGAGGTCTTCTGGCTTTCAGGTGGGGGAGAAGTGAAAAATTTGAAATCATGCTTCAGCCAGTCTTTCTGAACTGAGAGCCGAAAGACTGAAAACCTCTGCCCTCAGTGCTTACCCCTCCCACGTGTACAGTCTCTCTTGGCATGGAGAGTTTGGTGGCTCCCACTTTTCCCTCTAGCCTGTTCCATCCTATCCCTCTAGCTCTCCCTCCACCTGCACTTGAATGGAAGCGAGAGGAATTCTGAGGATGAGAACAAGTGGCTGCAGTGAACTAGGGCAATCTTATCAGTGAGGTGCTTGGATTACCCTTCAATTCAATTCAACCAGACAAAAGTTCAAGTAGTCCATATACAACAAGGCATCATGCTAGATTCTGAGAATATAAAGACAAAAACAAAACTGTCACTGCCCTTGAGAAGTTTGCCTTTGACTGTCTGGACAGAACGTGAACACAGGCAAATATAATAGAGCATAGTAAGGAACCAGGTTACTAGACCTACCAGGAGAATGTCATGGGTGCTGCATACCTATATTTTGGCAAGTCATTTGACAAAGTTTCGAACCAAGTCCTTGTGAAGAGGGTGGACTGCCACATAGTATAATTAGATGCATTCAGAAGAGGTCAGAGGCAACTAGCTGTCTGACCCTGAGCAAGTCACTTAACTCTGTTTGCCTCAGTTTCCCCATCTCTAAAATGAGCTAGAAAAGGAAATGGCAAACCACTTCAGCATCTTTGCCAAGAAAACCCCAAATGGGGTCACAAAGAGTCAGACAGAACTGAGAGAGAACTGGTTAAATGACCAGATGCAAACAGTATTGATTAATGGATCCATGTCGTTGGTGGAATGCCAAAGGTTCTGTCTCTATTTTCTGTTTGACATTTTTTTTTCTCCATAATTCGATTGAAAAATGGAATGAGATTGGACCTCTCATTTATTCTCATTTCCCCTACCAGTGCAAGTCAGCACTTTCTCTGCATTTTATAGTCTTAGGAAGTTGCGTAGGGGCACTAAGTTAAGTGACTTGTCCAGTGTTAATACAGTGAATATATGTCAGAAAGTCAGAAGTAAGGTTTGAGCCAGGTCCTACCTGGCTCCAAAGGCCAGCTCTTTAGCCACCGGCTTGTTGCCTGTCCACTTGGTTGAAGGCTCCCACTAAAGTCCTATGCTTATGTCTTATAGTGGCATGGAAGGGACCCTGTGTTCTAAAAGACTAAACTATCATGGCAGCGAGGTGGTGCAGAGGATAGAGCACCAGCCCTGAAGTCAGGAGCACCTGAGTTCAAATCCACTCTTAGACCAAACACTTGACACTTACTAGCTGTGTGACCCTGGGCAAGTCACTTAACCCCAGTTGTCTAAAAAAAAAAATGTTTTTTAAATAATAAAATAAAAGACTAAACTATCAAAGACTTCAAGTAGCAGGTCTAATGAAGGAAAAACTGTCTACCCAAAGACAAGCCTAGAAAATTTCAGAAAGGTTTATGATTAATTTGGCCACAGGATGCTGAGCCACAGGAACTCCTAAAGAGCATCTACTATATTGTAGAGGGGTTTTAATTTACACCACTAGAGGAAATATTCACACCAAGAAAATCACAAGTCCCTGAAGCATTGTAGTGGAGCAACCCTCCTCTGCAATATCCCCCTACAACTTGCTCTCACAGGCTGAGTCCCCCAAGGGGCAAGTACTATTCCAATTCCAAGTACTCTATGGGTCACTACTTCTAAAACTATATCTCATGAGCCTCCACTTACCTTTAAGAATCATCCAGTAGATGCATTTAGCTCAAAGCAGAAGCATTTACCAAGATGGCATTGTAAAAATAGTAGCTGCAAAGCATTCCCTCCAAAAGCCTGAAACATACTTTCTACAAATACACCCAACATCAATGGGAAAAGTGGACACATACCTAACATGCACTAGTAGTGATCCACATACTTAGGGGCCACATGGGCCCAAAGCAACTTATTTCTGGCACTAAAGGCCTCAATGTTCTTTCTTTTCCTGAGGTGTCCTCATGCCACCCTCCCTGGGTACAATGTCTCTGATAGGCAGATTAATCAGCTGAGATTCCTGGGCTTTCTCCTCTTGGCAGGAAAGCAGACAGCAAGCATTTACTAAGTACCTGCCATGTGCCAGGCACTGGGCTCTGTTGGAATACAAATTCAAGCAAAAAGACAGTCCCTTCCTTCAAGGAGCTTACATTCTGATGGGAGAAAACAACAGGGAGTTAGGGGCATAGAAGGTAATCCACATAGGGGCATGGTGGTAAAGCCCAGAGGGTCGCAGTTGGGAGGGTAACGAAGAAAGTATGGCTAGCCTACCCCCAAAAAACAGAGGCCCCAGAAGGAATGAAAGGAGGTCGGAATGGGGGAGGCAAGAAGCAGCTATTCCAGGGATAGAAGGCCCCAAGCTCCAAGGGAAGGTCTAATGTAAGGAGTCAGCTGAAGCATGGCGATGACATCGAGAAAGCTAGTTTGCTTCCTAACTGTCAGGGCTAATTTTTCTCTTGAATCTATATCTGGCTTTCATCTCAGTGGCCGGGGTCACTCTCCTTAGAGCTGCCTCTATTGACTATCTCTGCTCCCTTCTGGGTCTGGTGCCTTCTACTAAGCAAGAAACTCCACTGCAAAGTGCTATAGCTGATGGAGGGTGAGGAGGAGGAGAGAGAAATCCTCTTCTCTCCCTGGTAGGAAAGCTAAATGAAAGTCAGTTCCCTCTCAGAAGCTGGGTTCTTTCACCATAATTAACTCTCCCCTAATTTTATACGAAGTATAGCTCTCCTGCCTCTACTGCCTCCAGAGCTAGCAAGCTAGGCTTTTAAAGGCCATCAAGGGTATAGACAATCTTCAGTTAGATAAACTGACCTCTATCACAGAAAACTCCTTCGTATCTGTTACGGGGATGACAGTGCATAGACATGTGTCTTCCCTTTAATGTACAAACATTTCATCATGTCTGTTACCTGTTCATTATCAAGTATGGATGACATAGAAGCCAAATGGTCAGAACTGACCAATTTTGTCCCATCTCCACGAAGTATTGGATAAAAGAATAGATGGCATGCTTATCAAATCTATGGATGCCATGAAGCTGGGAGGCCTAGTTAACCAATTAATAACAGAGTTGAGATCCAAAAGCTAATGGGCTAAATTTCCTAACATCAAATTTAACAATAATAACATAAAGCCACATTTTTGAGCACACACATGCTCAAAACCAACAGCACAAGTATAGGTTTCAGAGAGATGTTGCTAAACAGTAGTTCATGTGGGAAGAAAATAAAATCCTGGGTTTGTTTATGTTTTTTGAATGATCTGAAAATTCACTGCAAGAGGCAATTCAAGTCTCTCCTGGGCAAGTCATTGAAGCTCTCAGTGCCCAGGACAGCTCTCTAAGGCCCTAAGTTTCAGTCCCAGATCTAGACTCTACCCTGTCCCTGACCTAAGAGGTGTTATACTAGAACATAAATGCCATACGATCTTAGATCTAGGTCTGCAAGGAGCATCAGTTTCTATTAAGTCTAGCCCACTTATCTGACACATAGCAAACTAAGACCTAAAGAGTGTAAATGATATGCCCAAGATTGCCCAGGTAACAAATGTCAGAGGTGACTCATCTGACTCAGGAGCCAACACACTCTTGTCATTGTCTCTTATTTTCAGCTCTGAAAAACCACAAGTGGATGACACACAAAAAAAATTAGGATTAGCAGGGAGCATTAGGGCCAAACCCTATTCAAATTTGTGAGCATAACTTTTTCACTGGTGCCCTGAAGTCCCTACTCACGAAACTCAAAGACGTTTATCTGCACTGGTTCTTATCCCCTTGTGGCTAAGCTATAAGCCCCTCCCAAAGTGACAATTAGCTTATCTATCCTGTAAACCAAGTGTGCTTAATTTATGGGAAACTTTCAGGGGTGAGACTTTCCAGTTCTTTTCCCAGGTAACATTGTAACAGCTGCTTTTTAGAGACAATGGCCCCATTGTTTGGACCTCTGTGGAAATTAGTTCCCCTCTTCTCTTCTGAATAATTTACTCTTCCCTTCCCCAACTCCTTATGTCCACTTTTCTCCTTCTCCTTGCTCTACATTCCTCTGCCTGTCCCACTCCTGCTTTTCAGTTAATCAAAGGAAGTCAAGTCTGGTGGAGAGGGGAAGCAGTGTAGGGAGAGAGATGGGGAGATTCAGGAAGAAGAACGAAGGAAGGAATGAAAGAGACAGAAGAAGAAAGAAATGGTAGTACCTGTGAATGGTCTCTCTCCTGCCAAAGAGGTGCTAAGGCTAAAGAAGCATGAAAATCATCAGTCTAATGATCTGAAAGATAATGGAAAGAGTATGTGAGGAACAAGGAAGTCTAGGTTTTAGTCACCACCACACCATCTTTAGGTAAACTGCTTTGGTAATGAAATCCTGTATGATAGAGCTGGCGGGTAATCAGGAAATCTAGCAAAGAAAGAAACCACCCAAGTTCATTATTTCTCTACCTCTTGAAAGGTGGTCTAATTATGCATCATCTCAGCTCCAGAATAATTACTTATAATAAGCAATTTCAAGGACCATCCTGTAAAGTTATTAGGTATTGTGTTAAGTGTATTGTGTACCCCCTCTAGTAAGTATAGTAAGGAAGCTTATA
This sequence comes from Phascolarctos cinereus, assembly GCF_003287225.1. Lineage (NCBI taxonomy): Eukaryota > Metazoa > Chordata > Mammalia > Diprotodontia > Phascolarctidae > Phascolarctos > Phascolarctos cinereus. Next base: position 189,104,376 of record NW_027555514.1, read on the forward strand.
AGTAACCAGTATAAAGTAACAACAGCAGGAAATAAGATTGCAGCAAGGTGACACAGCGGATTAGAGGGCCCCCAGCCTGGAGTCTGGAAGACCTGAGTTCGAATCTAGTCTCAAACATTTACTAGCTATGTAACCCTGAGCAAGTCACTTAGCCCTTTTGCCTCAGTTTCTTCACCTGTAAAATGAGCTGGAGAAGGAAATGGTAAACCCCTCCACCATCTTTGCCAAGAAAACCCCAAAAAGGGGTCACAAAGAGTCAAGATAAGACTGAAAATGACTAAACAACAAGATTACAAAAGGGAACCTAGAAGTCACATACAGACCATCCAGAAGCTCGAAAGAGCATAATTTGCAAACTGTATCATATGTTAAAAAAAAATCACATCCTAGTAAAATGTGCTGAATCAGAGGAAACCATCTAAACTTTGCTGTTAGGGCCTTTTGCTCCTATGATGTGTAAATCTCAGATAAGTTCTAGACATCCATAGTCAGACCAGCAGAACACCAAATATTACTGATAACTTTAAAGTTTTACTGACAACTTTAAGATGATTTGGACTTGTTAATGAACTAACCCCAAGGTGGCAAAGACAAAAGTCTGTCCACTGAAAACAAACAAAAATTTTAAAAAAAATTCCATCTCCATCTTGGGTCTGTGCTGCTCAGTGCCCCCAATTCTAATATCTGGCTACATGAATCATTCTATGTACCTCTCTCCCTCTCCATCCTCTTCCCCATACTGCCTACCTTCCTTCAACACCCAATTCCCTGTTCTCATGTCATCTGCCTCTATACCCTCTTCACCTCTTGTCTGTACTTTCTGTGCCTGTTCACCCCATACCCTCTTTGCCTCATTAAAATGTGATTGCAGCCTCACTTCATGCTGGCATCGTGATCTTTCCTGGGAAATACCCAAATAACTGGGTGTGCCTGCCCCCATTTCATAACATCATAAATTAATTAGCACTTCAGCAAGGGAAATAACTTGCCATCTGGCTCTGTTTGGGACACCCTCCTGCACCAGGACCCTCCTTTTCTGGTATTGAGCCCAAACCCTTTGGTTATAGATCCAGGTTGCATTTCTTATATTTGCCAGCTCTCCTCCTGGATCAGCTGTTATGTGACTTCAGGCAAGATTCATCTTTCTCTGCCTTAATTTATTTTTGAAAATATATTTACTTTATTAAATATTTCCTAGTTATATATAAAAAAAATTAACAATCTTTTTTTTTAAAGTTTGAGTTCCAAATTCCGTCCCATCTCCTTGAGAAGGCAAACAATTTGATATCAATCATACATGTGAAGTCAGGCAAAATATGTTTCCAAATTAGCCATGTTATAGAACACAGACAAAAACAAAAAGAAAAAGAAAGTTGTGTGTGTGTTTGTGTGTGTTTTTAATATACTTTAATCTGCATTCAGAGATGATCAGTTCTCTCTCTCTGGAGGTGGATGACATTTTTCATTCTGGATCCTTTGGAATTATCTTGGATCATTGTCTTGATCAGAGAAGCTAAATCTTTCACAATTGATCATCTTACAATATTGCTGCTACTGTGTATACTGTTCACCTGGTTCTGCTCATTTCACCATGCATGAGTTTCTATGGTTTTATATGGTTATATATCCATTTAAATGGTTTATATAGATATATATATCAATTTATATGGTTTATATATCAGGTTTTTCTAAAACCATGCTGTTCATCATTTCTTATAACATAATAGTGTTCCATCACAAGCATATAATACAACTCATTCAGCTATCCCCAATGGATGGACATCATCTCCATTTTCAACTCTGCCACCACAAAAGGAGCTGCTATGAATATTTTTGTATAAATAGATCATTTTTTGATCGCCTTGATCTTGGATACAGACCTAGTAGTGGTATTTCTGGGACAGAGGGAATGAACAGTTTTATAGTCCTTTGTGGGTAGCTCCAAATTGTTCTCCAGAATGGCTGGAGTAGTTCACAACTCCACCAAGTCCATTAGTGCCCAAAATTTTCTACATCCCCTCCAACATTGTTGATTTTCCTTTTCTGTCATGTTATCCAATCTGATAGGTGTGAGATAGTACTGAGAGTTGTTTTAATTTGCATTTCTCTAATGCCTAGTGATTTACAGCATTTTTATATTGCTATAAATAGAATTAATTGCTTCTCAAAAGTGCCTGTTCATATCTTTTGACCATTTATCAATTGGGGAATGTCTGCCTTAATTTCTTTAGCTACAAAGATGAGACAATATTGCCTACACCTCCTATTTTCGACTAATGAGAGGCAATATGGCAGAATAAATAAATGTATGAATAGATAGATGGATGGATAGATGGATGAAAAGGCAATGATTACTCTATTACTTTATGCCAAGCACTGTGACAAACCTGAAATGCAAATACAATCTGTATCCCCAGGGAATATATATTCCAAGATGAGGAGAAAAGATGTAAGAGGAGTTATAGCCACAGGGATAACAAGTGGGAGTAAGGCAACTGAATGACGCACTCTTTCCAGAAGTAGTAGCAATGATTCAATCATTATTTCCAGAACAAAAGGTGGAAAGTACAAGGAATATGTTTCTGATGGCATGGCAAGAAATGACAAGGTTGGGTAGCCACTGTCTAGAGGTAATGAGCATTCAGCAACAAGCCTGGCCATGGAGAGAGAATCAGGATATTTGGGTCTTAGTCTCACACTTTCTAGCTGTCACCTCAGGCAAGTTATTTCATTGTATTCTCATCTGTAAAATGGGGACAACAATACTGGCATTATCTACTTTATAGTGTTGCTGTAAGTATCCAATAAAGTAATGTATAAATGTAATCTTATCAGTGAGAAAGCATCAGCAACTGTACCTAATGCAACTGGTTAAATGAAATGTTGGAGAGAAAGCACAAAAAACACTGGCAGTAAACAGTTAACTTTCAAGTTGCCTTGGCCACACCTCTGATTAAGCTCGATCTTGTGCACTATTACTTTGGTTCAGGGGAAAGAAGTAGGAGTATGTGGGAGAACAAATATATGTCTACTGAGAGATGACACTTGAAACTCTGGAATGCAGTCTGTAGAGAATCAGAATGTGCACTTGTGATTGGCTGGGTCCCAACTATGATTATTTCATTCCTTCTGTTTATCAGTCTATTTTTATTGTACTTCCTTTAATATTTATTCATTTTCATTTATAAAATAAAAATTTTCATTTCACTTCTGTTGATAAGTACAGGTACTTAAATGTATGAGTAAGAACAATCTTTGATTTTTAAACTGCGTATGACAATAATATTTTGTAATTATTGCTGGCTTTGACAAGAAGTTTGTAATCAATGTACATATTGTTCTTTTGGTTCTGCTTTCTTCACTTATTTTCCCATAGGATCATGTATTTATGAAAAGACTTTCTAGGTCATGTAGACTAATCTTTTCCTTTTAAAATTGAAGAAAATGATATCCAGAGAAGTTAAATGACTTGTCCAAGGTCACACAGAGTCACGAATTGAAACTAGGTCCTCATACTCCAAATCCAGCATGCTTTCCCCTGCATTATGCTTCCTACAATATCTTATGTTTCTTGAAATACAGTGCTGATTTGCATATTTTTTTAAAAACAGCTCAAAAACTATAAGAATGGAAGTTATTTTCTTAACATAATATGCTAATTAGCACTATTTGTCATAGTACACACACACATACAAATGGTATCCACTAATTGGCAATGGCTAAATAAATGATGTTATTATTATTTTTTAGTGAATTGATTAATATTTTATCAGTTTATCAATTTTAATTTTCTAATACAATAAATATAAATAAATAGAACCCACATTTTTAAAAGCTCTCTGGGGATTGCAAAAATTTTTAAGAGTGTAAAGGCATCTTAAAACTAAAATATTTGAGAACCACTAATCTAATGTATTCTAGTGATTTATTTTCTTAAAATCTAGAACTATATAATGTTGATAATTACTGCTTTAAAATATAACTTTAAATCTAGGAGTACTCATTCCTCTTCTCTTTTCTTTTTAATAATTTCTATTGATATTTTTTACTTTTTGCTCTTTCATTGGAATTTTGTTATTATTTTGTCTAATTCTATGATTAATACAGCATTAAGTGTATTGATTAATTTAGAAAGTAGTGTCATCTTAGCTGTATTCATTTCATTTTAACAGTGATCAGTGAAAATCTTTCCAATTATTTAGTTCTTCCTTTCTACTAAAATTATTTTACAGTTAACTTCATACGTACTATATATTCACAAATTAATTCCCAAATATTTAACAGTATCATTTTAATTTTTAAGTATTTTTATTTCTGTCACCTTTTCCTGATTTTTGTTGGTAATATATGCTTGATACATATATGTATGTATGTGTATATGTATTGCGTGTATACACATATATACACATATGATTTTTGTAGCTTTTGTTATAGCCTACTACTTTGCCAGTTTATCATTTTATTTGTTTTTATTGATTCCCTTGGATTTTCTCAATAAATCATCATAGTGTATTCAAATTGAGATTTTTTTAAACCTCCTATTTGCTAATGTTTGTTTCTTTAATTTCTTTTTCTTGGACCGCTGTTATGCAAACATTTTAAACATCAGGCCAGGCATAAAAACAGAGAGATAGATGCTTTCCAAAGCTGTTCAATACTATGGTAGAGGAAAGTAATCATAGGGACCAACTTGAAAAGTCAGTGTGACCGATGTCCTCCAGATACTCCCATTTGCATTAAGTTTTAGAACGTTTTAGCATCTCCTGGTACAGGTCCATGAGCACTTGAAAGGGTCTGACCTTGTTGCTGTTATTCAGTTGTTTCAATTGTATCCAACTCTTTGTGACCCCATTTGTGGTTTTCTTGGCAAAAATACTGGAGCAGTTTGCCATTTCCTTATCCAACTCATTTTACAAATAAGAAAACTAAGGCAAACAGAAGTTAAGTGGTCAGGGTCACACAGCTCATAAGTATCTGAGGCCAGATTTAAACTCTGGTCCTCCTGACTCCAGACTTGGTGCTGTATCCACTGAGCCACCTACCTGCTGTTGTAGTTGGTCTTACCATCTACAAAAGAAAACCAAGTAGATGAAGAAGGCCTTTTGCCCAGATTATGACTTACAGTTTGCTGGAAAACCTATAGAGGTTGCCATCATTATGTATAATTAGGCCCTACAGTACAAATGGACAAGTTGGGTCCACATTAAAACAGGAGAAAGAGACCAGGTTGTATGTACTTCAGAATATTGCAAAGTTCATTTAATGACCTTAAACTTGAACTAGAAACAAAGGCTCATCTTTTTCAATACCAGTATTCTACCAGGGTTGTTGTGTGACTGCAAGACATGGGACACAAAGGTCTCCACCAAAAATGTAAATAAATATCATGTAAAAGTTAATGGAGAGGAGGTATTGTGGGCTAAGAGGCTAAGAGGTTGTGACCCCTCAAAGACTGAAGTACATGGGTCGTCCGGAATGAATTCACAGACTCAAGCATTCTTTGAGCCAAGATAGCAAAGTTTATTGTTACATTTTTCAGCGGGCAAGGATTCTTAAAGGATCCTGCAACCTTAGAGAGGTACAGTTAAAGTTTATATAGGATAAAATACAATAAAACATGTGCCAATATGCTAACTAGGGGATTCAGGGTAGGATTAGGGAGTGGTTAAGGAGTGGTCAGTTCTTAAAAGAACATGCACTTCTTGTACCTACTGCGCAGGCGTTTTACCCAGAGTTCATTAGGAAAAGCCCACAAGGGGGTGCCACATGGAGGTGTGGTTTGAGGCCTGCTATGTCATTAAGTCAACCAGAGTTCAGGGTAACTGAGAGTTGTCCAGTCCGCCACCAATCAATGTCTTGTTTGACAAGATAGATGTAGGGAGTATACACATGTCTTAAGTCTAGAATACAGTTAATGAGGAGCCCAGCATGTAGATAATGAGGTAGGACAGTAGGATAGTCTAGTAGTGGGTAAGAATGTCTTTATGACCCAGTGCAAAGCCAGTTTAAACTAATAAATCCTTCAAGTGCTGTTTGGAACTGCACCAAGGAGAGAGATAAGGGTCTTACTGGGGCCCACTCATGAGTAATTGCTAAGCACAGGGTCCTTGGGCCAGGGAGAAACTGTCAGGGACAGTGTTTCTGAGGCTAGGGGGAAATTGGGGTCCAAACACAAGCACCCAAACATAAGCACCCAAGCATAAGCCCCCAAGCACCCCATCAGAGGTGGGTGTTAGAAGATTGTAATGTGTAACAAATAAGGAACTTTGAAGAATAGGAGTAAAGTATTCCAATAAGGAAATTGTATAATAGAAAAGAAGTTAGGCTGATCTTCAAGCATTCCACTGATATCCTCATGGTGTCATGAGGAAGGGAAGAAGACCCAGCATGTTAGGTGAAACCCACATGTGGAAGAACATGAACAGTGGTAATCCACCTAATAAAAACCAAATGAAGAACACATGTTGCTCAGATGGCAGCATTTATTTGTAGGAGATTTTAATTGATTTTAATTTTATATATATATAAAATTAATTACTATAAATAGAAAGGAAATTGTAGACTTGAAAAGAATGTTGGAAAATTGAATATCTAATATCCAAAATATGAATTAATATCTAATAAAAAATCAGTATTTTTAACAGTAGCATGTGTATTTTCCAACTGATGCTATATGCTGTGGGTCATAGACTACCAGAATTCCAGAATAATGAAAATCACACAGAGTAATGTAAGGATGCTTGGCAGGTGTGACTAGGGTGTAATATATCACCTACGATACCATTGTGACCATGGCCAACTTATTGAAGCTCTCTAGATATCAGTTGTCTTATCTGTAAAATGAGGGGGTTTAATTAGTTGAACTCTAAGGTCACATATAGCTCCCTAGTAGTGAAAGTACTAAAAAGAAAGAGACGGTATTAAGGAAAAAGAAACTGGCAGGCTATATCGAGAAGGGTAAGAGATAATAGATGGACAGATTCTGTATTTCACTGTCCAGGATGAAATAATAAAATGACTAGGTATTGGGTAGATCCTCTTTCAAAAATTTATTGGAGGGGGCAGCTAGGTGGCACAGCTCTGGCCTTGGAGTCAGGAGGACCTGAGTTCAAATTCGGCTTCAGACACTTGACACTTACTAGCTGTGAGACCCTGGGCAAGTCACTTAACCCCAATTGCCTCACCAAAAAAAAAAAAAAAAGAATTTATGGGAAGGTATGAATAATAACCACACAGGATGAGAAGGCACAGATAGTTTTCGATCTATACAAGTGGAAGAAATACCCACAACAATGAGAACATGAATACAATGAAGTATAACAAGCTTCCACTTTTAAAATGGAAATATCCCTGAAAAGGCTGAAACATTTAGCTAAAGGCCAGTTATTCACATCTTGATGTAAATTAGTTCAGTTAGTTCCTTTTTTCATAACTATATTTTGAGCTCTACCAAGTAAGAATGGTAGTTTTAATGAGGAGAGATGAAGAAAGGGTAATTCTGGCCCTCAGGGCCCTAGACAAAGTCTAAGAGAGTGGCAAAATTGGGGGAGCAGGGAGAAGAAAGAGGGAGTCAGAGGATAATATAAGATAATAGCTGCCTGAGAATAAGGGAGTTGATATTTGAGAAGGGATTCTTATTAAAATATAGGTAATACCCAATACACTATTATAACCCTTCTGGCTCTGAGATTCTGTGAGTATGATTCTTATCAGAATTTGGGAGAAAGCCAAACAATTTTGTGATTTTCCCTGAAAATAGCCATGGCACAGAGAAAACAGAAGACGTGCCTTTTGATCCAGACATTCATTACATTCCATCTCATTCTCCTAAATGACTGGTGCTGATGGAATCCCTCTCTGGGTTGTTTTCTTTGAACTCATGTTAACTCTATCCCATCAAGTGGAGCCCCAACACAGCCGTGGCAAGCCCTGCTTCTTGGCAAGTATTATCATCCATATTTTATGCATGAGGACACAAGCTCAGAGAGGTGAAGTGGCTTACTTATAGTCTCATGGCTTATAAAAGGCACAGCCTGGCAGAACTGGCATTCGTATCTTCAAACTCCAAACCCAATGCTGTTTCCACAATACCCTAAAATTCTGTTTTAAAGAAAACTGAACAATATGCTGTCCCTGTCTCTTTAGGGGAGGCAGTTCAGTCTAACAGGATGGAAACAAAACCACATAATTACAGAGCATTAGAACTAGAAGAGATCTTAGACACTCTCTAGTACAACCCTTTTCATTTAGAAAAAAAAAAAGAAAATAAGAGCATCTGGATGTAATTTCTATATTTATTATTGAATCTTTGTGTGTGACCTTAATCTGCTGTGTTTTAGCTGTCTTATCTATAAGAAGGGCTAATACTATTTCTATCCTTTTGAATCATCAATCAATAAGCATTAATTAAGCACCTACTGTGTGTCAAACACTGTCCTAGGTGGAGTTTGGCACATAAAAATACAAGGGATGTTCCTGGTCTTTAAGGAGAAGAGTTGGAATAGAGGGCCCATAGAGAGGATGCAAAGATCTACATCCATCATCTGTAGTATGGAAGGCAGATATCAGACCCAAATCAAAAAATTATGCAGATGAGAATATTCCAGACAACATACAGAGTGAATGAGCTCTTCCCAGGGGGAGCAAGATATTTCAGTGCAGCCAAAAAAGAAGCCCTGATCTTACCCAAGGAGAAATTTCCCAAAGTCTATAGGAAGGCAAGCTAGAAATCAAAGACATGTTGAAGTAGTGGCTTCTCTATAGGTCTACTGTTTTTCAAGCACCTGTTTCAGCTGCTTTCATGGCTATTGGAAGAAATTGTTTTCACTTGCCCATTCCACCAGGGAAAGTCTTCCCCTGCTTAGGGTAGATATCTGCCTAATTCACTGAAGGTTTGAAGCCTGTCAGTTACCCTCAACCTGGTTTTGCCCATCTGCTAACATGGTTTACTGGGGCGTGGCCACTACATATACTACAGCTTCTTGGAGCCACGAGTGAGAATCAGGTGAAGATGGACACCAAAGATGGATAAGCAACCCTGAAAAGGACTTGTCAAGCCCTCATGCCAGAGGTGCTAGTCCTCCCTGAACACCCAGGTGCTTTAGAGGGTTGAGAGTTTGGTCAGATATCAAAGATGACAAGGTCATCCATTGCAACCCAGTCATCCTGACTTTTGTCTTGCCACCAGACTTTGATAACTCTGGAAGAGAGAATGAGGCTGACAACTTTGTGCAGCTCTGCCTGACTTAAATCCAATTCACGAGCAAGTTGAGATATCACCCCATGATGTCATTGGTCCTCTTTGAAAACAAAGGATGAACACCAAGAACAACTATTTCCCAAAATAAATTCTCTCTCCTTGGGTTTCTTCTCAAAGAGAGACTGAAAACCACATGGCCTCTCTTGAAACAGGAAAGAAAGAAGCATGCCTCTCTTCTCCCACGCTGTTGTGCCAACTCTGCCCCTCACACAAACATGCAATACTGAATCGACATCCTCTCCACCAATGAGATGAGTCTTCTGCAAATGAGCCAGCTTGAACCCTGGGTTACACATCTCTGCATTGTCCTGTAGTGCCTACAACTTGAATCAGTAGTGTAGCATACCAAGACTTACACCTATAACTCAGTATCCCAGTATTGCTGGGAGAACATTTCTGTCAGAGAGAGGAGTCTTTAGGGCATAAAAGAAATGGAATCATTAAAAGCATTAAACAACTTACCAAATGTAATCCAGCCTGGTCTGTTACTCCTATTCATTTCTAGGACTAAAACATCATACATTTACAATGTATAGCCCAGCTTTATGATGCATATATCCATAAAACTGTATGAATGGCTATAAAATTTTTAGTCACTCATAACCATGAAATTGTATCCATAAGCACGCAAAATTTGATGTTTTTCTCTTCCTGAGTTACTCATTACTGAGTCACTCAGTAGTTTTTAAAAGCTTGAGGAGAAGGGGAGAAATGCTACAAGACTAGGAAGATTAGTTGTTGTGGCTTCTAAAATAGGCAAGAAAATGGCATATATACCCTGTAGATCATTGAACTTGACTGGTCACTAGAAGAATTCTACAGATTACTATTAAAGTGATCATTCATGAGCATCAAGGGGGGAAAAAAGCAGTAGGGGTAACCAAGTGGTGCAGTGGATAGAGTACCGGCCCTGAAGTCAGGGGTACCTGAGTTCAAATCCAGCCTCAGAAACTTACTAACTGTGTGACCCTGGGCAAATCGCTTAACCCCAATTGCTTCCCTCACCCCCTAAAAAAGAAACAGTGCACAAAAGATGATTTCATAATTAAAAAGTCATGTGAGATATTTTGACCCTGTGCTTTTTTTTTAATTAATGACTTAGAAAAAGGCATAAATGACATATTTATCAAATTTGCAAATGGCAAAAAGCAAGGAGGAATAAATAAAACATTGGAATACAGGCTTAGAAGCCAAAAAGTTCATTAGAGGTTATAAAGTTGGGTCAAATGAAGGAATTAATTTAATTGGAACGTATGTTGTGGCCAAGAGCCTCAGAATCAGTTTACATGGTTTGTACTCTGTCTTGGGAGTCTGTCTCCAGAATCATATCTTTGGCTAATTTGCCACCACCCGGATTTCCCTGGGAACCTAAGAATATAATTGTTCTTTGGGTTTCCACAGATATGGGTTAAAGGGATCCAGCCACCACCATTCAAGCACTGAAGCTGGCAATAACAGGTATTGGACTATCTTAATTTCATTCCATAGAAAATGTAAAATAATCCAGTAGACTCATAGTATCCCATAAACAGTTGATAAAATTCTTTTTCCCTTTCTGGTGAGTCCTACCTTTCACCCCAGGGATCTATATAGTTTTCCATATGCATAGCACCACCCTGTGATTTGGACTCCCAAAGAAGGGAAACAAAATTTGGCCTGGTTACTAAAGAGCCAATGCCTCACATTTCTCTGAGTTCCACTTTTTGCCTCAGAGATTTATGTCAAACCTTAATTACTTGGACTTCTCCAAAAGGGAAATAAACCTGGGGTTGCTACAGAGGCAACTCCTTTCCCATTGGACCCATACCATCCAAATAACTCAAGGTAATAACAGAGGGCAAAGTCCAATTCTGGGGCCATGTTCTTCTTCTCTTCTTTCCAATTGGCTGCACCTAGACTCTTGCTAATCCCCTCCTGCCTCTACATGCTGCTACCTCTCAAGCCAAAAGGTTCTTCCACTTCCTTTCCAAAGATGAGCCCACACATTTCATTTCTCTCTCTATAAGGCTAGACCCCACAAATTTCAACATTACTCCAGAAGGCTGCGTTCAGGTTTACTCATTGCTCCATTGTTACTTCCAGCTGCTGCCACCTCTTGGGCCACATAGCTGAGAGCATATGCAACTCCATTGTACCCTTTCCTCTTATCCTCTACTGCTCCCTGAGGCTAAGGATGCACAGGCTTCACTTCCCCAGGTCCACTCTTAGCTTTGTTCCAGCGCTCGCTCTCTCCTCTCTCTCTCTCTCTCTCTCTCTCTCTCTCTCTCTCTCTCTCTCTCTCGCTCTCTCTCTCTCTCTCTCTCTCTCTCTTTCTCTCTCTCTTTCTCTCTCTTTCTCCCCTCCTCCTCCTCCTCCTCCTCCCTCCCTCCCTCTGACTGTCAAGTTGGTCTTCCCTTTTTTGTAGGCCCCACATGAAGAGGTGGCTCCTATCCACAAGAACCTGACCCAATCAAATCATCCACAACACTGACATTAAGATACTCCATGGTTTCTACCTCTCAAGATTATACAATCAAAATTCTTCGTATCTACTCAATCATTCCACAGGGGCTATCACTCTCTATGAATCTGTTCTCATCATTGGTAACCCTGGAACCACCACATTTGAACTTTTAACACCAGTAGGACCTCCCCTCATCCCAACAACACCACCACCAACACACACAAACACACACACACACAGAGACTTACAAATATGATTATTGGATATGATAGCTACCAAGAGAAACACAAAAGAAATGGGGGGGGGGAATCTAAAAAAGAAATGGGATGAGTACTAAAAATAACAATTCGCATTTATATAATACTTCATGATTATAAATTTCCATGGCAATTCAGAAAAGAGGGAGATCACTTTGAGCTAAATATTAAACATGGACTAAATATTCTGTTGGAAAAGTATTGCTTTAAAAAAAAAGTATTGCTTTAAGTATAACATAGCAGGAAAGAAGGGACTTCCTTGAACAGGGAAGAAAACATGTGAAATTCCTCCTCCATACCTCCTTAGGAGAATAAGCAAGTTTGGGTGGATTATTTATGTTGAGGGAAGGAACTAAAGTACCTGTTCAGTTCTTCCAAGGAGGATTGTTATTATGGAACAAAGAGAGGTGATTACCTCAATAATTGGGTTCCTGGTTTGGCTGGGTGTGGAAGAGCTTTGGTGTAGAGGAATCTTACTCTTAGAATTCCTAGGAATTTGTGTGGTTTATAAGAATCAATCAAATATGCTGTCTGTTGTCGAGACCAGTAAGATAACACCATGACACAACCACACCTCATAAATTTCATGAAATACCAGAGCTAGATGGAATCCTAAAGACCATCTAGTCTAAATTTCTTTTTTTATAGTTGAGGAAACTAAAGGTCAAAGAAAGTTATGTTTTTCTCAAATGTAACATGGTAAGTTAGGATATGGATTAGAATTCAGTTTTCCTGACTCTTTGGCCAAGGCTCTTTCTATGGCATTACAGGGTTCTGGCTAGCCATTTGAGTAGGTATCTATCTTTCCCCTAGGAAGCTCTATCTCTATCCTTCTAAAAAGGTAGCAATTGGCTCACATGCAGTATTTAAATTATTTGCACATATACTGGTAGTCATTTTTGTCTTCTTTGTCACTTGGTAAAAGCACTATCCATTTGGAAGGGCTACACAGCAAAACAGGAACACTCATATATTCTTTATAGAACTATGAATTGGTCCAACCATTCTGAAAAATAATCTGGAATGATGCAAGAAAAGTGACCAGATGTCCTCAGCAGTCTCACTACTGAGCAGATATGCCAAGGGCCTTTCCAACAGAAATATCTGTCATATCATTATGCTCATAGCAGCACTTTTTGGGTAGGAAGGCAGACTGAAGTAAGCAGAAACAGAAGAACAATACACCCAAAGACTACAATAATGTAAATAAAATGAACAATAAAAGGACACTAAACTCTGAGTTATAGTAATAATCAGTCTTTGTCCCAGAGAACAGATGATAAAAGACATATGTTGCTTCTCATCAAGGATCACATGGGCATACATGCTGTTGTCAGACATGGTTCCTATGTCAATTGTTTTTGCTTAACTTTTTTTTGGGGGGGTGATGTTTTATTTTGTTTGTTTTTTGTTACAGGAGAGATTCCTAGGTTCAACTGAGTGCTGAAGGGAGGAAAAATATGTTTTAAAATGGCTATGATATAAAAACTCAATTTTCAATTGAATTTTCTCAATTGAAACTTGAAACTTGTATCATAATAAAATATGTTTACGTATGTGTGAGAGATAGATAGATAGATAGATAGATAGATAGATAGATAGATAGATGGATGGAGGGATGGATAGAGATAGATAATGAAATGGCTGTGGCATAAAACCAAAAGCGGTCAGGTAGGTGGTGCAGTGGATAGAGTGCTGGGCCTATAGTCAGGAAGATCTGATTTCAAATCTGGTGTCAGTCACTTAGTAGTTGTCTGATCCTGGGCAAGTCATTTAACCCTTCTTGCCTCAGTTTCCTCATCTGTAAAATGAGCTGGAGAAATTGCAAACCACTTCAGTATCATTACCAAGAAAACCCCAAATGGGGTCATAAAGAGTCAGGCACAACTGAAAATAAAAACAAAAGATATCAACAAATCTTATTTTAAAATAAATAACTGAAAGTGACGTCCAAGATCTTTTCAGTTCTTTTGGAAGCTCCACTGTATGAGAAGCAGCACAGTATAATAGAGAGAGCACTAAATATTGAGTCAGGAAGACTTGATGTTGACTTCTTCCTCAGATATTTACAAGCTTTGTGACCCTGAGCAAGTCACTTAATTTTTCCATGCCTCAGTTTCATCATCTATAAAATAAGGATGTTGAACTACATAGTTCTAAGGTCCCTTCCAGCTCTAAATCTATGAATCTATCATCCTGTGATCTTAAAACTGATCCCAAAGAGGCTTTGAATGGTGACACCACAATCAGCATTGGTTTCTTCTGTATATATTTGGTCGGGTCTTCCCACTCTTCCTGACTTCCACAATTCAACAAGTATTTATTAAGCAAATATAATTTGCAAGGTACCATAGCCTCTGAGGAAACAAAGAATGTTCTTGCCTTCAGACTTCTAATGTTATCTGGAAGAACACAACATGTACACAACTAAGCTAAGACCTATTTCAAAAACTTCTCCTGTGGAGGCTACAGCTAATGTTACTGTAGCTGTAAGAGTCAAATGGAACATACTGGATTTGGCATTTGGGGCTAGCAATTTTAAAGAAATTAAATAGAAAAAGTTATTGGAGGTGGTTTGAGAGAAACTATGGAGAAGACAAAAAAGAGGGTGGGGAAAAATTTGTTTCTTGAAGAAACTATATTAACTTATTTTATGAAGAAACATAATAGAGAATATTATGTAGAATTAGTAGTATGGAGACTGTTAAAAATGATGACTTGAGAAAAGCTGAAGATACAATTTTAATGTCATAGCTGAAGATAAGTTGAAGCAGACAGAGAGAAAGCTACAGAGACTCCTCTGAACAGATCAAGAAATTTGTTGTTGTTGTTTATTTTTTGTTCTGGAAGAGGACCAATGATATTAATAGGATGATGTCTTGACTTGCAAGTGAATTGGATTTAAATGAGACAGAGCTATGCAGTCATCAGCTGCACTCTCTCCTCCAGAGTCCAGTGGCAAGACATTGGTCAGGATGACTGGCGATGGTCCCTAATGCAGTGGGAGATCTTGGCATTTTTAAACTATGGTCTTTCCCAATCTCAGTTTCTCTGAGGCAATGTCCATTCTAGATCTGGACCAAATCCTGCTGGGGAAATAAGAAAAAGTCACAGTGAGTCAGTCATTTTGTTCAGGCCAGGTCAGCACAATCATACAGAAAGGTCTGCAGATTCTGGGGACAGTGTTGGCCAGCAGAATGCCATGAGGAGAATCTATGTACCAGGTCAAGAAAAGATCTCAGACCCATACTGGGTAATCCCACCACCATACTGGGGCACCATAATGGGAACCAGTGCCAAAGGGCAGCTTTGTCACCTAATATCCAGTTGTGGGTCACAGATCCAGGGCAGACTGACAAGGGTGCCTGTGTCTGTGGGTGGGAACTCCTGGGTAAAGTGTCATTTCACATCATCAGAGGCCCTAAGAAGTATACTGAGAGAAGACCAGGTTCAGAAGCAAGCAGCAGTAGTGTGGAAGAGAGTGGAGTCTCAGTTCCAGTGTCTAGCCTAATCTGAAGCCTGCAGAGAAATAACCAGGACAAAAATCCCAGACCAAAAGAGAGCCTTGGTTCTGTCACTCTGAACTGTCAGACCTTGATAGCTAGCTGAGAGTATCTGAATACCCACTGCTCAGACCCAAACCTAGATTAGGAACTCATAGAGCTCAGACCAGGCAGACAGCGATCAGACTTTGCTCTGGATCAGACCCCTTTGGGAGGACTCAAAGCTTGCAGGTGTCCCTGAAATCCTAGAACAGAATACTTTACTGATCCCAGAAAGTAGGAACAGGACTAGCCCAGACCTTTCCTTTAGAACTGCTCAGAGCCTAGACCAAATATCAACTATGAACTCAAGTAGTAGGCTGGAAGAACAATCAAATGAAAAAGGAATCCCACCATGAAAAACTGTTATGGTGACAGGGGTGCTCAAGACACAAACCCAGAACACAATGTCTAAAATACAAAGCTGTCAAAACACACACACACACACACACACACACACGCACACATATCTTGGACACAAATTCAGCTGGAATTCCTGGAAGACATGAAGCAAGAGTTGTTGGTTTTTTAAAGAGTTAAAAATGTTTTTATTAATAAAATGAGAGTGCTAAAGGGAAAATGGGAGTTATGAAGGAATTTAGAAGGGAATTAACAGCTTAGAACAAGAGGTACAAAACCTTTCCCAAGCAACAAACTCTCCGAAAGTTAGAATGGACCAAATAGAAACCAATGACTCCTAGAGACAACAAGAAATATTAAAACAAAGCCAAAAGACTGAAAAATAGAAGAAAGTATAAAGTATCATAGCAAAAACAGCTAAACGGGAAAACAGATGAAAGGAAACAAATTTAAGAATCATTGGACTATCTGAAAGCCATAACCAAAAAAAAAAAAAGAGCCTAGACACTATATTTTAAGACATCTTAAAACAAAACTGACCAGATATCTGAGAACCAAAGTTCAAAGTAGAATAGAAAGAATCCATCTGTCACTTCCTGAAAGAAGCCCCAAAATAAAATCTTCAGGAACATGATAGCCAAAATCCAGAGCTTCAGGTCAAAGAAAAGCAGCCAGAAAGAAAGAATTCAAGTACCAATGAGCCACATTCAGGATTACATAAAATTTAGCAGCCACCACTTTAAAGGAGCAGAGAGTTTGGAATATGATATTCCAGAAGGCAAAAAAATATAAGCTTACAACCCCATCAATAATAACTTACTGCATAAAACTGAATAAAATCCTACAGGGGGAAAAAGGATCTTGAATGAAATATAAGACTTCCAGGCATTCCTGATGAAAAGACCAGAGCTGTGCAGAAACCTTAAAATTAAACACAGGAGTTAAGAGAAATATCGAATGTAAAGATGAATATGGACAAGTAAGGTAAAAAACAAACATGAACAATGATAAAGGACTAAACAAAAATTAACTGCTTGCATTCTAGTATGGGAGATAATACATGTCTTCTCTGAAACCTATCATCATCAGAGATCATAAAGGGAGTAAAGACCTGGGAGTGATTCAGTTATGTCTTGATCACAACAGAAAGAATTTAAAGAGAAGGAAATAAGAATATAGGAGGGAAAGTAATAGAAGGTTAGGGAAAATTTTCTCACATAATTAGGGTGCACGAGTAGACATTTAATACCAATAAGGAAGAAAAAGGGTGGAGGAAGCAGCTAACATTTGTCTCATTCTCATCTGAACTAGTCAAAGGAAGGAAGAACACACTCACACAAAGCTGGGTACAGAAATACTTTGCACTAAACAGGAGAAAAGGGGAGAAGGGGAAATTAAAGGGAGACTCAGTTAAGAGAGGAATTAGTCTTAAACAGAACTAAGGATGTACAAAAATATTTATAGCTTTTTTTGAGGTGGCAAAAAATGGGAATCTGAGGGGGTTTCCATACATAGGGGAATAGCTGAATAAGTTATGGTATACAAATGTGATGGAATAATACTATTGTGCTTTAAGAAACAATTAAAAGAATGAATTCATAGAAATTCAGGGAAACTTGTGTAAATTGATACAGAGTGAAGTGAACCAAGAGAACAATTTATGCAATAACAACAATATGGTAAAGACAAACAACTTTGAAAGAATTAGTAACTCGGGGCAGCTAGGTGGCGCAGTGGATAGAGCACTGGCCCTGGAGTCAGGAGGACCTGAGTTCAAATCTGGCCTCAGACACATAACACCTTCTAGCTGTGTGACCCTGCACAAGTCACTTAACCCCATTGCCTAGCCAAAAAAAAAAAAAAAGAATTAGTAACTCTAATCAGTGTAATTAATGACCAACCATGATTCCAGAAGACTAGTGATGAAACGTGATACCCACTCCCTGACAGAGAGGTGAGAATGAGGACTTTTTTTTTAATGTGGCCAAGGTAGAGATCAGTTTTGCTTGACTATAAAAGTTTGTAAAAAGATCCTTTTCCTTGTATTCTCAGTTGAGTGGGTGAATTGGAGTGGGAGGGAAAGAAGGTGGATTTTTGCTGATTAAGATATAGATAGATAGATAGATAGATAGATAGATAGATAGATAGATAGGTAGATAGATGTGATTGTTAAAAATAAATATGCCCCAAAAATGAAAATTTAAAGGAAAATAGGTGAATATCTACAAAAATATAAAATACCTAAATTTTTAAAAAACACAAAAGAGAATCTAAACCCAATGTCAGAAAGAGAAGGTGAATAAGTCATGAGTGAGGAAAAACAAAAACTTCTACAGATTTATAAATAAATTCTATCAAACATTTAAAGATCAAATAATCCCTATGACATATAAACTGCCCTCAAAAATAAAGAACTACTATAATAACAATATTCACATATAGTAGCAAAGGGTTAAGAATATCAAGGGAACTACTGACAAAAAAAAAGTAGAAATGAAGGATGTTTGCATTACTAGATCTCAAATTATATTACAGAGTAGCAATTGACAAAACTATCTAGGACTAAATTATAACATTCCTCTTTACTCTGTTTCTCTTCCTGTGACTGACTAATTAGAAAGGAAAAAGTCCAGGGCTAGCAAGCAACAGAAGGAAGAGAGATGCAGGGCAAGATGAGGGAAGGAGCAGAGAACTGACATAGAATGGGAGAAGTAAAAGGATTTCAAGGACAATAAAGGTAGGTTGGCAGCTGTGGTGTGAGCCTCTTTCTTCACCTGGGCCTGCCTATGACCCCAACCTATTGTTCTACATTTCCATAAAGAAGCATCAAGGAGTTGGTTGGCACCCTATACAACTCAGCCAATAAGCCAGAAAAACTAGGAAGCAATTGGAGAAGATTTGGATTCCCTTACAGCTACTGAGTAGCCATCAAAGAAAGTAACTAGGAGACATTCCTTACTGATTAACATTGATCTTCTTCCAGGAGAGTGTGAATCAAGTATCTGGCCAACGATAAGTTATCAGCCCAAGCCCTACTTAGTGGTTATTCTTTGGGCCCAGATGGCTCAGAGTGAATGTAAATACCAATTATTTCTGTTTCAGCCAGAAACCCTGAGGGTCTTCCCCTCCCAGATTGATTTTTTTTGGACTAGGTGAAAGGTCATTCTTTGCCTCACTTCTTACCTAGCCTTAATCACTGAATGGATTCTACCTCAGTCAAACTGAGACCTGGGAAAGACTGTAGCTTAAAAAGGCCAAAGTCTATTGCATCAGGGCCACCTCCAGCCATCGATCTAATTATTGCCACTGGACCCAGATGGCCCTGGAAGAGAGAAAGTGAGGCTGGTTGACTTTGCACAGCTCTCCCTCAGTTAAATCCAATTCACCAGCAAGTCATGGCATCACCTTCCTGATGTCATGATCCTCTTCAAGAATAAAGGACAAACAACAACAAGAAATCAAATAGCATTAGGCAATACTTACTAGTTCACAATTGGCGAAGTCTGAATCTAAGCCCCTGAATAGTGTTCCTGGAACTCCTAGTCTCATAGTATACCTATGGACTAAATTTGCGCTACCTACGATATCCACTCCCAGATTTTATGAGAGATGAGTAATGAGGGAAAGGGAGTAGTTGACTGTGACTCTGAGGTCATGAATCTGAGAGTTTATAAAGATGGCAGTGTCTTCAGTGCTAATAAAGAAGTTTAAAAGAGGGATGGTTTTGAGGGGAAAGATAATGAACTCAGTTTTAGACAAAATCAATACAGGAGTGAAGCTCAGGGGAGAGACTAGTGATTGAACTCATGAAAGCTGATGAAGTCACTGAGAGAAAGTGTACAGAAAGAAGAGAAGACCCAGGGCAGAAACTGACTAAACATCGACACTACACGAAGTAAAGGGGAAATATGTTCATTGTCAGATCCTATGATGCCCTACCTGCATTCACACCTGTGAGCTGGTAGGGCCAAAGCCCAGGACTAAGGGATCTAAGAAATGAGCTAAACATCTGTATCCTTATCCAACGAAGGGAAGGGAAGAAAGTGGAGTAGAATGGCTCCAATAGAAGCAGTGGACTGATGAATACACAAAAAAGGGGAGATATTTAAGAAAGACTTGGAAGATTAATAGTTAAAGGAAATATGACAATGGTCATCAATCCTTTAATGAAGCATATCAACTCAGTACAATTGCTAACAAAACACTGAGCTGAAAGTGATTTTTTAAAAAATCTAGTCCATATGTGGACTATATATGGACATTGCCACCTTCCCCACCTCAGTTTCAGTATATCAAGAGTCTACATAAGAAATTAAATGGGAATTTTGGAGGGAGTTTTGCAGAAGCCACAGACAACACAGAGCCTATGAGCAAATACTTAACCCAAATTTTACAGTAAGGTACTGTAAACACTTCATAAAAGAAAGGGAGAGCCAAAAAATTTTGTGCAGATTTTCCAGATCGTGGGGTGCTGCACCCTTAAGCCCTGCAATGTGGAAGGGATAACTATCACTGGAGTGCAGAAGGTAAAAACTAAGTAAGTGGCACCATAGTGCATAGAGGTCTGGGTCTGGGGTCAGGAAGACCTAAATTCAAATTCAACCTCAGACACTAGCTGTGTGACCCTGGGCAAGTCACTTAACCTCTGTCTGCCTCAGTTTCCTCATCTGTAAAATGGGAGTAATAGCAGCATCTTCCTCCTAAGGTTATTGTTAGGATCAAATGAGACAGTATTTGGGTTTTTTGTTTTTGTTTGGTTTGGGTTTTTTTGGCTAGGCAATGGGGGTTAAGTGACTTGCCCAGGGTCACACAGCTAGTAAGCGTTATACGTCTGAGACCAGATTTGAACTCAGGTCCTCCTGAATCCAGGGCCGGTGCTCTATCCACTGCACCACCTAGCTGCCCCATGAGATGGTATTTGTAAAGTGCTTAGCATGGTGCCTGGCATACAGTAGGCTCTTAATAAATGCTTGTTTTCTTTCCTCTCCCAGGATATTCCCTGTTATTGACAAGGAAAGTAGGGATAGAGAGGAGAACTAACAATCAAAGTCACCAAAGGGAAAAAAATAGAACTAGGAAAAAAAGTTACTGGTAATGAGGAGAGGAAAAGATGTTAGAATGTGAGCTCCTTGGTGTCAGGGACTGTTTCACATTTGCTTTTGTGTCCCTATCACCTAGCACAGTGCCTGGCATATAGTAGGAACTTAATAAATGTTTGTTAGTTGCTTGATGTATGTACTTTATGTGCAAATCTGGTCATGTCATTTTAATGGCTTCCAAGTAGTCAAAACTCCTTAGCCTGGAATTCAAGACTTCCCACAATCTGATGCCAGCCTACCTTTCTGAATTTATTTCACACCCACTGCTGCTCTGCACTTCAGTCAAACCACATACATCTCCTGATTTCTCATCTGTGCCTTTGTTTTTGTGTTCCTTATGCCTGGAATGCCTTCCTTCCAATTTATTAAAATTCTTGCTCATCCTTCAAGACAACAGCTCCTCCAGGAAGCCTTTACTGATTCCCCAATCAGAAATGATTGTTTCTTCCTCAAACATGGAACATTCGGTTTGTGATAACCTTATATATATTATTTCATTTTAGTTACTTGTATGTACCAGGGGTGATCCCTTGATCACCTGAGGTGCTGAACTAGGGCCATTGAGATGGACATTAGTTCTGACCCCTGGCTGAGTCCCATACACCTTTTGGGGGTGACACACCAACTCCTGATGGGTTCTTGGCTGACTTGAAGATTAGTAGTAACTGACAAGGGGCACAGCATACCTTTCTCTCCTCCACCCTCCTTATCTGAGGATCTTACCTCTTTCTGAGATAATTTAAAATGAAATCCCTCTTCTTTCTTTTTCTTCATTTCAAAATTCTTTGAAGTCATCCTCCTACTCTTTCTTCCTTTTCTTTCTTCAAGACGCCAAGGTCATCCTCCACTGCATCCTGGGCCATCGCCAGTCTTAACCCTGGACTTCAATGACCCTGGAAATAAGTGTGAGGTTGGCCACCCTGCTTCATTTAAATCCACTTCACACACAAGTCAAGACATCATCCTCAGGATGTCATTGGTCCTCTGAAAATGAAGGATGAATAACAAGAGAATCTTGCCAAAGAACATCCTCCTTTTGTAGTCTTTAAGAAAAAAATGGCCTTTCTCTTTGGGGACTCTTCCTGCACTTTCTCTCTCTTGGACCATCAAGAAAGGGGAAGGTATTTATTTCTCTACCTCTCCGCCTCTCTAACCCCACCAGCAAGGGCAGCTTGAAAACACATGGAAGTCTAAAATGTAACTCAAGTCTCTGGATGCCTTCTTGTGCCTTTTTTGACTCCCTTCCTGAGCACAAGGCCTCCACTATCAATCCTGAGAAATGGACATTTTCAGCCATAGTGGTTACTTTTGTGTTCAAGAGCTCTTCCATTAGGTGCCAGCTGCCTAGCAGGGAGTAACATCCTGTAACATCATCACTTTTCTCAGAAAGCACCATGGCCAGAAGGATCTCATGGTTGTAAATCTAAAGGAAACTATGCCCATCTGGTCAAGACAGTTGGACTTTGTGAGTCGTTCAGGAAGTAAAGTCCTGAGGAGAATTTAAAATATCTATTAGGATCTTTGCCTTTCAGGAGAATCTTTAAAGGGCAACTAGGTGGCACAGCAGATAGAGCACTAGGTCTGGAGTCAAGAAGACATTGCCCAGCTCTGTGACTCTAGACAAGTCACTTAACTCTGTTTGCCTCAGTTTTCTCATCTGTAAAATGAGCTAGAGAAAAAAATGGCAAACCACTTCAGTATCTTTGCCCCGAAAACCCCAAACAGAGTCATGAAGAGTCAGATGCAACTGAACAACAACAATTAATTAGGTATGTTATTTCTCCTGTATTCATTCTTAAAGTCTTGTGGATATTGTACAATTTCTGGAGGCAAAAATAAACAGCTGTTCTATATCAGTTACCCATACTATACACTGAGTACATTTGCCAGACAAGACCCCGCTGCTCACATTTCTCTGGAGACCCTAGATATGAACCACATCTATGCTTTGCTTTAGAGATGACGCTGGCACTTTGCTCCAGGGTGGAGTCAGAGCCAGAGAGCAATCTAATCTCTCTCTCTAAGGGTCAGGCCCTTCATGACTGAAAACTCTGTGTGAGTCCACAGACTCCTCTGGGGGCCTTTCAGGCCCAGAAGTACCTGTGAATGAGAGGCAGTGAGGCACAGTGAATGAAGAGCTGATATCATGGTCAGAAAGACTTGAGTTCAAGTATCATCATTGATATATTATACCTGCTGTGTGAACCTGAGCAAATGACTTAACCCCTCAGTGCTCCCATTATCCCATTGTCCCAAATCTCATTAAGTAGCAGAACAATTGTTGCTCTAATTCACAAAGGGAGCTTTTTCACATATAGTTAGTTCCCTATATCTGTGAAATCACAGGTCCAGACCCCTCCCCCCCCAAAAAAAGTTACTTGTGTATGTTTCCCTATTCAATTGTAAACTTCATGAGGGCAGGAACTGACTCTTTATACCTTTTCTAGAACCTGCATGGTACATCGTACCTAAGCAGGTGCTAAATTTGACAAATCAAATTGAATACTCTAAAACGGCAGCAAAATGTGACATTTTTTTTTCTCAAAAGCTCCATTCAACTTCCCTTCACTCCTACTCTCTGCCAGGAATACTCCTTGGTCGGCTCTGCTGAGGAGTTAATGGAAGCTAGCTTCTTCCAAGTATCTGTTGATAGTTCTCATACTCTGGCCCAGCCCACCTTAGTCATTGTTTGGCCAAGCTCTATACAAGGAGCCTTTTTCATCCCTTCCCACCTATCAATGACTGTGGGCTCTTAATTATTCCTCTCAGTACTTTGATCTTTAAAAAGTAATTCAGCCTTACTACATCAGCCTTTCTTCAGACTGCCATCTAATGGCAGCACAGAATAGTACTCTCCTTTGCTTTTCTCATAGGAGACCTATTCCCTCTTCTCTTATTCTTGCAGAGAAAACAGAGTCCACATGCTCCATGACAATCCTGCAATGTCAGAACACAAGAAAGTCTCTCTAGCACGTTGGCTAGATATACTCCTTACTCTCCCTACCTGTGTTGAATTTATGGGAGGGCATAGGTTGGTTGCCATCTTCATTACTGAGATGCTCATCTCAGTGAGATCACAGATTCATTGGAATATAAATGACAGGAGAGACATGCTCAATTCACCAATGGATTTGTTCCAAAGATTTGTATGTGCACTTTTATGAAAAGTGGAATGCATTTACCAATAGAAACAGAAAGTAGTAGGTTCCCAGAAAACACTTATTTAGTCTATACCATAATTGAATTATAATTCTAATGTTATCATAATTAGGTAGCTAATTAGAAAGAGGGGGCAGCTAGGTGAAATAGAGGAGACCGTTCTTGGCCTGGAATCAAGAAGACCTAAGATCAAATTCAGTCTGATAATTACTAGCTGTGTCACTCTGGGCAAGTCACTTAACCCTGCTTGCCTCAGTTTCCTCATCTGTAAAATGAGCTGGAGAAGGAAATGGCAAATCACGCCAGTATTTTTGCCAAGAAAACCCCAAATTGGGTCATGACTGAAATGACTGAACACCAAAAAAACAAAAATTAGAAAGTAGCCAAAAAGTACCTAAAGAAACTTTAATGTGCCAAGCTAACTGTACAATGCGGGGTTGTGTATTTAGGTTGGTGGCAGCAGACTGCAGGGAACCTTTCTGTTTGGGAGCTACCCCAGGGACACCCAATTTCATTACAGTTCAATTCAGATTCAGTAAACAACAATCACACATCTATTACCTGCAAGTCACTACACTGGCCCTATTTCTTCCTATTACAGTATGGGTCAGGTGCTGCTAGAATGAAAGCAGATAGCAAGGTCCCACAGTCTTGGAGTAGATTTTGTGATTGCTTAGCTCTTCCTTTTAGGTGTGACTCTCAGAATTTGGGTTCCTTCAGTTATTCTTAGCAGCAGTTTTAGCACATACCTGGGGCAGGTGAGGCTTAGGGAAGAATGTGGGTGTGGGTAACCCTTGAATCTCTAGTGCCAGGGGTCTCTCTTCATTCCAGTGAAAGACAAGTGACTCTCAGCCTGATTCAGTATCTGCCCTCAGCTGGTTTAACCCTTGATGATTGTTTGGGCTTTTTTGTTACTTAAGACAAGGGTACAAATACTTGGATCAATTTCTTTCTAGCCTGCTACTGAGACCTTGTATCTTTAAGTTAAGATTGCTCTGTATCTTTTCTAACCATCATTTTTCAGTTCTTGTTTTCTGGCTCTGTTCTCCTTCTTCTATCTTGACATGCTTAGGGTATGGAGGGGACTCCCCGTTCATGAAATTTCCCAATAATTGCCCTATGTCTGTGTTCCTCTTTAATCCATATTTGTCCACTACTTCCACTCTAGAAAATACCCCTTTGTAAGCCCCCTAAGGAGGTTAACAGGCCAGAAAAGTCACCACTATGATGGAATATAACCCCTAAAAACATCTGAAGTAAACACTTTCCTTAATAAGCATCTTCCCTAGGGGCAGCTAGGTGGTGCAGTGGATAGAGGAGCGGCCCTGGATTCAGGAGGACCTGAGTTCAAATCTGGCCTCAGACAGATAACACTTACTAGCTGTGTGACCCTGGGCAAGTCACTTAACCCCATTGCCTAACCAAAAACAAAACAAAAAAAAAACCAAGAATAAGCATCTTCCCTTAGCTACCTCAGTTCCAACCATCATTTGCTCCTACTTGGAGCTCACTTTGTACCCATCTACACATCTATTTGTACCCAGCACAAATATTGGCTGTACTTTAACTCAATCAGTAAAAACTCCTGCTACTACCTCTAACCCCTCAGTTCCAGGAACTAATTGTCCTAGAATTGGCGGGCCCCCAAATAAATGCTGGAATGTCCAACCTCAGACACACCTATCAGAGCATACAGTTAAGGAAAAACATTGATCCACCCTCCTATGGCTACAATACATCTTATGGTCGTGACCCACATTTCTCTCTAATGAATTCTTTAAATTGTATGTTACCAAAAAGAAAAACCCCGAAACTCAACAAGGTATGATTATAATGACCAACTTGGCCTCAGAGAAGAATTGAGAAAATGCACCTCCCTCCCTTCATTATCTTCATGTAGATTTAGGAAGGTTCAGGATACCAAAGTTTAGTCCAAGGAAACATGGAACAGTACAGCAAGCTAGCTTTATTGAGGGAATCTACTTTCAATATGAAGGGCAGTCAGGAAAGATGGTGGAGAATGGTCAGTCAGCTGGGACCCTGAGGGTCCAATCCCTGAGGCCCCAGAGGGAATGGGGTAGAGCAACCAGTAAAGTTTGATGGATTTTTATACAATTCTCATGTAAATTTAAGAGGACTAGATATTGAGGGAAGAGAGCACGGAATCTGGACCTGGAGTGGGGTCCAGTAGTTGATTGGGGTGAAGGGCAGGGCAGGTGGAGGGAGGGAAGAGAAAGACTCCTGGGGATTTGGAGGCTATTTGATGTTCAAACTCCCCACCATCAGGAAAGTAGCTTTGGATAGGTACAGTTGGTCTTTGTCTGACAGGCTAACTCCAAGATTTTGAACATCTTTGGGGTTTCTTTGTTCTTCGTTTGGGGGGATTTAGAAATTGGCCTTTTCTGGACTAGAAGTAGTGGACACAGTTGGACTACAGAGGAAAATGGACAAATTTTGGGGAAATTTTATGAACATTGGACCTCTTCCATACCCTAGGCATATCAAAATAGAAAGAGGAAAACAGAAACAGAAAGAAAAAAAAAGGCTACTCCTGAAGTCATTATAGTTGCAAAGGTGGAGAACTACAGGTATGAAATATTGCATCTACTGACAGATATGTTGCTGGGGAACAGAGGAAGGAAAGATATACTGGAGCATGAAGGTGACGTCAAAACAAAAAATGCCAATAAAAATATTTTAAAATAAATTGTATGTTGGCAAATGGAAGTGGAAAAAGAGTGTTTTCCTCTGCCTATCACTCATTCTACATTCTCCACTTTTTACCTTTCATTTGCTTCTCCAACCTAATGAATAGCAACAAAACATGAAATTACAAATAAAAATTTTATATTTCATTTGATAAAATGCCTTATTCATCAGCACCCTTCTCAAGACATAACTATGCTGAAGAGGAATGTCATCACCATTTAGAGATAAGCACAAGAACCCTGGGAGTGACAGAACCCCCTTGACCACCAGTGCTGCTGACAGCTCTGCCCTCATAACCATCATTCCAGGAAGTGGCTCCAGTGGAGAAAGGACCATCCATCCTCACTAACTGCCAACCAAATGCCACTCACAGGGCGAGCCAGCCAGTCTTGCTGAAGCAACAGGGCACCCTACGAGAGAGATAGGAGGCAGCATGTTGCCAGGCAAATCGAACCATCACAACCAACTTGACCACTTTCTCCCATGGACACAACCTCCTGAACTCAAGAGCCTGGAGAATAGCAATGTTTCCAGCCCAGATCCCCCAGCCACCATCCCGGGAAGCAGCCTGGCAAATTCTTGGGACGAAAGTCCTCAACACTGTCAAAGGTTCATTATCAGCAATGGATAACATTTTATCAGTGGAAATGACATTTGATGCTCACCTACTTTGCTAATGTACCCTAAGGACCAAGGTTCCTTTCCACCTGACTTGCCCACGAAACCTTCCATAGGTGTTTTCTCCCCCAATTAGAATGTGAGCTCCTTGAGAGCAGACTGGTCTTACTTTCCTGTTTGTATTCCCAGCACTTATCACAGTGCTTTACATATAGTAAGTAAGTGCTAAATAAATGCTTTATTCATTCATTCATCTCTCTAGGACAAACACCAACTAGCAGAGATGCTCATTTGTTTTGCCTATAAATTTATACTTTACTGTAGATACTCCTGTCTCCATTCAATCCTCCCCCTAGGTCCCATCAGAGATTTTCTGCCCCCGTAAAAAAAAAAAAAACTCCCAATTATTACAATGGGATTTATAGGTAAACCTACTTCTCCCTTCTTCCAGGGAAGACTCCCACTCTTTTAACCCTGGACTCTGGCAATGCTTCACCTTCATATTTCTTGGCCTAAACACTCTCACTCTGAGAATTCACTTATCGAGAGACACATCCTGTCTGGTAGGCATATTTGCACATACTCCAAGTGAGAGATGCTTGGAATGTATGTATGTCCACAGCCCCAATTAATTGATCCAGCAAAGCCTTTAATGGGTGGGATTTGAAGGTACAGAACAGCTGGATTTAAGAGCTCTCATAGTTATCACCCCATATCTTTAGTGTCTTCGGGTTCTAATCCAGTCACCTTGAATTGTGCTGTGAAAAGCAATCTGCCTCCTGTGGCAAAGTAAATCTTGGGGGAAACAGAACCAAAGGAAGGGACATTGAGAATCAAATGACAGAATGTACAGGTAGGCAGAGCATGGATTAACAAATCGATAGACATCTTCATGAAATCAGTGGAAAAAATAATATATGATTTAATTTGCAAAGTGCTCTATAAATATGATTTCATTTGATCTTCACAGCAAGCCTGGGAGGTAGGTGCTATTATTATCCCCATCTTACAAATGAGGAAACTGAAGCAGATACAGATTAAGTGACTTGTCCAGGGTTACACAGCTAATAAGTGTCTGAGGCTGGATTTGAACTCAGGTATTTCTGAATCCAAATCCGGCACTCTATCCTACCACCTTCTACCTCCTAATAATAATAGCTAGCATTTATATGGCACTTTAAGGTTGGGAAAGAGCTTTTATAAATATGATTTCATTTTACCTCATATTCAAAGACAAACTTCTGAAACCTAACAAGCTCTGTGGGAGCCTCCAGACTACTGAAAGGAAAAACATTAATGAATTATCAAAAATTAACAGAAGTCTTTCACTGATTTGCCTACAAGCGGGGACTTTCCCTGAGTCCTCCAGAGCAAGACTATCCATGCTGACCTTTTGTACTCACTTCATCTTAAAACCTTATAAAATTATTTACTTATTTCAAGATTGAGGCCTACTATGTACACAATTCAAGATCCAATCCTACTACATACACAAAGCCTTTCCTGATCCCAACTGCTAGTACTTCCCCTCCCTAAAATATCTTGCATTTATTTTGTATTTATATATATAATTATATATACTATGTATGCAAAATTGTATGTATATATAATTATATATACATAGTAAATACAAAATCCCTTATACAAAATACATGTAATTATGTATGTACGTGTGGCTCCCCCCTGTAAGCTCCTGGAGAGCAGGGATGTTTATTTTTCTCTCTGTATGCCCAGCACCTAGAACAGGGCCTGGCACACAGTAGCCACTTAATAAATGCTTCCTGATTAAGGCGTCTTAATTATAGAAGCTAATTCCTTAATTCCCAAAGTTAATTTTTGATTCTAAGACTATCCCAACCACTAGAAGACATATACACCCCAGATACATATCCAAAAAAAGATTATTCACATTGTATCTCAGCACCCAAGTCAAAAACCAAATTCTTACCTTGTCTCATTGTAACAAGTCCATTTCCTAGGACAGACACATCTCTAACCTGTCATTCTAGAAATCCTGAGAACCTTTAACACACCAGAATATTCTACCAGAGGACTCTGCATTACTTCTCCCCAGTCTTCAACGCCACTTAAATACTTCCATCATCATCATCTCTGACCTAGGGACAGTCCCATTTTCTAGAGCCACTCAACAATATTTCTTCCTCCCAGGATATATAATTATATATACATAGTAAATACAAAATCCCTTACACAAAATACATGTAATTATGTATGTACATGTGGCCCCCCCGTAAGCTCCTGGAGAGCAGGGATTTTTATCTCCCAGGATAAACCCCTTACTTAGAACCTTTTCTTTCCTCTTTAATATTACTTTTCCAGGTCTAAAGCTATTCTCACCAACCCCTCTGGACCCACCCTCTTGCAAGTCTTTCTTTCCCCTCATATATAATGATTTTTTAAGACAAGGTGGTGCATTCTTAGCATGGGAGGGGAGTAGTCTATGCAAAGAGACAGGAGACGAGATGTTGACTTGAGGCAACAAACTAGGCCAGTTTGGCTGGAACCCAGAGGCAGTGAGGAACTGTGGGGAGATGAGCAACTTCTCTGGAGAAGGAGGCAACCATTCTCACCAAACGCCAAAGACACTACCCCTCACAGGGCAGGCAAGTGCGCCTGAGGGAGGAGACAGAGACAGCACTTGCCAGGCAAACTAGACCACAATCATCACCACCTTGACCACCTGATGCCCAGACACAGCCCAGGACCTGGAACCCAACAGCCTTGGGAACAATGTTTCTAGCCCAGTACTTCCAGCCATCATCTTGGGAAGTAAACCTTGGGGAGATGCAGCCTGGTACCTGCTCCTGCACATGCTACACAACATAGCTATTAAAGTCTGAGAAAAGAAAGTTCTTGTGACCCAAGTCCTTGGCACTGTTGCTCAATATCAGCAACTGATAAGATTTTATCATAGAAATAATATTAGAGGCATTAAAATTTACTTTGCTGCTAGACCGTGATGTTTTCCGACATGAGAGGAAACTTTCCATATGTGTGTTTTCCCCCATTAAAATGTGACTGAGAGCAGGGACTGGTCTTACTTTTCCATTTGTATTCCCAGCACTTATCACAGTGCTTTGCACACAGTATGCACCTAATAAATGTTTTATTTATTCATTCGGTACTGGACTTGAAGCCAGGACAAACTGAGTTCAAATTCTGCCTTACTAACTGCGTGGTTATGAGCAAGCGATAATTTTTTCTAAGCCTGAGTCATCAGTAAAATGAGAGGGGAAATGATAGGGTTGTGTTGGGGCTAAAATGAGACAATGCATGTACAGTACTTTGCAAAATGTAAAGTGCAAGACAAATATTAGTTATTATGAAGAGGACAGATGGGAGCCAGACTGTGGAAGGCCATAAATACCCTGCTGGTCTTGGCAGAGGGGCAAGATTAAAAGTGCAGGACACATTTTCAGATGCAGCCAATTTCTTGATTATACCAACTTGAGACACAAGGAACGGTTTGTATAGGGTATGGGAAAGGGAAATAGAGTTAGTGGAACATGACAAGGATTAAACAAGGGGGGAAAAAGGCATCTACAATAGAAAAAAGCATAAAAATTTAAAACATAAAATAAAATTCAGAAGTGAACAAAACCAAGGGAATTTCTTCTATTCTCATTAAAATTTAATATACACTTAATAGAAACAAACTGTACATAACAGAAATCTAGTTTCACATTCAATCTCCTTTGGGTTCTTTGTATATTAGAAGGTTTCTATAGATAACTAAGAATATTTTTTGAGTTTGGTTTGGGTTTTTTTTGGTGAGGCAGTTGGGGTTAAGTAATTTGCCCAGAGTCTCACAGCTAGTGAGTGTTATGTGTCTGAGGCTGGATTTGAACTCAGGTCCTCCTGACTCCAGGGCCAGTGTGCCACCTAGCTGGCCCCAACTAAGAATATTTTTTTAAAACCCAGATGAGGAACCTAGAGATCATAGGAGGGAGCCAATGAAGTTTTGGTTTTGTTTTGTTTTTAAGCAGAGAAATGAAATGGTCAGGCCTGTGTCTTAGGAATATTCATGTGGCTGCCCTGTGAAGGACAGATTATAAATGGGAGAGATGATCCAAACAAGTCAGGCAAGAGTAGACAAGGGCGGCAGCTAGGTGGCACAGTGGATAAAGCACAGGCCCTGGAGTCAGGAGGACCCAAGTTCAAATCTGGCCTCAGGCCAAACACTTGACACTTACTAGCTGTGTGACCCTGGGCAAGTCACTTAACCCCAACTGCCAAAAAGAAAAAAGAGTAGATGAGGGCCTAGAAAGGAGGAAACATTATGGAGCAGAGTTCTCCAGCTTTTACATGTCATAGACTCCTCTGGCAGTCTGGTCAAGCCTATGGAGCCCTTCTACGAATAATGTGTTTGCTTACATTCATAATCAAAGGCAATGCTGAATTCCATTTAGAGGTTAGTAAAAATAAAGATGCAATTTTTTCCCCATCCAACCTGTGGACCCCAGGTTAAGAACCCCTGTGTACAATCAAGATTTAACAACTGATTAGATCATTGAGAGTGAAGGTAAATGACAAGGTTAGGAATCTACTTGAAAGTAAAGATCATGGTGCCCTCAAAAGAAATTGGTAAGCTTGGAGGAAGGAAGGGTTTGGGAGAAAAACGAATTCCAATTTTGACAAATTCAGTGTGAAATGACAACGGGACATCTAGGTAGAGATTTTCACAATTCCCACTAATGAGGTGTGCCTGGAGTTCTAGAGAGAAATTAGGCCTGATTGTGCAAATCTGGGAACAGGGGGAGAAAGGGGAAGGAATAAGCATTTATATAGTGCCTTCTGTGTGCCAGCTACTGCCCTAAGTGAGCACTTCACAAATATCTCATTTGATCCTCCCAATAATTCTAAGAGGCAAGTGCTGTTATTACCCTCATTTTACTGTTGAGAAACTGAGGTAATGGTTAAGTGACTTACCCAGGGTCACACAGCTAATAAATGCCTTGAGCCTAGATTCGAACCGTTTCCTGGACTCCAAGTCCAGTGATCGATCCCCTGCACCTCCTAGCTGCCATCTCTTGAACCCTTGAGCACTAAGGCCATTACAGCTTTCAAACTACATAGATTATAAAGCTATATTACCAAGACTACATTTTAGAGAAGAGGGTTCAGGACAGAGGCCAAAGAGTGAGTTAGGTATGGATGATGATACAGCGAAGGAGAATGAGCAGCAGTGGTCAAACAGGCAGGAGAACAAAAACAAAAACAACGAAGTCAAGAGACAGAGAGGATAAAAGAGAAAGGAATGAATCTACAGTGTCAAAAGCTACGGAAGAATCAGTAGAATGACTGAAAGAAAGCCACTGGACTTAGTAGGTAAGTGACCATTGGTAATCTCAAAGCGTCTAGTTTTCAGCCGAGTAGTGGGACTGAAACCTTGTGAGCAGTGAGTGTTGATGCAACAAAGATGGGTGATTATTTCTAGGAGTTTGGCTGTAAATGGGAAATGTGATACAGGATAGTAAGTTTGATAGAATGGCAGGGCCAACTGAAGGGTTTTATTTTAAAGCATGGGGAGGATTTCAGCATGATTGCAGGTAGTAGAGAAAAGAGTGAATAAAGAAAAGACTGAAGATGAAAGTCAATGATCAAGAGGGCCTTGGACATACTTCCCAAAGCAGTGCTGCCTTTTCACAGGACAGATGGCTATTTACATATGACCTACAGTTTCCACTTAAAGGTTGTCTTACTTTCTGGCCTAGGAAACATTCATTCTTAGACTCATCTTCTCTCATCTCCAGATACATGAATAGAGGACCCATTCGCCAAAGTTCTAGACTGAAACACTGCCCCTCTGCCTAACACTGACTTGACTAACTCCTACTAAATACAGCCTGCTCTCTCTCTCTCCCCCAAATTCATCTCCCTAATTCTTTATTGATTTTCAATAGGCCACAAGTAATATTTAATTTTAAATTAGCTGTAAATACAACTAAGGGATTTTCCATACACCTGTAATTTCCTCAACAAGTATCAATGTAAGTTCCCTGCTTAACCCTACAAATCACCCATCTCTGAGGCACTTAGAGTAAAAAACTCTTTAAAAATATTTAGCTTTATTCTTTTTTCTGTTTTGTTTTGCTAGGCAATGGGGTTAAGTGAATTGCCCAGGGTTACACAGCTACTAAGTGTCAAGTGTCTGAGGCTGGATTTGAACTCAGGTCCCCCTGACTCCAGGGCCAGTGTTCTATCCACTGTGCCTCCTAGCTGCCCCTAGATTTATTCTTGCATTGCCACTATTAAGACAGATTAGAGGTATGGTTTACTTTCAACCTTTTAAAGGTGAGGGAACTTTCTAATTCTTTTCATTATAGGCAGAGAAGCAGGGCCACATATGCTTAAAAACCACGTATGACAATGACAAAAACTTGCATTTCATCAGTTTAGCCTTTGTCTCAAAATTGTAAGGGGAAAATGGCTACTAACTGGCTATACAGGATACGGGACATATACAGGTAGTATAGTTTAACAAGATATACAACCAAGATTTAACAACTGATTAGATCACTGAGAGTGAAGGTAAATGACAAGGTTAGGAATCTACTTGAAAGTAAAGATTATGGTCCCCTCAAAAGAAATTGATAAGTCTGGAGAAGGAAGGGTTTGGGAGAAAATAAGCATTCCAATTTCAGTGAAATGACAATGGGACATCTGGGTAGAGATTTCCAGAATTCCCACTGATGATGTGTGCCTGGAGTTCTAGAGAGAGATTAGGCCTGATTGTGCAGAGATCTGGGAATCATCAGGGAAGACAGGGAGGAGGGGAAGGAAGGGGGGAGGAGGGGAGCGAAGAACTGTATGTCACAATAACAGGAGCTTAACGCTGGGTGCGGCACAGCAGTAAACAGAAACCAGCCATTTTGAGAAAAAAATATTCTGTAATAAAATATCAGCAAACAGAGAATTAGCACTTGTGCACTTAACCAGAGTCTTGGTTCAGGCTTGAAAAGTTTCAATCTGAAGAATATTGTCGGCAGGGTTCCTTTCTTGATTAAGTCCTCTTTTACCACAAATGAATCAAAAACAAGTCTTTATGAATGTGGCCGCGGGCCCTTCCTTTTCCTCATTTTTCCTCCAGCAACCTTGTTTCTTACACCCATAGCATTTTCTGTGTCATCATTGTCATCTTTATCTTCTCTCAAACGTTTCCTCTTCTCTCCTTGCTCCCTCATCTCCTACAAAAGAAGCAGAAAAGATGTTACATTTGCATTCTAATTACCTCACAACCTTCCCTAATTATTATTTTTTTTTATTTTTAGGCAATTGGGGTTAAGTGACTTGCCCAGGGTCACACAGCTAGTCAGTGTTTGGTCTGAGGCTGGATTTGAACTCAGGTCCTCCTGGCTTCAGGGCTGGTGCTCTATCCACTATGCCACCTAGCTGCCCCCAGACTAATTATTATTAAAAAAAAAAAGCCCTCCATTTTCCATCCCTCCAAAGAAAAAAATTCCAGGTAGGTAACATTTCTAAGGATGTATCTTTGTCTAGAGCAGGGGTGTGGAACCTGCAGCTTCGAGGCCACAGGTTCCCCACCCCTGGTCTAGAATTTCTTCACTAAAGGGATGAGACCGGATTTGACACATACTGAAGTCAGAAGAGAAAAAGAGACAAAGTCCCATACCATACGGGCAAATCTCTGGGCTTCTGCCACTCGTTCTGTCAGCAGCATGACCTCTTCTTCCTGAGTTGGGAAGGCAGGAAGTTTCTTCCCAATTAGATGTTCTATACGCTGGTAGAGTTCCACATCATACCTGCAAAAAAAAAGGAAGTTGGTATGACTTTGGATCATCTGAGACTCAAAATTCACCCCAAAGTCTAATAACCTGTTCCTCAGTTCCAAGCACAAGCCAAATAAAAATCCCTTGCAATGCCCATGAGAATGTTTCCCTTCCTTCCTTGCAATAACAAACATACCATCCATCTATAAAGGCACATGTGCATGTTAAGATTCTCTGCTTCTCAAAAAGATTAAGAAATGAAGTGGATGTTTCAACTATTCCCAAAGCAGAAGGAAAAGGAAAAGTTCTTTGGTTCTAGGGGCCAAGGGAAAGGAGGATCACTTACTGTGTGACAAAAGTGATTGACTTGCCAGAGCGCCCAGCTCGAGCTGTCCGACCCACTCGATGGATGTAATCCTTTAAAGAAAAAAAAAGAAGAAAAGAATTTCCATCAAAAGCAAAAATTACACCAGCACTAGAGAAATAAACGTGATAGTGTGAAGCCAGGTCCAAGAAAAACACTGCCACAATGTCTAATCCCAAACGAGAGAAAGGAGAGTCCCTATTACAAAAGGGCAAGCTGGCTTGGGACTGTGTTTCCAGATCGAGCATCTACTTAGTCTTTCTTGGTTCCTCATAAAGCCATTATAAGGGTGATGACCTCGCAGAGCCCCATTTTCCCTTCTTTTTGGCACGAGGACAATCTATAAATTATGTCCAAGGCTATGAGAAACTGAAAATCCCAAACTACAACCTAACATTCTGCTTGCTCCTCTAAAGCAATGGTGACTGACCGAAGCTAGCATGCATGAAACCCTCGCTGACTCACTCCTGTACCTGTGCGGTAAGCATTCTCCAACCATGACCCTGACAACCTGTTTTTTAGCACATAGTAAGCACCTGATAAATGCCTATTGACTTGACTTGGCCTTTTCTTCCTCTACAACTGTTCTTTTCTTATTTTTTAACATCCATTCATAGGGAAATCAGAAAATATTTCCCTTTAGAGACATGTTATTTAAGCTGCACCAGCAAGTCAACAGAACTTGCCTTGGAATGGGTGGGGATGTCAAAGTTGACTACGACATCCACATGGGGAATGTCCAGACCTCGACTTGCAACATCAGTGGCAAGCAGAATGGATCTTGCTTTTGCTTTGAATTTATTAAGAGATCCCAGGCGTTTATTCTGGAACAATGAAAAAAAAAAGACATGAGATTATGTGAGTGATGAGAAGAGAGCACATGACACTGGGAAATGTAAACAGAAGCACAGAACACAAGAAGCAAGTAGAAATCAGCTTAGTATATATCAATGTGATACAAGGGATGGTTTGTACAGAGTAGGGAAAAGGGAAGGGGGAAAGTTAGTGGAAAGTGACAAGGACTAAACAAGAGGAAGAAAAAGGCACCTACAACAGAAGAGAGCACGAACATTTAAAAATAAAATAAAATTCAGAAGGGAACATAACCAAGGGAATTTTCTTCTATTCTCTTGTTAAAATTTAAGATACACTTAATAGGAACAAACTGTACATAACAGAAGTCCAGTTTTGCATCCAATCTCCTTTTGATTCTCTGTCTATTAGAAGGTATCTGTAGATGACTAAGAACATTTTTAAAAATCCAGCTGAGGAACCTAGAGATCTTAGGAGGGAGTCATGAAGATTTTTTTTAAGCAGAGAAACAAAATGATCAGGCCTGTGTCTTAAGAATATTAATGGGGCAGCTCTATGGAGGACGGATTTGAAGGGGAGAGACTGGAAACACACCTGACTCATCTGTCCATGGAGAGGGATGGCAGTGAATCCAAGATTTCGAAGTAGCAAGGCTGTTCTCTGAGTATTGTTGCAAGTGCTGCAGAATACCATGAAGGAATTTCCTGCTAATTCATTCAGAATATAAACCAGGTAGCTGTCCTACAGAACACACAAAATGAGACAAGCAGTATTGATGATTTATATAATTGAACTGTTGGACAAGAAAACCTCTAAGGTCCCTTCCATCTCCAAATCATATTCCTAAGACTGAAACAGACAAAAGCAGATAGTTGGTTCTTAATTACACCCAAGCTCTCATTCATGAGTTGCAGTGGACAGCAAGGCATCCTGCTTTCCTTTCACTGATTTCTTTAATGGCATCATGAACAACTTATTTTTATGTATAATCTAGCAGCAGAGAGGACGTCATTAGAGATTTCCTTTCCAGTAATCTTATTTAGGTACCAGGAAAGGCCTTTTAAATCAAAATATGGAATTAATCTTTTCTTTCTACAGGCATTTCAACTCACACAATAACCTTAGAAAGAGAAGCTAACTTTACTAAGACCAGTATATTGTATTTGTAAGAGGCGATGTTATCAGGGCAGCTAGGTGGCACAGTGGATAGAGCACTGGCCCTGGAGTCAGGAGGACCTGAGTTCAAATCTGGCCTCAGACACACAACACTTGTGAGCTGTGTGACCCTGGGCAAGTCACTTAACCCCACTGCCTAGCCAAAAAAAAAAAAGAGGTGATGTTATCTATAACCAGCACTGAGTGGGGAGAAGTAGAGTAAGCATCAGGATGGGTGGCTGGCCAATTTTCGACATTTCTTTTCTTCTTGACCTGAGATTTTCTTATTTTGTCCTAAATGCTCCCAATGCAAAAATTTAAGTATAAAATGCATTCCAAAGACAAACACAAATTACTCTGCAATTTAGAAGTGCCTATATTACAACATCTACCCACTGAGATGGATCATCAAAAATCAACAATTTATCAGAGCTAAAAAACTAGGGGAACAGAAGGACAGAAATAGAGACCTTAAATTTGGAGGGAATAAAGAGGTAATACTGTTGTAGTTTCTCAACAGTCTGGTATTTGGAAGACACAGCACATTTCACAGGATTTTTCAGAGCTGCTCGCTGAAGTTTTTGCACCTGAAAAAATAAAATCAAAATTTGTAACTCTGATTCCTGCCTCAAGGCTACTTTACAAGTCAATTCATGGGTAAATATGAGAAACAAGACTCACCTTCTTGGTCATGGTAGCAGAGAAGAGAAATGTTTTACGATCTCGGGGAATTAGTTTCAGAATCTTGTCAACCTACGGTACAATTAAAGAAGAAAGTGAATTTAGCTCTTGGCCTGTCCCTTGGCTACTCCCCTCAGCACAGCAATTCATAACTGTCTTCTCACAAGTGCTGGGACCAAGTAGTTGGGGAATAAAAGGAGGTAGAATACATGACCGACACCGTATTTGAGTTCTGGTCGTTAGAGAAAAGAAAACTCTAGTAGCCATTTATTTATCATTTATCATTTATCTACCAAAAAAAAACCCCAATAGGCACATATCTGCTCAATGACAATTAGAGAGGTTATGACTTGGAGAAAGAAGTTCCTATCAGGAATACCTGGATTCAAAACCTGCCTCTGATGTTTGCTACTTGTTTGACCATTTTGTTGTTCAGTCTACCAGTCATGTCTTCAGGACCAACTATCCATGGGGTTCTCTTGGCAGAAAGTGGTTTGCCCTTTCCTTCTCCAGTGGACCCAGTGGATCCTTCTGTCAGGCAATCAGAGGTTAAGTGATTTGCTCTGCACCACAGTTATCATTAGCCTGAGTTTCCTCATTTATAAAATGAGGATAATAACATACTTCACAATAGTATGAATCTTGTAGAGTGGTGAAGCCCAAAATGCAATAATGTATTTGAAGCACTTTGCAAACATTAAAATACAATATAAAAAAAACTGTAGAGACATTTTCTCTCCTCTTTATATCCTCTTGGTGACTTCATCAACTTCCATGAGTTTAATTTTGATCTCTACACATATAACTCCCAGAACCAGTGTCTCCTCTGAGCATCAGTCCTAAACCACTGTCTTGTAGGTATTTCCAATTGTTCCAGAGATGATTCAGCTCAATATGTACAAAATATGACTCATTCTGTCTCCAAAACCCACTCTTCTAACAAATTTCTGTATTTCTGTGCAAGATACCAGCATTCTTGCAAGCTCCCAGATTCATAACTCCAGCTTTACCCTCAACACCTTAATCTCCCTCAACCAGCACCTCCAATCAGTTGCCAGATCTTACCATTTCTAACTCCACAATGTCTCTCACACCTGATCCCTTCTCACTAGTCACAGAGCAACAACTTCAGTTCAGGCCCTCCTCACCCCTCCCCTAGATGACTACAACGGCCTCCTAACTGGTCTCCTGCTTCATCTCTTTCTATTTCAGTCTATCCTACTCACTGCTGAAAAGGAGATTTTCTTTGAGCACAGATCTGAATGTGTCACTCCCCTACTCAATAAATCCCAATGGCTTTCTATTGCCTCTTGGATCAAATGTAAATTTTTTTTTTTTGGTGAGGCAAGTGGGGTTAAGTGACTTTTCTAGGGTCACACAGCTAGTAAGTGTCAGGTCTGAGAACAGATTTGAACTCAGGTCCTCTTGACTCCAGGGCCGGTGCTCTATCTACTGCGCCACTGCGCCACCTAGCTGCCCCCAACTGTAAATTCTTTCGGTTAGCTTTGAAAGCCCTTCACAACCTGCCCCCAATACATCTTTCCAATTTCTCTGTACACTACTCTCTCCCCAGTCCTACATTTTATAATCCAGTCAAACTATGTTACTTACACCTAGCACTCCATCTCATGACTTCTGGGCTTTTTAATAGCCAGCCTCAGTGTCTGGAATGCAGTCCTTCCTCACCTCTACCTCAAAGAATAACTACTGTTTCCTTCAAGATGGCAACTCAAGAAATCTTCTACATGAAGTCTTTCCTGATCCCGCCCACTGCTAGTGCCCTCCATCCATCTCTAACTACTTTGCATTTAACTGCCTTGCATTTATTTTTTATTAGTTCTATATATAATTATGTACGTATGTGCTGTCTTCCCTAATAGAATGCAAGCTCTTTGAGAACAGAGAATATTTAATATTTTGGTATTGTCTCCTTGGTGCCTGGCACAGAGTAGGTGCTTAATCAATGCTTGTTGACTAACTGATTAATTGCAAAACAGTCACCAAAAAGAAAGAACTCAGAAAAAACCTCAGCCAGCATATATTTCATCACTTGAACGGCTGAAGAGGCATGGTCTCTAGACCTTTCATATTTTTCCCTGCCTAACTGCCTTATACAAGGTGGTCTAAAAGTCTATTTAAGATAGTAAAGCTTTAAACTGCACTAAGACTTTTGGGCTACACTATAATAATTCGCTTTATATTTATTCTATATATACTTACCTATTTATTTGTTGACACACACATTAGAATGTAAGCTCCCTGAGAGTAGGAATTGTTTCATTTTTTTATGTCTTCAATGCCTAGCACAGTGCCTGACATATAGTAGGTGCTTAATAAATGTTTATCAATTAACATCATCATCAATAGGGAGACATAATGGTTACCAAGCACATCAAGATGTAATAACTAGGTAAAAGAGATCCTTCACACTGTGTCTTAGAAGCCTTAAACAAAATGTAAAAGGAAATATGGTCAATATATTTCTCAATATAAGCATACACAAATGGCCAGAGTACTGTCATGAAGCTAAATCCTAAGAGAAATAAGAAAGCTAAAATATTTTCAATTTGGAAGAGGAAAAAAGGTAAAATAAATAACAAAGATCCAAATTTGGGTGGACTGGGAACACAGAACCTGGTACACTACTCTAGACACAACAGCTGTTTAATAATATGTATAGTTTTTAAATTCAGGGCTTTTGTCCTAAGTGCCTGACTCTTCAGAAGGGGTAATAAACTACAAGTAAACTCACCTCTGTCTCAAAGTCCATATTTAATATTCGGTCTGCTTCATCCATGACCAAGTATTTGAGGGCTCGCAAGTTGAAACCTTTTGTGTTTTCCAAGTGGTCAATCAGGCGGCCAGGTGTTGCTACCAAGAAAAGTTTGAAGAAAAAAATGAGTAAATCCAAGAAATTCAAAAGAGAACGAAGAGAATTAACTGTACCACACAAAAGAATTCAAAGGGATAAAGACTACAGATAATCTTGATGTTCCTCAAGGTCCCAAGAAAATAACAGACTCCCCGCCTCCACCATCATCATCACCCCATTTCACCACTAGTAGTGTCTTACAAATAGAGCAACTTACCTATTATCACATGTGGTTTTTTAGCCAAGGCCAAAGATTGGGACATGCTATCAATTCCACCCACAATTACAGCTAAAGAGGAAAAGAATATGAAGTTGGTGCAAGAAGAAGCTCCATGATTAATTTTAAATCAATCACAATTGATTCCGTAATATTTTATCAGCTACTCAAGTCTATAACCTAATATGAAATTAATATTTTCTCTCACTATTCTTTTTTACACCCTTTCAACCTGTC
Organism: Phascolarctos cinereus; assembly: GCF_003287225.1. Lineage (NCBI taxonomy): Eukaryota > Metazoa > Chordata > Mammalia > Diprotodontia > Phascolarctidae > Phascolarctos > Phascolarctos cinereus. The sequence continues at coordinate 189,145,912 of NW_027555514.1, forward strand.
CTATAACCCTTACTATTATGGCTCTTCTTTGTTCACTCACCACATTCAACTCCGATGGAAGACCCCAAGGCTTCAAACTGCTCTGAGATCTGAAAGGCCAGTTCCCGAGTGGGGGTGAGAACCAGAGCAAAAACCCGTTGTGGTGTCTCTAGCAAAGCATTCAGGATGGGCAGAGCAAAGGCCCCTGTTTTTCCAGAGCCTGTTTCTGCCAGACCAATGATATCACGACCTACGAGAAAGGAAGACAATAGTTTAAACTTCAGTTTGTAGATAAAAGAATTTTAGCTCTGCTTCAGAAAGTTTGTCAGTTTACATGCTAAGGAATGATCTACCTCTGTTCAAATAAGGTAATACACAGACTGTAGATTACCCAGGTTTCTTATCTATGTTTTTTTTCCTAGAAGCAGCTGTCATAAACGTTCCCTGATTATTGCATAATAGAACTTTACTTGAAGATCACCGAACACAACAGCCAAACCAGATTAAAATGTAGATAGAAAATACTGAACAAAATAAAAATGTAACAGAACAGAGATAATGTTAGTAAGTGGTCTTCTAAGTCAACAGGCTGCCCGCAGGGACGTACAGTTTAAAGGCCCTATTTCTATTCAAGTTTGCCACTACTAATCTAGTATAACTTCCCAATGAATGTGAGAATCCCCTCTATAGCTCTGGCAGATGATCACCCAGCTTCTGCTTGGATTCTTATATTGACCTGGAACTCACTCCAATACATTTTAGACAACTTCAATTATTAGAAATTTTTACCCACAAAATCCAAATCTGCCCTCCTAAAACTTTCATTCATTACATCTACTAATGCTGTAGAGTAGCGGTCAGCAAAGTATCGCCAAAGAGCCAAATCCAAGTGCCATCTGGTTTTTAGTGCAACCTCATTAAAAAATTAGCCACAGTTTCTCTAGACCTATAAAAAGTAAATCCAAATCCTCCTCCACATGACACCCCTTCAATATTTTTTAAAAATCATAATATTCCAGCTAACTTTTTTCTTTTCAAGGATGAATACCCCTAGTTCTTCAACTGTTCTGTGTATCACCTGATCTCCAAACCCTTCACATTCCAGTTACAGTCCTCTAGGTAGATGATAACCCTCTTCATATATGGCATTATTTATGGCCTAATATCAAATATGGCATATATTAGAACTGAACACAGCATTCCAGATGCACTCTGGTCAATTCAATTAAAGACATATGCAAAATACTGTGGATACAAAACTGAAACAAGACATAGCTGGTGCTTTCTAGGAGCCTACAAATTAATAGAACGCAGACACAAATTACTACGATAGAATGTGATAAGGGCAAAGGAGAGCTCAACAGACAAGGAAGAAAGATTGTGAAGAGAAAGATGGCGGAAGGACTCCTGGAGGTGGCACCTGGGCTGGACTTGGAAGGCAAGTATTTCAATAAGTGGAAGAAGGGAAAGGAGAACCTACTGAAGTCTGGAGTACATAGAGAGAACAAGTTGAGAATGAGAAACAATGAGTAGTCCATGGTCTAATACCTCTGGACATGAGTAGTGAGAAATGAGACTGGGAAGGTAAACTGAAGACAGACTGCATACAACCCTGAAGGACCAGATCAGGAGTCCATAATCAGTATACAACAGGAACTCACTGTTTTTAAGCAGAGGAGTAACAATAAAGGGGAGGGGTAATGAGAACAAGAAATTTAACTCAATTTACCTCAACTGACATTTAGAAAGTATCTACTAGAAACACGAAGACAAAAATGAAATAGTCCTTACCCTAAAGAATCCAACTGATGGATGCACCAGATATACTGACAAGTAAATTAATACAGGGTAATCTGAGGAGAAAGACAGCTGCTTGAGGAAGGGGGGGGAGGGCACAGAATAGGGAAGGCTTCATGGAGGCAGTGAGATGAGCTTAGTCTTTAAAGAAGTAAGGATTTTAAGCAGCAGAGATAAAGGGGAACATTACAGGCAAGACGAGCCACTTGGGCAAAGACCCTCAAACAGGAGACTTCAGCTGCAGCAACCAGCTAGCGAAGCCAACTTGGCTAGAATGTGGGGTACAGAGCAGGGAAGATAGGAGGAAGTCAGACCACAGGGCTCTGTGCATGACAGACTCATGAGTTTGAACTTCAATCTAGAGGTAATAAGGAAACACGGAAGAGTTCTAAAGAAAGGAAGACTGACAGAATCACATCTGCTTTATAAACATTAACTTGGCAGCTAGATAACTGGAGAAGGGAGAGACCAGAAGAAGAAAGAGTCGCTAATTAGGAGACTATTATGATAATCCAGGTGAGAGGTCATGAATGCCTGAGATAGGCTAAGGGCTACTGTATGAGTAAAGAGAAGGGAATAAATGCCAGAGACACTGTAGTAGCAGTAGTAGCAGCAGTAGCAACAGTAATAATAACAGTAGTAGTAATAGAAGCTAGTACTTACATAGTACTTTAAGGCTTGTAAGGCACTTTGCAAATGTTGTATCATTCTATCCTCACAACAATCATAGGAAGTAGATGCCATCCTTATCCCTATTTTAATGATGAGGAAACTGAGGCAAACAGTGATTTTAAGTGAAGTGGCCTGGCTAGGGTCATACAGCTAATAAGCGTCTGAGGCAAAATTTGAACTTGGGTGACCCCAAAGCACTCTAACCACTGCGCCACCTAGCTGCCTTCCTGTAAAAGTAGAATCAATAAAATCTGGCAACTGATTGGAAAGAGAGAGAGAGATAGGAAAGAGTCAAAGATGACTCCAAGTTTACAAACCTGGGTGGCTGCAATGGTGCCATCAAGAAAATTAAAAAAGAAATCTGGAAGAGGATAGGGCTGGGTGCAGAAGGCAGGAGATAAGCTATTCCATTTTGTACAGGTCGAGTTTGAGACGCCAAGGAAACATTCAAGCAATTGACAATACAGAAGCACAGCTCAGGCAAGAACTCAGGGCTGGCTATAAAGATGGGGGCATTATCTGTGTAGGAGAGGCAGCAGGGTGCAGCAGCACAGAGCTGGTATCAGAACTAGGAAAACCCCCTCTGATGACACAATGACTGTGTGACCTCAGGTACGTCGCCTAACATCTCGATGTTTTAAGCAACTCTAAGACTAAGCTGCAGAGAAGGTGCTGATCGGCATTGGCTGGGAGATCACTGAGGTAATAAGGTCCCATAAAAGGGAGGGGATGTGATCAAGAACACAAGTAGAGGTTTGGGCCTGGCCAAGGAGAAAGGCCATGTCCTCCTCAGAAACTGGAGAAAAGGAAGAGATGACAGGGAACAGTTTGTTTGAACATTTCTTTTGTCTCCCTCCCACAATTCTCCCTCTCCCTCCGATTCCTCCTCCTTCCCAACGAAAAGAAACACTGCACAAAACACTTACAACAAATTCACACTGTCAGGTTAACAAACATCCCCACACTGGCCATGTCTAACAACTCTGTCTCACTCTGCTGCTTAGCCCATTGCCTCTCCGGTCCTGTCCTGTGCCTGTCTTTGCTGCCAGGCCCTCTCTCCTCTCCTGCTACTGCTCACTCCTCTGGCAGTTCTGGGGAGAAGTTGCTGTCATTTCTCACTGCATTTACAGTGTGGACTTCAAAGCTTTTCTGGAATAGGCATCTTCCTCCTTCCAGGGAGCCGTCTTGGCTGTAAGGCCCAATGATCTTTCAAATGCCAGAACAGATGGTCTTTTCTCAGCCCTCATCACCCGTCTGGACCTTTCTGCCCCACTCGACTCTGTTGAACACCATCCCAATACTCTTTCCTCAGTATACTTTGCTGGACTCTCATGTGTATCATGCTGCCTGTGTCTGTACCCCAAGACCATAACCAAGGCCCTCTTCTCTTCTCTCCGTTCTTGGTGGCCTCTTCAGCTCTCCTGAGTTTAATCATCACATCTATGCTGACAACGCCCAGATCTAAATATCCTGCCACAGTCTCTCCCCTGCTCTTCATTCTCACATCACCAACTACTTATTGAACATTTCAAACTTTCCGATCCATTACCTTTCCTTCCAAACCCACTCCTCTTCCAAACCTCCCTAGCTCTTCTCCTTGGTTTCAGCTCTGCCAACATCCTGCCCCAGCCCTTTGGTACCCTTACCCTTCCTTTTTAGCTTCCTTTTGGGCACTATCTTTGCCCTTAGATCAGACCTACACAACTCGGTAGTAGGTAGGGGCCAAAATTAAAATAGGCTGATCTTCCCCAAGCCGCAGATAGGATTTTAGCTGCTCACTTTCCAAGTAAAGGTATAATTAATGATTAAACTATTTCTCAAAAACACTTTTTTTATATGGACATAATCCAGAAACGGCAATCAGCGAACACTTCTTTATGAAGTCACCTTATATAAAAGACTTCCCAGTAGCAGCAATTTCTTTAGAAATCTGAAAACTAATCTTAGTAGCTGACTCATTTTCTGAGTGTAGTCTCTTGAAAAACTGTTGATCCCCACTGAGAATTTTCAAAAATTAGACACTTTAATTTATTTTTCATTGGTGTCCAATTTGCTTAAGTCAGGATGTTATGATTCAAAATGGCAACAAAGATTCAAAATGTTTTCCTTCAGAACAGTTATTACTTCTCAGCAAACAAGGCGCAACATTTTGTCTCTCATGTAATAAGTACCTATTTGTCCACTCTGGATTAAACACTCTATGTTCTGATTTGATTTTGTTTCTTTTTAATCACCCCTTTTACAAAGTCATCCCCAAAACTTTAATGTTAGAACCAAAAAATCTCCCCAGCAACTGCTCACCTACAAAGAAATACTGAACTGAGCGTCTGACCTTGGAGAGAGCACTAGACGCTCGTGTAACTTGGAACGCAGGCCCAGCAAAGAGGGAGGGGAAGAAGCCCTCATGTTGTTGCCACTCATTGCATAGTGAGCATCAGCTGCGTTGGCACGTGGCTGCACTCACTTTGTCCCTGCTCAACACCACTGAAAACACAGTAAAAAGACAGACTCTCCCTTCTCTCAGAGTAGAGACAGACTGATGACGGTTGGTTGCCACGAGTCACGTGACAAACAGAAGTGAGTAGGCTGTGGCAATCTCTACATTTTTCAGAGCCAACCAAAATCCTCTGGGCTGTATATTGTGCAGGCCTGCCTTAGACTGAAAGTTCCTAAAGGGCAAGGATTGTCTCTCCTCTTCTTATTTGTATCCCCAGTGCTTGCACAATGACTGGCACATAGTAGGTGCTTAATAAATGTTTAGTGACTATTGTTTATTGTTTGTCCTTCATTGGAGGGTGAGGGTGATGTCTTGACTTGTGGATTTAAGAGAGTTAGAGCTGTGCAAAGTCATCAGCCTCACTGTCTTCTCCAGGGTCATCTGAGTCCAGTGACAAGACTTAAATCAGGACAACTGGAGATGACCCCAGATGCAGTGGGACACTTTGCCCTTTTTAAGCTAAGGTCTTTCCCAGGTTTCAGTTTGTCTGAGGCAACACCCATTCAGTGATTTAAGGCTAGGTAAGAAATAAGGCAAAAGATGGCTTTGCCTACTTAGTCTGCCTACTAAAAATATATATATATATACACCAAACTGGGAGGGGAAGACCCTCAGGGTTTCTGGCCAGAACAGAGACTACTGACTGCTACTGTTAAGGGCACCACCAGTCAACCAACTTTATAATCTCAGTATCACCAACTCCTCTCCCTTCCTTTCCCCACATCAGTTACCAAATCTTGTCATTTCTTTCTCAACAACATCTCTTGCATATATTCCCTTCTCCCCACTCACACAACCACCACCCTAGTGGAAGACCTCATTACCTCTTGCCTGCACTACTGCAATAATCTCCTAATTATATTTACCAACTCCCCACTGTCTCCCCAACTCTCTCCACCCCAATCCATCCTAAATGCAAAGTCTGACCATGTTGTCCTCCCCCACCACACTTAATAAACCTCAATGGCTCCCTTTCACCTCTAAAATCAAATTTACATTTGATTTGGCATTTTGGCTGCATATAAAATCCTTTACAACATGGGCCCTTCTTGTCTTTATAGTCTCTTAACACATCGTTTTCCATACATTTAGAATCCTTGGCCTCCTTTAAAGCTGAACTCAAGCACCATCTCCTCTAGGAGCCTTTATGGTTGTGATTTCCTTCTCCTCTAAGGTTCCCAAAAGTCCCAGTGCAATGTTAAGCCATTAGAGTTTAAATCAGCTTTAAGACTTTTGGGACACCCTGAATTTTATCTTTGCTGATTTATAAATGCAGCCTTCCCCACTGGAAAGAAATCTCTTTAAGGACAGGGGCTAAGTTTTTGGTTTTTTTCCTTTGTATTCTCTGCACTTAGTACAGCACCTAGCACACAGTAAGTACTTAATAAATGCCTAATGATTATCTCTACATTCCTTTACAAACACTATTTCATACCAAACCTTTGAATTACTTGCCATTCCCCAATCATAACTCACACTTTCAAGTTTATGCCTTTCTTCTCATATCCCATCTTCTGAATTCCATCAACCTTGTACTAGACCTCATTTCTTCTTAATGCCTAACAGACTCTCCTATCTTCACCCTGTAATCATGCAGCTGTTGAACCAATTTTTCTCATGCACAAATCTCATTATCTCACTCCACTGTACAAGGGTTACTGTACCTTGTTTAATTCCACAGAACAAGATGCCCCTCCTAGGATAAGCCCATCATTTCTAATCTCATTATCAAGCTGCTAACTCAAGCCCTGACCCCACCTCTCTCAGCTTCCTCTCCCCAATGAGAGGAGGGCCCAAGTACCAAGCTCCCCAGCAAAGTCTTTCTTTAAAGAGACAGAAATTGGACTTTCAGCCCACTCCATTTTGCATCTGCTTCTCTGCCTGGTTGCCACTCCATGGAACAAGATGCCCCAATGCCAGGTATAACCTGATGCTCCCCACCTTTCTCGCCTACTTTTGTGTACTGTCTCCCCCCATTAGACTGTAAGCTCCTGGAGCTTATTTGTATTACCAGTACTTAGCACAGTGCCTGGCACATAGTAGGTGCTTAATAAATGTTTACTGAATTGAATTGAAAATGTCACCCCTCTGCACAAAAATATTCAGTGGTTCCCTACTTATTACTAAGCAGAATTCAAACTCCTTTGCCTGGTATTCAAGGCCCTCCACAATCTGGTGCCACCCTACATTTCCAGTCTTTTCTCACTCTCTAGGGAACATAAACTACAGAGAAATCAAGTGACTTTCCACTACCATAAGAGAAGGAGTACCCTCTCACTTCTTTGCTTTTGCCCATGCTGTCCCCTATGCCAGGAGTGTCATTCCTCCTCCACTAGGACTAGGAATTCCTACCCATCCCTTCATCTGCCACCTTTCCTGTGAAACTTTCCTTGTTAGTAATGATCATCTCCCCCAAACCTCACTTAGTATTTTCTTTTGTAATTATATAATGTAGTTATCATGTAACATCTATTGCAGTTTTTTGAGTCTGCACATCTTCCTCCAAGTAGACTGTAAATATAGTGTCTCTTCTAAACTTCATATACTACTAGCCACCTAGCCTGCTCTGTATACAGCAGGGCATTAAAAATTTCTGAATAAATGAGTCAATATATGTATGTATACATGTGTATATGTACTATATGTGTGAGTATGTATATGTATGTGCGTGTGTTTATCCTTCCTGCTAGATTGAAAGCTAACTGAGAAGAATCACATCTCATTCTTATTCATATCTTCCTCAGCATCTAGAAGAGTACACTGCCCAACTGAAAAAAATTCCTTGAATGAATGTATTATTTCACGCTACTTAATGTGTCCTGGTCTCTCCAACTAAAGCTACCAGACAGGGCACTTGGACTAACAGTGGATGACAATAAACTAATTTTAATTAACTAGACAGAAACAAATTTTATTAATCTCTTTTTTTTTTGGCTAGGCAATGGGGTCAAGTGACTTGCCCAATGTCACACAGCTAGTAAGTGTTATGTGTCTGAGGCCGGATTTGAACTCAGGTCCTCCTGAATCCAGGGCTGGTGCTCTATCCCCTGCGCCACCTAGCTGCCCCCTAAGGAATTGTACTGGGGTTTTTTTGTTTTGTTTTGTTTGTTTTTGGCAATTGGGGTTAACTGACTTGCCCAGGGTCACACAGCTAGTAAGTGTCAAGTGTTTGGTCTGAGGCCAGATTTGAACTGAGGTCCTCCTGAATCCAGGGCCAGTGCTCTATCCACTGCGCCACCTAGCTGCCCCAAATTTTATTAATCTCAAATGCTGGGTAAGTGTGAATACTTTTTTTCCCCCAACACAGCCAAGAAAAAAACTCCTTATATTTAATGACTACAACTTCTTATATTTGTGATCATAATACCAACATTTTACATGAAATATGCATGTCACTTACAATCATAGATAATGAAGTGGGAATTCCCTGGGGTCAGCAAAGCACACTGGGGGCCTGTGAGGTCTCCAAGCTGTTTCCACCACAGGAGTTACACCCTACCAGCATCAGGAGGCCAGGCACCGAAGTCAAGAGACAGTCACAGGCCCAGGTGGGAGTCTTTCAGCCTCTCCCCTCCCAAGGGTTACTACCATGAAAAAAATGTTTTCTCCTCAAATTTTCCTACTTTGTTCAGTTCTTGCCTCTGCAAATATTCTCTCTCCATCATACCCACCAAACAGAATGCAGTAAGCTTCTTGAAAGCTAGGATTGTCATTTCCAACCCCTGGCACAGAAGAATACTATTTTTTGTATTTAATATAAAATGCATCTTTAATGCCCATTATCTGCTTTCTGGAACCTAAAGAACTCCCTACCTTGCTTCTCCCTTCTCTTGGGTCTAATGGGAATGGACCTAGAGAAAGGGTTCAAAACTGTTTTTCATGTCATGGAATCTTCTGGCAGTCTGATGAAACCTCTTCTTGAGCTAATGTTTTTAAATGCATAAAATAATAAAAATACATAAGATTACTAAGGAAATCAATTATCTTAAAATAAAATTACCCAAAGATTTTTAATAACAAGCCCACAGATCTCACATTAAGAATCCCTGTATTAAGAGAGGGAACAATCTGACCTAGGTGCCTTCCTTTCTGTGTTGTTTTCTGTCATCTACTGTATGTTATTTCAGTTTAACTTACCTTCCAGTGCCATAGGAATAGCTTCAATCTGGATTTTGGTTGGCGTCTTCCATCCCAACTGGTCACAGGCATCGCACAATACTTCTGTCACACCCTTTGAGTTCAGAGAAAAGAAACCTCAGCTTTTGCCCACAAAGCTCTTTTCCTTCCTGTACATTTAGCTTAGCAGGTATCACTTTAGTCACTCAAAAAACATTTATTAAGCACCTATTAAGTGCTAAGTGCTGGAGATACTAAAAAAGGCAAAAAACAGTCCCTGCTCTCAAGGGCCTCACAATCTGATGGGGGAGACAATATGTAAAGAACTATATACAAATAATGTATGCACATCATACATATATATGTATGTGTATACACACACACATAGAATAAATCCACAATTCGTCTTATACATACTTTACACACACACGGGACAAATTGTGAATTTATCCAATAAGTATCCTTATATGAATAATACGCTATGTACACATACAGGAAAAATTGAGGATTTATCCAATAAGTGTTCTTACATTCATACCCTATGTACACATATAAGGTAAAGTTTGGATTTATTCTATATGTATTCTTATACCCTATATATATACACAGGCTAAATTGCGGCATTTTCTTATATGTAATCATATATATGCCATAGACACATACAGGATACATTGTAATTTTTCCTCAGGCTGCAAGACGGTATAATGGATAGAATGCAGGACCTGGAATCAGGAAGACTGATTCCAGTAACCCTTGGGCAAGTCACTTAGCCCTGTTTGCCTCAGGTTCTGCATCTGTAAAATGAGCTACAGAAGGATATGGCAAACCACTCCAGTAACTGCCAAAAAAAAAAAACCCAAATGGGATCATGGGAAGAGTTAGACACGACTGAAAAAAAACTGTATTATGTACGTCATATATAGGTGGTGTGTGTATAGAAATATAGATAGATACGTGCGTATGAAAATTCACACAGGATAATTCTATAACTTATCTCATACATCTAGGATAATTCTCACATATATACGATAATTCTGCAATTTATCTCATGCATCTAGGATAATTCTGCAGTTTATCTCATACATCCGTATACACGTACACATACACATACATCTAGGTATATCCATCCTAGAGAGGGACGAGGTGTGCATGCAACCCTTTCCCAGGTGCGGACACGGGCCTGTCCCTCCCCTTCAGAAAGACTGGTGATGCCCACGCAGGTGGTAGCCTCCTGCAGGCAGGGTCGAGCTCGGAAAGACACATCTCCCCGGGCTCAAAGACCGAGGAAGCGGGTGCTGACCTGGGCCAAGAGCTGAGACGAGGGGCCTATACCAGGCACAATGCCTGGCAGGCCGTAAGTGCTTAATGAGGGTTTAAGAACTGACTACCCAGTCCAGCAGTGCAGCACACAGGAAGCGCTTAATAAATGTTTACGGCCAGACTGCCCAGCCCACTACCTGGCACACTGTAGGCGCTTAAACGTTTATGGTCTGACTGCCCGAAACTTCCAGCCTGGAATGCGTAGGGTTCCCAGACCGATCTAGGAGCTGGCTATGTAAAAATAAAAAAGGAAAAATGAATAAATATAAGCGGCCCACCCGGCCCTTACCAGGTCTTTAAATGTTTTAGTCTCCTGAACCTCGGCCTCCGTTGCATCCGACGAGCCAGCAGCTGAATCGTGCTCCGTGGCCGCCGCCATGTTGAGCTTGCGCTCGAAGGCTACGGCCACCGCACGGGATCCTGGGAAATGTAGTTCCACTTCCTTCTCGGCCTCTGTCTTCCCTCCCCTCCCTACCTCCACCCCACACTCGCGCGGAATCCTGGGGAGTGTAGTTCCTTGTTTCTTCTCAGCCTCTGGCTTCCCTCCCCTCCCTACATCCTACCCTACCCCAATGCGGAATACCGGGAAGTGTAGTTCTCTGTTCCTTCTCGGCCACCGTCTTCCCCGGTGCCGCCTGATAATTGGTTTGTTCTAAGGGCACCGCCCACTTTGGAGAAAGGTTCATCGTGGGCTGTTCCTGTCTCTAAAGCTTTTTTTTTTTTAAGTGAATTGAAGGACCCCCAGAGTGGCCTGTTTTAAAGCGTCCCTGGAAGGGTCAGAGGAGGCAGAAGGGGTTAGAGGTCTCTCTCTAAAGCCTAACCCAGCCTGGTTTCCTTGGACTTAATAATAATAGCATCTATATTTGCATATATATATGCATACACACACACACACACACACACACATATATACATATATACATATATTTGCAAGGTTTGCAAGGGGGTTCACAAATATCATCTCATTTAATCCTCAGCAGTAATCCTGGGATAGCTAGATGGCACAAGTAAAAAAGAGTTTGGGGCCTGGGTCAGAAAAACTCATAATCCTGAGTTCAAGCATGGCCTCAGACACCAGCTGTGTGATCCTGGGCAAGTCACTTAGCCCTCTTTACCTCAGTTTCCTTATCTGTAAAATGAGCTGGACAAGGAAATGGCACACTGAAAACCCCCTGAAGAGTCGGACATGACTGAACAACAATTATTAGCCTCGTTTACAGATGGGGAAAATGAGGCAAACAGATTATTCAGGCCTTCCTGATTCCAGGGGGGCTCTACCCATTATACCATCCGGCTGCTGGCCTACAGTGACTGCCAGGGTTACCATAGTAGCCACAAATCCTACCCACCCTGATTTCCAGGCTTTGCAGTCAGGTTGTGCACCATCGGGTGAGGGTGTCAAGATCAAACCATCTTCCTCCACCCTCACCCTATCAAGTTTCTCTGCCTTTCCACAAAAATGGTCTAGTAAAATAGTCAAATTACCATAGCAATCTAGTGTTTGATAAACCCAAAGATCCAAGCTTCAGGGGCAAGAACTAACCATTTGACAAAAACTGCTGGGAAAACTGAAAAGCAGTTTGGCAGAAACTAGGCATAAACTAACATCTCACACCATATACCGAAATAAGGTCAAAATGGGCACATGGATTAGATATAAAGCATGATATCATAAGTAAATTGGGGAAGGATGGAAAAATGAACCAGTCACATCTATGGCTAAGGGAAGTTTATGACCAAACATGAGATAGAAAGGATCTTGGGAAGTAAAATGGATAATTTTGATTATATGAAAGTACAAAGGTTTTGCACAAATGAAATTAATGCACCCAAAAACAGAAAGAAAGCAGGAAATTGGGGATGAGGTGGGGAGAAAGACATTTATAGCAAGATTTCTCTGATAAAGGCCTCATTTCTCAAATATATAGGGAACTGAGCCAAATTTATAAAAATATAAGCTACTCTTTAACTGATAGTCAAAGGACATGAATAGGGAGTTAAAAAATATTCTAAATCACTATTGATTAGAGAAATGCAAATTAAAACAACTCTGAGGTACCACCTCATACCTATCAGATTGGCTAATATGATAGAAAAGGAAAATAATAGATGTTAAAGGGGATGTGGAAGAAAGGTACACTAATGAATTATTAATGAAGTTGTGAACTGGTCCAACCGTTTTGGAAAACAATTTGGAACTATGCCCAAAAGGGCTATAATACTGTGCATACCCTTTGACCCAACAATACCATACTACTAACTCTGTATCTCAAAGAGATCAAAGGAAAAAGGAAAAGGACCTATATGTCCAAAAATATTTATAGCAGCTTTTTGTGGTAGCAAAGAATTGGACATGGAAAGGATGCCCATCATCTGGGGAATGGCTAAACAAGCTGTGGTATACTTATTGTGCTATAAGAAATGATGAGCAGGATGGTTGCAGAAAAACCTGGGAAGACATATAAACTGATGCAAAGTGAAGTGAGCAGAACCAGGAGATCATTGTGCACAGTAACAGCAACATAATGATGATTGATTGTAAAAGACTTAGCTACTCTGATCAATACAATGATTCAAGCCAATTTGAGAAGACTCATGATGAAAATTGCTATCCACCTGCAGAGAGAGAACTAATGAACTCTGAGTGCAAACTGAAGTATAATTTTGTAACTTTTTTTTTTGGTGAGGTGGCTAATATAGAAATATGTTTTGATAATTTCACATGTATAATGGGCATCATACTGCTTGCCTTCTCAATGGGTCAGGGAGTGACTGCAGGAAAGGAGAGAATTTGGAACTCAAAAAAGAATTTTTTTAAATGTAAAAATTTTTAAAAATAAATAATAAACTAAAAAAGATAGGAAAGTTGGAAAGCAATTTGACAGAAATTAGGTTTAGATCAATATTCATACCGTATACCACAATAAGCTCCAAAGAGTAATATATAATAAACAAATCAGAGGAACAGGAAAGGATAAGGGAACAATCCTTCACCAAATAAGGGATAGAGAGAATCACAAGAGATAAAATGGATAATTTTGATAATATAAAATTTTAAAGGTCTTATACAAACAAAATGTAAATTGATATAAGGGAAATAGTTAACTGTGAGACAATTTTGCATCAAATTTCTCTTATAGAGTTCCAAAATAAAAAATATATAAAGAACTGGTTCAACTATATAAGAATGTCAAGGATATATAAAACTATAAAAACCCAATTTAAACCACTTTACAGGGTTGAGTTGGAGGTTTATAAATTTAAAAGGGCCCTTTGTTTATAAAAGAATCACCTGTAACATCCTTGAATTGGAATAATAATGATAATAGCTAGCATTTATGTAGCACCTTTAGATTTGCAAAGTGCTTTACAAATATTATATCATCAATTCCCACAACAACCCTATAAGGAAATGGGCAAACAAAGGTTCAGTATCTTGCCTAGTCATACAGCTAGTGAGTGTCTGAGGCAGGATTGAAACTCAGATCTTCCTAAATCCAACGCCAACACTGTCCCCTGTACCACCAAGCTGCCTCATGATGATTGAGTTGCTGAGGTCAATGAGGAGTTGAGATATATTAATGGTATAACAATTCACAATAAAGTCTATCCCTGAATCTATCCTTTAAAAAGTACAAATCTGTGTAAGGGTATATGCATATAAATGCAACCAGGGATTGAACAGAGAATGAGCAAAGCCACATTTCCTAATTCTAGCTCACTACATGTTAGCACTTTTGGGGATGTGCAAGGGTCCTTTGAGAATAACTAAACCTACTTCTTTTCAGCCTTATGTGATTGAGCACAAAAAGATTCTTGTACTTTAAGATAAAATACCCCTTTGTCTGGAAGGATTAGAGGATGGTTCAGGAGGATGTAGAGACAGCTAGATGATAAGGCCAGGAGGACCTTAGGGTACACAGTAAGGTCTGATGGTCATCCATCTCACCAAAAGGAATGGAATCGGTGACTCTGATCTCATCCAAGCCATACAAGCAGTCAGGCAGCCCAGATGGGTTCTGAGCAGCCTAGACTGTGGGGAGGGGGTAAAGAAGAAAACAGGAGAGGCACACTGAAGTCTTCAGGTTTCCTCTCACCTCCTAAATGTCTCATATAGGTTGTGGTAGCCCAGTCCAGAGAAGGAGGAGAGAGAATGTATGCATCTGTCTTTTAGAGTAAAACAGCCAGCATTTGCCTAAAGACCACTGCTGATGACCACTAAAGGAAAAAAAAAAAGGAAATAGAAAGGTTTGTTCAATTTATTGTAAATTTACTATCTAATTTCCTTTAGAATAATAGGAATGGGAACAGAAAATAGAAACAACATGGGCAGAACGAGAAAAGTGGATGAGAAGAAAGGGAATTCAGATGAAAATGATTAAAGGACTAAAAAATATCTGCATGATGTAGATCTTAAGATATCCATGATATTGACAAAATACATTACAGTTTAAGGGAAATCCCACATAAGTTTCTCAGGGAAAAAATGTTTCAGTACAATGACATTTCTGGTACCTGAAAAAGAAACCTATTTTGGGAAATTTATTTGAACCATTCAACTATAATTATCAAATACAATTTCTTTTAAGCCAACATATACAGACTGAGAAACACTTCCATTTTTTCTTGAATAACTTACACAGTCACCATTAAAATTTTTTCTCAATCATATAATCTCAGAGTTAGAAGGTATTTCAAAAGTAATTTAGTCCAACCCATATCTGAATAGAAATTTCTACTACAAAATCCCCAACATTTAGTCACCTGAACCTCCTACCTCTTAAAACAGATGATTTCATTTTTACGTAGTTATAATTATTAGGAAGTTTTTCCTTATATCAAGGTGAAATGTGCAGCCCTGCAACTTCTACTCATTATTCATAGTTCTACCTTCCAGGGCCAAGTTAAATATGAAATTCCTCATCCACATGATGACACTCACAGATACACGCAGTTAATATGTCTCCTCCACTCCTCTCAAGTCTTCTCTTCTCCAGGTTAAATATTCCCATTTCCTTCAACTGATCTTTATATGTCATGGTCTCCACTCCCCTTACCATCTTTGTCACCCGCTCCAGGGGCAGTCTAGTTTATCAGTATGCTTCCTGAAATGTGACGCTAAGATCTGGGCTGAACACTCCAGATGTGTCCTCACCAAAGACAGGATGCAACAAGATCATCACTTCCCTTTTGCCTCATTTAATGGAGCATAAGATTACATCAACTTTGGGGGCTTTCATGTTAACACTGTTGACTCATACTATGTTTACAATTCATTAAAATCCCTAAATATTTTATATAGAAACTATCACCCACCTGTACCTCCTCTAGCTTGTTCTTTTGAAGTTGATTTTTTGGACCTGAGCATAGAAGTTTACATTTGTCTCTGTTAAATTTTATCTTACAATGTTCTAACCTCTGGTCTAGCATGACTCTATCATCCAATATATTAGTTTTCAAAGATGCTATTGTTCTTGAGGCATACATGTATATAGAGGCCAATTTAGGAGAATATGGCGTAGGGACAAAAACATCCTTTCGCATATACTTTCTTCTGGTCAGGCTTCCAGAGGCAACCTAGCATACTGATGCACAGCTTATAACAAAGGGTGCTGTGATAGAAACTGATGTGTATTAAGACAAGGCACTGTCCACTGGTAGATTTGTCAAAATTGACTATAGATTTTCTTTCTTCTTTTTTGGACATTATGTTCTAATGGTGAGGATTTCATGTAAACACTGTTGACTTATATTATGCTTACATATTATATATTGTGCTAACGTATCATGCCTTCTAATGATGGAAATGATGGTGGGCCCACATAGTCTTCTGACAACTACTGTCATATCTTGTCTTCCCCAAACAATGAGGAATGAAGAGGAAATATAAATAAATTCCTAGAATAATGGAGGAAGAAAAGGAAGCCAGGAACAATATCCACATTATGTAAAGAATGACTCAAATGTATGACTCTTACTCTGGCTAAAGAAATGTAGGACAAGGAGGCTTTCGGTCTTGGGCTTCTATGGCCTATGAACTTGTTAGTACAGTCAGTGGCTAGAAAGTAAAAGCTCTCCCAAAATAAAATGAACCCCTAACCTAGAGGCAAGTTCAGATTAGACCACTTTCAAATGCTTCCAGTCTTTGGCCAAGTCCACAGAAACCTAATGACTACAGGCATGGGGGAGGGAATGATCTAAGGGAGAGATAGCTATGGCTGGCCAGGTGCCCAGGTTCTGTCCCTGACCCTGATCCTTGAGATTGAAAGAAGGATTTATAGGAAAAAGAAGGAAGCCACCTCAAGCAAGAAGAGGTGGGAGAGGAGCCATCAGGAGCCAGGGCTGGCTCAAGCTGCCAGCTAGGGGATTAGGATAACTGGAATGAACTGTGAACTGGGTGAAACCTTTACAAGCCTGTGGCATTCTTTGTCCCCTCTCCTTTCCCTTCAAGGAGGAACTAAATGTATTGTGGGTTATCTCCTCTCTTTAAACTCTTTGCTTCCCCCCTGAGCTTGAGGAGATTCAGTCTTTGAGTAGCTAGGTGGTAGAGAAAATAGGATGTTTGACTTGCAATCAAAAACACCTTTATCAATCTATTGATTAACTTCTCTCAACCTCAGTTTCCTCATCTATAAAATGGGCATAATAATTGCACCTATCTTACTGGGTTGTTTTGAGAATCAAATAAGATATGTAAAGCACTTTGCAAACCTTAAAGTGGTATATAAATGTTAGAAATTATTATTTTCACTCCAAAGTCATCAGAAGAGAGAAAAACCATTTGCCAACAAAAAACCAAATGTCTGTTGCATTTTGCTTTATGCTCAGATAAACAGATAAGAGAGAAAGAAGGGGAGTTCTTTCCAAAGTGAAACATTTGATTAAGCTGGAGCTGAAGCAAAGGAAAGAAAAGTGCAAAGACCAGAGTTAGACGTTCACCAGCCCTGCAAAACTACACAAGCTATTCCTAGGGTCCTTCCTTTTTGCAGGGTAGGGCGGTGGTGGAAGGAAGATATTGGGGCACAAGCAGCAAAGGAAGGGGAAACAGATGCTGCTTCTGTGAGGGGAGTGGAAAGAGAGCAGAACCACCTAAGCGTGCTGGTCCAGCAGAGGGCGCTCCAACAGAGCATGTACACATTTGGCCGAGGGAGCACCCCATAGGAATTCAGAGACCCTACCACTGCCTGCCCTGGCTCACCACCTCCCCCTGGTGGTTAGAGAAAGAAAAGTAAACCAACCTAGAGCGTAATTTGGAAACACTTAACATAGTGCTTTTCGGGACAAAGTCAACATAAATGGTAATCAAGTAAAAATAATCTGAAAACCTGTTGATGAATATATAATGAGATAAAGGAAATTGAAT
The DNA here is from genome assembly GCF_003287225.1 of Phascolarctos cinereus. Lineage (NCBI taxonomy): Eukaryota > Metazoa > Chordata > Mammalia > Diprotodontia > Phascolarctidae > Phascolarctos > Phascolarctos cinereus. The sequence continues at coordinate 189,163,656 of NW_027555514.1, forward strand.
GTGTTGATGACAAATGAGAAAAGAGGGGTAAATGTTCTGCATACAAACAAGAGAAAGACTTTTAAATATTTGTCAGTTTTGTTTTTGTTTTTTTTTTAACACTGTCCATGGATTCTTTAGACAGAAATATGATTAGAATGGAGAAGAGGAGTTCTTCAGCTTGCCATAGCTTGCTAGGATATTTAACACCTCAATTTGCCCGTGGATCTTTGATCTCATCTATAGGGGTTCTCGTTCTAGAAATACAAGTAGTGACCCACCCAGTTTTGTTGTTACACTCCATGACAGTGAAATACTGCAGTCTCTGAAGGATCAAAGTTGTACATAACCCAAAGGGCAATGGAAAAATTATGGTGGGAATAAGTAGACTATAGTACATTATAAACAACGACTACCAATGTCTTCCAAGCAAGAATGATATAAGGATTATATCAACATGAAAAATCTATGAAAGGAATCTCCATTCATTAGTTCAGATTGCAAACCATCTGTGGCTTAGCTGACCAATTCTAGAAAGTTGACTGAAGCACATCGTAGTTCAGTGATTTACTTGCTCAATGTCACATAGCTGGTAAGTATCAGAAGTAGGATTTTAATCTAAGTTTTCTAAGCCCAGTACTCCATCTGCTATTCTATGCTTTTTTATGTAAGGGATATCATTCAGAAAGTAAGATCACAAGATCAAAGTGTAAAACTGGAAGGATCTTGGAGGTCATCAAATCTAATGCCTTTATTTTACAAATTAGTAAATTAAGGCACAGAAAATTAAGTGACATGCCCAAGATCACACAGGTGGCAAGTGGTAGAGGTCAGATTCTGTAGGTGAAATGGTCATGTATTAAGAACAAGAAAAAGAAGCCCTAATTATTTGTTGATGCATGCAAAAATTCCAAAAGAGAGGTAAGTTCATGGTACAGTGGGTAGATCCTTTACTAAGGATCTGTGGAGCTTGGGAGAAATATCTATTAATAACATGCAACTCCTTTTGCTCTCATTCTAATTAATTGGTTCAAAAAGCAACCTACAGGTAAATAATTTATTGTCTTGAATGAAACTACTCAGCAGAGAGTTTCTGGCTACCTTGTTTAAACAATATACTTTGACTCTCCCGCCAAGTTATAGGTTCACATGATAGAATATAAATACTAAAAGGAAACCTATAACTCCTCTAATCCAAAACCTTCACTTTAGAAGTGAAGAAATTTGGACCAAAAGATCAAGTGACTTGAGAGGCAACACAGCAGAGTGAAAAGAACATCGGACATGGAATTACAGGACTAAGGTTTGAGTTCTGGTGCTGTCATTTCAGTGCATAATCTTCAATGTCTTAAACTCTCATCTATAAAATGGGGGTAATATCACTTGCAGTGCGTAATGGGCAAAGAACCATGTAAATGTTAGTAATTGGTATGTTATTGTCTGAAGTCATGTTGTATAACAGAAATAGCAAACACGCCAATTTGATTGGTACATGAAGTACCTGAAGGAGAATAAGGGGCAATAAGCCTGAAAAGACAGGTTGTAACCAGCTTTTGAAGAACCTTAAATGCCAAGAAGAGGAACTGTAGTTTATCCTAGAGGCAAGAGGGAGCCGCTGGAATTTCTTGAGCAGAGAGGCCTTACTTAGTCAGACCTGTCTTAGCAATATCAGTGTGGCAGCTGTGTAGAGAATGGATTGGAGAGGGGAAGACCAATTTATTGCTTTGATGTTTAATCATTTTCAGTGATGTATGACTCTTTGTGACCTCTTTTGGAATTTTCTTGGCAAAGGTACTGGAATGGTTTGCCATTTCCTTCTCCAGCTCATTTTGCAGATGAGGAAACTGAGGAAAATAGGGCAAGGTCACTCATCTAGTAAGTGTCTGAGGCTGAATTTAAACTCAAGTCTTCCTGACTCCAGGCCCAGCACTCTATCCACTATGTCATCTAGCTGTCCAAAGACCAATTAGTAAACTATTATTGTAATGATCTAAACAAGAGGTGAGGGCCTGAACTGGGGTGGTGGTTATGTGAGTGAGAACAAGGGGGACAGATGTAAGATAGATTGTGGAGACGGAGTCAGCAAGATTTGATAACTGATTGGATGTAAGAAGTAAAGGAGCAATAAAGGTAGAAGATAAGTCCAAGATGAGGAACCTGGGTAAATGAAAGGATAGTAGGGCTCTCAACAGAAATTTTTAAAAGTCAGGAATAGTGGAGGAATTGGGGGGCGGGAAATGATAATGGATATGCTTTTGCGTTGGATGTGTTGAGTTTTAGGTGTAGTATGAGATCGTAATCCAGGAGAAGGCTGGACCTTGATAAACAGATGTTAGTGTTGTCTACAAAGAGATGATAGTTGAACCAATGGAAGTGGATGAAATCACTGAGTAAGAAAATGAAGGAGGGACAGCTAGGTGGCGCAGTGGATAGAGCACCAGCCTTGGAGTTAGGAAGACCTCAGTTCAAATCCGGCCTCAGACACTTGACACTTACTAGCTGTGTGACCCTGGGCAAGCCACTTAACCCTGATTGCCTTACCCAAAAAGGGAAAAAATTTTTTAAAAAAGAAAGATAATGAAGAGTGTAGAGATCTTAGGACAGAGCCACCCATACATAGAGAGTGAGACAGAGATGATAATCCAACAAAGGTAACTGAGAAGGAGTAACTACCAGGAGAAAGCAGTGTCATGAAAACCCAGAGATGAGTGGACATCAGAAGGAGGTGGTGATCAATAGCATTAAATGCTGCGGAGAGCTTAAGAAAGAGATAGCCAACCATAATAAAGATAGATACATACATACATACATACATAGACTTTACTTGCTAAGAAGAATATTCTATCTGTCATTACAAAGGAGACCCTAATGGAACTAGAAGATCCACTGAAGCCATTGATTCATCAAAGCAGAAGAATTAGGTTATCATATACTATGAAAATAAAAGATAGAAAATTAAAGAGAAGAAAAGTAATTCTATGTTGAATTGAACCTGATGTCAAAGTATTTCACAAAATTATTCACTACTACATGGTGAGTATAACAAAGCAATGCTTTCCTCCCAACCCCAGCTATATTTAAAATAATTTCTAGGCATGTAGTTTTGTTTTGACTTAATTATCAATATGTAGCTCTTTATATCTTCACTTTAAATTCCTCCACCTCCCTGAGGCTTTCTCAATAGCCTGGCTCCCTCTCTTAGAGACAGTGTTTGCAAATGTGATATCCTTCTACATGCTACCTTTATGGCTGTGCTGAATGAGCTGGGGTACATTTCTCCACCTCTCCTATTTCTTCCAGTTCTTTATGTTTTCAGATGGGTCTAATTCATCTATAATTATTGCTTCATCCATCATTCAGGCTAGAGCTGATGAAAATCACTTTTCTGATCTTTAGGAATTCTAAGTTTTAAAAGGTTTTTCCCTGGTAGTCCCAGTTAAGGTTTGTTCTGATCACATAATGCTGCTTCACAGTATGGAAATGTACTATAGCTTCTTCCTTCCCTGGCCAGAGAGATAATTTTGACCTGGGGAATTGACTTCTCCTTCATTTCCAGACTCTAACATCCCTATCTGGATGACTCTCATAATGACATTCATAACTCACCCTCCACAACAGATTTGATTTGTTGATTTACTCTTCCCTCCCCTCAGCCCCAGGCCGCACTTCGAAAGGAAATCTGCATGTGAAACATTAGATTTACATTTGTGACACCTTGCATATTAGCTTGGGTATATTTTTTTTAGCCTCTCACAAAATCTCAGTGGCTCACACTGGTCACACCCCACTCACCTACCATGTGAGTGGAAGCAGCATCCTTCCATTGACTATGTAGCCAGAACTGGCAGCATCTTTAAATCTACGTGATCGAAACACAGTCACACTCTTTTTCCAGGGGAGTCCAGGGGTACAAGGCATTCACAGCAAGTACTACATGGACATCATCCAGTTAAGGTAAAGGGCCTGGGGATTCCTTCCTCCTTAGGTCCTGTGACTCCAAGAAACAGGTTTGCAGTTTTGGTCTTATTTTGTTCATACTTTTCAGTTCTAAGTGTAGGAAGTAGAGTCCCCAACCTGGATCTTGAATTGTGGGGACTGTGGAACTCAGGTTTCCAGTATAGATATCGCAACTAGCCTAGTACGGAAGTCCTGAGAAGCCTGTGCCCCAGGATGCAAGCCCGGGGGATCTTTGGACTTGAAACTTGTTGGGACTAATGCTATATGAGAACTGAGCTAAACTATGAACCTAATTCCCCTCACTTCCCCAAAGACTGAGGTGGTATAGGGGGGACAATGCCTCCGAGGCGTTGTGGGAAATGTTCATGTGTTTGCTCTTACAATATTTGAAGTGAATATTCCTTTGCTAATCTAGGGGCAGCTAGGTGGCACAGTGTATAGAGCACTGGCCCTCGAGTCAAAGACCTGAGTTCAAATCCCAGTCTCAGACACTTAACTAGCAGGATGACCCTGGGTAACTCACTTAAACCCAATTGCCCCCCCCCAAAAAAAAAACCTTAATCTGACTATTTAGTAATTAAATGGAACAAAGGTGCTTAAATCCCTAAAATTGAGGAAAACATAATTAGTGGGTGGTCAATGATAGACATAAATGACCCTCTTAAGTCCCTACTAGTCCTAAAAACTCTGGGGAGCAGGCTCAATTGTAACACACCTGGCCTTGAGGCTATGGGGGCCAGAGCTCCAGCTCTTGCATGTGCTTTCCCCCAAAGGGATCTGGGCTCCCCCACAAGCACTAGTAGAAAAGAACTTATTTTAACACAGTCATGAATAGAGAAAGGACTACATTTTGAGCTCATAGAAAAACAATGAAAAGTCCCAGCCAGTGGGCCTCCTCCCTTCTCTCAGAGACTCAGCAGAGTCCCTGCAACTCACAGCACCACCCTTAATGTCAAGAGTGGATTAGCTGTCCCCAGTCAGTCAGTCAATAAGTATCTACTAAGTACCTCCTAGGAAGGGAGTTTGGAACCCTTAGGACTCCCTCCCTTCACATACCTCTCCTCACAGATGTTGATATGTCCATTGGCAACTTAAGAGAAATGTAATTCCTGATTAAATCTCAGCTACTGAAGCTGCCCCAGGGTGAATTGGTTGGTGTGGAGCCATTTCTCGGTACCTTGCAGGGAAGGGAGATTTAACGGGTGACACCAGCCTTGGGGGCTGGCTCAATAAGGACTCCAAGGTTGAGAATCTGGCCACCCAGTCTTCGATCCAGAGAAGGGGAATTTCCTGAATGGCAGAATTCCTGAGAAAGAGCAGAACCTCTGCAATCCACATTGCTGACGCACCATTAGGGAACTAAAGCCACAGTGTAGGGGGAAAGGGGTTTGGTTTTGCTCCCCACTATTCAGCTGAGCTTAGTACAGATCCACTAGAAAGGGAGTGCCTATCTAGCAGGTCAAAAATGTGTTCAAACTATGGGACAGCACTGAGTTTGGAAGACTAGGCTTTTACAGGAAAATGAGACCCATTAGAAACGAACATTTTTCTTGATTGATCAGGGCCCATTGTGAGTCACTTTGTATATTTTCTTTTTTTTTATGCACTTCTGCAAGTACTTGGGATTTTTCAAATTTGACGTTGGGTAAAAACTACCTTAGACCTAATATGCATATGCTATCTTGAACTCTTGGATGGAAGTTAGGAACCCTGTTACCCACATTTGGGAATGACTTTAAATAACAATATTCAGATATTCTTCAGACTAAATTCTGAGTCAGGGCATAATAAGCCAACGATAAAGTGGTGTTTTATGGCCACTTTTTGGATTAGACCCAGTCCAGGGGAGGCAACAACTCAGGGCAGTGGGCCACAGGTAGAAGAGAAAGCCTCATTCCTGGAACCTCCATCTGTGCTGGCTCTTCCCTAGAGAAGCTGTTTGGATTCCCCGGCCTAGAGCAACTCCATGCCATCTGTGGTCTTCATGACTCCACCAGCACTGGAATACTCTCTCTCTCTCTTCTTTTTTTTTTTTAGTGAGGCAATTGCGGTTAAGTGACTTGTCCAGAGTCACACAGCTAGAAAGTATTATGTGTCTGAGGCCGGATTTGAACTCAGGTCCTCCTGACTCCAGGGCCAGTGCTCTATCCACTGCACCACCTAGCTGCCCCCAAATATTGTCTCTATTGCTCTGCATCTACCACCTAGGGGCTCTGACCTCTGTCATCTTCACCACCCTATTGGCACCAAAGCACTTGTCCTCCCTCCCATCCCAGAACTGCCTGTTTCCACATGGTTTTCCTCTCCTTCTGACCAGTCACCATGTCACCTCATCAATCTTCACTAATGAAGTCTCTTTCTCTCCTGGGTATTTATACTTTCCAATTTCACAATACCCACTAAGAGCTGAAGACTGTTCTTGGTACAAGGCCACTACATAAGCATATATTGCTATCTTTCTATTGGGTAGCCTAAAGACAAAAGGACTTTTATTTGTTCAATTGCAAACTATTTTCAACCATTTTACTTGAGTCTGTCCCCTCCTCTGGGAAGAATTCCTTGATTCTCCACTTCCCTCAGTTGTTAATGCGCTCTCTCTCTCTCTCTCTCTCTCTCTCTCTCTCTCTCTCTCTCTCTCTCTCTCTCTCTCTCTCTCTTTCTCTCTCTCCCCCCTCTCTCTCTTTCTCTCTCTCCCCCCTCTCTCTCTTTCTCTCTCTCTCTCTTTCCCTCTCTCTCTCTTCAAATCATCTTGTTTTTATCTTTTTTACATGCTACATTCACCCAAAACAGTGACAGCTCTTTGAAGGCAGTGACTTTTTTCGTCTTTCTTTGTATCCTCAGCACTCAGCACAGTGACTTGAACACAGTAGGTACCTAATATATGCTTCTTGTTTTGACTTGACTTATTCTTCTTTTTGTATCCACAACTCCTAGTCTACTTCCTTGCACATAGAAGACAGTTAATAAATGTTTTTTGAATTAAATTGTTGAAATAATGGTTTATTTCTCTAATTAAAACATTCAGACTTAAAATCCATAGGCACATATGCTCTTATTTTAAACCACTGACCTGGAAACTTAGTCTTATTTCATTTATTTTGTCATGAAAGCAATATCTGGATGCTAAAAAAAAAAAACTCGTAAAATTCTCCAATTCTAATAATATGTCTCTCTTTAAATTGTATTCACATTTAAATGCATGTACAAATGAAGGAAATATGTCATAACTAGGAAGCCAGGAAATGAGTCAAAGCCACTTATCCCTTTGCTGCAGATTCAGCTAATGGGCTGGTCCTGAAACCAGAGACTGTGGTTTTCTGTGGAAGGAATATATAGCATGGCACCAACAAGACCAGAACTTGGAGCACTATGTTTTACATTTCCTGCCTTCAGTGGATTTTGGCTAAATCCGTCACTTACATATACACATCTACATTTCAAAGAAATTTGTGTTTTCTTCTACTGGGAGTTCTTCATTTGGGGTTTGGGAGTAGGAGAAACAGGATTTGGGGGCCAGGTTCTCAAATCCCCAAACTTCAAAAAATGGGATTAGCTCTGTAACTCTTGCCCTAAAATTTATAGTTGATACTTATTGGGCTCAGATATCTGACTTTATACAAAAAACCACACACTTTCTCTCTCTCTCTCTCTCTCTCTCTCTCTCTCTCTGTCACACACACACACACACACACACACACACACACACACATTTTGGACACTTATTAGCTAAATGACCCTGGGCAAATCACTTAACCTCTGTTTCAGTTTCTTCAACTGGAAAATGGGAATAATAATAATAATAATAAATAGCATCTACTTCCCAGGATTGTTGTGAGGATCCAATGAAATATTTGTAAAGCACCCAGCACAGTGCCTGGCAACCATATAAATGCTTATTTCCTTTCCTTCCCCATATACACATATACCCAAGTATACAGGGTCTTCCAACAGCAAGCAGCCCCAAGATTCCTTGGAAAACACCCTGTTAAAAGTCATTTAGCCCAAAGGTGTGCTTATAAATGTTTAACAACTGGCTGTCTGGGCAAAAAAAAATTGTATGGAGAACGCATTTTTAAATTTAATCTGTGTTAACATTTTCATCATCCCTTTCTTAAGTCTAGACAATCAACATAACCATAAATCAAGCACTGATTTGTATCATTTGCCAATTTCTTAAGTGTAAATGATCACACTGAAAATTTAATAATCAGCTCTAGCAAGCCAGTATTAATTGGCTCCAGCAGTGATTCAGCTTCTTTCCTGAGGACCGAGAGAGTAGGATGCCAAGCCCTTACCATGAGTAGTGTACACCTGAACCCAGCTGAGTTCTCCATCTGCTCCAAAAGATGTAGCATTACCTCTCAAGTACAACTCAGGGAACTCCTAGGATGAGAAATTTGGAGAATGCTTGAATAGGGACCAAACTCCCTTAAACTGGATTGTCAGAACAGACCTTCACAGAGACAGGAATCCCTGAAAGACCTAATGCAACCTCTTAAGACACCATTTTGGAGGGAAACCCAACTTGTTTAGCTGAGATTCCATTGCTTCTATTCCTCATCTAAAAACTCCTTTAATTTACCTGATCCCTACTCAAATTATTTAAACATGAATCTGTCTACCCCTTCTGTCACCCACCCAGCCAATCTACCTTAATGAGTTGAGCCCCTCACTTCATCACAGACCCAACCTCATCTTCCCCTGACCTGCCTAGCTCAGGTCCCTCATAATCAACCCGCAATTTACCCAACCAAGCTTCTGTTCAAGCCACACACTAACCTTCATGTATACCTGTGCTCTGGAACTTTGACCTACTCTATACCCTCACACAGCCTCTCAACCAATTGTCAGTCTGTCCATACTTCCTCCATGTTGGCAGGTAACTCTCAAGAACTCAACCAGGTAAGCTTGAGCAAAAATAGCCCATAACAAGCACTTTATGCCAAATCACAGTTGGGGATAGCTAACATTTGGGGGCTGTAGAAGGAACACATTTTGCTTAAGAAAACAGGTCCCACAGTTGAATGAGGAAAACTGAACCCTATAGCGCTACTTCTAGAATATTCCACTGTTTGCTAGAGGTCTCAGCTTCACTCCTTTACGTCAAAAGTGCCTTCTAGGAAACCTTGTTGAAGTTTAGGTGACTATGGCAAGTTTTCCAGCCTAGGCCCAGGCACATGTGGAATTTTACCTGACATATTTACTCACAGAATGAATGAAAACAGGGAAATTTGACCTCAAAAGTATAACTGAGACTTGGTGGGTTGAGATTCACATGTGGAATCCATGGTTCTAGAAGGATATACATTATTCAAAAGTAATAGGAGAGTTTGGGTTTGTTGTTTTTAATGGCGGAGAGAGCTAGTAAAGATACTAGAATGATTTGTCATTTTCTTCTCCAGTGGATTAAGGCAAACACAGGTTAAGTGAGCTGCCCAGGATCACACAAGCTAGTAAGTGTCTAGGACCGGATTTGAACTCAGGTCTTCCTGACTCTAGGTCCAGTGCTCTATTCACTGAGCCACCTAGCCGGTCCCTGTTTTTCTTGCAATTATAATTTCATTTGAAAGGTTATCATGTGGAGGAGGGAAGAGGCTTCTATTTCACTCCAGAGGACACCAATAGATGGAAAAGGCAAAGATTTTTAACAGACAGTTACACAAAAGTGAGATTGCTGCTCTAGGCGGTAGTGGGCTCTCCCTCACTGGGGGGTCTTCGGGCCAAAGATGGAAAATCATTCATCAGGTGTGTTGTGGGAGGGATCCTGATTTGGGACTAGACAACCTCTGAAGTCTCAATTCAGAGATTCAATGATCCATGAGATCTTAAGGATGAAAGTTGGAAAGAGGGCCCATAAAACGGATCCATTAAAGTACTGTTCTGTTCTACGTAAGAGACACTTTGTATTGAAACCACTAGCTCTTGCCTTCCTTTGAACCTAACTCAAGCCTCCCCATGCATGAATTCAGACTGTTCTCCACGCCTGGAATGCATTTCTTCTATATCTCTCCCTGCTGAAACTCTTTTCCTTCAGGGTGAAGCCCAAGTACCACCTCTTCCATGAAGCTCCCCTCCCCCTTCCCCTTATGAAAGTGATTTCTTCTTTCTTGAATTTCTTGCAGCACTTTGCTTAAATCCTTCCTTTGCCCTTAGATTCTATATTCCTTGTGCCTTTAATGAATTCTATCTTATTCACATACATCTTATCCTCCAACTAAATTATAAACTTGTTGATGGCAGAAACTGTGTGAAAAACTTTTCCCCTTTGCACCCCTACCTTCGTGGTATGTGTATAATTAAGTGTTTCTTGAGTTGAATTGAATTAAAAGCTGTCAACAGAGGTAATCTACCAAGAGTTAAGGTGTAATTTTCCCCTTATGTTCAAAATAACCAATTCTGTCTAAGAGAGACAGGACCTGGTGAAGGTTGCTTCATGTCTCTCTTCAGGGAACCTGGAAATACTTCTTTCTGCTTAAAGAAAGCAAATACAGGAGCTTTTGTACTCCCTGACTATTCCTCTCATTCTTCTGCTTTGCATAGATAAGGAAAATTGGGGCTCTGAGAGCAGAGAGGTCCAAAAAATAAACTAAGACTTTCCCTGTGTTAGGTCCAACAGACCAGACAGAGTGAACAGATCACTTGTAGCTTTGGCCCAAAGACAGCTAACTGCTGAGAGATGAGCAGAGCTTGGCAGGCTCTGAACCTGACTTAGTCCAAGACTTGAGGACAAATCCCCAGGAAGAGCTGTGCTCCAGCCAAGATTCAAGGTGAGTTAATAAATGAAAAGGGGCTAGTGGAATTCTGCCATAGATCTTCAAAGAGTTGATATGAAATAGCTTACAAAATAGGATAGAGATTTTACCTGTGGTTTCATTGAAATGGGGGACTCTCAGGAAAGGAAACGTCCTCTACCAACAAAAGTTCACACTTTCTCTGAAACCTTGCCTCTTACAGAGTTGCCTAAAACATTGAATAGTTTAGTGACTTAGCCAGGGTCATACAGTTTTTGTTAGAGGGAGGACTTAAACATAGGTCTTCCAGGCCCTGAGGCCAGCTGTCTCATCCCTTGTGCCAAGCTGCCTCTCACATCTTCAAAAATAAAAGTTGTTTAATATAGATTGGGAAAGAATACTGAATTAGAAATCAGAATGTCATATTCTAATCCTAACTCAGCTGCGTGAGTTTATACAAGTAATTTGACCTCTCCGGTCCACAGTTTCCTCATCTATCAAATAAGGCTGCTTGGTTTTGACAACTTCTAAATTCATATAGTTAAGATCCAATATTTCGTGAGTCTATGAATCAAAAGCAAGCAATCTTTCAAAACTCAATAGACCCTTGCGAGTATTGGTTAGCTGGAAAATTTATTAATGATGAATGTCCCATTGGCTAATGCCAGAGAGAAGAAAGTGTAATGCCCATCATTTCTTTAGTGCCTTGTACTTTTCCAAGCATCTTCTCTTACATTATGTCCTTTAGCCAACATCAGAGGTGGGGAACCTATGGCCTCAAGGCCACGTGGGGCCTTCTAGATCCTCAAGTTCAGTCATTTGACTGAATCCAAACTTCACAGAACAAATCCTCTTATTAAGATTCCCCACCTAGATTATATATTTGACACATTTGGGTGTGCCAAATGCCAGATCCTATTATTCTTTCTATATTTCCATTCTTTTCCTTTCCTCTCAAACACAAAGTAAATTGATCGGCAGAGGGACAGGAAATCATCATTCAAATCAAGTACTTTTTGTACCCAATTGGGCATCAGTATCTCTGCTGGTATTAATTTCATTCTATAACATAAGTTACTCTGTTTTCTCCTTCATTTCCTAAATGATTCTGTTTAGTCCTCAAAATTGAAAAACTAAAGTTTTACAGAATGCATCTCAGACCCTCACAGGATCAAAGATTTTTGGACCAGGAAAACACTATAGAGATAATCTGGTCCAACTTCCCCATTTTAAAGATGAAGAAACTGAGTCTCAGAGAGGTTGTGACTTATCCAAGGTGATATAACTAGAATCATACAAATCTCTATATAGTATGGTATTAGACCAGATTCATAGAGTCAGAATGATAAAAGTCTATGCCATACTATATAAAAACTGCATTAAGCTCAGTTAACTAATTAGTGTTTGAGTATGTTAGTATGAATGCAGCAATACCTTATTTATAAGAGGAATGCTCTAAAAGAATTAAAAGTCTGCGCAGTCTCTGGACTCAGTTGTGTCTGACTCTTTGTGATCCCATTTGGGGTTTTCTTGGCAAAGATACTTGAGTAGTTTGCCATTTCCTCCTACAGCTCATTTTACAGCTGAGGAAATTCAGGCAAACAGGGTTAAGTGACTTGCCCACTGCCACACAGCTGGTAAGTGTCTGAGGTCAGATCTGAATTCAGGAAGATGAGGTCCTGCACTTTATCCACAGCGCCACCTTGCTGCACTAGCTGACTCCGAGTATTTATGTTCAAATCACACCTTTGCTGCTTACTTCCAGTATGTATTTATGCAAGTCCATCAACCTCCCTGGGCCTGACTTTCTTCATCTATAAAATAAGAGGCTTAGACTAGATGACTTCTGAAATCTCTCTTGGCTCAATATCTATGACCCTATGGATCAATTGCAAATAATTGGCTTTTCCCTATTTAAGCATAAAAATTATTTTTCTTTTAAACACACTTAATGAAAATCTTTCTGAAATATATTACACTTTTCCCTGCCTTATGAAAGCGCACTTTACATAATTTAACCTTTTTATAACATAAAGTCATTATTATGAACACCAATTATTAATAACCTCAGAGGCTTTTGAAGTGTAGAGCTATTTACCCTTTTACTAACTGGATCCAAATTGTGGTGCTCTTAATTTTCATCTCTAGTTTTATAGTTTTTGTCTGTTCCTTTGAAGTCAGACTGTCAGTCTGATCACTGCTGTCAGTGAGGAGTGACACCTGTCTCTTTCCTTTAGCTGTTACCACTTTTAAATTTTCTGCTTCCTTGTACTTTGGGCTGGGATGCCAAATGTTTATTTAAAATAAAATAAATTTGATTTGAGTGCAGCCTGGACAATATCCCCAAATTCTCAGCTTTAATGAACTTTTAGATATCAATTTTATTTCCTCAGAGACCTTTTTGCCATACTCCCCAGTTCTCCACACTATTCTAAAGGGGTGAAGTTCCTACAGTCTGACTCCCCTATAAGCAGACATCTATTATATATACTATCCCTGTTCTAATGTACCTCCAGTCTGGTAGTTTGATTCACACACAGTATAGTTTGCATTTTTTGGAAAATAGAACAAGATACAGTTTTGTTGAAACATTACAATGCAGAATCAAAGCTTGGATCTCAGCATTATGAAAGACAACAAATTAAGATGCTTTAAGTATAGAATACTAGAAAAATAACCACAGAAATCACTTAGACATTCAGCATGTTTGTTTTTAACAAGTTTATTTTTAAAAGATATACTTTTTTCCTGATGTGCACCTTTTATCTACATATTTCTTTCCATTCATCCCTCCACAACATTTCATTTTATACCTTATTTCTGATAGAATGAAGATTTATCAAAACAACATTCTGTAAATTCTCACAAAAATATTATTATCCCTTAAGAATTAATATTTAGCTTCATTAGCCTAAGGATAAATTACCTAATGCCCTAAAGAGCTTCCAAATTTCAAAATAATAATTACATAGGGAAAACTAGTGATCTTCTTTTCCTATCAAGTCCCCACTGGAACACAGGCCAGATATTTTTCTTGCCTAAGCTATTAAGCTACTTATTCATTCAATAATATTTACGGAATCCCTACTGTGTACATAGCATTACTGCAGAATAGACATTGTTCCTTTACAAATTGATCCACATAAGATGTAACTCAAAGTTACAATTCTGATGCACTTAAAGTACTTAGTGTTAATGCTTCCAAGGGTGCTCAATATAGAGTTAAGTCACTGATAGAATCCAATTTAGTATTAAGTACTGGTAAGAATAGGACCAGATTTGGCCAGCCTCTGAGTAAATAAACTAAGGAAATACAGGCCCTCTCACTGGCCTAGGATGCAAGAGAAAAAAAGGCAACAAGATATGAGTAAAAGTTTTCAGAAAATTGGAAATATAGAAAAGCTTTGAAATTTCACTTCCTCAGGCTCACTGCCATCATTGGTGGGTGATTTTTTCTTTGAGGGACCCAATATTTTGGAACCTGTTTTTGGTACTTGGTTACAATTATTGGAAGGGCGATTCAAGAGACTTTAAGTGTTTTCTTAAGGGTAACTAACTACCAAAAAACAAAAACAAAAATCTCCTGGATCTCCTGTACCTGTAACAAATGAAACCGAGACACATCACTATAACCTCACCAACCTCACTGTCCATCAACCATGAGACACAACTTCATAGGACACTAGGCTTTCTAACTGTAGATGCTTGTTTCATACAACAACTCTCAAGTTATACTTTTTCTACATTGAACACATTCTCTTTCCAGGTCAAGTCTTATCTGTTGTCATGTGTACCTTAGAGGTAAACACATATTTTAATCATTTAAATAATCAGAAATATATTACCTTACTCTTCTTCCTAAAGCCTCTTTTTTTTAAACCATCCCTTTATTTGGTCCCTCTTTAATTTACCTTACCTACTTAACAGGAAAGTTGAAAAAGGAACCTCTCCCCACAGATCAAAAATGAACTTCTTAAAGGGAGTGATGCCTCCTCCAGCAACCATTTACCTATCTCCTATGCACTTTACAGAAACCACTTGGCTATACTTTACCCCATGGAAATGAAGCTAGTGATGGCGGCCAACCTTTCCCAAATTTGCTATTCCGGTGATTATTAAAATACATCATTCTATAAAATGCAGTTATATAATAAAAAGCAATAAAATAATAAAATTTAAATAAATAAATAAACTACCTTGTGTGATGTTGAAATAAATGGTAGAAAAGCTAGCTTCTCAATAAAGTTACATTCTTTGGTGTACCAGTTTCTACAACATATAGTCAATACTGCCCTCTAAAGGGTAGAATGTGTCATATCCTTTAGTTAATAAAGTGGGGAATTTTAGATCAATTATCCATTCCCTTATACTGACCCTGCCACTTTCCCAGTTATCTCATCTTTTCCATTATCCCAAGGGATGTTGACTGCCTTTGAGCTTGCCACCCAGAATAGACAGGTAGCAGGAAGTGGACCCCGTTGGACTGTACAACTGAATATTGGAGTGATAGCCTCAGAAACCCTTGAAATCATTAGGTCAGGATGGGTATATTCAGTCTACAGCCACTCCGAATGGTCTTCTCTAAACCCAAGGTGAATCCTTAAACAGAGAAAGCTGGGGAAAACAAAGGGTCAGATTAGTTCCAGGTACCTTCTTAGAATTCTGAACCAGAGATTTTTGTTTGTTTATTTTGGGTGTGGCGAGAATGATCATAAAGAGGAGGTAGAAGTCCTCTTTGGCCTCTGTAACTGGAGTTTGTTCTGGATCCTCTGGGGCTCCTTCAGAAGAGGAGGGAGGTATTAAATATGCCCTGCTCCCTAAGACATCTTTGGGGCCTTTCAATTACCTTGGGCTTGAAGTGAATCCCTTGAATTCACCTGACTCTGAAGAAATCTCCTAAACCCTCTTTGGCCTCAATTTACATCCCCAAGGCAGAACTAGAACCATCTTGAAAATCCAGGTAATTCTGCATGGTGAGCATTCAATCACTGGGTACTTAGAGAAGAACACTTTTTGGGTGGCATTCCTACCTGGGAAACTTTCAGTGTTGGCAGGAAAACATTTTGCTAGCACAGAACACATTAGTATTGCCATTTATGGTTGCTACTGTTATATATGGGAAAAGTTTCCAGCACTAAATCCCAGTCATTTCAGTCACAGGATATAACAGGGGTGAAAAAATAAGGGCTATGAGGACCCACCCATTTCAAGTCACATATTCATAAAATCTCAGTGTTACAGAGGATCTCAGAAATCCAATCCATAACCAAAGCATGCATCCCTTTTACAAGAAGTCAGGTTGGTTTTTTCTTTCCATTCTTTGTGTACAACTACCCATCCCAATTCAGCTCCAAGGTCTTAATCTCTGGGGGAAATCTTGCTCTCAAAAAATGATGGCTCTATATCTGTCCAGAGAATCCTTTGAGTCCAAACAAGGGCTTCCATGTTTGGTTTTTGCATAGAGCTGCAGTCTAGATTCCAGCTGCTGACTGAGTTCATCCAGGGCAGTGGTGCAGGACTCCAGGCTCTCGGCCAGCTTCTGAATTTTGGCCTTCAATACGGCCTGGCTAACCTTCGTGGCCCCCTCTGCAAGCCTGGGGATGAGGAAGCCACGTGAGCCGAAGAACACGATAAAATAGACTGAATTATATAGAGCAATGGAAGCCTTCTTCCCAGACTGGAGAAGCTGAAAGTCCAGACAGCCTTGCCCCCGGCAAAAGAAATCCAAGCACCCTAGTATTTCCCTCATCTGGTCCTGGCAAATTGTTGCAATGCCCTGCACTCTTCTCAGCTCTCGGGAGTTGCAAAACACCAGGGACAAATCCGAACTGATGGTAACAGCCCCTCCTGCAGTGGCCACACCCAGCCCCACTGCTGACGCCAGAAGAGAGGTCCCTAGAGTGATGGGACTCAAGGACAGCCCCACAATGGCCGTGATGGCTCCAGCTGCACTCAGGGAACTTCCTGCGATGTTAGCCAGCAGAGACCGTTTGCGAAGCTTTTCAATCTTCCGGATGATGTCCCGGAGGCTCCGGATCTGGCCATGGAGCCTGCTTCTCCTGTCCAGCAACAACACCTGGAAACGGCGAAGAGAATCCACAGCTTGGGGCTGGGGGACAATGAGCCTTTCCATGACACTGTTAAGAAACAGATCAATGCAAAGGCATTATGCAATGATAGGAATCGTGTCTATGATCACCATCAGCAAAATGGTCCCTTAGCATCTGGAAGCCCTGAGTTCCAGTCCCAACTCCAGTACTTCCTATATGACCCCTCTTAATCTCTACGAGCTTGAGTTTTCTCATTTGCAAAATGGCAATAATAATATATTATCACAGGGTGGATATGAGGTTCAGAAGAGGAAAATACATGTAAAAAAGCACTTCAGAAACTTTAAGGTGAGAAAACACCCACAACCAAGGAAGATCAACAAGTAGCCTGTAATTTATTGTCTTAGAAAACTGCCTGGGGGACACTAAAAAGTTACAGGATTTAAACATATGTGGGTGTCATATGTCATAAACATATGAGAGGTAGGAAAAAATAAAATAAAATAAAATAAAATAAAATGAAAACAAGGGGCAGCTAGGTGGCACAGTAGATATAGCACCGGCCCTGGAGTCAGGAGCACCTGAGTTCAAATCCAGACTCAGACACATAACACTAACTGTGTGACCCTGGGCAAGTCACATAATCCCAAAAGCCAAGAAAGGAAGGAAGGGAGGGAGGAAGGAAGGAAGGAAGGAAGGAAGGAAGGAAGGAAGGAAGGAAGGAAGGAAGGAAGGAAGGAAGGAAGGAAGGGAGAAAGACAACACAATCAGAGGTAGGACTTGAAACCTGTTTTATTGCCTCTCTACCCACTCCATTTCTCTGCCTGTAGATGACCATGATCTTCCTCCTCATCTCAGTTTCTTTCAAACATGGTTTCTATTCTAAGCTCATTCACTAACCACTCAAGTACTTTAATCTTGGGCAAGTCACTTAAAAGGAGTCAGGATCTTATTTTCTTCACAAGTAAATAAGAATAATACTATCTCCCACTCACCCTACAGGAAAAATGAAAATAAATTGCATTATAAGTTTAAAAAGATTGACTAGAGGTGAAAGAAAGTATAAGAGGAAGAAAAAGTAGTGGCTTTCTCCTCTCCTTTTTGATCCCCTTTATAATCTCCTTCCACTCCCAGAGTATTTGACCCATTTTGGGGGTAACTAAAAGGCTTTTAGGGGGCATTACCCAAGGGTACTTTTTATCTCAGAATTCAACCTAAAAATATAGCATTTTTTTGTTTCACTTGCTCTTATAATAAACAGTCAAGACTCCTCAGTTCTCCCTCAATAGTACCTCTTTCCTAGTCATTTCAACTCTGTGATGACAGATCTGAAATGTTTACTGAGTTACCTCTTTCTTTTTTTTTTACTAAACACTAAAGCTTCATGGAGAGTTATAAAAAATTAATAGGATGGCAATAGCAGAAATACAAAATGCAATATAAAAACAAAATAATACAAAATAAAACAAAAAATAACACAAGGTAAAATAGTCATTAGCATGGACAAGGCAGAGCAAATTGCAGATGCTTATAGCAAGGAAAGCTTACTTCCTACTGTAATCAATGATTCTCACCTCAGTATATATATAGGACTGATTTCTTAGTCAGTCAACATTCAATAAGCATTTATTAAGTGCCTTAAGAAGGACCTCTTAAAGGTGAAGAATAAGCAGGAGAGGCAGGACATTTTAATTATAACATAATTAAAGCTTTTAAAATAGCTCCCCTACTTTTAACTTACCAAAGCCTTTTTACTTATAGCTTCTTCCTTTAATCTTCTTTTAATTCTCACAATAACCCTGTAAGGCAGATAGTATAAGTAAATTTTCTCTGCACTTGGAAGACAAGGAAACAAGTATAGAGCAGTTAAGTGACCCATCCAAAAGCACCCAGCTAATAATTAAGAGAGTTGGGACTGGGGTTCTCATTGCTAGCCATACTCCCTATCCATTGTACCCAAGGAAATGCCTCAGTAAGACCATCAAAAGAGAGAAAAACTCACATACGCAATGTTCAGTGACATAATCTCAATATTAACAGAACCCCAAAGGCTATTTTTTTCCTCTAAAAATACCACATCAGGGTTTCTAACTTACCCTTTCCTTACTGCCTCCAAAAAGGAAAAATCTTGGGCTGTTTCTGGATGAGCATATTTTATAGTTAGGAAGGACCAATAGCTATCCTGGGAAAACGTTGCCTCATTCCAGGAATATGCCATTTCCTGCCTCTGGCCCCATGCTGCTTTAGTCCTGAAGGATGTGACATACGGGAAAATGACCTGCTAGCTGTGCAGCCCAGCACAGCACATCCCGTGGTGAGGAAATGAACATTGTGTATTGGCTTTCCCAAGAGTGCAGGGAAAAAAAAGCAGGTTCTTCTCCAACTTGAAACAAGTGTTGTCATCATTCCAGGGGGAGACCCTGCCTTTCCTATCCTGGGAATAGCTGGTGACATCATTGAAGAGGACATCAAAAGTGCTGAGTGACCAATTACAGAGCTTCTGAAGAAACATTTCCTAATCATTCTTAAAAAGGGGGGGAGAAATTTCTTGCATTAGATATTCATCTGCCATGTAGAGTGACATATATTTTTAAAAATCAAACTGTGAGTGCTGAAATATACATGCAGCCCATAAGACAGTATAAGAAGTGAAGGCTACCTCCACAGGAAGGGCTGAGGGTGCCACCAGCTGGGAAGGAGACATTAGAGGTCTCAGAAAGGGCAAATAACAGAGCAAATGCGTCAGAAAAATCAATTGGGTCATGTCACATAAGGAGCTAATTATAGACTTCAGCAGCAAGGGTTTGGCTTCATATTTTCACTAGAACTTAAGAATTGTAGCCCAAAGCAGAATCAAACAAATGGGCTTTATGTACTCATGTGAAGTGAAGGGGAAGCTCTGAGATTAAACTATTACATAAGACCCTTGAAACAATTGTATGGAAAGCATGCTGAAAGTGGACTTTGCCACAGGCTAAGTCAACTAAGGGATAGGTGTCATTAGCTTGAGTAATGTCAAATTATATTAGGCAGCTTTGCATCATCTTCAGTGATGGGATACCTGGATCAGACCGCCCTAAGGTGGGGAAGGAGTTGACAAGAAAGATTGCAATAAGTTTAGCTGCTTAGCTGTGGTGGTTCAAGTTTTTCCCTCCTGTCTTAGTTATTGTTGTGTTAGTCAGTAAGAGGCTGGTGTAGTGAGGCAGAAAAAAAAGAGAAAGCAAATTCTTGTTAAGTAAAAAAAAGCATTAAAAAGAAAGTTGGTATGGAATTCACGTGTTTCCTGAAGATCTATTTGGTTCAAGGCTGGATCGTATAATGTCTTGGCAACTAAGACACAGAATACATCCAAGATTAGATCTGGGTTGTGATGATATGTGTTGTAGATTCAGCATTAAATATTTCATCTTCTATTGCTGGAGAACAGGCATCTCTATGACAAATCATGACAACACGTATAGACCTCAAAACCAAAAGAGCTAAAGCTATACAATTCAAAAAGGAATATTGTTTATAATGTGATTCATTTGAAAAAGATCTGTAAGGTTTAGTGAATTCAAGCTCAGTGTGAGTCACTAGTGTCATATGGCAGCCAAGAAAGCCAATGAAGTCTTAGGATGCATTAAGAGAGTCAAGGTGTACAGAATTAGAGAAGTAATAAAACCCTGGGATTGGGGCAGAGCCAAGATGGCAGCGTATCAGAAGAAGCACAATAAAGCTCCTCTGCCCACCTGACCACATTCTGATTGGGAAATCCTCCCCCAGAAATCACAGTGAGTCATTTTTCCCACTGTTTGTCATAAGGAGACATAGAAATCTGCAGACATTGGGGACAGTCAAGAATGGTAGCAGGGAACATTCCAGCCCAGAGAAAGACTACAGACTTCACATCAAGAAGATGATCATAACAGCAACTGCCTCACAGGGTTTTTGTGAAGATCACGTGAGATAATATCTATAAAGCACTTATTATAGTGCCCAGCACATAGTAGATGCTTAACAAATACTTGTTCCACCCTTTTCCACTTTTTTTTTAAGCAATTGGGGTTAAGTGACTTGTCCAGAGTCACACAGCTAATAAGTGTCAAGTGTTTGGTCTGAGGCCGGATTTGAACTCAGATCCTCCTGACTTCAGGGCCGGTGCTCTATTCACTACGCCACCTCGCTGACCCCTTTTTCCATTTCTAAAACCAGCAAAGAGTGTCCCAAGCTCGAACGAGATGCAGAAATAGATGCCAAATGGCAGCTCTGTCACTCACTACCCAGGTCTACGTTATAGATCCAGGGCTGGTTGAGGAGAGGTCCTACAGCTAAGGGTGGTGGTCCAGGATGAGGAGCAGGTTGAGGACCCTGGGCATTGTACTAAACAAGGAACAGGTTCAAAAGAAACAAGTAGTGTGCGGTTTTGATCCGAGTAGCAGCTCTAGCCTACAATTCAGTATGAAGCCTGCAATGTAACAAAGCATGAATCCCAGACAAATGGGAAGCCTGTCGGTCCGTCACTCTTGAACCAGCATCTGTCCAGCAGCAGTCTACTTGAGCTCCAACCAGAAGCAAGCCCATAGGTGTATTTCTCAAACACAAACCCAAGTCAGGAACTTGCAGATCTCAGGCCAGTGGAACAGTAATCAGACTTTGCTCTGGATTAGATCACTTTGGAAGCATTGAAAGTTCGCAGGTTTGTGGCATGAGCTGTTCCTGATACCCTGGAATAATTTAACACTCACTACCCTAAGAAAGCAGCAGCAGGACTAGCCCTGAAGTGCATACAGTCCATCCTTAACATGAAATCTAAAGTTGGCAAGTAGGCCAGAAAAAGAGGGGGGAAAAGAATTTCACCATGAAAAGCTATTGTGGTGACAGTGACCCAGAAGAAAAGAATAACTCCAAAACATCTATAAGCAAATCCTCACAGAAAAACATAGCCTGGCCACAAGGTCAACTAGAATTACTTCAAGAGATAAAACAAAAATGTTTTTGAAAGCTTTTACATTTTTTAATAAATTACATGAGAATACTACAGGAAAGAACTGGAAAAGAAATTAAAGCTAGGAAGAAAGAATTGGACAAGGAATTAACAGCTTGCAGAAAAGGTACAAAACCTTATCCAAGCAAGCAACAAATTCCTTAAAAATTAGAATGGACCAAGTAATAATAGCTAACATTTGTATAGTGCTTTTACGGGTTGCAATGTGCTTTACGAATATTATCTTGTTCATTTTTCTGGCCCAAGACAATTTGGAAGATCAGAAGGAGCGATCTGTGACATAGGAGTGGGGGATGGCCTGGGAGCACAGAGCAGTGGAAATACCAACAGTGGGCCTGGGAGGCTATGGCAAGGCAGCAGCAGCAGCAGCTTCAGGAGCTCTCACCACCCAGAGACAATAGAAGAACTGATCAACTGGTCAGAAAGAAATTACAGGGATCCCTGTGTGGGCATTAGGTGCAGGACCAGGTACCACTTGGAATCTCCTTTGCCTGTAACCCAGTTCCATGTCACAGCTCCAGAGAGAGAGAGCAAGGGCCCTAGTTCCTAGCAGCAGTTCTAGGGTAGAGAGATGAATACTGGTGCTTGCTATAACAAGTGGGCAGGAGCCCTTCTTAGTTAAAGATCAGACTGCAGACCAGGAGAGCAGTGACCACATCTTTTCCCAGATCATATCACCTTGGAAACACTGAAAACTTAAAGACCCCCAAACTAGTTGCAAAACAACAGGATGAAATATCCTGAAGCTTGAGATAAATCCCCTATGCCCAGCAGAGGTGAGCAGAGCCTTACTCTAACATAAAGTTCAAAGCTGAGAAATAGGTTGGAAAAATGAGTTAACAATAAAAAAAAGAACCTGACCCCCACTCCAAAAAACAGCCACTATTGTGACAGGAAGCTCAAGACACAACAAACTCAGAAGACAACAATGTAAAAACATCTGCAAGCAATGCCTCAAAGAAAAATGTATATTAGATACAAGCCCAAAAATAATTCCTAGAAGAGTTAAAGAAAGTGATAAAAAAAAAAAGAACAAATATTATATCATTTTATCTTCACAATAATCCTGTTAGGTGCTACTATTATCTCCATTTTACAAATGAGGAAACTGAGGCAAATAGAAGTTAAGTGACTTGCCCAGGGTTACATAGCTAGTAATTTTCCAGTTGTAGATTTGAACTCTGGTCTACCTGATTCTAGGTCTAGCACTATTCATTGTACCACCTAGTTATTTCTGAAGTTAATAACTCCATAAGATAACCAGAAATATTAAAACAAAGCCAAAGTTTGTGGGGGGAGGAGAAGAAAATGTAAAGTATCTCATGAACAACCATGATTTTAGAGGACTAATTATGAAACATGGTACCCACCTGCTGATAGACAGCTGAAGGATGTACAGAATGAGAGACAGAGCAGAGAGACAAAAAGAGACAGAGAGAAGGAAGGAGATAAGGAGAGAGAGACAGATAGACAGAGACAGAGAGAGAGACAAAGTACCCTTAGAAACTTTAATTCCAGGAGGAATGAAGGGACTAAATAAAGCTTAAATAAGAATGAATTAGAGAATAAAAGTTCAGGATAGACAGAAAATAAATAATGAAGAGAATAAGGGAAGGAAATCCCTTTGTAGAAAAAAAAAGCATAGCAAGTGAAATTTTAACACTAGCAAATAAAATAAGCTGAAGAAGAGGAGAGAAGAGAGAGAGAGAGAGAGAGAGAGAGAGAGAAGAAGAAGAAGAAGAAGAAGAAGAAGAAGAAGAAGAAGAGGAGGAGGAGGAGGAGGAGGAGGAGGAGGAGGAGGAGGAGGAGGAGGAGGAGGGGAGGAGGAGGAGGTGATGGTGGTGAGGAGGAAGAGGAAGAAGAGCTAAGTCTATCAAAGTTGGTTATCACACAATGCTGTTGTTACTGTGTACAATGTTCGCCTGGTTCTGCTCACTTCACTGAGCATCAGTTCACGTAAGTCTTTCTAAGTTTTTCTGAAATCCACCTGCTCCTCTTTTCTTATAGCACAATAGTATTCTATTCCATTCATATACCACAACTTGTTCATCCATTCCTCAATTGATGGGTATTCCCTCAATTTCCAATTCTTGGCCACCACTAAAGGAGCTGCCACAAATATTTTTGTGCATGTGGGTTCTCTTTCCTTTTTTATGATATCTTTAGGATACAGACCTAGTAGTGGTATTGCTGGATTAAAGGGTGTGCACAGCTATGCCCTTTGGGAATAGTTCCAAATTGCTCTCCAGAATGGCTGGATCAGTTCACAACTCCACCAACAATGTATTAGTGATCTGATTTCCCACATCTTCTCCAACATTTATCATTTTCCTTTTTTTTTTGCCATATTAGCCAATAGGATTGGTGTGAGGTGGTAATTTAGAGTTGTTTTAATTTGCATTTCTCTAATAAACAGTGATTTACAGCATTTTTTTCATATGGCTATAGATGGCTTTAATTTCTTCATCTGAAAATTGCCTATTCATATCCTTTGATCATTTCTCAATTGGGAAATGACTTGTATTCTTATAAATTTGACTCAGTAAAAGATTTTTTTCTAAATGTATGTAAGGAGACAAGAGTGAAAGCAGAAGTCAAATAGAAGAAGTGATAGAGAAACAAGCCTGAAACATCATGGAATAAATCTCATAATACTCCACCTAGATGTAAATAAATGTTTGTGAGTGTGTATGAGTGTGTGTGTGTGTAGCTAAATTAAATAATGGTAGAGTGCATAAAAGGGTTGAAGGGAGGAAGAAGATAGAAGGCAATATCTGATGTGCTCTAATCAAGTTACAGGTTAACAATGAAGGGAAAATAACTCCTGTAGTCTCTCAGGAAGAAGATGGCCTATAGGAGAATGGATAATAGGCAAAGGAGAGATTAAAACAGGGAAAAAGAAAGAGGGAAGTCTTGTTTCAGTGGTGGGAGAGAGTCCTACTGAATGCTCCTGTGGGTGAAGGGAGATGTTCTATAATCAAGAAAGGAACCTATTAAGGGATACAATCTGCTGGGATTTGGTGTTTAGAGAGATGGCTCAGGAAATGAAGAATTAGAGTTCCTGGAGGGAACTCAGAATGAGAGAGTATAGACCAAGAGAGAAGAATTCCTGGCAAATGGGGTAAAACAATGATCACTGGAGAAGACAAAAGATATTAATGAAGAGCACATTCAAATACATAGGAAAAGTCCTACCATGAGGCAATAATTCTGTGTTCTCTGTTGACTGCAGGAATTGATACAGAGTGAGGCACAACAGAAAAAGAAGACTGGGGGGAAATCTGCATGACTATAACTTAGAAATTGTTTAGAAGAGGGAAGACAAAAATTAGAAACTTTAATTCCAGGAGGAATGAAGAGACTAAATAAAGCTTAAATAAGAATGAATTAGAGAATAAAAGTTCAAGATAGACAGAAAATGAAGATAAATAATAAAGAGAATAAGGGAAGGAAATCCCTTTGTAGAAAAAAGGCATAGCAAGTGAAATTTTAATACTAGCAAGCAAAATAAGTTGAAGGAGAGGAGAGGAAGAAGAATTTTACTTGACTACTTAGCTGAGAGAAAAAAAGGAGCAGATTTGCATAACTAAATAAAAGAAAGAAAAAAGAACTGATGAATTAAGTAAGACTTCAAAACTAGGAAAAGGAGTAACAAGTGGGAAGGGACGAGTTGATGGTAAGAGAAAGAGAGCTAGTAATAACAGGATTGCCTTAAAGTAGTTTAAGCTCAAATAACTGAAGAGAGAAAGTATTGTCTTTATAGAGGAAGAGGTGAGAGACACCAATTCAAAATATGGGGGTGGGGGTGAAATGGAGGAAAACATAAACCTAACTCTCATAACTTTAAATGTGAACACATTAAATAATCCAATAAAATGAAAGAGGAACAGATTGGATAAGAAAGCAAAAACCTACAATCTATTGCTTACAAAAAACATACCCCAAAACAAAACCATACACAGAATAAAAATGACGGGCTGGAACAGAGTTTACCATGTATCAAGTGAATCCAAAAAAAAAGCAGTTTCAATAATGCTATCAGACAAAACAAAAACAAAAATTCACAACATGAAAAGAAACAAGGAAACTACATTTATGCTGAAAGGAAGTAAAAACAACAAATCAATATCAATATTAAACTTATATGTTCCAAATGCCTTAGTATCTAAATAGAGGAAAAATTAAGTGAATTACAAGACAACAAAGAAAGTAATACAACCGCATCAGGAGATTCTAATGTCTCTGTCTCAGTTTTGGGGAAAAAAATGACAAAAAGAGAAACAAAAGAGAAACTATAGAATTAGAAAAAATTTCTGCAGAAAATAAAGTTAAAGGATTCAAGGTAGAGATATTGTGAGGCTCAAATGAGATGAGGGATGAGAAGCATTTTGGAAATCTCAAAGTGCTATATAAATAGCAGTTTATTATTATTATTATTATTATTATTATTATTATCATTAGCCTACAGTCAACAGTTCTCTAGTTTGGAGATGACTTCATTTCCTGAACTTTTCACTGCATCCTTGTTGAGATCAAGCGACATTTATAGAGCAATACAAGGGTATGCTGATAAATATTAACACCTAGGATATCTGGAGTGGAAAAAAGTATGCACAAGCATTCTTAAATTTAATCTGCATTTTTGACAGTTTTAAAATCTGGACAATCAACAAAACAATAAATTAAGCCCTGATTTCTAAAAATGATGAGGTGTAAATGCTTGCATTGAAAATTTGTCAATGAGGTCTAATGAAATAAAAAATAGCAATATTTCTCAGCACTACAGGAAACTTTGGCAAACACTGCCCATATATTATGACACAGAAATATTTAAAACAAATGTACAAAATCAGAAATCGTTTTTTAAAGCTTTGAATAAACTAAAAAAAACTACCTGAAATAATTAACAACTTTAGCAATGCAGGATATAAAATAAACCCACATAAATCATCAGCATTTCTACATATTACTAACAAAGCCCGACAACAAGAGATAAAAGAGAAATTCTATTTAAAGTAACTATAGACAATATTTGGGAGTCTACCTGCCAAGACAAACCCAGGAATTATATAAACACAATTACAAAACACATTTTTTCACACAAATAAAGCCATATCTAAACAACTGAAAAATATCAGTTGCTCATGGGTAGGCTGAGCTAATATAATACAAATGACAATCCTACCTAAATTAATTTACTTATTTAGTGTCATACCAATCAAACTACCAAAAATTATTTTATAGACCTAGAAAAAATATAACAAAATTCATTAAAAGGTCCAGAATATCAAGGGAATTAATGAAAAGAAATGCAAGGGAAGGTGGCCTAGCCATACCAGATCTAACACTGTAGCAATCATCAAAACTACTTGCTACTGGCTAAGAAATGGAGTCACAGATCAGTGGAACAGGTTAGGTACACAAGACACAATAGTCAATGACTATAGTAATCTACTGTTTGAGAAACCCAAAGATTCCAGATTTGGGGATAAGAACTCACTATTTGACAAAAACTGCTAGGAAAACTGGAAAACAGTATGGCAGAAACTAGGCATAGACCAATATCTTATACTGCATACCAAGATAAGGTCAAAATGGGTACACAATTTAGACATAAAGGATGAAATTATAAGCAAATTAGGATGGCAAGGAATAGTTTACCTGTCAGATCTATGGAGAAGGGAAGGATTTATAACCAAACAAGAGGTAGAGAACATTATTAAATGCAAAATGGATAATTTTGATTACATTAAATTGAAAAGTTTTTGCACAAACAAAGCCAATGCAACCAAGATTAGAAGGGAAGCAGAAAGCTGGGAAACAATTTTTACAGCCAGTATTTCTGACAAAGACCTCATTTCTAAAATATATAGAGAACAGAGTCAAATTTATAAGAATACAAGTCATTCCCTAATTGATAAATGTTTAAAGGGTATAAATAGGCAGTTTTCAGATGAAGAAATTAAAGCTATCTACAGTCATATGAAAAAATGCTCTAAATCACTATTGATTAGAGAAATGCAAATTAAAACAACTCTTGAGCTACCACCACACACCCATCAGATTGGCTAACATAACAAAAAAAATGAAAATGATAAATGTTAGAGAAGATGTGAGGAAATTGGAACATTAATGTATTGTTGGTGGAGTTGTGAACTGATCCAACCATTCTGGAGAGCAGTTTGGAACTATGCCCAAAGGGCTATAAAACTGTGCACACCCTTTGATCCAGCAATACCACTACTAGGTCTGTATACCAAAGAGAGATCATAAAAAAAGGGATAAGGACCCACATGTACAAAAATATTTATAGCTGCTCTTTTTGTGGTGGCCAAGAATTGTAAATTGAGGGGATGCTCATCAGTTGAGGAATGGCTGAACAAGCTGTGGTATATGAATGTAATGGAATACTATTGTGCCATAAGAAATGGCGAGTAGGCAGATTTCAGAAAAACATGGAAAGACTTACATGAACTGATGCTAAGTGAAGTGAGCAGAACCAGGAGAACATTGTGCACAGTAACAGCAACACTGTATGATGACCAACTTTGTTAGACTTAGCTCTTCTCAGCAATGCAAGGATCTAAGACAATTCCAAAAGACTCATGTTGAAAAATGCTATCTACATCCAGAGAAAGAACTATGTAGTCTGAATACAGATCAAAGCACACTGTTTTCTCTTTTTTCTGTTTTTTGTTTTTTCTTTCTCATGGTTTTTCCCTTTTGTTCTGATTCTCTTTTCACAACATGACTAATATGGAAATATGTTTAATATGATTGTATATGTATGGCTTATATCAGATTGTTTGCTGTCTTGGGGAGGGGTGAGGGAAGGGAGGGAGGGAGAAAAAAAGTTGGAACTCAGAATCTTATAAAGGTGATGTTGAAAACTAAAAATGAGCAAATAAATGCATAATTTTTTTAAAAAATCCTTTGCCAACCATAATACAATAAAATAGTAATTAGTTCAGGGAGCACGATTAATACAGAAAAATGGGGACTTAATAATGAAATCCTAAATAGTAAATGAATCAAAGAATAAACCATGTAAACAATTAATAATTAATGTGAAATAAAGTCATAATGATGAAACCACACTCAAAAATTCCTGGGATTCAGCTAACGCAATTCTTAGGGGGAAAAGTATGCCCATACAATCATTCATTAACAAAATAGGAAAGGAGAGGACTAATGAACTAAATATGCATTTTTTAAATTATAAAACAAAAAACTAAAATAAACACAAAAAGATATTAAAAATTAAAGGAGAAATATATAAATAACAACCAAAAACTAGTAATGATAAATAGTACTAAAAGCTGGTTCTTTGAAAATGCTAATAAAATTGATGTCTTTAATCGGATTAAAAAGAAGAGGGTGGAAATCAAATAAATAAATAAATAACAAACAAGATGAAATCACAAGAAAACCAGAACTAAAAAGAATGATCAGTATCTACTATACAGCGGTATATGTAACAAAACTGAGAACATAAAAGAAACAAAGGAATGCCTTCAACAATATAAAAAACCTCAACTAGTAGAATACCAAGTGGAGATCCAAAATAATCCCATCTTAGAAAAAGAGAAAGAACTGAATGTAAAAGAAACACAAAAAGAAAAAAAAAACTTTTGGTCCTGATGAATCCACAGGAGAATTCTACCAAACTTTTGCAGAAAATTAGTGCCATATTACAAAAATTATTCTCAAAAATTGAGTGATAAGAGTACCTTACCAGATTCTTTTTAGTAGACAAATAGAGTCTTAATACTTAAACCTGGGAAGGACCAAGCACAGAAAAAGAACTACAGGTCAGTATCATTAATGAATATCAATTAAAAAAACTTTAAATAAAATCCTGTCAAACCAACTACAATGGTTCATCCAAGAAAGCATTCATCATAACCAAGTTGGATTTATATCAAGGGTGCAAGGATGGTTCAATAGTAGGGAAATAACAACATAATTAATCATATTAAAAACAAAAATATCCAAAACTATATACAAATATCAATAGATGCAGGAAAAGCCTTTGAAAAAGTAAAATACACAATTATGATAAAAAAAAACCTCTATGAAGTATAAACTAAAGAACTTTAATATTAAACTTTAATATTAAAAAATATCTATCTACCTATCTAAACCAAAAGCAATCATCATAGACAATGGCGATATATTAGAAGTTTTCCCA
This sequence comes from Phascolarctos cinereus, assembly GCF_003287225.1. Lineage (NCBI taxonomy): Eukaryota > Metazoa > Chordata > Mammalia > Diprotodontia > Phascolarctidae > Phascolarctos > Phascolarctos cinereus. The sequence goes on from NW_027555514.1 coordinate 189,193,551, forward strand.
GTAAATACAGGGATAAAGCAAGGGTGTCCATTCTTTCCATTATTATTTGATATCGTTCTGGAAATGCTGGCAATAGCAATAAGAACAGAAAAAGACATTAAAAGCCCAAAAACAAGTAAAGAGAGAAAACTGTCCCTGTTTGTTTATGACATGATGGTTTACTTAGAAAAAGTAAAGGAATCAATTTAGTAAGGAATAATTGAGACAATAGCTAGGGCAGAGAGGCAGACTACAAAATAAACCCTCAAAAAGCAACAGCATATAATGATAACAAAATTCAAGAAGCAATAACAGAAAGAGAAATCCCATTCCAACTAACTAAACAATGCATAAAATATCTGGGGATCAATCTACTAAAGCACACAAAATATTTGTATAGATTCAACTATAAAGAAATAAACTATTAAAGAAATAAAGAACAATTTAAATAGAAGAATATTCAGTGCTTATGGCTGGGCCATGTCATTATAATAATCATGGGGCATCTAGGTGGCGCAGTGGATAAAGCACCCCTGGGAGTCAGGAGGACCTGAGTTCAAATCCCACCTCAGACACTTCACACTGGCTAGCTGTGTGACTCTGAGCAAGTCACTTAACCCCATTGCCAAGCCCCCTCCCCCCCAAAAAATCATAATACTACCAAAGTTAATTTATACTTTCAATACTACCCCAATCAAATTGTCAGAGGGATACTTTTCAGAAAGTGATGAAATAGTCACAAAACTCATTTGTGTTAGTGCAAACTTTGGAGCAAGCCCAGATCACCCAACATGGAGGGTCCCAGGAGAGCTTGCCTGCACAAGCTCAAATCTCCTAAGATGGAGGCACTCTTTGTCCCCTACCTCATGGGTAAGTGTACCCTTTCTGATGGGCTGCAAGCCAGAAAAGCTGTCTTTAAAACTGGTTACTGCTGCTGCTGCTTTTTCTACTTCTTGCTCTTTCTTGCAGGCATCTTCTTGCTGCTCCCAGAAGATGGCACCACAGTGCTGGAGGCATTACCTGATACAGTAAGAGAAGGACTTCATTTCTCTGCTTTCTCTCTCTTTTACCTGGCCTCAAAAGAAAAAATAAGTCTCAGAGTGTTTAATTCTGTTCTATTTGATTTGTCCTATTTCAAGTGTATGCACTACTAGACCCTCAAGTATGAGCCATAGTGACCTTGAAGCCAAGATTCCCATCAGAATGGGATAGCCAACCAGCCTGACAGGGGTGCCCAGTGGAGTAAGAGTGTCTGGGACTTGAGCCTGGGGTGGATTTGGGTTTTGTAAGCAATGAAACCTAATTCCCTCTTTCTCCCCAGAGTCTGAGGTAGAATAAGGAAGGGGAATTATGTCTCCTACATATTGGGGAAGTAAGTTTATATACTAAATACTATATAATACTAAAGGTATTAGCTTTAGTAATTGAACTGTTAGTGGCTAAATGGAATTGGGGTTCAAGGGACCCCCCCTCCACTTGAGATGAATCACTATCAGTAGAGGATAGAGCCATTTGCAGAGTCTACATACCCCAAACCCCCTAAAGGATACCAGAAAAGCCTAGTGATGGGGTAAAATTTAACCTACACGGCTTTCTAGAGAATGAGGGTAAGGGCAGTCAGTGTTACATTTCGAAGGGGAAAAAAAGATCTAAAATATCAGAGGAAACAATAAAAAAAAGGTAGGAATGAAGAAAGAATATTATTTCCAGACCTCAAACTACATTATAAAGAGTTAGTTATCAAAACCATCTGACACTGGTTAAAAAAAAAACTGAGAGGAAGATCAATAGAATAGACTAGACAAGACAGAATGAGAAATAAAGGAACCTGATAAAACAGAAAACATTAATTACTTAGAAAAAACTTTTTTTTAATTGCTTAGAAAATCAGAAAGAATCTGGCAGAAATTAGGCTTAGGCCAATACCTTATACCATATTACACATATACTCTAAATGGATCCATGCCCTTAACATTAAAATCATATTTTAAAAATACAGGTTGGAAATAGATTTTTAACCAAATAAGGGACAGAGGCAATTACAAAGATTAAGTGATAACTTTTGTTACATGAAATTGAAAAACTTCTGAACAAATACTCAGACTCATATTATTACCTATGGATATATCCTAGCTTTTCAGATTAGCTAGCTGTCTTCTAGAAAAGAGAAAGGCTCTCAAGTTGGAACACAGGTCTGGTAAGTTAGTGGTGATAGTGTATTAGTAGCGATAGCTTTGAGGGGCATAAGAGAAATGAGGTGGAACACAGGACATTTCACATATTGATTTACATAGTGTAGTCCTTGGGGTAGCCAGGTGACAACACAACAGTGTTGAGTGGCTGAAATGAAGTAGATCATCAAAGGAGAAAGGAAGGAACAAAAAGGAGGGAAAGTATATGAGACAACTCATGGTCTTCACAATTTTAACACTAGGTGGTCCTTGAAATAAGTCTTTCTTTTTCCTCCTACTAAATTCTTTGGAATGTTCTCCTACTGTTCCAAACTAATATTAAACTTCCCATGAGGTTCCCATTTTCAAAATTTTATGAGGACTTGAGGAACCAGGACTTAGGAAAAAAATTCCAGGATTTACGTACCTAAAGATATTTACTTAATCAGATGCTAAACAGTCTTTAAAACCAACCTAAGAGCTAGTCCAAATTCAACCATAATTTAGTTTTACTTTCTCTTCATTTTGTCCTTTCCTTCACACATTATATACTCAGTGTCCCTCAGTCTATCCTCTACTATGATTCTTCCATCTTCCCCTCCCCAATCCTGCCCCACCCTTCACCCCCATCGCTAGGTCTATCCAAATCCTATCACTTCTTCAAGGATCAGTTCAATTTCCAAATCCCAAATGAAATCTACACTGGCTACTTCATCCTTCATTGCTCTGTACCAAAAAATTTATCATTTAATTATAATTAGCATATATCTTATATTGTTGTCTAATTGTTTCACATGCATTAGTTTTGTCTCTCCAACAAGATTATCAGTTCCTCCACAGCCTGGCCAGTGTCTCACACTTCTCCTACGTCCCTAATGCAGACAACCCTAAATAGAGCAGTCTGTTGCATCAAAGATCAAACAAACTATAAAGATCTTATATGTACAAGAATATGTATAGCTGCTCTTTCTGTAGTGGGGGAAAAATGGAGAATAAAGACAGGCTCATCAACTGAGGAGTGGCTGCATAAACTATGGCACAAAAATGTGATAAAATGCTATTGTAGTGTAAGAAAAGGGGAAATAGATGGTTCCCTAGAGACACTGAAAGACTTATATGGACTGATATAGAGTGAAATAAGCAGAACTAGAAGAATCATTTAGACTACAACATCTATATTATGAAAATGAACCACAATGAAGACTTTTATAAATGGATAAAAAATGAAATTAGTAAAACCAGAACAATTTACATACCAATAACTCTTAAGACAACTTTGAAAGTTGTAGAAACTATGATCATATAATTAGTATCCATAATTACAGAGATCTGATGATAAAAGATGCTATTTACCTCCTGACAGAGAAGTGGTGGATTTGAGGTACAAAATGAGATATATTTTTGTATGCAGCCATTGAGAAAATTTATTTTGTAAGACTATGCGTACTTGTTACAAGAAATTTGTTTTTCTCTTCTTTTTTTCAGTGGGGGGGTGGGGTGGGAGGGAAAGAAAATAGATTTCTATTAACTAAAAAAAAACATTTTAAACAGAGAGTGGAGGGGCATACTACAGACATGGAATATTACATGCACTTTTACATGAGGTCACTGTATGGTCAAGTTTGTTTTATTGTTTTACTTTATTTAAAAATATCTCTCACAGAATAGGAGTAATCTGGACGTTTGTAATATAAAAACAAAATGTGTCAGTAAAACTTAAAAAAAAAGAATCATAAGTATCATCTAAGCAAACCATTCATTTTATGGATGGGGAAACTGAGATTCAAATATGTAAAATGACTTCCCCAAGATTACACAGCCAACTGACAAAACTCCTGGCTCCTAGAGCAATGCCCTTTCCAGCACACCATGCTACCTTTACAAATGGAAACTTTCTCCAAGGGATATACTGTTCTCAGCAGCAGTAAAGATGAACAATGTTTTAAAGAAACAATTGAGCATGTAAAATAAAGTCAACATACTGATCTCCTAACCCTTTGCTTCTTTCTATATCTTTGTACACTACAAAGAACTTACAATTCAACATCTCTGACAATTAGTCACCAAGCCTTTTTTTCAGAGACCTCCACATATAGTGAACCTACCCCATCCCAAGACAGCCCACTCTCTTATTGGAAAGCTCTGATTATTAGGAAGTTTTTCCTTTTAGCAAATCAAAATCTCTATCTGTATCTTCTCCCATTTGAGGCCAAACAGAACATGCTAATAAGCTATCTTCATATATTCGGAAAGCAGCCATGTGAAATACATGAAGACAGCTATCATGTGCCCCCTACTCTGGTGAATGTAGCCCTGCCCACAAGCTTCCAGGGAATAATTCAATGACTCCCTTGGGGAGAAGGTCATTTTGTCCCAGCTGTTCCAAGTTTGGGTCCAGGGGAGAATGAGACCTGGCAGCCACACAAAGTTTGGGACACAAATAAGAAAGCGTAAGAGAAGAGCAGTTGGAAGGGTTGAGAAACACGGCAGAGACTGTTTAATGGAGTGGAAAACCATTTGAGATCCACCTCAGATGGCCAGCATCATCATGGGACTGCAACAACCCAACTGGAGGAAAGGCCAGATTGGTAATAAATCCCATCTCTTTTCCCCCACCCCTACCCTCAACCACACAGCACAGCGGCTGTTTTCTCCTTGCCTTTTCGTTTCCTCTCTATCTTTACCGGGTGCTGAAAAAAACACAACTACGTCCTATTTTGCTATACACCACACTAGTACTAAAGCCACTGCTGGTTGCTTTTTGTACACCTAATTCTGTTTTTATAAATTAGTTTATTCTCATTGCCTGCTGCCATGACATCAGAATGTACAAGAAGAGATGTCCCTCAGAGGTTTGGGATTTCACAAACTATTTATGCCTTGATACTAGAATTCTAGGTTAAGACCTCCCTGGGGTCAAAGTTTAGTTTTATGAACGATACTATAAATTCCCCTAAAGCAGAGCCCTAAAACTTGAACATGAGGTTCAATTGGATTTCCCCTAAAAGACCAAACCATTGGAGCACAATGCCACTGAGGAAGTGAGCTCAGGGCAGGAGACTAAAGAAATTGAGGCCAGCACAGACCCTCAGATCACAGAGTGGTACCTAGTGTTACATAAACATTCCCAGTTCCTTCAACATGTGTTCAGTCTGTCTAACTCTTCATGACCCTGTAGACCATAGCATGTCAATACTGTTCATGAGGTTTTCTTGGCAAAGATATTGGAGTGGTTTGCCACTTCCTTCTTCAGTGGATTATGGCAAACAGAGGTTAAAATGACTTGCCCAAGGTCACACAGCTAGTAAGTGTCTGAGGCCAGATCTGAACTCAGGTATTCCTGACTGCAGGCCTTCTCTATCCACTGAGCCATCTAGCTTCCTTCAACTTCCCCTTACATAACATGATTTGATGCATGTCTCAGACCACCTGAAATGGAGGCATTCATATGGGAAGTGCCAGAAACCTGCTTCTGTTACACAAGAGATTTGACACATGCATGGACATTCTACATTGGCCTACCACGTGGTCAGGAGCACCCCCTTTCCACTGGCTGTATAGCCAGTACTGGATTCATTTTTAAAACTACCTGACAGAGACAGTCTCTCTTCTAGCTTCATCCAGGAGTGAAGGATACTCACTGCAGGAACACACCATGTAGTAATCTGGGGAAGAGTCCAATGGACACCTTCCCATTTCTTAAGCCATATATCTGAGAAATGGGCTTGAGGTTGAAGTCCAGCTTTTCTTTTTCAGGTCTAGTTTTAGGGAACAGAGTCACTGACCTAGGAGCTTGACCCATAGAGAGTCAATGGAGCTCAGAATTCCAGGCCAGATGTTGCAACCAGCCCAGAAGGAAAGTCCTGAGAAGCCAGGGTCCTGGGATGTAAGAGAAGGGGGGTGGAGTTGTTGGACTTGGAATACGTCAGAATTAATGCTATGTAAGATCTGAGATAAACTGTGAACCCAATCCCCTTCCCCCCTCCAGAGACCAAGGGGGCACAGGGGGACTATGCCCCCCAAGGTATAAAGGAAAATATTTGTATGTTTGCTCTTGCTTTATCTTTGAAAGAAATATTCCTTTTTAAAAGCTATTCTGTTAAGTATTAAATAAAACTGGGGTGCTTAGACCCCTAAAATTGGGGAAAATAGAATTAGTGGGGGACTGAGCCAATGGAAGAGATGAGAGACCCTCTTCACCCCCTAAGGGTCCTGGAAAACTTGGTGGAGAGGTGAAATGTAATATACCTGGTCCTTAGAGAGCAGAGTCAGAGCTCACCCATTGTTTCACTTACATGGTATGATCTCAAGATCCTTTATCATCATGGATACTTACTTTGAACTCCTATAGTATTGATTATCTATATCATTCATTAAATGCAATTTTAGCACAATTCTATGTGGTATCGCCAGGATTGTTATTCTACTGTTTCATGTGTGTGAATCTCATCTTCTCAGCTCAACTGTTAGATTTAAGAGGGTAGATGCCAAGTGTCATATTTCTTCTATATCCCTCCAAAGCTCCCAGTACAGGACTGAGCATTTAAAAGACATTCAAAAAAATACTAACTGGATTAAAAGAATTAACCCCATTTCTTCCACTTAACCTAGAACCTAGATTCTAATTATGTCACATTCACCCTGCTTTGAGACTTTATATCTCACTACTACTCTCATTATTTTTATTTATCATGTCACCTAAGAGAATAGTAGTTCTAAAGAAAGTGAGAAACCTTCAGAAACAGGAAGTAGCTGCTTTAATTAAGAAAATCAAGACACTGAACAAGTTTTATGCTGTTATCTAACCAAGGGTGTCAAACTGTCAGCCAGGCATAAAACTCTTAGGTTTCAGCCTGAACAAAATTAAAATATAACTGCAAAATGTTTAACAAAATAAACAAAAATACAATAAAACATAGATAATGTTAATTTGTGGTTCTCTAAATCAATACACAGCTAGCAGAGATCTATTTGATCTAAGGGAGCAATCTTGGTAGAGAACATTATATGAATGTTCATTTCATTAATGTATAATCCAAAAACATACCCTCTTATAAAGGGGATTCATCTGACAAGGATACCCCAGATTCAAGATTCCCTGTGGATCTTTATCCGAGCAAAACTATAGCTTATGAGCCCCTACCGACATGCTTACCTTTACTACTCAGCCAGAAGACACAACATGAAATAACATCATATAAATAAAACATTTTCTCACCAGCCCTGAAGCACAATTTCCCACAAATATAAAAACCATTTGTAAGAAGAGAATACATATATAATATGAATAGGGATGCCCACACATGGGAAATACATGTGATCAGATCTGTGGAGTAGCATTCATAAAAGGAACACATGTGGCCAAGACACACATGACTACAATGCTGCAGGGCTGTTGATGCCTTTTGGCACTGTTATTATGTTGGTCCAGCCGGACCCCTTAGTCTCTGCCAGACATTGATCCCTACTGGTCTTACTTGGCTGCTGCTCAATGTATTTCTATTGGTACTATGATCCTTGGTACTGACCTGCTGGCTGAAGCTCTGCTCAGCACAGCATTGTAGAGCTTCTCTCTGCCTCCGAGTTCTGGCATCTACCAGAGTCTTTAGCTGGGATGCTTTCTGCTATCACTCTTTTAGAGAAAAGCCCATAGCATTTTTCTGGCTATAGTTCTTTTAGGAAAAGACAGAAAATATATTTTATCAGCAGACCAGAAAAAAATCCTTCTTGTGGGAGGAAAAAGCCTTCTCAGCCTTCTTCTTCAAGCAATGATCACTTTATTTCTTTGAAATTTGGCTGGAATTAGGCTACCTTTCCAGGAGTCCTGAGCAGCTACTTCCACTCCAGAGCAGGCCATTCCTACCTAGCTAGCTAGTACCCTGAAGCTTACTACTCATTTTTAAATTCTGGTTTTCATTCACTGAGAGTTAAGTCTCTGCTAAACACCAGTCCCTAGTTTAGATCTAGGAAATCTCTGAGGATTCCTATTTAATTTTCCCCACAGAGGATACTACATAGTGGTATCTTTGAGAACCCAAAATGCTTTGTGCCTACCGTGTAAATAACTCTTAAAAAAAAAAAAAGCTCAAATGCTAATCACAAGTGGCAAGGCACATTGGCTATCTCCCACTTCATCCTATTTCTGGCCCTTCATATGTATATGTGAGGCAAAACAATCCTTTTTAGGATTTCAGCATATCCATTATTAGATAGCTGGTAGTACCATGGACAGAATGCTGAACCTTGGGTCAGGAAGGCCTAAGTTCAAACCCAGTCTCTGACACTTACTAGCTGTGTGACTCTGGGCAAATCACTTAACCTCTGTCTGTCTCAGTTTCTTCAACTGTAAAATAGACATGATGATAGCACCTACCTCTTGTGGTTGCTGTTAGGATCAAATGAGATATTTGGTTTTGGGGTTTTTTTGCTTGTTTTTTGGCTAGGCAATGGGGTTAAGTGACTTGCCCAGGGTCACACAGCTAGTGCATGTTCTGTGTCTGAGGCCAGACTTGAGCTCAGGTCCTCCTGACTCCAGGGCCAGTGCCCTATCCACTGCACCACCTAGCTGCTCCCTCAAATGACATATTTGTAACACACTTTGCAAACCTTAAAGCATTAGATAAATGCTTGCTATCATTATCATTAAGACAATTATTCTAGTACTGTAACAATGTTCTAAATTGCTACCCTGAGAAGCTACCCAACTTTGTGTTCAAAACTACTCATGATAATGGTCCTTACCCACTAAATCTCCCACTTTTTATATCGGTCAGGATTTATCATATGAGCTTAAACTACAGTGAAAACAAGAATAATTTACTTTAAAAATGAAAGTATTGTGATATCAACACTCCTCAAATAGCAGATCAAATTAACTATGATTCTCATTTATGTATCAGCAGTGAAAATGTGACCTCAATCCCCTAGGCCTCATGAATTCAATCTCTCTGCATTCCCTGTGCTACTTCCACTCAACAAGAGAGAAAAACTTAAGTTTCTATGCCTTCTCATTAACTCTTCTACCTCTCAATTCTTCCAGAGAAGGAGAATAGTAGAGAAATTTATTGGTTGTTAGAGTGTGCCGGACCTTACATCAGGCTTCAGGGAGTCACAGGAGCTTTCTATCAGGATTAATAGGTCTAGATTCAGCTGGATGTGGCAGGTAAAAATACTTTATTGTCTGTGAACCAGGAAGAGAAGAGAAGCCTAAAGGGGAAAACTTGGAGTGCCATTTCCCCCTCATCCACATTCTCACTGTCCCTTTTCTCTTCTGCCTCCCCTCCAATTTGGTTTATTCCAGCTTTTTAAAACTCCCAGAAGTCATGTCTCTATGGTACATTTTTGTAGACTCTGCCTCTCCTTCCCCCCCCCACCCCAGGAAGTCACAATCAGTACCCTCTATCATGAAACACACTACTTGCTTTCAAAGCCTCCTGGGAGATGTAGTTGAAAAAGTCCTTGCTCAACCAGACATTAGTCTATCCTAAAACCTTGTCCTTTATAAGTATATAACGTGACTGCTTTTTTAAAATAAATTCTTTTATTTATTTAATCTTTTAAAAAGCAATGACATAAATCTTGGTCAGATTGGAGATTGTAACTTTTCCCCATTTTTATTCCATTGACATTAAGCAAATTTAAGTTCATTGTATTACCGATTTAGGGTTGGAATGGACCTCAAAAATCTAGTTCTTTGTGTTATAGATGAGGAAACTGGGCCACAAGTGACTTGCCCAAGATCATACAGCTACTAAGTGGCAGACAGAACCTCTTTTTGAACCTCGGTCCTTTGAATCCAAACCTAGGACTCATTTCATTGCACCACTATCTTTTTCCTTTTATTTCCTAAGATTGTAACTTCATAGAATGTGCAGTATCTATATAGACAGCTACCAAATCTTGACCTTCTGCCCTGATTTGGTATGTGGAAAATGCATGAATTCTGGAGTCAGAGGACCGGAACTCAAAACCTTACTACCCTCACAACCATAAGGAGGCAACTCAACACTCCTAAGCAATAGCTCTTGGGTGGTGGACAGTACAAATTGCAACTTAGTGGAAGAACCATCCCAGCAGATGACACCAATGGAGACAGCTTCAAAGAAAGAAAGAGGATCTTCTGGGATAACCCCCTAGGAATATGAGTTGCCCCTAGCTACCTAGTTATGTGTATTCTTTCTTTATGTATGTTTGTTCCTATTCCCAAAGATAATGTGGGAATCTGTAGGAAAATGTGTCCCTGCCAGTATGAGAGGGATTCTATTTGATAAGTTCTTTGCTATTCAGTTTCATTAAAGTTAAGCCTTTTGCTTTGAATTAATGTGTCCTCTGGTTTGATATAATAAAAGAGGAAAAATAGGTGGGGGCCTGTCAATTGTATTTTGAGTCTGCCTTGAACCTGCAGTGGCTCTCAGAAGCCCAAATTTGAGAGGACTCAGGATTATATGCTTCTGATTGATCCCACCATTAGGCTGTAAGCTCAATGAGGACAGTGACTGTATCTTATCTGAATTTTGTATTTTTCCCCAGAACCTAACATAGTATTACACACAGAATAGGTGCTTAATAACTGCTTCCAAAGATACATAAAGTCTTACATTTGATTTCAAAAAAATTTACTTCCTAAGTAGAATAAACTTCATGGTATAAGAGGTATGGCTAAAGAGCAATTTACATGAAAAAAATTGGGTAGTATTAGTGGACTGTAACACATCAGCAGTGAATGAGATATGGCAGCCCCTAAAGTTCAAAGGACTGGGGAGGTAATAATCCTACTGTACTCTGCCCTGACTAGAAAGGATGTTGATATGTATAGGGCGTCCAGAAAAAGGCAAGCAGGATGATAATGGGCCTAAGATCGTGCCATATGAGGACTGGCTAATGCAACTGTAGAAGAGAAGACTTGGGGGAATGTGATGATTGGCTTCAAGTGCTTTGAAAGGGTTGTTATGTGGAAAAGGAATCAAGATTTATTCTGCTTGGCTCCAGAGTGCAGAATTAAATGCAAGAGGTGGAAACTGTAAAAAGGCAGATTAAGGTTTTATATAGGGATCATAGAATTAAGAGTTGGGAGGGACTTCAAAGATTACATGATCCAACCCCTTCGTTTTACATATGAGGAAACTGAGGCCCAGAAAGGCCAAATGATTTGCCCAAGGGTACACAAGCAGTGTAAGAACTACAGTGAGTATATGAACTCAAATATTCTGAATGGCTCACATTAGCTTTATCTCTCTAATTCTTCCAGAGCCCGGGAGAAGACAGAGAAGATATTATCTCCTTTCCAAGTGCAGTAAACCAGGATTGGACTGCGTCCATCACGTCACCTTGCTTGGATAGCAACTCCTCCCCAACCCCCTGCAATTAGCACAGATATTTTCTCTGAAAGCTCTAGGAAAAAAAGAGTTCAGGCCACTTGGAAAGCCTTCCAACCGCAGAGGTTTTGCAAGCCAGCTCTATTCTTCATTTGGATTTGTTACAGTATAAGCTCAGTCTGAGCAGAGTGTAACAGATAGGAGGTAAAGAAAGAGTCTGCTCACTCCATGACTTAGAAACAAACATTCCCAAGCATGCAGTGAATAAAGCTAAAGCCCAGAATGAGAACTAAAAGAATTTTTTTTCACTATGTTCTGAGCAAAAAGATAAACAAGGGGGAAAAGGCTCAGTACTTAGGAGATGATGTTATGTAAACAGATGATTGAGGGAAAGCAGAACTATTCTGCTCACATTTTGCTTTAGTCTTCTCCACCAAGATCTTTAAGCTGGAAAGTATAAAACAAATATTAAGAAAGAATTATAGTTTAAGACAGGAGAAAAGATATTAAGAGAATAACTAGGTATTTCTTTGCTCAACACTTATCAAGCACCTACTATGTGCAATAATAGTGCGAGGCAGGCTAACTATCTTCTGTCAGAGAGATGAAGGATTCAGAGGGCAGAATGAGACAAAAATGTTTTAACAAAACCAATGCGGAAATTAGTTTTGACTGACTATATCTGTTTTTATTTGTTGTTGTTCTCAATGTTGGGGAGAAGGAGGCAGAGATGGGAGGAAGGGAGAGAAGGCAAATCTTGGCTGATTGAAACAAATAAAATATTTTTAAAAGAAAAATGTCAAATTAATCTCAATTCCTTTTACATGTGATTGCTAAACCGGCAGCATCTGAAGAATACTAATAACCATAGTATGTCTTCAAGGAGGACTTGCACCTCTGATGCGAGGGCTTAGTGAGCCATTTTCAGGGCTGCTCATCTACTTTTGGTGTCCACCTTTTCCCCAATTACACATAAAAACAATTTTAACATTCTTTAGTCAAATTTTCAGTTCCAAATTCTCTCCCTCCCTCCATTCCCCCCCATTGAGAAGGCAAGCAATTTGACATAGGTTATACATTTACATGTAAGTCATGCTATGAAAGAAAACACAAACAAAAAATAAAAACCAAGAAAAATAAAGAAAGTAAAGAAAAAGTATCTCTGATCTGCACTCAGGCTCCACCAGTTCCTTTTCTGGAGATGGACAACACCTTTCATCGTAAGTCCTTTAAAATTGTCTTGGATCACTGTATGGCTGAGAATAGTTGTTATTCACAGTAGATCACTATACAATGTTGCTGTTACTGTGTACAATGTTCTCCTGGTTTTGCTCATTTCACTTTGCATCAGTTCATATAAGTCCATGTTTTTCTAAGAGCACATTAGTATTCCATCACAATCCTATACAACAACTTGTTCAGCCATTCCTCAATTGATGGACATCCCCTCAATTTCCAATTCTTTCCCACCAGAAAAGAACTCCTATAAATATTCTGTATGTATAGGTCCTTTTCTTAGCTCCTTGGGATACAGACCTAGTAGTGGTATTGCTTGGTCAAAGGGTATATATGATTTTATAGTCCTTTGGGCATAGTTCCGAATTGGTCTCCAGAATGGATGAATCAATATACAACTTCACCAACAGTGCATTAGTATTTCAATTTTCCCATATCCCCTCCAATATTTGTCACGTTCTTTTTCTAGCATATTAGCCAATCTGATAGGTGTGCGGTGGTAGCTCAGAATTGTTTTAATTTGCATTTCACTAATTAATACTGATATAGAACATTTTTTCATATGATTACAGATAGCTTTGATTACTGCTTTGAAAACTGCCTGTTCATCCTTTGACCATTTATCAATTGAAGAGTGGCTCTTATTTCTATAAATTTGACTCACTTTTCTATATATTTGAGAAATGACATCTTTATCAGAGAACTTTCTGTAATTTTTTTTCACAGTAATAACTACCAACTATGTATTTCCCTCTGTCTTATTTTCCCTATTTATCCTACTATCTCTCTCCTTTCACCCTGTCCATCATCAAAAGTGTTGTTTCTGACTTTTACCTCCCCCAATCTGCCCTCCCTTCTGTCAGCACTCCGCCTTTCTCCCCTTCCCCTCCTAGTGTACTATATAGTAAGATAGATTTCTACACCCAACTGTGTATGTTACACCGTCTTTGAACCAATTCCAATGAGAGTAAGGTTCACATGTTCCCCCTCCCCTTTCCCCCATCTTCCTCTCCACTGTAAAATTTCTTTTGGGCCTCTTTTATGTCAAATAATTTATTCCATTCTACCTCTCCCTTTCTCCTCCTCCCAGTACCTTCTTCTTTTCCACCCCTTAATTTTATTTTTTTTAATCATCCCATCATATTCAATTCACACCTGTGCTTTTTATGTAGGTATACTCCTAACTGCCCTAATAATGAGAAAGTTTTTAGGAATTACAAGTATTATCTTCCCATTTAGAAAAGTAAACAGTTTAACCTTATTAAATCTCTTATGATTTCTCTTTCCTGTTTACCTTTTCATGTTTCTCTTGAGTCTTGTATTTGAAAATCAAATTTCCTATTCAGCTCTCGTCTTTTCATCAGGAATACTTAAAATCACTGAACGTCCATTTTTTTCCCCTGAAGGATTATACTCAATTTTGCAGGGTAGGTGATTCTTGGCTGTAATCCTAGTTCTTTTGCCCCTTTAATATCATATTCTAAGCCTTCTGCTTATTTAATGTAGAAAGTGCTAAATCTTGTGTTATCCTGACTGTGGCTCCACCGTACTTGAATTGGTTTTCTCTGGCTACTTGCTATATTTTCTCCTTGTCCTGGGAGCTCTGTATTACTGGATGTTTTCATTTTGGGATCTCTTTCAGGAGGTGATCAGTGGATTTTTTTCAATTTCTATTTTACTCTCTGGTTCCAGAATATCAGGGCAGTTTTCCTTGATAATTTCTCGAAATATGAGGTCTAGGCTATTTTTTTAATCACGGCATTCAGGCAGTCCAATAATTCTCAAGTTATCTCTCCTGGATGTATTTTCCAGGTCAGTTGTTTTTCAATGAGATAGTTCACTTTTCTTCTATTTTTTCATTCTTTTGATTTTGTTTTATTGTTTCTTGATGTCTCATTAGCTTCCACTTGCCCAATTCTGATTTTTAAGGAATTATTTTTTTCAGTGAGCTTTTGTACCTCTTTTTCCATTTGGCCAATTCTACTTTCTATGGAGTTCTTTTCTTTGGTGGATTTTTGAACTTCTTTTTCCACTTGGCCAATTCTGCTTTTCAAGGCATTCTTCTCTTCATTGGATTTTTTGTGCCATTTTTTTTTAACCATTTGGCCTAGTCTGTTTTTTAAGGTGTTTTCTTCAGTGTTTTTTGTGCCTCCTTTACCAACCAACCTACTGACTTTTTTTCATAATTTTCTTGTATCACTCTCATTTCTCTTCCCAATCTTTCCTATATTTCTCTTACTTGATTTTTAAATCCTTTTTGAGTTCTTCCATGGCCTGGCACTAATTCATATTTTTCTTTGAGGCTTTGGATATAGAGTTTTGACTTTGTGTCTTCATCTGAGTTTGTATCTTGATCTTCTCTCTCACCACAGTAACTTTTTATAGTGAGGATATTTTTCTGCTATTTGCTCATTTCCCAGACTATTTCTTAACTTTTAACTACATGCTAAAGTGGGGTTCTGCTTCCACAGTGGAGAAGGCACCATCCCAAGCTTTTGTGCCCCTGTTTTCAGAGGTAATTCTAGAGACCTACAAGTTTTCAGTTCTTCCAAGGTGGTATGATCCAGGGCAGGGGTGGGGAACATGTGGCCTTCTAGGTCGTTGGGTGTGCCCTTTTGACTGAGTACAAGTTTTATAGAACAAATCCTTTTATTAAGGGGATTTGTTCTGTGAAGTTTGGATTCAGTCAAAGGGCTGCACTTGAGGACCTGGAGGGCCACATGTGTCATTGGCTGCAGGTTCCCTGCCCCTAGGGAGAGGTGTGTTTACTACTGTCCTGCACGGTGTACTAGTCTGTGAGCAATCACAACCACTCTTTTCCACCCTGGAACAGTGACAAGGGTCCCGGCTCCCCTGAGGCCACAAGCTCTGGTGTGATAGTGCTGCTCCTTGCCCAGGGACTAAGACTTTGGATCCAGATGGGCAATGCAATAGAGTTCTGCCCCTAGTGCCAGCAAAGAGACCTGTGTAATCTTCTTCTGACCAGTTGCCTGACCCCCTTACTGTCTGTGGGCTGAGAGGTCCAAAATCTAGCACTGCCACCACTGATTCAGTAGCCCCCCAAGGCCTGTTATCGGTTTGCTCGGGCCCCAGGTTGTGCTGGCAAGGCCTGTGTTGGACTGCACTCCATTCTCACCCTGATGCAACAGACTTTTGTTGTCAACTTTCTAAGTTGTCTTGGGCTGGAAAATTGTTTCACTTCATCCTTTTTTGTGTGTGTTCTGCTGCTCTAGAATTTATTTTGAGAGGCATTATTTAAAGGTATTTGGAGGGGTTTGGGGGAGAGCTCAGATGAGTCCCTGCCTTTTCTCTACCACCTTGGCTCAGCCTCTCCTTCCACCCAATTCTGACTTGTGGCATCCCGGGCCATCTCCAATCATCTTTGGGACTTCTGTCCTGCCACTGGACTTCAATGCCTCTGGAAAAGAAAGTGAGGCTGCCGACTTTCTACAATTCTGCTTCACTTAAATCCAATTCGTTCTCAAGTCAAGACATCACCCCATGAAGTCACTGGTCCTTTTTGAAAGGAAGGATGAACATCTTGATTTCCACAAGGTAATTAATATCCTCATGGAAAAGTATAAAATGTGGGTTAGATGATGGTTCCATTCAGGTGAATTCAGAGTTATTCCAACTACTATGCAGCAAACAAGACATCTGAGGAGTCAAGGGGCAAGATGATACAGTGAAGAGAATGTTGTACCTGGAGGTATAAAGACTTCAGCTGCAATCTTGCCTCAGACACTTAGTAGATTATGAGATGGCTCAATCTTTCTGAGCCTTCCTTTCCTCATCGACTTCTAAAGTTCCTTCAGACTTGAAATCTACATAACTAGGAGAGCAAAAATCCAAAAAGCTGGCCTTGATTCTACTTGACTATTTTCCCTATCTCTTTGTGAAGTATGGAGGAGGCAGGCAGGGGGTCCATGTGGAGTGTATAGCAGGACGCAGATCGATGGTTGTCTAGCAGCACTGGTGAGCTATGCTGGGTTGGTGGGCAATCCCCTTGGACAGGACTTCTACACCCTCTGGGAATGCCTTTCCTCAGGAATCCAGCCTCCACAGGAGAAGAGCCCTAACCACTATTACAAACTTATTGCTTGGGTAGAGGAGGGGAGGGAGGGCAATAATTTAAGTAGAATCTCTTCCCTGGGAAGTTATCTTTAAAAAATCAGTAATTCTGGGCCCCCTGACAGAGATGATGGCTCGTTCCCAGCACCCTCACTCCAATGTCTCCTCTAAGAAGACTGATACCCATAAGGTTCACAATGCAAGGGCTTGACAATTTTTATTTCAGTAGACAGCAAGGAGAAACTTCTCTTACTCCTAGAAAGGTAACAGTTAAGAAGAGTTTCTCGTACAGAGGGAGGGGAGCCAGGTGGATACCCTCACTCCCCTTCCACTGCCCCTGCCCCAGGATCCCTGCCTCCAAAAGAGTTGCCAGAGAAGCTCAGCTATCTCCCACGCCTGAAACATTCTCCTTCCTCATATCCAACTCCTGGATTCCCTGACTTCCTTCAAGTCCCAGCTAAAATCTCACCTTCTACAAGAAACTTTTTCTGATCTCCTTAATGCTACTGTCTTCCTTCTGTTGATTTTCTCAAATTTATGCTGTATATATCCTGTTTATACATAGGCATTTTCATGTTATTTCTCCCATTAGACTGTGAGTTTCACACAAAAAAGTGTGAACTTTTTTGCCTTTCTTTATATCCTCAGAACTGCACTGCCTGGCATATAGTAGATGCTTAATAAATGCTTGTTAAGACTGACTGAGATCCAAACTAATTTTCATTTTGGTTAATCAAGTGAGACTAGATTGTGCTTTTGAGCTGGCAATATGAAGCTGACACAGGGTAAGCTGGCTTCTGTACTGTCTTACACCCACCAGCCAACAGAGACCAGCACTAATGAAAACATACCCATTATTCTGTGCCCAAACCCACTTACACCAGATTTCTGAGTTAGAGTACAACATGTCCTAGTCTTTGAATTGTTCTCAATGTTCCAGGAGCAAAGAATAATGTGTAGCCAGTGTTCGTTTTCACCCAGAACAGAACAACCAAGGAGAACTAATAGAATGCACTACCTGTTAATGCTGAATGGAAGCATTAGACTTTTTTTTTAATGTTACTGTGTAAATCAAAGGAATAATGGGAAAGGATGTATTGGATTCTGGAGAGAATCAGAGAACATAAAAGCATATCTTGAGAAGCAAACAATTAAGCATAAGCCAACTTCTGCCAAATAAGGTTGCAAGCTTCTATTCTCAGTGAAGAAAACACTGCAGAGCAATGAGATGTAATCTAAAAACATTAAAAATAATGAGTCTATACATATACATGTGGATATGGTATGAATGGTCTTTAATATATTACTAATAAATAAAAAAAACCTCTCTAATTGACTCCACTCCATATTCTGCAAGGGGGGGGTGAAGCGGGGTTTTCTAGTTACATATTTGTAGACTGATAGACATGAAAAATGACTAAACATATAGTTTTTCCCAACAGAATACAGTTGTCTAATCGATCATTTTCTTCCTATTTCCTCCTCCAAATTGGTAGGAGGGGGGAGAAGAGGTTGAGAAATCTTCTTGGGTCTTTTCAGCTGCTGATAAAGCAGTCAGTGGTATTTAAAAAGGTTATTCTTTTAATTGTTTATTTGTGTTACTATGCTACTGAAGATCATCTAAAGTGCAATGGAAGGCATGAGCAGGCTGCAACACAGTACAAACAAGAAATTACAAGGAAAAGGTGCTACAAAGAATGTCATGGGGCAGCTAGGTGGCACAGTGGATAGAGCACCAGCCCTGGATTCAAGAGGACCTGAGTTCAAATCTGGCCTCAGACACATAACACTTTCTAGCAGTGTGACCATGGGCAAGTCACTTAATCCTATTGCCTAGCAAAAAAAAAAGTCATAATAGAAATGTATGAGTGAAGTGATAACCAAAGGCAGATACAATGCATGCTTGGAGCCCAATTCACAACATTTTCAACCTGGTTACACTTGGGAAAAAGGGAAAATCCAATTGGGTTGTGGACTAGGGAAGCTTTAAGCATCTGACCAACCCTGATCTGCCAGTTCTACCCACTTATTCTCATGTCTGCATCTGGTCACTGCTTCAACCTACTGCCAGTCTCCACCATTCAGCTGTCTCTGCTCAACACTGTCTGTGCATCTTGGCAGCAGGAAGGGGTCCTGATCTAGATGAATGTATGAACATCCAGAGAACACTCCTTCCCCATGCTCAATCTGTCTGCCTGCCCACTAGCTTCTCAGAGGTAGTCCCTTCCAAAAACCACCAGAACTCTGCTTTCAGCAATAACCTGTATCCTTATCAAAGCTTTGGGTCTTCCCAGGTCTCAGTGGCATGTCACTGGAGCACGGTTACATGCTCAAATAGATTTGTGGACTCATCACTGTGAGTACTCTCTGCAACAGTGCAGATATCAACCCGTCCAAGTCTGCCTATTCTTTGCAACTCTTTTCTAGTCTTCCCACAATATCTTTACAAGGGGACCACTTAATATACCTACTCATTTTCTCTTGAAATTATAAAGATACCAATGTAATACATTAGCAGTCTCTTGGTTATCTTTCATTCTCACCATGTGACCAGCCCATCATTTTTGCTTATACATTTCCTTGATGATATCTTCTGCAATACTTCTTCCTCATAATTTCTTATTTATATTGCTCTTCAGATGATGCCTCAGTTAGAATGTAAGCTCCCTGAGAGTGTTTTTCTATTGCTACCCCAGCACTTTAAGTAAGTGCTTAAATGTTTTTTCATTCATTTACCTGCAAATTTAATTCTTTAGAGATGATAACATCCAGACTTTGCAACTAAACAAGACCACCAGGAGAAGGATGGCAGTAAAAAAGATGAGCTTTTGCTTCAGGATAAGCATAGGTTCATTAAAAGAACTTTGTTACTTCCCAGAGGTATCCAGCCTGCTCTTCTGTTCAGTTCTCTGTCTAACTCATTATCTATTTACAATGTTTGTCCAAAATATATATATTGATGAATAAGCTCTATGAATTATCCATTCAACATACCATCATCTGGGAAATAGGCATTCTTTATACTCTTGGTTTTATTAAAGTATATGGTTGGGCCAAACACTTTACAGTGATTACAGATCTCATAAATGAAGTTGTCCTTTGTCCCAGGACTTGATACAATCAGTACAATGCCATCTGTAAGCAGGAGCATCTACAGGGCTTTACCATCTCTAAGGAATCCCAGCTTGACTTTAAAGCAGCACTAGATCTCCTTCCTGACAGTGATGAACCTGTTTAGTGAGCCCTCCCTTTTTTATATCTCATTTAATATTCATGATGAAGGGGTCACCTAATAAAGTTATCTCTGTTGTTATATCTATTGAGGAACCTTGTATGTCATGGCAGCTAGGTGATACAGTGGATAGAGTGTTAGGCCTGAAGTCAGGAAGTCTCATCTTCCTGAGTTCAAATCCGGCCTTGGACAATTACTGGTTGTGTGGCTCTGGACAAGTCACTTAACCTTGTTGGTCTCAGTTTCCTCATCTGTAAAATGAGATGGAGAAAGAAATGGCAAACCACTCCTGTATCTTTGCCAAGAAAACTCCAGATGAGGTCACTAAATGTCAGACAGGATTGAAAACTACTGAAGAAGAACAATAAAAAAGCAAAGGTCCTTTAGTGTTTGCTCAATAGATATTTTAAATTCTCCTCAGGACTTTACTTCCTGAGCAAGTCACAAGGTCCAGCTTTCCTTATTAGATAGACATGGCTTCCTTTAGTCTTATAGCTATAGGATTCTTCTGGTAATGTGCTCTCTGAGGAAAGGGGACATGCCACTGTGCAACCTAGTTGCCCCTCAGAAATGTTTAAAAGTCCTCTATTCCATTAAAGGTCCAATCACCTTAGAAGCACCAAAAACTTACCCCTAGAACTAGCTGTGAACAGTAGAACAAAAAAGTCAGAAAATCAGGGCAAACATTATCCCAATACCCCCAGAGGTGAGCAAAGCTCAATTCTAAAATAAAGCCCATAGTCAAGAAATAGACTGGGAAAATGAGCAAACAACAACAACAAAAGAACCCACCCATAAAAAGCTATGGTGAAAGGGAAGTTCAAACTTAGAAGACAATGACTTGAAAACATCTGTAAGCAAAGCCTCAAAGAAAAATTCAGTTTGGTCATGAGCCCAACAAGAATTCCTAAAAGAGCTAAAGAAAGCAATTTTTAAAAGAGCTAAAAAAATTATTTTAAAATCAAATAAGAGAGGTAGAGAAAAAACTGGGAAAAGAAATGAAGACAATGCAAGAAAATAATGAAAAGATAATTGACAGCTTGGTAAAAGGCACCAAAAATACTGAAGAAAATAACTCCTTAAAAAGCAGAATTGGCCAAATGGTAAAAGAGGAACCAAAAAAAACCCATACTGAAGAATGTAACTTATTGAAATCATAATTGGACAAGTGGAAGCTAATAACTCCATGAGATAATAAGAAATAATAAAACAAAGTCAAAAGACTGGAGGAAAGAAGAAAATGTATAATAACTGATAGGAAAAAATAACTTATTTGGAAAATAGATCAAGGAGAGATGATTTTAAAATTTTTGAACTATCTAAAAGCCATGATCAAAAAAAGAGCCAAAACATCATCTTTCAAGAAACTATCAAGGAAAACTGCCCTAATATATTAAAACCAAAGGGCAACATAGAAAATGGACAAGCCCATTGATCACCTCTTGAAAGAGATCCCAAAATGAAAACTCCCAGGAATATTATAGGCAAATTCCAGAGCTCCCAAGTCAAGGAGAAAATACTTCAAGCAGTCAGAAATAAATAATTCAAATACTGTGAAGCCTCAGTCAGGATCATACAAGATTTAGTAGTTATTATTATAAAGGGGCAGAGGGCTTAGAATATGATACTCCAGAAAGCAAAGGACATTACAACCAAGAATAACCTACCCTAAAAAACTAAATATAATTCTTTGGGGGGGAGGGAAATGGATATTTAATGAAATAGAGGACTTTCAAGCTTTACTGATGAAAAGACCAGACCTGAATAGAAAATTTGACAATCAAATACAAGACTTAAGAGAAGCATAAAAAAGTAAACATAAGTAATGAATAATAAGGAACTTCATAAGGTTAAACTGTTCGCATATGGGAACACAATATATGAAACCCCTAAGAAATTTATCTAGGTCATCAAGACAAACAACAACAAATGTATCATCATTAGGACAGTTAGAAGGAGTCTACTTAGAGGGTATGGGTGTGAGTCTATTACATTGGGATGATCTCAAAAGAAAAATGGAAAGGTGAGAAAGAGGAATGTACTAGAAGAAAGGAGAAGGGAGAGATAAAATGGGGGAAATTATCTCACATAAAAGAGGTAGGCAAGAGTTTTTACATTATAAGAGGGAATGGGGGTGGGGAGAGGAATGAATCTCACTCTCATCTGAACTAGTTCAAAGACATATACACAGAAGGAGTGGTCAGAAGTAAAACAGACCTTTGAGGAGGAGACAAGGTAAAAAAAGAGAAGGATAAATAGAAGAGAATAGGATGGAAGGAAATAATGGCATAGACCCACCCACAAAATAGAAGAGAATAGCAAATGGATTAGAACCAGAATCCAACAATATGTTGTTTACAAGAGACACTTAAAACAGAAAGACAGAGAATTAAAATAACATAATGAAACAGAATCTATTATCTTCCAGCTCAAGTTTAAAAAAAAAAGGCAGGGGTAGCAATCATGATCTCAGACAACACAGAAGCAAAAATAGACCTGATTAAAAGAGACCATTAAAAAAACCCTACATTTTGCTAAAAGGTACCACAGACAATGAACTAATTAATATCAATACTGAATATATATGCACCAAATAGCGTAGCATTTGAATATTTGAAGGAAAAGTTAAATGAGTTACAGGAAGAAATAGACAGTAAAACTATACTAGTAGGGGGTCTCAATTTACCCATCTCAGACCTAGATAAATAGAAGCATAAAATAAACAAGAAAGAAGTTAAGGAAGTGAATAGAATACTAGAAAATTTAGATATGATAAACCTCTGGAGAACAGTGAATGGGAACAGAAAGGGGTATACCTTTTTCTCAGCTGTACGTGGCACTTTCACAAAAAAAACAACCATGCATTAAAGCATTAAACCCTCATAAACAAATGTAGAAAATCAGAAAAATTAAATACACTGTTTTCAGACCACAAAGCAATAAAAATTCCATTCAATAAAGGACCTTGGAAGCAGAGATTAAAAATTAATTGGAAACTAAATAATCGAATACTAAATAATGAGTGGGTTAAAGAACAAATCATAGAAACAACCATTTCATTAAAGATAATGACAACAATGGCACAACATACCAAAATTTGTGAAATGTAACCAAAATAGTACTTAGGGGAAAGTTTTTTTAAATCTCTAAGCACATCAATAAAAGAGGGAAAGAGCATATCAATAAATTGGGCATGTAACTAAAAAAAGAAAAAAACTAGAAAAAACAAATTTTAAATCCCCAGTTAAATAATAAAATAGAAGTCCTGATAATCAAAGGAAAGATTAAAATTAAAAGTTTAAAAAAACTTGAACTAGCAAATAAAACTAGGAGCTGGTTGTATTTTAAAAAATAGATAAACCATTGGATAATTTGATTTTAAAAAAAGATAGATGAAAACCAAATTACCAGTATCAAAAATGAAAAGGATGAATTCATAACCAATGTAGATTAAATTAAATCAATTGTTAGGCATTATTTTACCCAACCATATGCCAATAAAACTGATAATCTATTTGAAATGGATGAATGTTTAAAAAAATATAAATTGCCCAAATTAACAGAAGAGGAAATAGGATACTTAAATGACCCTATTTTAGAGAAAGAAATTGAACAAGCCATAAACAAGCTCCCTAAGAAAAAAAAATCTCAAGGACCTGATGAATTTACAAGCAAATTCTACCAAACATTTAAAGTACAATTAATTCCAATGTCATATAAACTGTTTGAAAAAATAGTTAAAGAGTCCTACCAAATTTCTTCTATGATATAAATACAGTTTTGATACTTAAGCCTGGGAGAACAAAAACAAAAAGAAAACTATGAACCTGTTTCCCTAATGAATAGTGATACAAAAAATTTTAATAAAATACTAGCAGGAGATTACAGCAATATATTACCAAGATCACATAATATGACCAGACTGGATTTTTATCAATAATGCTGGGCTAGTTTAATATTAGGAAAACTATCAGCATAACTGATCATATCAATAACTAAAACAACAAAAATCATATTATTATGTCCATAGATTCAGAAAAAGCTTTTGACAAAATGAACACCCATTCCTATTAAAAACACTAGAGAGCATAGGAATAAATGGGGTTTTTCTTAAAATTATAACTAGTAATATTTATCTAAACCCAAGAGCAAGCATTATCTGTAATGAGGATAAACTAGAAGCCTTTCCAATAAGATCCAGGGGAAAGCAAAGACACTGGGCATGTAATTAAAAAAAGAAACAACTAGAAAAAACACATTTAAAATCCTCAGTTAAATACTAAAATAGAAGTCCTGAAAATCAAAGGAAAGATTAAAATTAAAAGTTTAAAAAAATTGAACTAGCAAATAAAACTAGGAGCTGATATTATTTTAAAAAATAGATAAACCATTGGATAATTTGATTTTAAAAAAGAAAGATGAAAACTAAATTACCAGTATCAAAAATGAAAAGGGTAAATTCATAAGCAGTGTAGATGAAATTAAATAAAACAAGAAAAACAAATTGAAGGAATAAGATAGGCAATGAGAAAACAAAACTATCACTTTTAGCAGATACATGATGGTATACTTAGAGACCCTAAAGAGACAATTAATTAAAAAATTAGTCAAAACAATTAACAACTTTAGCAAAGTTACAGGATATAAAATAAACCCACATCAACCATTACCATTTCTATATAACCAACAAAATCCAGCAGGAAGCGATAGAAAGAGAAATGCCATTTAAAATAACTACAGATACAATAAAATACTTGGGAGTCTACTTGCTAAGACATATACAAGAACGATTATGAACACAATTACAAGACACTTGTCACAGAAATAAAGACAGATCTAAATGATTAGAGCAATGCTAACTGCTCATACTACTTGCTGTATTATATTAGCTGAGTCAATATAATAAAAATTATAATACCAACCAAATTAATTTACTTATTTAGTACTATACCAATCAAATTACCAAAGAATGACGTTATAGAGCCAGGAAAAATAATTACAAAATGCATCTAGAAGAATAAAAGGTCAAAATTATCAGAAGAATAAATGAAAAAAAATGAGAAGGAAGGGGACCTAGCAGTACCAGATCCAAACAATATTACATAATGGTAATCACAAAAACAATTTTATTCTGGATAAGTAGAGCGGTTAATCAGTGAAATAGATTAGGTATACAATATATAGCCACAAGCGAGCACAGTAACCTAGATCCTAGCTGATGGAGTAACAACTGCACAAGACTTATCAGGGAGAGAGATGAGACACAAACCAGCAGGTTATTGCAAAAATCCAGTTGGTAAGTAAGGAGGGCCTACAACAGGCTAAGGAGGTATGAGTAGAGACAGGTGATGTATATGAGATATCTTTAGTTCACGGGAATTTGACTTGCTTCAGGTAATTATTTGCCCTCTGCAATCCTATGTACACCTTGAGCTGGCGAAGAGACACTATTGCAGGCTGTCTCAGTTTTTTATGTCCAGAGGAGAAATCATTATTTGATTGCATTCCTACTCCTCAGCCTCAGGCTAGGTACTAGTTGCTTCTTCCCCTTCTGGCTGCCCAACCTTGCGATCTGCAGTGGTGCACGTAACATTAAACACAAAACTGGGCTGCTGCTGTTAATATATTTTATGTAATACTAAAACAAACAATGGTGAAGAAACAGAAAGCACAGGGGGAAAGGGAAACAGGAAGTGCTGATCAGTACAATTCACTGAAAATAATTCTAGCCAGAGCTAAACAGTTATGACGAGTAAGAAATTATTTTTCCTGCTTAAACACCAGAGGGGGTAGTTCACAAAGAAGCTTTGTCCCCGAGGGGCTGTCTCACCAAACCATGTCTGTTCGGCACCACCAGTTCCTCATCATCCTCAACCACCATTACCCTTGGCAGTGCAATGATCTTATAGTTTCTCAAAATGAAAGAACTGGGGCACCAGCATCTCTCCATACATTCCCAAGGTGGAGGAAGTACTCACGTATCACACTCCACCTCCTTCTCCTTCTAGTATCTTTCTCCTAAAAGCTCTGTTCAAACAATCTCAGGAGCCTTCATACAGTTCATGACCTCATTAGCCAGTATGATCCTGGGGAAGCATAAGTATCTATACCTATGACCATTCTGATCCAGGGCCAGATTCCAAGGTTACATCTATAATGTTGAATTTTTTTCTTCTTTGTTACCCCACAGTGGTTCTTAATCCTTTTTGGATCATGGACTCCTTTGGCAATCTGGTGAAACCTATAGATTCTTTCTCAGAATAATATGTAACCCTTGGCTCAGAGGGCTAATCGTATGGAACACTCTCCTCATTGGTGGAGATTGTTTACTCAACGTTCAAGCTTGTGTAAGGGGCTGATGGAGTTGTCGAAAACAGGAGAGAAAAAAAGCTATCCTTGAGTCTCTTCAGAATCTTCTAATGCCCAGCGCTTCTACTAGCCTCTACCATCAAGAGAGAAAACAAGTGGGATTCCAGTCCCTTTTCAGGGCTATGAAGAAAGACTCCGGAAAGAAGTTAACATGTAGAATTTCAATCATGTCTTTATTCCCAGTTTGCTACACTAGAGACTTCAGAGAATTTTCCCTTTCGAGTGAGACCTAGGACTCTCTTGCTTGAGTTATTACCCGGCTCCCAATAGAAGCACTACTTCATTCTATATTGTCTGGTATACATTATCATATGTATACTTTCTCTGATTTCTATTT
Organism: Phascolarctos cinereus; assembly: GCF_003287225.1. Lineage (NCBI taxonomy): Eukaryota > Metazoa > Chordata > Mammalia > Diprotodontia > Phascolarctidae > Phascolarctos > Phascolarctos cinereus. Next base: position 189,220,260 of record NW_027555514.1, read on the forward strand.
TTATAAGGAATTGGATAAATCGTGTTTTGTTTTTGTTTTTTACTATGTGCATTCATTGTGGGACTAGTATTTGGTAGGAAGGGAGTCAAGCCTGGGGATATAAAGCTTAGGGCCCCATTTCAACAGAATGAATAGTGAGGAGTTTCACTTGAACCTTAAAATCATATCTCCTAGACTAACAACATTTAAGAGAGCAGACGGATATAATTCTAGCCTGGTACCCTTTCTCTCTGAGAAAGGCAGAATAGCCAACCTCCAGCCTCTATCTCTTGCTTCCATTTCTAGCAAGAATCAGTCTCCTGTGGAGAAGAGTGGAGGGAAAATATGCTAGAGATGTCTATTCTTGCCTCCCTATGAGCCACACATAACACCCTTCACTACAAATATTTTTAAATGCAAATAAATATCTATTCTTGCCTCCCTATGAGCCACACACATGACACCCTTCACTACAAATATTTTTAAATGCAAATAAATAAATAGAGCTATAAAGAAAAACAATTATGTTGAAATACAGTTATCAAAATATTTTTTTAAAAGTTTCATGGATGCCAAGTCCATTCTTCCAGGCAGAGAAAAAGGATAAATAAATAGAAAAATGAAAATGATTCAAAAATAAAATATTTCCACGTAAAATTTAAAATAAATTTAAATAGGAAAAACAGTGTACAAATGCATGCCCCTCTTTCTCTCCACTGTCCTCTTACCCCGCCGTCCCTCTTTCTCCCTGCTACCCCTCCTCCCTTCCCCACTGCTTGTCACCACAGCTAGAACTCTAGTCTCTCCCTGCTGCCCCCAGCTGCCATTGCTGGGGGTCTGTGTCGCTGTGACTCTGCCACTCTGCTAAAGTCAATCGCCATCCTCCCGTGCCATGGCCTGAGTGCCATCTCACGCCACAGCTTCCTTTTTTAGGGTAGGACAACTACTACTATGGCTGGAGGTCTGCTGTCCTGTGCTGGACTAAGCATTGCTTCTTATATTGTGGTCTGATTGCCCTGATGTGCCAAGATGAGTGTCACTTCCCTATACCTAGGCCTGACTGACTCACTATGCAAAGCATTACTATAGCCTAGGCTATCCCTGCCCTCCTGTGCTCAGCAGGAGTGCTCAGCACTATGGATGCTACAGCTAGGACTCAACCCTGGCCTCCTCTGCTTGGACTGTCACTGCCTCTGTCCAGTCCACTATAGCTGATAAGGTCAGGAACCCCTTCATGGGAAAGCTCAGACAATTCTGAAGGATTCTGGCCAATTATGTCAGGATTGGGTTTCTCCTACCTGTCCGAGACAGCTAGATATTGCAGTAGTTAGAGCACTGGACCTAGAGTCAGAAAAATGCAAGTTCAAATCCAGCTTCAGACACTTATTATAAATGGGTGATCCTGGGCCGATCACTTAATCTCTGTCTGCCTCAGTTTCCTCAACTATAAAATGGGAGTAATAATAGCACCTACCTCCCAGGGTTGTGGTGAAGATCAAATAAGATTATACTTATAAAGGGCTTAGCATAATTCCTGACACATAGTGTTTAATACAGGCTGGTTCCTTTCCCTTCTGTCAGGGGCTAAACTCTCCAATGTAGGAAATTCTTCCTGCTGCCAGTTGGCCTTTACTGAGGGACCCAGAAGCTCCTGACACCTCAAACTCAGAAGAGTGCCTCCAAGACTAGGAACGTCCAGCTCAGGATTGCACCTGTAACTCGGGAGTGGGAACAGTACCTGGGGGCTCTGTAAGGGCCCCCCTCACTGGAAGGTTCAGAGAGAAAGAGTTACAGTTCATAGTTCATGGGAGAGAGTAGAACATTTTTGAATAGATGCAGCATCCTTGCTTTTCCTCAGCAAATTAAGTGAGGTGAAATTTTTTTCCGTATTTCCAACTCCATAAATGTCTTTCAACAACTGGGGGAAACTGAGTATTGTCCTTTCAAGTGCCTGACCCCAATGGTTTGCACCTAAGAATCACAACAAAATCCATGTGTCATAAATTCTGACTGACCCCTCACATACCAATTAAAAAAAAAAATCAAACAGTTCCTTCAGCACAGTTGTTATATAGTCCTAAAATTCCAGGAATCTGCCTTGGTTTGCATTCTCTCACTGTCGGGGTCCCTTATGTTATCTCTCAACTAGCCAGCCATATCTATTTACAGTTATATGATCAAGGGTTACTTTTTCAGCTGTAATTGTCCATTTCTCAAAGGCCATTCAGAACCAAACGGCTTTTTCTCCGTTCACATATGAATATTAAACCTGGGAGGGTCTTCTTTCAGTAAGTTCCCACTGAGGAAAGTGGTAACGCCCATTCGCAGCATAAGGATATCCAATCTCAGCCAAGGGAAGGCATGTCTCACTCTTCTTTATCCTTTTTAGTGAGGAAAAAAAATCACTTTCAAGCCCCCAATTTCAATTCCTCTTGGCTACTCTGAAGGTAAACTGAGTTCTAAGGAAATACCCTAATAGAACTTGCTAGACTAAAAAGCCCAGGGACACCTGGTAAGTCTCAAATCTGTGTCTTAGGGACACAGATCATATTCTCATTGATCTTTCCTTGCTCAATAAGCCACAAACTGTTTATTCTCTCATCTCCCAGTGTTGGGGGAGCACTGCAAAGTAAGCACCTACCATACCTGGATACATCACCAAAAATACCATTAAAAGCATGGTGTAACATAGCAGACAAAAAAAGTGATTTCATCTAAGGTTGCATCAAGAGAGGTAAATATAGCTCGTACAAAGAAGGAGCTGACAGTTGCTCTGTACTCTGCCATGGTCAGATGGGAGCTGAATAATTATGTTTAGGCCTGGGTACCATAGTTAAGCTGGAGAGCACTCAGAGGAGGACCACAAAAAATTTGAGGGACCTTGAATCCTGAAAGATGAAGATGTGCTGAAGGAACCAGAGCTATTAAGCCTGAAGAAGAGAATGCTTGATAATAATAATAAAAATAATAATAATAATAATAGGTAGTAGTAGTAGTAGTAGTAATACTAGTTAGCATTTAAATAGCACTTTAAGCTTGGTAAAACACTTTGCAAATATTATCTCATTTTGTCCTCACAACAATCCTGGAAGTAAAGTATTACAGCTTGCCTAGGATCTGAGACTGGATTTGAACTCAGGTCTTTTTCACTTCAAGTGAGGCACTTAATCTACGAAGCCTTCTAGGTGTGACAACTCTGTTCAAATATTTGTAAGGCTGTCATGTGGAGAAGGGATTAGATTTGTTCTCTTTGGCCCCAGAGGGAAGAACCAGAAACAACAAGTAGCTGCAACAAAGAGGACAATTTAGCCTTGACATCAGGAAAAATTTATTAGGGCTGTCCAAAAGAAGAATGGAGTACTTTGGGCGGTGTTGGGTTTGCAAGTCTTCAAACAGGGGGAAGAAGTCACATGTGAGAATACCTCAAGGCCATTAAAATCCCTTCCAACCCTAAACATTCTTGGATTCTGTTATAGTAAGTCCTTCTAGTGAGGTTTGTATTAACTAACTTGCAAGGGGGCCTAAGTCACCAAAGACCCCAGAATTGTATTTCTTTGCAGCAAAAGAAAAGAAGCTTCTCATCTTGGAACGGAGACTAGGGAGCAGAGTCCTCTAGCTCGGCAGTAGTTTTTTATATCTTTCTGGAGAGTAAGAAGAGTTAGAAAGAAAACAGTGCCAGGTGGTGGCAGTTACAAATGGGGGACTCTTCCAGGAGATCAAATCAAAGTCTTGTAGCTGCTGGAGACTTTGCTTCCCTGGCTCACTGCTTGATTTATTAAAAGAATACACCAGAGAATGACTGAATTCTGGCTTCTAGGAGAAACTGCTGGAACAATAGTGAAATTACCCCCACTCAGCCTCCCTTTTGTTTTATTTCCAGGCTAAATTGAACTGGCTGGGCAAGAGACCAGGAGATATCTCTCCTGGCTTCAATCAGTAGATTATCTGGGGTCTTTAAGCATTTTGAGAATTCTATTTGCAATTTATACTTTTAAGATTTTTAGCTTCATGGAAAAAGAAAGTCATGGGAAACTAGAACCTTCACCCTAGACTAATGAGACTCACACAAATTAATCTCATTACCACAAGCTGGTAGGTTACTTTGCACTAATGGCCTTTGAGTTTTTCTCCACATATTGAGTGAGGCTGGTGTTGAGTGGAGACCTCAAGAAGTCATACCCTGAGCCAGCCACAGTGACCTCTGCTGGGCAAATATTTTGATTTTGGAAATGAGATTGCAACGTATTGAGAAATAAGTGAGAGGAGGGGAAATGGACATACTGAGTGACATTTTCTAGGCGTTTGGTCATTCAAAAGAGAAGAGCTATAATATTGTAGTTTGTAGTTTTGGGGATGCAGGTCAAGCAAAGAATTTTACAATTTGGACAATGGCAGGGGAAGAGTCAGTGGATAAAAGAAAATAAAGATTCGAGAGGGTGGAGGAATTATCAAAAGGGGCAGGCCCCCTGGAGGAGAAAGGAGGGGGTAGGATCAACAGCACAAGTAGAGGTGTTGGCCTTGGCAAGAAGGGTTACTTCTTTGTCAGAGGATGGGGCAAAGGAAAAGACAATGGAAAATGATATTAAGTAGATTTAAGAAATTGGGGTATATGGTGTGATACACTATTAAATCAAATTATCCAACAGTACTTAAAGATGAAAGGGACACAAGAAAGAGAAGAAAAACAGAATAGTTTTTTGTCATTTTTTTTAACAAACTATTTTTGACATCCATGACGCTGAATTCATAGGCTCATAGCTTCAGAGCAGGAAGGGATCTGAGAGGACATCTAGGCCAATTTCCCCCTTTGCAAATGAAAAAACCAAGGCCTAGGGAGGTAAAATGACTTGCCCAAGGTCACATAAGTAGTAAATGGCAGAGCCAGGACTTGAACCCAGGTCCTCTGATTCCAATTCCAGCACTTGTTCCACTATAGCACAACACCTCCCAACATCACAAGCTCCATTTTAACGAATGAGAAAACAGAAACAATACTTAAAAAAGACAAAGATGGGAAGGGGAGCTGGACAAAACCAAACACACAAGGAAGAATTTCTTACCAGAAGCAATATGATTCTGAAAGCATCAAGGCATTAATTCTCAAAATTTGTGATATAGGGGAAGATTTTTTTTTAAATTGTTAATAATGGGTGGTAGTACCTCTGAGGGGAAAGGCAATTGAGAAGACAATAATAAATGCCAATTCATATGCCATCTTCTCATTTCTATAAACTCTGTGAGAATGCTCTAGATAAGTACTGAGGGTATTCTTGATGAAAACAGGTAGAAAAGACAGCAGGTAGGCTTTTATACACATAAACATATAAACATTTATTGCAAATGACACTTTCAGTCATACAACTGAATAAAAGTCAATTAAATTCTTTTACTTGTTATCTAAAATCCTTCAGGATCTGGCCCCAGTCTAACTTTCCAGCTTTATTACATATTACTTCCCTTCTCAAACACTACAATTCAGCCAAATTGGCACTACATTTCCCATTCACGTGCCTTTGCACGGGCTAGCACACATTGTCCCTTCACTTCTGCCTCTTAAATGCTTCAGTGCTCAGCTCAGGCACCACCTTCTGTGGGAAGCCTGCCCTGATTTCTCTCTCTCTCTCTCTCTCTCTCTCTCTCTGTCTTCCTCCCTCCCTCCCTCTCTCTCTCTCTGTCTCTGTCTGTCTGTCTGTCTGTCTCTCTCTCTCTCTCTCTCTCTCTCTGTCTTCCTCCCTCCCTCCCTCCCTCCCTCCCTCTCTCTGTCTCTGTCTGTCTGTCTGTCTGTCTGTCTCTCTCTCTCTCTCTCTCTCTCTCACACACACACACACCCCCTTCTAGTGCTTCCCCCCCAGAATCACCCTGTCTCTATATGTTGTACAGACAGATAAAGGTACCTATTTTCTCCTCCAACTGGATTGCTCTTTGTGCTAGGAGCAATATTTCAACCCCCTTCTTCATCCAAATTAGTCTGATTTTTTTTTCTTTAAAAGGTATTAAGGGGGCAGCTAGGTGGTACAGTGGATAGAGCTCCAGCCTTGGAGTCAGGAGGAGCTGAGTTCAAATTCGGCTTCAGACACTTGACACTTACTAGCTGTGTGACCCTGGGCAAGTCACTTAACCCCAACTACCTCACTTTAAAAAAAAAGAGAGAGCATCCTTGAATCATGTCTTACTCAGGACATTAAGGTTCAGCCTGTTAAGGTTACCTTCTCTTTGCCTGAGTACAAGGAGGCTATGTAGGAGATCCAGGAGCTAATGATCCTTGATTAGTGGATCATGATGGGCATCTCAGGCAAAGGAGCTTCACTCCGCTGAATCAACTAGAGTTCACCTATCCTGGGTGAACATCTTTCTCTCCCTATAGTTAAGTAAATCTCCTTTCATTAACTGTTGAATGATCTCTAAGTGTCTCATTTCCTTACAGGACTAACCATTGATGTGAGTCAGTTCTAGCCTGGAACACCCTCAAGGGCAGGAACTGCTTTACTTTTGCTTTGATATACTCTGCACCCCACAGAGTGTCTGGCATGTAGGCATTCAATAAATGCTTACTGATTAATTGATTGAAAAAATGCCAAGAATATAAGATCTCATTGTTTGCTCTTTGTTGACACAGTAAAGTAAAAGGAAGGCTTGGACACTCTCCTCTTTAGCATCTGCTAAAATTGTACAAGATTCCTTGAAAGATGCAGCAGAGCTAACTTTGTTCAACAATCTTCCTATTATTAACATCAACCATGGCATAAAACAGGAATATGGATGCTCATGCAAGATGTTCACCTTTTTTCAAAGATGATGTCCAGCAAAGAATTCAACTGGAATAGAGATTCCTGAGAGATGGTAAGATTCTTCAAATGCCACTTTTTTATAGACAACATCGTACTGATTGCATCAAGCCCCAGAACATTAAGAACCTCTTTAACTAGGCTCTACAATCACTCAAAAGAGTTCAGCCCAATTTATCCATTCCAGAAAAACAAAATAAAAAAAACACTAATATGCAGGTGGTGGAAAACCCATCAAGTTAACTCACCAGTACATATATCTCAAGTATTGAACACACATGAATGACAACCTGGCCCAGAATTGAGGAGGAGGAAGAGGTGAGATCAAATGGCATTTGTTATTGTTGTTTTAGGAATCCAAGAAACTTTCTTTTTCTTCATTCTGTGTTGTACAAAAACACAAACAGAAAGAAAATTTATAGGTAAACAAAAAAACTATAACAGGAACATAATTTGTCTAAAAATCTTAAAGAACTTTTCCCCATGACATCTAAATAACTGTCATCCCCACTGCCCACCTTTTCCAAGGATTTCAGAGTCCATAGGGAGGATCTTTTGCAGTAGTGTTATGCCCTTCTCCCCAGACCTTCCTACTGGCATATGACAAATTCTTTCAGAAAGTTAATGTTTTCCTTGAGTTCCAAAGTAGCGCTGAGTTCAATCAATTTATCTGCAAAGGCATTAGTCATCCCTTGGTTGGACATGACCATCACCAACAAGTGATCATACAGAGCCCAATCCAGGGAGTCTGTGTTAAGCATACTGTTTGTGTCCTTTCAATAAGACTCCTGGTGAGCTGAAAACTGATTTCTCTTGTGGAGAAAATGCCACTCTCCTTTTTTCTGTCCAATTTCATCCTCCAGATAGTCACGGTCAAGCACCAGGACCTTCTTTCCATCGAGTTGTTGTTGTTTCAAATAAGCCACACCTTGAGGGTAGAGCTGACTGTCAGTTCAGGCTCCTGCTCTTCAACTTTCTATCCCTGCGATAGTTCATGGTCAAAAGTTGGCGGGATGCAGTTAATGTTGAATTTGATTGTCATTTTCTCACCAGTTAATGTCTGGACTAATTTGGCTTCTGTCCCATGCACATCTAGTTCCCAATCTCCAGACATCTTGGGGGGATGTTTACACTTCTGGATTTTTTCTTCTCCCCTTTGGTCTCATCTGCCAGGAATTCTGCAAAGGCTTTGCTTCCATCATGTACATAAACGGCACAGACAGAGTGCTGCTGCAGAGCAGCACGACCATGACCTGAGCCAGAGAAGGGACGATGGCAAGCTTAGTCAGTGACCATAAGAAAAATCAAAGCCACCATAAAATTGCATTTGGAAAACTTTACAATATGTTTAATGATTCGAGGCTACTCTTATAAGCATATAAGCATACATGTACACACGTGTATCTTTTTTTTTGGTGAGGCAATCAGGGTTAAGTGACTTGCCCAGGGTCACATAGTAAGTGTCAAGTGTCTGAGGCTGGATTTGAACTCAAATCCTCCTGGCTTACACATATCTTTTTAAAACCAAGGTGCTCCCTGACACAAAAACCCATTAAAAAAAAAAAACAATATTAGGGTGATGTTAATTATTATCATAGATTGTAGAGCTAGAGCTAGTAAGGATCCCCAAAATTAAGTAGCCCATGCCCTTCATTTTAACAGTGAGGAAACTGAGGCCTAATTGAGGTTAGGTGACTTGCCTAAGGTCAGCAAGTGTAACAAGCAGGATTTCTTTTTTGTTTTTCTTTTGTTTTTCTTTTTTTATTTTGGCTAGGCAGTAGAGTTAAGTGACTTGCCCAGGGTCACACAGCTAGTAAGTGTTATGTGTCTGAGGCCGAATTTGAACTCAGGTCCTCCTGAATACAGGGCCGATGCTCTATCCACTACCTAGCTGCCCCCAGAAGCAGGATTTAAACCCAAATCCATAGCCACTGCTATTTCTTGTATGGTTATAAATCATGGAATAACATTATCTCAAAAGAATCAAAATCATGAATGATCCAAAGGGCAATGGAGAGACACATGGTGGAAATAAGTAGGTTGCAGCATATAGTAATATATGCTATAATATATAATAGCATATAATAATCATCTACCTGAAAGAAGTAGTGTTGGGGAGATCATTCAGGGAACTGTATTGGTACTCACAAAATGCAAAAAGTACTAGAGAAAGGTTTCCTATGCTTTGCATGGATTTTTATAGATAACTTATGAACATGGACAAAAGTTTCACATGCTTAAGCATGAAAGTCATTTAAAACAGTAATAACAAAACCCAGCATTTGTACTGGGCCTGGAGTTAGGAAGACCCCTCTTGCTGAATTCAAATCCAGCTTCAGACACTTACTAGCTGTGTGACCCTAGGCAAGTCATTTGACCCTCTTTGCCTCAGTTGCCTCATCTGTAAAATGAGATGGATAAGGAGGCGGCAAACTATTTCAGTAGCTTTGCCAACAAAACTGCAAATGGGGTCAAGGAGAGTCAGACACGACTGAAATGATTCAACAACAACACCATGAGACAGGCACTCTGCTAAGCACTGTGGATACAAAGACAAGCAAAAAACTCAGTCCCTACTCTCAAGGAGCTCACAGAGTAATGGGGAGACAACATAGAAACAACTACGTACAAACAAGACAGATGCAGAATAAACTGGGGGTGGCCTACGAGGCAAGGCACTATGCATATGAAGAACCTACAAAGTTTTCTTGCAGCAGGTAGGACTTCAATTGAGACTTGAAAGAAGCAGGAGGTAGAGAAGGAGGAGAAAGTTCCAGCTGTGGGGGACAGGCAGCAAAAATATTAGGAGAAGGAGTGTCTAACTGGGGAAAAAAGGAGGCCAATGTCAATGGACTGGAAAGTACATGGTGGGTGTATCGGGAAGGAGTAGGGTATGAGAAGAAAAGTAAGAAAGGGCCAGATTATAAAGGGCTTTAAAAGCCAAATTGAGGGTTTTATTTTTTATCATCATCAAAATATTTTTAGAACGTCATTATCAAGAACCTCATTATTCTGTCAGCCTTGCTATTCATGCCTTATTGGTAACCTCAGTATCCTCTGCTCCTTGGTTGGAGGGCCAGCAAAGAGCTCCTCCCAAAGCTTCCATTTAAGGGAGGCTTCCAGACTAGCCATCTCTGCATTTCCCACCTACCTGTAAAATCCTTTGGATTTTTTCATCATGTCCTAGCACCAGTATCTTTCCTCCCCATTCCCACCTTTTCAGTCTGTCTTTCCCCATTGGACTGTAAGGACAGGGACTGTCTTTATTTTTTTGTATTTAAATGCCCAGCACTTAGCATAATGCCTGGCACACAGCAGAAAATAAATGTTTATTGACTCACTGATCCTGGAGGTGATAAGGAAGCACTGGAGTTGACTGATTCAAGGGGTAACATGGTCAGATTTGTGCTTTAGGAAGATCAATTTGGAAACAGAGCCAAGATGGCAGAGTAAAGAAAGCTGAGCTCTCCAAACATTCCCCTCCAAACAACTTTAAAATAACATCTCAAATCAAAATCTGGAGTGGCAGAACCAACAAAAGATCAGAGGGAGACATTCTTCCGGCCCAAGATAACATAGGAGGTCAGAAAGAGACATGTTGGAGGGGAGGAGATGGAGGGGAACAGATTGGCTCAGAGCTCATGTGTATAAACACCAGCAGTGAGACTAGGTGGTGGTGACAAAAGCAGCAGCAGCTTCGGGAACTCTCAAGCCAGAGACAGTAAGAGGACCGGACAATTGGTCAGAAATTGGTCAGATTGCAAAGGAACCCTGTGCTAGCACTAGACACAAAACCAAACGCTGTTTGGCAGCTCCACTGCCTGTACCTACTTCTGAGTCACAGTTCAAGAGCAGAGAGGAGGCTTTTAAGTCAAGAGGGAATGGAAGCCCTGAGGGACAGTATCACTTCTGGCCCCAAGAAATCATGGACCCTCAGGAACAATATCATTTTCAGTCCCAAGGGAGGAAAGGCCCTCAGGAGAAGTATCAATTACAATCCCAAAGGATCAAGAGCCCTACCTGGGTAAAGACCAGATTGCAGACAAAGCGAGCAATGACCATACCTCTCCCCAGATCACACAACTTTGGAAGCACCAAAAACTTCCAAACCCCTAGAACTGACTCTGAAAACAGCAATGGGGAAAAGTCTGATGCTTAAGACAGAGCCCCTCCCACCCCCATGAGGGGAACAGAGCTCAACATTAACATAAAGTTCTAAATCAAGAAATAAGATGGGAAAATGAGCAAACAACAAAAGAAGAACCTGACCATAAAAATCTACTATAGTGACAAGGAAGATCAAGGCACAAACTCAGAAGAAGACAATGAAGTCAAAATAGCTACAAGCAAAGTCCCAGATAAAAAATGTGAACTGAACAAAGCCTAATAAGAATTCCTGGAATAGCTAAGAAATTATTTTCAAAATTAAATTTAAAAAGTTAGGTAAATAAATGAAAACAAAGGAAGAAAAATAATGAAAAAACAACAACAATAATTAACTGCTCGGTAAAAGACACACACACAAAAAAAAAATACAGAGGAAAATATTACTTTAAAAAGAAGAATTAGCCAAATGAAAAAAGAGGTATAAAAATTCACTGATGAAAATAACTCCTTAAAAAAGCAAACTTGGCCAAATGGAAAACGAGGTACAAAACCTCACCAAAGAAAGTAATTCCTTAAAAATTAGAATTGGGCAAGTAGAAGCTAATGACTCCACAAGACATCAAGATACAATAAAACAAAGTCAAAAGAATGAAAAAAATAGAAGAAAATGGGAAATAAATCATTGGGAAAAAAACAACTAACGTAGAAAATAAATCAAGAAGAGATAATTTAAGAATTATTGTATTACCTGAAAGTCATAATCAAAAGAACTTCACCTTTCAAGAAATTATCAAGGAAAACTGCCCCAATATCTTAGAACAGAAGGGTAAAATAGAAATTGAAAGAACCCACTGATCACCTCCTGAAAAAAATCCCAAAATGAAAACTCCCAGAAATATTATAGCCAAATACCAGAGCTCCCAGGTCAAAAAGAAATTGCTTCAAGCAGGCAGAAAACAACCAGTGAAATATTGTGGAGCCACAGTCAGGATCACTACCACATTAAAGGAGCAGGCTTGGGATATGATATTCTAGAAGGCAAAAGAGCTAGGATTACAACCAAGAATAACCTACCCAGAAAAACTGAGTATAATCCTTCAAGGGGAAAAATGGGTATTTAATGAAACAGACGACTTTTTAGAATTCCTGATGAAAAGACCAGAGCTGAATGGAAAATGTTATTTTCAAATATAAAACTCAAGAGAAGCATAAAAAGATAATCATGAAAAAGAATCATAAGGGACTCAATAAGGTTAAACTGTTAACCTTTCTAAATGGGAAGATGATACATGTATCTTCTAATAACTTTATCATTATTAGGGCAGTTAGAAGGATTCTAACTTCATTGATACAGAGAAAGACAAAAAAAGTGTGGGAGTGAGTCTATTATGTTGAGATGACATCAAAAGAAAAATGGAAAGATGAGAAAGAGAGGTGTAGTGGAACAAGGGGGAAGTGAAAAGGGAGAAGAAGAATGGGGGAAATTATTTCACATAAAAGAGGGAGGCAAGGAAGAGCTTTTATTGTAGTGGGGAAAATGGAGAGGGCAGGCAATCACATCTCACATCTCAATCACAACCTCACATCTAAATTGGCTCTAAAAAAAGGGAAAATGTGTGTGTGTGTGTGTGTGTGTGTGTGTGTGTGTGTGTGTAGATACATAGAGAAAGAGAGATACTCAATTGGCAATAGAAATCTATTTTACCCAATAGGGAAGTAGGACAGGAAGGGGATAAGAGAGGGGCGGTGACAAAAAAAAAAAGGGAGGACAAATAAAAGAAGGAAGTGGTCAGAAGCAAAACAGACTTTAGAAGGACAGGATAAAAGTAGAGAGAAAGACAAACAGAAAAAAATGGGACGGAGGGAAATAAACAGTTAGTAATCATAGCAGAATGTGAATGAGATGAACTCACCCATAAAACACAAGTGGATAGCAGAATAGATTTTTTTAAAAAAAGACTCCAACAATATGTTGCTTGAAAAAACATACTTAAAACAGAGAGACACACACAAAGTTAAAATAAAGGGCTGGAGAAGAATATATTATGATTCAGCTAAAGTTAAAAAAAAGGCAGAGGTAGCAATCATGATCTCAGACAAAGCAAAATCAAAAACAGACCTAATTAAGAGAGATCATCAGGGAAACTACATCTTACTAAAAGGAACCAGAGACAATAAAGTAATATCAATACTAAACATATATGCACCAAATAGCATAGCATCCAAATTCTTAATGGAAAGGCTAAATGAATTACAGGAGGAAATAGACAGTAAAACTATATGGGTGGGGGAAACCTCAAGTTACCCTCTCAGAGCTAGATAAATCTAACTATAAAATAAATAAGAGAGAAGTCAAGGAGATGAATAGAATATTTTAAAAGTTAGATATAATAGACCTCTGGAGAAAAATGAATGGGAACAGAAACAAGTATACCATTTTCTCAGCTGTACATGGCACCGTTACAAAAATTGACTATGTATTAGGCTATTAAAAACCTCACAACCAAATGGAGAAAAGCAACCTTTTTAGTTCAACCTTTTTAGGACATAATATGATAAAAATGCATTTAATAAAGGATCATAGAAGCATAGATTAAAGACTAATTGGTAACTAAATAAGCTAGTCCAAAGGATAAGTGGGTCATAGAAACAAACAGAAATTTCATTAAAAAGAATAACAACAATGAGACAACATTCGAAAATTTGTGAGATGCAGCCAGAGCACTAGTTGGGGGAAAATTTGTATCTCTAAATGCATATATCAATAAAAGACCAGAAAAGAGGGTCAATGAATTGGGCATTCAACTAAGTAAAACTAAAAAAAAGAAGGAACAAATTTTAAATCCCCAATTAAACACCAAAATGGAAATCCTGAAAACAAAGAAGAGATTAATAAAATTGAAAGTTAAAAAAAAAATCATGGAACTAATAAATAAAACTAGGAGCTGGTTTTATGGAGGGGGGACAACAAATTAGATAGAGCATTGGTTAGTTTGATTAAAAAAAAAAGAAAACCAAATTACTAGTATCAAAAAATAAAAGAGGGACTGCAACACCAATGAAGATGAAATTAAAGCAATTATTTGGAGTTATTTTGCCCAATTATATACCAGTAAAACTGACAATCTAAGTGAAATGGATAAATATTTACAAAAATATAAACCACCCAGATTAACAAAAACAACCTTTTCTTAAATAACCTTAACTTAGAGAAAGAAATTGAACAAGCCATCAATGAGCTCCCTAAGAAAAAATCACCAAGACCAGATTGATTCACAAGTGAATTCTACCAATTATTTAAGGAACAATTTAATCCCAATATTATTTAAACTATTTGAAAAATAAGTAAAGAAGGAATCCTAAACCATTCCTTTTAATACCTAAACCAGGGAGAGCAAAAACAGAGAAAGAAAACTATAGACCAATTTCCTGAATATGCAAAAAAAAAATTTAATAAAACAATAGCAAGGAGATTACAGTAATATATCACAAAGACCACATGGTATGAGTAGGTGGGATTTATACCAGGAATACAGGGCTGGTTATACCAGGAATACTTCTCAGTATTAGGAAAACTATCAGCATAATTGACCATATCAATAACAATAACCATAAAAATCATATGATTATATCAATAAATACAGAAAAAGCCTTTGATAAAATACAACTCTCATTCCTATTTCACACACACACACACACACACACACACACACACACACACACAAGCACAGGAATCAATGGAATCTTTCCTTTTTTGTTTGTTTTTTTTTTTTTGCTTTTTGGCTAGGCAATGGGGTTAAGTGACTTGCCCAGAGTCACACAGCTAGTAAGTATTATGTGTCTCAGGTCACATTTGAACTCAGTTCCTCCTGATTCCAAGGCTGGAGTTCTATCCACTGCATCACCTAGCTGCCCCTCAATGGAATCTTTCTTAAAATAGGAAGTAGTATCTATCTAAAACAAAAAGAAAGCATTGTCTGTAAACAGGAATGAACTTTAAGCCTTCCTAAAAACATCAGGAGTGAAGCAAGGATGTCCATTATCACCACCCTTATTCAATATTTTGTTAGAAATGCTAGTTATTTTCTTCCACAAAATGACTAATATGGAAATGTTTTACATTATTCCATATGTATAACCTATATCAGATTGATTACCATCTCAGTGAGAAGAGAGGTGAGAGACAGAAGGAAGGAATTTGGAACTCAAAATTTGAAAAAAAGTTTAAAATTGTTTTTAACATGCAATTGGGGGGAAATAATATTTTTTAAAATTTTGAATACTCATCAAAAAAGAAAGAAAGAAAAAATGCTAACTATAGTGATAAGACAATGGTTACTTTTCTCCTTGCCACAGAGCAAGAACTAGGTGGTGCCAGGCCTAAAGTTATCAGACATTGCGTTCAAATGCAGCCTCAGACACTTATTATGTGCAACCCTGGCCAAGTTATTTAACTTCTGCCTTACTTTCCTCAACTGTAAAATGGGAATAACAGCACCTACCTTCCAAAGGGTTGCTATGAAGATTAAATGAGATTATCTGTAAAGTGCTTAATACTTGGCATATTAGTCACCTACTCAGCAAAACTGAGTATAATCCTTCAGGGGTAAAAATGGTCATTCAGTGAAATAGAGGACTTTCAAGCATTCTTGATGAAAAGACCAGAGCTGAATAGAAAATTTGACTTTCAAATACAAGACTCAAGTGGAACATGAAGAGGTAAACAGGAAAGAGAAATCATAAGAGACTTAATAAGGTTGAACTGTTTACATTCCTGCATGGAAATCTGATATTTATAACTCATGAGACCTTTGTCAGTATTAGGGTAATTGGAGGGGGGAAAATTATATGTATGTATGTATGTATGTATGTATAGATAGACAGACAGACAGACAGATAGATAGATAGATAGATAGATAGATAGATAGATAGATAGATAGATAGATAGATAGATGGCACAGGGTGAGTTGAAGATTAAAGGGTCATACCAGGAGAATAAAATTAAGGGATGAGAGAGGATTATACGAGGAGAAGAAGAAAGGGAGAGGTAGAACAGAGTAAATTATCTCACACAAAAAAAAAAAAGAAAAGAAAGGCTCTTACAGTGGAGGGGAAACAGGGGAAGGTGAGAGGGAATGAATGAATCTTATTCTCATAGGATTTGGCTTAAGGAGGGAATAACATACACATTCAATTGGGTATGGAAATCTGTCTTACCCTACAGGAAAATAGGGGGAAGGGGATAAGAGAGCAGGGGGATGATAGAGAGGAGGGCAGATTGGGAAAGGGGGTAATCAGAAGCAAATACTTCTGAGGAGGGACAGGGTCAAAAGAAAGAATAGAATAAATGGGGGCAAGGCAGGATAGGATTAAGGGAAATAGAGTTAGTTTTTCACAACATGCCTACTGTGGAACTGTTTTGCATAATTGCACGTGCATAACCTATACTGAGTTGCTTGCCTTTTCAGTGAGGGTGGGTGGGGAGGGAAGAAGGGAGAAAATTTGGAACCCAAAGTTTTAAAAACACATATTTTAAAAAAATGTTTTCACATGCAACTGGGAAATAAGAAATATAGGAAATAGGGTACAGAAGTCTATCCTGCCCTATAGGAAAATAGAAGGGGAAGGGGATAAGAGAAGGGGGGGGGAGAGATAGAAGAGAAGGCAAACTAGGGGAAGGGGTATTCAGAATGCATGCCATCTTGGGGTGGGGGGAGGAGTGAGATGGGGTGAAAATTAGGAACTCAAAATCTTGTGGAAGTAAATATTGAAAACTAAAAATAAATAAATTTATATTAAATTTAAAAAAAAAGAAAACCTGATATGTAAAAATCCAAAAAAAAAAAATACTTGGCATATTAAGCATTTAATAAATGCTTATTTTCCCTTACCCCAAGGCCAACTTGTGCCCTTGATTCTCTTCCTTCTCATTTCCTCTGGGACCTTGTTTACTCTAATCTTCAATCTCTGTTTATCTGCTCGGTCTTTCCATGTTGTCTCCTCCATTAAAATGTAAGCTCCTCAAGAGTAAGGACTACTTTCATTATTGTATGTATCCCCCATGCTTTGTACAATGATTTGTACATATGAAGCATTTAATAAATGCATTTTCATTTATTCATTCAACATAGCTCCTGATTGGTCCTTGGGTATATCTGTGCCTGAGGAGATGAACAAAAAAGGGACTGGTGACTGAGCCAGGAAGAGCCACCCACTCTGTTGACCATAAGAAGAAATAAGAAATGGGCCCTACACAGACAACACCAGCTCTCCCCTGGACTTCCATTGAGGTAGAAGAAAAAAAAGAAGAGGAAGAAATTTCTCTCCCTTCCCCACCCCCCAGCCTCATTACATTTCCTAAAATGCAACAGAGATTTGGAAGTAGCTCTGCATGTTAGCAGACTCTTAGTTCAGGTTCAGTTTTGGTACAAAATGAAATATTCAAAAGTCAACAAGTCAACAAAAGGAAGCTTAAACTTCTAGGTCTGTATTCCAAAGAGATCATACAAATGGGAAAAGGACCCACATGTACAAAAATACTTATAGCAGCTCTTTTTGTGGTGGCAAAGAATTGTAAATCAAAGCAATGCCCATCAATTGGGGAACGGCTGAACAAGTTGTGGTGTATGAATTTAATGAAAAACTATTGTGCTATAAGAAATGATGAGCAGGCATCCGCCATAAAAACCTGGTAAGAGTTATATGGACTGATGCCGAGTGAAGTGAGCAGAACCGGAAGAACTTTGTACACAGTAACAGCCACGTTGTGAGATGACTAACTTTGATAGACTTAGCCCTTCTCAGCAATGCAAGGATCCAAGACATCTCCAAAAGTCTCATGATAGAAAATGCTATCCACATCCAAAGAAAGAACTATGGAGTTTGAGTGCAGATCAAAGCATACTATTTGCTTTTTTTTTTCTTCTGTTTTATTTTCTCTTTCTTGTGGTTTCTCTTATTGGTTCTAATTCTTCCCTACAACATGACTAATGTGAAAATATGTTTAATAGGAATGTATAGGTAACACCTATATCAGATTATGTGCTGTCTTGGGGAGGGAGGGGAAGAGAGAGGGGGAGAAAAATTTGAAACTCAAAAGCTTATGGAAGTGATTGTTGATAAATCAAAATAAATTAATTTTTAAAAAAGAAGGCTTAATATATCTTAACACAACAAAGGATACAGTGGACACGGACAAGGCTCAGCTCATCTTCATATGGAAACTCATCTAGTCATCAGGGCATGATATGGTAGAGGACATAGTGACTTATGTGGTCTTCAGAAATCCATCAAGTCACAGAGGCCTTGACTGCTGCCAACTACCCACTTTTTATACTTTAGGATATCAGGAAGTTGCATCAAAAAGCAGGGCCAATTAGATTCTAAAGCCATCTTTGCCCACTTTTGGGGGGAAAGCTAATCCCTAAGTATTAGGAAAGGATTACGGGCCTAGCCCCACCCCTCCCCCACACTCCAGTATGTGGCATAAGTGTGACATAAACTCAGGTCTTTTTCACTCCAAGGTCAGTTCTCTATCCAGTATATCACAATGCCTCACTTACCTCATAAATTACTAAAATTGTAACACTACTCTTGTTGATTAGTCAACTAGCTCTGTGGCATATATACATACATATATATGTATACATATATATGTATACATATATAGATATAGATAGATAGATGATATCCACAGTCTCTGTGGAAAGAACTATATAAATTAGGATTACATTAAGTATTTCTCAACCAGAATGTCACCTTTCTGAAGCTAACCCCAACACAAACTAGATGGTTAGATGCCCCAACATTAGATAATCCCAAGGTCAAGGTACTTTATGGGTACCCCTACTGGTGCATTCATCTTTAAGAGTCAGCCAGTTGACACAATTAACAAAAGCATTTATTAAAATGGCTTTGTATGAAGTAGTAGAAGAACACCTCCTTCACAAACCTGGAGTGTACTCTCCCACAAATACATGCTACGTCAGTTGGAGGAATGGGCAAATACACAAAAGTACAATAGTAGAGAGGAACATATACAAAGAATACATATAGTGAAAGCCACTCACACCTCTAGCACTTTAGGATAGCGATGTCCTTTCTCTTTTCTTGGTGCCTTTATGCAGCTCTCCCTAGAGTAACATCTCTGATACAGCATCATTCAACTGGACCCCCTGGACCTATTCTTCTCTGCAGCTGTATTCCTCCTGACTGCCAAGCCTAACTTCCTCCCAAGTTGCTGCCTGAGGAGCTCAGTGTCTCTTATTTGTCATGTTGATCTGCTATATAGCCAAAAAGAGCAGTGCAAGAAAAATCCCTCTACCTCCTCTGTACTCCAGACAAAGGAAAAGGCAAATTCCCAGAAAAACTGCCTGCCCCCATTGCTTCCACTTTTCTACTTCCCACAAATTTCTCACCTCCTTGCAAACTAGTTTGTGATTTGACCGCTCAACTGAAACTGCTTTCTTCAATGTTACCAGAGGTTACGTTCAAGTCCTGCTCAGATATTTACTTAGCTTTGTGATGCTGGGCACTTTGCTTAACCTTTCTGAGTCTCAGTTTCCTCATCTGTAAAATAGTCATAATAATAGCACCTTTCTCACAGGGTTATTTTGAGGACTAAATGAGATAATATCTATACAGTAGAAAGTGCTAATATAAATGCTAATTATTATTATCTCTTAAATGCCAAATCCAATGGCCTTCTGTCAGTCTCTAACCTTTTGACCTAACTGTAATCAAAAAGTAGAAAAAAGAACTCACACTAGTAACTTCCTAGTTACTCCTCACTTGGTCAACTTTTGTAACACTACTCTCTCTTCCTCCTCCTACCTGTCTGACTTTACTCCTTAGTGTCTTTTGCAGGGTCATTATCCATGTCCTTTCCCTAAATATGAGTGCACCTCAGACCCTTTTCTTTCTCTCTATTCTCTCTCTCTTAGTGATCTCATCAGTTCCCAGGGTTTCAAATATTATTTCCTTGCAGATAACTCCCAAATCTACATATATCTAGGCCTCATTTCTCTCCCAAGTTTCAGTTTCATGCTACTAACTGCTCTCTGGGCTCTTACACCTAGATGTCTCATAATTCCATATGTCCAAAACAGAGCTTATTATCTTTCCCTCAATACCTGTTCCTTACCCCAACTTCCCTCTTCTTGTTAAGGACATTAACACCCTTCCAATCATTCTGATTCAAAACTTCTGACTCATTCTTTACTTCTCCCTCATCCTTCTAATCTAATCAGTTGCCAGGTTTTGTCAATTCTACCACCACAGCATGTTTCATCTGTCCTCTTCATTTATGTAGGCATCATCTGCCTCATTATCCCTCAACTACTGAAATAGACTCCTAATAGGTCTCCCTACCTCCAGTCTATCTCTTCTCCAATCTGCCTTCCATATAGCTTCCAAATTGGTATTTCTAAAGCACAAACTTGACCAAGTCACTCTCTTCTGCTTGACAATTTTCTCAACTTCTCTATCGCCTCTAATATAAGATACCTACTCCTTTGGATGGCATTTATAGCTATTCACAATCTAGGTCCATTCTACCTTTCCACACTTATTTCACATTACTACCCCTAATATTATATTTTTCAGACAAATTGGCCTTTCTGCTGTTCCACAAACTAAATATTTCGTTGTCACCCCCCATCACCCTCCCCCTTAGCCCCATCAGTATCTTGATATAGGCTACCTCGAATGCCTGGGATGGGTTCCCTTTTCACTTCCACCTCTTGTATCTTTAGCTCCCTTCAAAAAACAGGTCAAGTGCTCTGTCCCTCACTCCTAACCCTTCCCCCCATTACTTCGTGTATAAATTCAATGGACTGATCAACAAGAATTTAAGCATCTACCATTTGTCAGACGCTGTGCCGGAGGGGTGAGGGGCTAGGGGGTAGTTGGGGAGGGTTGATTTTGGATCCTTCCATTTTCCTGTACATTTCTTGAAGTCTGTATCGTCACAGTCTCACATACTACCTTGTATATAGCAAGTTCTTAACCAGTGCTTGTAGGATTAAATTGAATTAGAAAAAAATTTGAAATTTGGAGGCGATTCGGAATCCCTAACCTGTTATAACTCGTCACCTTTGGCAACTAATTTTGTGTCTTTGGCCTCAGTTTTCCCTTTCTGTTAAAATGAAGGGGGAAAGGTGGTGTTGGACAAGACGACCTCCAGGCTCCCTTCCAGTTATAAACCCTCTGATTTAATGAAGGGATGGAAGAAGAAATGGGAGCATTGATGCATTCATGTCCAAGATTTTGGAATATGCTACATATAGCTTGACTCAACTCCCAGGGAGCTCCTGCCGCATTTGTGAACTCTATTACACTACATCTCGGCTCAGTTTTCTCGTGCGTTCTATCATTACATTCGCGTACCCTCCCCCACTCATTATCAACCACATTTTGGAAAACGAGAAATTCAGACAGGAAGCTTCGACTCTGCCTCCGCCTACTTCCTCAAAACCACCACGCAAACACCCTATAGATATCAGGCTGCTGACGTCGCTGTCGTCGCATGCTCTCGGTACATTACAGTCTCCTAATGTACTTACTATACCCACCCTCCCCACCAAAAAAAAAAATTAGAAAATTCAAACTGCAACAAATGGCCAATAAGGGAGAAGGTGGTAAGTGGTAGGAGGAAGAGAGAAACTCGTAGGGAAAGGGGAACTTGGGGAGGGGAAGGCTAAAACACGGCCACAGAATTAGGGTTTTTTTCTTATATTGCAGGGACTCAGAAAGGCTTCAACCCAGGTTGCAATGTCTCGCGAATCCACCTTAAATCTGAAAATGTACGCTGCGCCGGGGGTCACTGAAATCAGCCAATGCCGATCGAGTTCACTAGCACCACCGTGGTACGGGGAAGGAGAACCGAGAAAAATAAATAACCACACCCCCCCTTCTTCCCTCCTCCCTACCCGAAGCACCAGCACCCCACCCCGCCCCGCCAAAAAGAGCGTTTGTAAGCAAAAAAGAAAAAAAAAGTTTTGCAAAACGGCCGGAGGAGACTGGTTTCTGGGGCTTTTTTTTTTTAAGGAAAAGAAGGAAAAGCAAGAAGGACTCATCCCCAACCCAGCGCCATGATAGTTGCTACACTTTCCCGAGGTGGAGAGGTTACAATGATGCAATCTTTGGGTGCGTTTGCTCGGAGTTATTTTTCCCTTGCCTTTTATTTGCATTTCTTTTGAGACTCGTGGAAAGACTTCGAACCTCCGGCGACTTTTTTGCACTAATTCCTACGTGTACACACATTTGTACACACGCACATTATTAATATATAGGGCCGTGTACACAGACGTACATATTAATGCCCCCTTCTCACTGCCCGATTGGCCTGGAGATCCCAGAGTCACTGGTCCTCCTTCTGGCACTTGCATGGCATCTGTAAAAAGGGTCCTTACCCGATTACCAAATTCACCCCTAGGGTCCTCGGGACTTGGAGGAGAGGGGTTCTTTGTTTTCCCCCACTCCCCTGGGAAGACTTTTTCTTTTTTCTTTTTTTTTTTGCCAGTTGGCCCGAGACAGGGCGTGGTTCAGGTGGATCATATGGCTGCCTTTAATTTTGTTTAAATTCATTCTTTTAAAAGTTAATTGTTCACCCTAAAGAAATATTTATTTTTCATCTTTTGAGACACAGAGGTTTAAGGAGACAGACTGCAAATAAAAACCAGGAACGACTGCGCAATGAAGACTTCCCTCGGTTGTCCGGAATGTTAATTTCTGGGAGGGTTAAGCCGTGGGCGCATCCTGGCCAGAGGGTACCTAAGCCTTCCAAGTGCCCCCCCGTCATGGTTTCCTCCCAATTTATCTCCCCATTCCCTTTCTGTGGGGTTCTACAGCAAATAATCGCTTCTTTTCCCGTCTGAGAGCGGCGTTTTCTCCCCGTGTCCTCCTACGAGCTGAGCGAGCTTTAAATCCTTTCGAAATGCGCGGGCTAAGGATCATTGGAGCCCGGGATGAGGGGTGGGAGTAAGCAGCCTGCCCTAGAAGATCGGTTCATTCTTAGAGATTCTCTGTGCATAACCTTGGGTGGGGAGGGTGGGGGAGGTGGGAGTTTTTGCTGGTTTTAAGTTCGGGCCATGAAAGTTGTATCTTGTTTCTTATGTCCAGAGAAGAGCTGGGCAGGGGGTGTTTCTAAGAGAACAATATAAACCCCCAAAGCATCTACAGACGACGGCAAGGTTTTATTTCCTTGGCCTTTCTAGTGGACTTATGGCGAGGCTCGCCTTCCAGCTCTCAGTCCCTGGAAGCAATAAATACGCAGGGGGAGAGGGAGACTAGGGTTCGAGAGGGGCACCAGGCCAGTTGGCTGGAGGAGCGCTCGGCTAAAAGAGTGATTTTCTGTTGTCACCCGCCCAGTCAATTTGCCGTACCTACTACGTTCTATTGGCAGTCCTCCGTACCTTAGGGATGACCAGTTATAAGAGTCGAATGTAATAGTGACCAGTATCGCTGTAGGGAAAGAAAAGATGTCAGCCACCACTGACCCGAGCGATGTCCGCAGCGGGCTCCGGGGAGGTCGCTCGCGGGTTACTTACTGCAGCCCGGGGAAAAGCAGCCGACAGTTAGCCGGCCGGGCGGATTTTAAATTCGAATTCTTGGTACAGGCGCGTAAAGGGGAAGCAGTTGTAGTTGCTCTTGGCGCTATGTTCCAGTAAATTTGACTGGCACAGCTAGCACCCATTTTTCTTCGATTGGTCACCCCCAAATCTTCGAGTTATGTGGCTTGTCGACGCAAGAACTTGGATACTTAGAGAGGACACTACTGCAAACTCCTCTCCCCTTCCTTTCTCGCGCCACCACTCCTCCTAAGAGCTGGTAGCAAACAGACCTGGTAGAATTTTTTAAAACCTTACTGTTTGATAGTTAGACATTCTTGGATAAGCCGTCTTTTATTTAAGTGGAGGCAAGAGTTCTGAAGCATACTACGGGATTCCTCAGCAAAATAAGGTACCTAAAATGTAAATATCAATTTTCGAGTTGACAAGCAATTATATATGAGGTTAAAGTTTAAATTGTGATTTTAAATTTTAAATTATTGTTGCTTACTTTGAAGAATATAATGCCAAATATAAATATGTTCTATTTGGTATGGGAAATGATGTTTTACATTTTTTTTTCAGTTGTGTTTGAATTAAGATTTTTAAATGTATATACACATATATATTTCTAAACTAAAGGATTTTTCTTTCAAATAAAAAGTTGTATCATCTCACAGGTCAACTTCACTATCTAATGATCCATACTATGTCAGTAGCAGGGAATGGTGTTTTTTCTAGGGGCCTAATCGGTTCACCTAAATGGAATTTTATTTTAATTATGCTACAGGACTTTCGAGTTCTTATTTTGCCACTAACTAAAGATGTGACCATGGACAATTATTCCACCTCTCTGGGCCTCAGTTTTCTCATTTATAAAATGACATTGTTGGACTAGATGCTAAGGCCCTTTCCAGTCCTAAAATGCTTTGGTGTATTTTACAGTAGTTTAATTATCAACAATGTTTTATGTATTGTGCAGAATTCTCTGCTAATTTAAGAAATAAGAATCTTGTCCCAGTTCAGAAAACCTCAGTACTTGTATTAAAGTTTTAATTTATTACCTTTTCTGGGCTCAGCACTGAATTGTGTTATGAGGAATGGAGGTTATCTCTTACTTGTTAAAAATAAGGAAAATGGTTCGAAACAGGGAGAGGTGGCTAGCACAGTGTTCCAGGAATGGAGTACTGTGGAACTTGAATTGGGCCTTGAAGGATGATGAGGATTTGGCTGGCCAGAAGGGAAAAGGGGAACAGTCTGAGCAGATTCTTATGTAGTCCATTAATGGGATCAAAATTAAGAATAAAAAAACTAGATTCTTCCAAGAAGAAGAATTTTTTTTAAATAAAATGAACAATTTTCTATTTTCCCTTAAGCCATAATTAAAATCTCAGGAAAGAATAATACACACTAATTTTTAAGGGCTTTGAAAACTTTAAATGGGGATTAACATTCAAGTCTCTAGGTAGTGGTGTAAATAAAAAGGAGAGGAAGGATGGGGAATTACCTGCTGTTGACAGTTTTGTTCATAGAGGGCTAGAATTTTAAAGCTTGAAGAGGCTTTAGAGATCTAGTCCATTCCCTTCATTTTACAGATGAGGCAACTGAGGCCTAGAGATGATTAGTGAAGTATTTGAATCGCCTGATCAATTCCAATGCTTTGATTCTTGTTTCTTCATAATAGTGATCAATGGAACAACTGACGAAGAAAGGGGAACAATGCAAAATTTTTCCATGGATTTGCAATTAAAATCTTCCTGGGTAATAAACCCAATCATAAGTTGGAATGTCCTCTTTGAGAGGACATCTCTTAAGAAAAGCTATACCTAAGAGATCATTCAGTGGAGGAAGATTGTAATTTTTTTTCTTAATCTCTAGAGAAGGTAATTATACAATCTCCATCAAAATATTGTATTTTCTTGTCTCTTACTCCCAAGGAAGGCCTTCCAAATATTTAGCATAAATCTTTCCTATAAGACCAAGCCCCTTTTCTCTTGGGTTAAATTGAACACCTAACACAGTGCCTTGTCCTTGGGCTGATATGAAAAAGAGTTATGACTCCCTCACTCCCTCACACCAACAAGAATTTAGTTGATGAGGCCTAGAGAGTTGTCTCAAAGCTCTTCTGGGGTCACAAAGCTAGCATCAGAGACCCAAATTGAATCCAGGTCTTATTTCTGCATAATAAGTAGGCACTTAATGTTTGGTGAGTTAAATTCTAATTACTGCAGTCAAGTAAGTGTTTTCAGAATGTATTTCACTTCTATTAATGGGGAAGGGATGAAAAAAGAGGGATATTGATCAAAACATTGTATTTGTGGTGGTAGTTAAACTTTTAAAGTAATATGAAAAAAATGGGCAAGATATGAATCACATGGTAAAACATTAATAATATTCAGATTATTACCTGATTTCCAAGGAAGAACTTTCTATTACTGGATCAATGTCTTGTACCCTACATCTCTGATTAGCCAAAATAGATGTCATCAAGTCTACACACTAACATTCCTGTACCTCATTTATACAAGATTACCACACCCCTTGGAGCAGAATCGTTGAGGTATATTTGTTCTTTTAAACAATTCCAGGAGCTTGGTTATTTCATTTCAGAGATCCTGGCCATGTGGTAATGTGGAAAGAGCACTGGATTTGTCATTAGGGGCCCTGGGTAAAAATCTTGGTTCTCATACTTTAGTACCTGTATGACCTTGGGCAAATCACTTCTCTGGGCCTACTTCCTGGTCTGCAAAATAAATATTGGACCATGTGACCTCTAAGGTGTTTTTTCAAGCTCTAAAAATTGCATGATCCCTCAAACTAAATGGAGAATTAAAACAAGTATATTCTGACCAGCATAGCACTCACTCAAATTTAGGCCTATACTTTTAGGATCCTTTGCCAAATTCATGGTGTGTGTCGATATTAAAGCCACTTCGAAGTACCAGGTGTAATGGCTTCAAGGAACAGCCACATCAGTACAACTCATTTAATAGCTATGGCAGTTTTATTTATTGATTGCTTGATAGGGAACAATTACACATTACAAAAAAGTTATACTTGGCTCAGTAGGCAATACTTTAAGCACAGCCACATTATTTAACAGAAGAAAAAAAATCCCTAAAGCCTACCCAATAGAGCATTTACAAATGCAAAAAACATGCCACTTTGGCTTTTATATCGTCTAGATTTAAAAAAAAATCTTTTAAACATAAATAAGTTAGTATAATTTTCTCAGTGTCTTTACAGTTATGTACACAGGTACACTTTAAAATGTTTCATACACATACAGCAATGTAGAAATACTATTTAAAGATGCAGTATCCATTTCCCTCTTCCACCAGCAACTGTTCCGATCTGTTCTCACCTTCCATCAAACACATCACATTCCTCTGGGTAAAACAGCCAAGACAGAATAAGAAATTTTAAATTAAAAAAGCATTCCATTTTCTTTTACTTTGAATCTCAAGATTTTTTTTTTAAATACCCAGAGAGCATTATTTAGGCCATGTTTACAAGCACAAAACAAGGGAATGTGTGGACAATTTTCTGGCTTATCTGATGAATACAGATTGCCAATTCTGATCATTCAGAACTCATAGTCAATTTTGTTTTTTGCCCGAATTATGTGGATTGTTTGCTTAAGCCTTAATTAACTGGATAATTACTTCACTTTGAAGAGGTTTCCCTTTTATAACCCTCCTTTTAAAAGAGCTTTTGCTCTGACATAATGGACACAACAGAGCTCCAGATTCTTAATAAGTGTAATATAATAAATGGTAATCAGCTGTTGACTGTTTTAATTGTTGCAACTTTTAAAAAAGAAATATCAAATCTCACTGAAAGGGATATTACATCTTTAAAGGAAAAGCTTAACCACCACCCCCAACCCCAAGTTGCTTCTTTTCATGCAAGTCATACATTTATATTCTTGCGATATAATTTGAAGCAAGTTTTCTATTTTCTTCATATCTTAGCCCACCCGCCTGCCTCCCCCCTTTCCCAAAGTTTATGTGCTACATAAAAGATAAAAACTATATACACAGGTAGTACAATGAAGCAAATAAGGAAAAACCTAATTGCATGATGCTACATCCAATGCTTTTAGAGGCACATCTTTTAAGAGTGCCTATCATTTTAGTGTTGTGTTGTTGCTTTTCAGTGCTTAAACAGGAGATCCTTTCCATGAAGTCATCGATATGTATTCTTAAAATTTAATTTATATCTTCCTTGTTTCATCAGGCTCTGGTATATCCAATGAACAAGGACACATTCTTAATTCTGCAAAACAAAAGATTAGGAAGGAAAGTGCATTAAAGGCATTGACACAACTAATTGTAACAGCAGCAAAGTAAATCACTACAGTTGTTAAAAATTATTTTCTCACTGTCTTGCTTGCTCAGTGGCTTGTGAAGTGGGTGGATTATATACACAGGCTAAATGTAGAAGGCTAATAATGACAGATAGATGAGGTCTTCTCTCTAGTCATTCATTCTTCCAAACTGAGATCTGTAAAGACTTTAAGTAGCAAAGCTAATTCAGCTTAGCTTAATTGTATAGCTTATCCTACCACCACTCCATACTATGAAGGAATCTGGAATTATAGGGAATCTACATGGATGATAGGGAAGAAAAGGAGAGATACAGAAGGACAAAACAAATTATAAGGGTAAAAAAAAAAACCAACCCAACAACTCACCTTTATTTGAAAAATGCATAAGAATAAAATGAGAGAAAGCATAGCATAATGGGCCTTGGAGTCCAAGAGATTTAATCCTGGTGGAGACCAGGATTTAAGTTTTGATTTGTAAGTCATTGAAAGTCTCAGTGCCCCAGGCAGCTTTTTTTTTTTAAAGACTGTAAGTTACAGAGATAAGCTGCTGATTTACACTGGTGGAGGAGAACACTGGGAATTGTTCACATGGTTAAATGATCAGTACAAAAAAAATTAATAAGATGCAAAATGTATGTGGTATAGGTAAGCTGTATGAAAATACAGTTGCAGCTCTTCAAGCTACTTCATTCAGCTGAATGTGACCCTGGGCAATATTTTATGGCTGTCTCTTAAGCTAATACGGTAAAATGTTTTAAAGTTCATCCTTGTTTCTTGTGATGGATGTAAGTGTACAGCTGCTTTGTTTGTTTGTTTGAAGTTGCCAGTGTCCCGAGTTAACATTTCTAAAGAGTCTTTGAGTTTGAGAAATCCTGCTTGGTTGAATAAGACAAGACCAAAAATTTATCAGGGTCTGAAACATAAAAACACATGAAAAGAGACTTGGCAGCACTGTAGGTATTGACATCTTCAGGTGAATTAGTAGTCATTAATTTTCATCCAGTTTCCTCCACTATATAGAGAGGTTCTATAAAACCATTTTTCAACAAGCCCTGCAAGTGGGCATTTTGTATTGTGCAG
The DNA here is from genome assembly GCF_003287225.1 of Phascolarctos cinereus. Taxonomy (NCBI): domain Eukaryota; kingdom Metazoa; phylum Chordata; class Mammalia; order Diprotodontia; family Phascolarctidae; genus Phascolarctos; species Phascolarctos cinereus. Next base: position 189,249,089 of record NW_027555514.1, read on the forward strand.
AGGTTATATACGTTTAATTTATGTAAAAAAAGTGGAATGACTTTCGAGGTTAAGAAATAAAAAAAACACCACCTCCCCCCAATTTTAGTGTCCTATATCTCTATATTGTACAGATTCAATCGGCATTCAATAAATGTTTATTGTTCACCTACCATGTGGCAACCAATGGTAAAGAATATAGGGAGGAATGAGACTCAGTTTCTACTCTTAAGCAATTTTCGACAACTAGTAGAATTAGCTGGCCTGAAGAATTAATTAAGGCCCCCTAAAATAAGAGCTTTGGGGACTGAATTATTCCATCTATCTATCTGAATTGATCAGATTCAGCAGATTATAGCAAATCTCCAAGTCCCTGGACCAGATTATTGCAAATCTCCACTTCCCTAGAGCAGGTAGACACAGCCTTAGCTAGCCCTGATATTAATTATTCCTTTTCCCCTTCAAATACCCAAATAGTGAGTTGCTCTAGCACAATTTGCATATACATGCTGACATGTTCCAGATTGCTTACAGGGGGGCAGAATTCATTAACTTTTACTTTGCAGCACTTCAGAGCTGTGGAAAAAACTTTGTGGGTAACTTAATGATTCTGTGTGTTCTTCTGCATAGATAGGTTTGCCTCAGCCTCCAAAAACCCATAAGTGGTGTGACACAAGAAGGATCCAAATAAATGAGTTCCACAGGCCACTTTATCCTATTTCTAACCTCTTCTTCGAATCACTGGAGCTCCGTTTATTCTCAAATGAAAAGATGAAACCATTTCTTTCCCCTTCTTCCCTCTGGGTCCACACAATGCCTTTATTTGAAACCACTGAAAAATGATAAAACCTTAAAACTCCTCTGCTGGGGCACGGAACAACCACAGCCCTTATTCAGAGCTGAAAAAAATCTCATCTTCCAATCAAGTTTTTGTGAGGGCTCATAAGAGGATGATCTCCCTTTCACCAGGAACTACCTCCAGGATAAGAAGACCTCATCCAGGGTGCTACCCTTCACTCTGTAGTAACTGCTTAACTTGTCTAAAGAAAAGACCTGTCTGATGGAGAAAACTTGATGAAACCCAACGACCCTTTCCCTTATGCCTTACCTAGTCTTTCAATCCCACAAAATGTTTTTTGGGGGGGGGGGGGCCTGAAATACCCTTAACAAACTAGCAAACTTCTTATCCATAGAAAACTAATAAATAAAATGTGTTGGAGCTTGCAGAGACTACCAGTTCCAGCAGTGCAGTTTGGTTTCATTTCTGAACCCTAGCTAAGCAACCCACCTAAGTAGTTTACGTTTGATGTCTTCTGAGACTGGGCTTCTTGGGCGTCTGCTCCACTGAACTAGCATTGGGAGAAGTGTCTGAAACCTCTTCTTCAGTAATGTTGGCTCTTTTGTTTTGAGGTGAGACATCTAGCAGGGGAAATTGCGGAGGGGAGGGGGGGAAGACAAGCAACAGATTTTATTAAAAGCATTAGCTAACAAAAGTTAGCCAGGGGAAGAGGGGGAATTCTACCACCACCCACAATCCTGGGTCAATCGCCGATTGTCTTAAAATCCTGAAAATATTGTTGCTATTAACAAAGACCTCCTCCCATGTCCCCGGTACCTATCGAGGGATGATATATCACAGGGATAATTAGGAACATCCTAGCTGCAAGATAATAGTTTGGGTTACTCATACACCTTATGATAGCACACTGGGGGAGGGGACAGGTGTTTTAGGGAGGCGGTGGGTTTTAAACGTTAAGTTTACGGATAAATTTTTACACCGACTGGCAGGAAACTCAACTAGTAGCCTTTAACTTCAAAAGAAATGATAACTAGTTAGATGATAGATAGCACCGGTGCATAAGGTTAATAGCTTCAGCTACCGATGGAAAAGTCAAGAACTGAGCTGGTGTTCTCTAGACACAACTTCGGGGACGGACCTCCAGTAAAGCCAAGGAGTGGCCCAGACAGACCGAGTAAACAAGGGAGGGGTTTGTTTTATTTTAATTTTAAAGGAGCGATTACCATCCGTGGCTGGTCGTTTCCTCGTCTCAGTGCACTGGTCTGCCAAACTCGTCTGGCTTTCGGATGCACCCTCAGTCTTTTGATCTCTTAAGTGGGTGTCCTCTGAGATTCCCTGAGAAGCAATAACAAACCCCGCTTGGCGCACTCCGTTTAGATCCCCACTCTCCTGGCCGGGCCTCTGGCATCTCCCTTTGGGGTTCCGCGGGGGCCTGAAATAAAACTCGGGCAAACTATCTTTCTCCACAGGTTGCCACTCATAACTCCCCTCCAAGGGCTTGTGATTCCGAAAGTCGAAGTTCCACTTGCGCTGGCAGTCTTCCTCGATGTCCCTGCAATGCTTCTTTAAGTCCTGCGTTAAATCTTCATGGTTCACTGGGCCAAAGAGGTTGCGGCAAGCTGAAGGCTTGGGGTACTCCGCCGGCCTGCCTTCCATCCGCTCCAGGGTCGGGCTCCCATCAGAAATACGCACGTTTGACATCGTCCTCCCTCGTCTCCACTCAACTTTTAAAAACGACAACAACAAAAAAATCCGAACACGTAGCCCCTTTTATATAGGTCCCGCGATTCCCGTTCGGGGCCAAGGGAAACCAAACAACCACCAATAATTACACAAGCTTTAGGATCAGTGTTGAGTTTGGGGGAGGGGGCAAGGGGAAGCCCGGGAGAGCCAGCAGAAAAGTCTCCCAGCAGATCAAGTGTAAAGGAGAGAGGGAGGGAGGGACGAAGGGAGGGAGAGGGAGGGGGGAAAGGAGAGAAGGGGAGGGGAGGGGAGGGGGGAATTGGAAAAGCTAGTCCAAGACCAAGCCGGTACGAGCCTGTGGGTTCCCCAGACTGAGCCGCGGAGGAAACAGAACAGAACAAAATAAAAACACCTGGCTGATCTCAACAGTCGTGGTGTAAAAAGAGACTGGGGAAGGGAAGGAATATAAAAAGACACCCCGAAAAGCCGAGCACTTTTTTTTTAGTTGCCCAATATGGCGGTGGAAGGGAGGCTGAAGAAGGAGAAAATGATTGACATAGCAAATCTATTTAAACAGAGAAAGAGAAACCATTGGCTGTGGCGTCGGGAGCCACCCCGCGGAGGCTGGCTTGCTGGGCTTAGGCGCTTTGCCTTAAGGTAGTCCGGGCGCAGTTCTGGTAGACATCTCTCGGCGCTACCGAAATCGTGGCGACTTGCAAAGGCGAAGAATGGGACTTGTGCGATCGCGAGGTATCGGGGGTGGGGAGATGGGGGGAGGGTCTGGAGTAAGCAACACTCTCAGGCCACTGTTTGAGAAATTAAAAGTCAAAAATAAATAACATAAATTGGAAGTTAATGGAGTTAGGCGAGCGCAGCTATTCCTTCGGTTCGGATCGTGCTCTTCCTAGTTTCACCGACTGGGGGAGATAGCGGAGACCGCGGGAAGGAGGCTGGTTCCATACAGTTTGTTTGATACCTAAAAGATCTGCTCATCCTGCTCGGTGGTACCCCCTCCAGGTTGGGCTGCGAAGGTCAGAAAACGTAAAGGATATGAAAGTCGCCTGCCAGAATTGGAGGGGGAGAGAGAGGGAGGCGACGGGGCTCGGAATTCGGAGTAGTGAGCCAGCTTGGCGCTCAAGCTCATCTGGGAAGCTCCGTAGCTTGTACCGACGTCTCCCTTCTAGAGCAGCTTGATAAGGAGCGGAGGGGCCAGGGGGATCAGGGAAGTAAACAAAAGTTAACTTTTCCCAGAAAAGTCAGGGGTAGTGAGCAGAGCTTGGGTGACTAGAGTGTTTAGAAGTCCATGTATAGGAAAGAGGAAAAAAAGCTGGGAAACAATAGATAAAAAGAGGTCAAGTAAGAATCATCTAGAGCTAATCCCAAGATCAAAGGTTTTGCAGCTCTCCCTACTCGAGTCCAGGAAAGACGATGTTCTTATAAATGTAGAAACCTGTTTCTGTCTCTTTAAATTCTTCAACCGTTTGCCAGGCTGTAGCAATTTCCTCCACCTGAGACCAGCCACTAGCCAACAATATCCTCTCCTCCACCAACTGTTCCCTCATCGCTTTCTTCTCTTTTCCCTATTCTCACTATTCCCCCCCAAAAAAAAAAATCCTCACCATCTGCAGCAGCTCACCCAGGATAAAAATTTCAGATGCAAGCGAAAGTAATACTGCAAATTACTGTTAAGATGTATATTCTTCTCATTGGACGTGTCTATTGGGATAATTATAAAACTGCTATTACCATGTCAACTCATCTAAACTAGAGATTATTTGGATACTTTCCCAGTTGTTACCCTCTGCAACACTGGCGCTCAAAAACAGCATTTTTTTCCCCAGCCAGTGCTCAGGAAGTTAGAACAGGAAAATGGAAGGGGGTGAGGGGGAAGGTGGGACAGAGGCCAGATTTGATCACAAAACAAGAGGTTTTGAATAAATGCCTCCACTCCATATACCGATTTCTTTATATAGGCCAGTTAATGTATTTCAGTATCATCGGAGGCCACCTACCTTGACCTTTAGGGTAGCATCAGGTTTTAAGTCTGCTTTGGAAGAGTTTGATGTGAAACTTGTGCCTAGTCATAGGTGTGTCTGATTCTTGAATTTTTCAGGTGATGTGACCTCTGCTTTTCTTTCTTGTGGGCATCTTTTGGCCTTTTTTCCCCCAGGGCAGTGAGGAGGGAGGGAGGATGTGGGGGAGCATTTGCTCCCTCTAGCAGAGAAAAGATTGGCTTATTTTGGCTGGAGTGTTACTTCTTTGCTGTAATAAGAGGTAGTTCTGTGGATGGCCTCCAAATAGCCTGAGTTATCTTATGATTCTGTGGATTATAGTCCAGCAGTTCAAGTAGACAGGAAATACCAAAGAAACAGCACAACACTCAGAGAACAGGTGTAGGAGTCAGTGACAGAAGACAGGAGAAATTCTGTGCAATTTCCAAACATGCAAGATGTTTCTTTTTTTGTTGTTGTTCTTATTCTAAACTTGATGTACACCAACAAACCTGAACATTTTCTTACACAAAGAAAAAGAGGAAAAAAAAACATTGCTTATGAAACCATGAGTCAAATATACATGGGTTGGTTTGTTTTTTAACATATACTTATTTCATCACCTTACTTCCAAAAGCTGTTTTGATTGTGTGTCATTCTAAACCTTCTGTTCTCTCCTGGCCATTTGAAATTAATGATTGACATTCTTTTCTTTCTTTTTCTCCTTACTTCTTAACAGTAATCCTACTCTACTCCACAACTCCCCTTTCCGAATTAAAAAAGAAAACAAAACCTTCTCTTGTAATAAACAAAACAGATCCATCCAAAATAGATATTGACTACGTTGTGTCCCATTCTGTACCTCTAATCCATTCACCTCTCTTTCAGAAGGTACAAGGCGCATTTCATCTTCTGTCTTATGGAGTCATGGTTGGTCAAGTCCTTCAAAGTTGTTTTTCTTTACAATTTTGTAATCACTGTTTAATTTGCTCTTCTAGTACTGCTTATTTTACTCTGTATCAGTTCATATCTCTTTGGTAAGTTTCTCTGAAACCTTCCAGATCATCATTTCCCATGACCTGATAACATTCCATTATGTTTAAAAAAGATTTTTGTTCAACCATTCCCCCAACTGATGGGCTTCTAGTTCATCGATACAAAGACAAATACTGCTATGAATATGTACATATGAATTCTTTCCATCTTTCTTTTATCTCTTCAGGATATATACCTATTTGAGGTATATCTGAGTCAAAGCGTATGCACAGTTTAGTGACAAATGTGATTTTTAAAGAGAATTTTCTGCCTATTGTCAAAGGAGAGTTCATACTCTGTAAGTAGAAAATCTTCAAAACCTACTGCCTTCAGTGTTTCCATGTGTATGCCTCATACATATACTTTACATGTGTAAGGCCCACCTCCTCCTCTCACCCTGTCTATGTCTCAGAAACTCTTTGGTAGAGACTGGAAAGGTCAGGAGGATGGAGCTTGATAGTCTGGGCCAACCATGTCACCTACAGTTGCATGCAAATTAAAAAAAAACCTGAAGAAATCAACCAAGAAAGCAAGGTAATTCTAATCTTTTATGCTTGCTCCTTTTCTAAAGGTGGTAGATATATTTTAACTTTTACAATTTCTGTTATTGCTGGTTCCTTTGGGAGACATTTTTAATGACAGTTATATTAATAATATTTCTGCCCTGCTCTAAAATTAACATGTCTGTTATAGTTAGTCTCTGAAAGCTCAAATTAGGATCATTCCACCTTAAGAAACTCAAACTGCCTACAGAAAGGTTGTATCTTTGGGGGAACTCTATAAAGTGTTTTTTAAAGTCAAGGCACACACATCTGTGTGGCCCGTAATGAGCAGCCAAGACCTCTGTTTTAGTGACATAGAAGCATTTAAAAAATACTATGGAGCTCCCAGGAAAAGGGAATCTGAAATGATCAGAGTACCATTCTTCTCCATAAAGAAAAGGAAAGAAAGGAAAATATTTTTCAGGAAAACAGTCCACTATGACTTCCATGTGTCCCAGGGGCCCTCAAAGACTCTAAGTTCACACAGACCCAGGTCTGATCTGGGGGACTGAGCCCAAAGGGTTAGGGTTATTGATCTTTGCTACCACTCTGGAGTTTTTACTCTGGGAAAAATTTGAAGAAAGCTTAAATGTAGCTCACATAGCCTCCTCAAATGTAGGCAACAGTGTCCCCTAGTCCTGTAAGCATTTAATATAAAACAGATATTGAATATGGGGCAGCCTTTATTTCACCATCTACATAAAATTCTTAAGATGCAAAAGATTCACAGGAATCCAGGTATAGATACATAAAGCACTCAAAACACCCATTAGATTGCCCCACCCTAGAAGGTAAAGATACTTCTGGGGAATCCTAAACAAAAGCACTCCCCATTGGCAGGCTTAGTGGCAGACAGATGCCTGGAGTCCATGCTGCTGGGGAGGCTGAAATTACTGGATCCCTAGAGTTCAGGAGTACTGAACTGCAGTATGGTGAAGGCCAACTAAGTCTGACACCAGTGTGGTGAGCCCCTGGGAACAAGGGACCAAAAGGCTGCCTGGGAAGGGGCAAATGGCCCAGGCTGGAAAATGGAGTAGGTCAAAGCTTCTCTGATGATCAGCCCTGGCGTTGGGCTATGCATGGCTGCTGATCTTTAGTTAGAGAGAGAGAGACAGACAGACATATATACATATGCACATGTATATATGGGTAGATGTGTATGTATATACATGTATGTGTCTATGTGTGCTCCCATCCACCCCTGCTTTGCATGTCTCTAGTCCTCCTGCTGAGCTACAAAGTGATTCTCTATCTCTTCTGTCTTCTCCAGTGTTCACTGTTAGGAAAATCTGTTCCCTCCAGGGCAGTGGTCTCTAAACTTTTGTCTTTGGTATATATGTAAAGAGCTAGCAATACAATATAGGTAAACGGAGCTATTGTACTTGTAATATATATAACAAAATAATGAAAGAATAGCATAGGTCAGTGCCATTGGATAATTAGCAGATGTATCACTAAACATATGCAGTAACATGCAAAATACACACTACATGAATAAACATTAATATTGTAACCATTTACAGTTTCATCTGTAATATTATAAATTAATCTATACACAGGTCAGACATATCTACATTACTCTCTTTTGTAACTTGCTGATTTATGTGCCCCTATACCTGAACTAATAGGTGATATGAGCTGATCATACTCCTTAACATAACTATAGTCTTGCACTCATAAATATGAATTTGTGGAGGGTATGGGTTGGTTCTCATTGTTACTAGGCTTTGTGGGGTGTCTTTTCACACCATGGGTCTGAGTGGCTGAAATTCTAGGCATGAAATGTGGTGCATCTGGGTTCAGTCTATTCCTGTTGTCAAAACTGGGTCCAAGTAAGGCTGTTAGGTTCAGTAAACAGTGTCTTCTTTGCTGGAAATGTCACTTTCAAAGACAGTACCCGCTTTAGACAGTCTTTGCAGCTGGAGGGCAGAGTCCAGTGAGATAAATGTCCGTAACATGTTTCCACTCCTCAGAGAGTCTAACTTTCCTATGGGCAATAAATAGTTGTGATGAATTGTCTTTATAGGGGCCCCACTAGTCTCTCAGGCTATTTTGTAATCAAGCAAGTTACCCAGTGTATGGAGAACCTTCCATTGACCTGCTAATAATGTGTGTTCCTTGAACATCCGAGTATTCTCGTTGAAAGTCTTAATAATGAACTTGGGCATCATCCCATCTTTTCTTTTCTCAGAGTTTTTCTAGCTGAAGACATGGCTAATTGATAGGCATCTCACAGTCAAGAGATATACTGGTTGTAAGTGTTTGCATCCTCTAACATGCCAAAGCACAAGTCAGTAGGTAAGCATGGCTTCCATCCAAACATCAGCAAGTACAGTTATGGCATAATTCCTAGTAGAGTCCTATACATGTACCAGAAGTGCTACATATTTACCCTGAGATTATTGTTCTGATCTCAGAGCTCTTATATGTTCAGTTGAAATGTTCAGGTTATGAGTTTCCTTGGGGATATATCGTAAAGTATAATTCTAGATTTCTTTATACCAACCAGAGTTAGTATTTCCTCGAATAACTTGCTTCCTGAATCTCTCATTTGGCCAAAATAGATCTTGGCATGAAATCCATACTCTAAGAAATATTTCTTCCACAATAGTTTAACGAAACAGGGAATGCTTTCTGGGTCCTGGGAGAATTTGCTTATGCATACGTGGTGAAATGGTAATTCACCAATAATATGTAACATACTCTTGCTGACTTCCAGAGATTAAGAAGCCAATGCAGACAAGTTCCAAATGTTTGCTAGTGCTTATATTCTCCAAATAGGCGACACAAGTTGGTAGTACCCTTCTTTGAACAACCTCAAGTGCAAAGCCCATGCTTCTTAATGGCATGTGCTGCCATGTTAGGCTGATAGAATCTGTCTCTAACTAGTTCCAGGGTCCTTTTCTAATTCATATGTCCAGTCATTATGCAGTTTGTACCAGACATGCTTTGGTCAGTGCTAACCACTTTCTATAACCATCTTGCGGGAAAAATAACAGAACTTGCCCGATACAGCACTGCATTGCATAGCTCCAACTTCTATCTTCACGTCAACAATAAGGTACCCTTTTGTGGGGGAAGTAAAAGAGTGCCTTAGCATCACTGTCTTATTTCTTAGCTTGCATTCCATCTCATAGAACATTATCAGTTATCTGCTTTTACTGCCAGACATCCACAGACAGAAAGTATTGGTTCATTGAAACAATATCTACAGATGCTAGGTGAGCACTTAGGTGGCACAGTGGATAGAGTCTAGAATCAGGAAGACCTGATATCAAATCTGACCTCTAACATTTACTAGCTGTTTAACCCTGGGCAAGTCATTTAACCTCCGTTTGCCTCAGTTTCCTCATCTGTAAAATTAGTATAATAAAAGAACCTACTTTCCCAGGGTTATTGTGAATATCAAATGAGATAACATTTGTAAAGCTCCTAGTACACTGCCTGGCACATAGTAGGTGCCATATAAATGTTATTATTAGCTACTGGCATGTTGTCTAGTAAAGCTATGTAGCCTAGCTTGTCATATGTAGCTTTCGTTCCTTCCTTAGGTATTACCATAGCTTCAGGGGTCTCATGGCCTTTGAGAGAAAGCATCCATGTCCACTTTAGTCTTCCCAGATAGATAGTAAATGCTGAATTCGTAGATGGCCAGTGTTCCTACCCACCTGTAGCAAGCGGCATAAAACTAGGCACTGGTGAGAATATATCAATGGATTGTTATCAGTTTGTACTTATAGTCTTGCTCCACTTATATATTCTCCACTTATATATTCTTTGATCTTTTCAGTAACAACCAAGAAGTCCAGTTTGTAGATGGAAGGATGAGTCTTGCTGTCTATCAATAAGGCCTCTACTGGCAAATGCAGCTGGTTTCTAGTGACCATCACTCTCTTGATATAGGACTGCTCTCAAGGTCTCCAGGTTGACATGGAAGACAAAAGACTTCTTTGGATCTATACAACCACACATTGGTGCTTACAGGGGGCAGTTAACTAACAATAATTTGGTCAGATTTGTCCATCTATCACTCACCAAATGGCTTAAAGTATTTTAGGAAAATTTGGTCTTATACTACTGCAAAAATACATTATGGACAATATAAAACATGCACAAAATAGATATTTTAAAAGACAAGATAAAGATGAAATAAATGTGATTTTTAAGTAATTAAATTTGTTAATGATACAAAATCCTTTTTTTGTTCTAAAATAATATGACAAAAATATTTTCTTGAGAGGATTGAGTATGCTTTATTACTTTTGAAAATCTAGGTTCAACACTTCATGATAATGATTTAAAGCATTGGTTTAAAATTATGTTTGCATCAGTATTTGATTTTAATAGCTGCCATAGCTGAAAAAGATACCTCCCAAAAGTATATTCATCCAAATGGAAGAATTCTACCATTGGCTAAATTTGCATAATAGTTATTTTTCAAACCTATCCACCTGTTATGCAAAAGTTTTTAGTAAACTGAGCCAGTTAATTTCTATCTTGATATGTTGTTTTGCTATATCCTGATATACAACTGATTTCAGTTGTTTTTAACTTGAAAACCAATCAAAAGGTGTTTCATTTGTACACTTTTAATTAGCAAACGGGGTCAAAATTTAGTGAAACTCTTTATTTGTAATATTCTTAAATAGGTTAGAAAATTGTTTTTAAGTTTTTTGGGTATAAAGATGAGTTTTCATAGGTGACAATTCCATTGTTTTGGGCAACGGTTACATAGTGATAGAAACGTTTTCAAACATAGGGCATTTTCAAAATGTCCTATGTATAGTATGACTTTCTTTGGAAAAGCATTGACTTTCTCACTCATTCTTAAAATGTCACCTTTACCATGAAGTGACAAATTGATTTCTATAATTTATTAATCTATATCTTTTTAAGTAAACATTTATTTTTTTAATCTGCAGAGTAGCATATTAGTCAGTAAACATTTGTTAAGTGCCTTGTCATCACAGAAAAGGTCATCAAATTTGTCATTTTGTAAAAAACAAAAAGTACATAGCATCTTTAAAGGTGACAGTTCTTTAAAGCACTTTGCCAAGTGATAAATGTGTGCTTGTGTGTGTGTGTGTGTGTGTGTGTGTGTGTGTGTGTGTGTGTGTATTCCTACCTACTGCCTATCTCATTAGGAAATATTGTAAATATTTTACTATTTAAAGGAGCTACTTTGATACAAATTAACCATATTGGGGACATCCTATCGTACTTTGTACACTTTTGTAATGGCTTGCTTGTAAATGATGCCATGAATGAATTTCACAGGTGATGTTCTCTCTGCTAGGATCCTTTATTTATTCCACTCAAATCAACCACTCCATCAGTGGCTGTGGTTATATAGTTTTCTTGTAAAACATCGTTTATGTTAGAGAAGTAACGTACTGTTAAGAATATCTCTTTTCTACTGTATCTCTCCCTTAGTGGCTTCCTCCCAAAAAGAGTTCTTCATGTATTTTATAGTTGAAACAATATAGCAGATGCCAAAAACCTCAGACATGCTAGAAACATCTGTACTTTTATCCAGCTTTATAGCAAAGCTCGCATGCTGTAATTTGAATACTTGCTTCTTCAAATCTTTGACATTGTTTTCCGTGTGTTTGCCAACAGTATTGGTTAACAAAAGAACACATTTTAATTTCTCACCGTATTGTTTTCCTTATATTATTTCAGCCATTTTTACCATAGCATGAAGAACAAGTGTTTCTCCAATGGTGTGGCTTTTTGTCTTTCATTGTTTTATAAGGACCCCTCCAAAGAGGCTTCTAAATATTTATCATTGAGGTTAGGAAAATTTTTGAAGTACTAGATTATTATATGGCTTTAAATATTGCTGGGAATTTTGTAGACTTTGTCTTTGTGCAATGCATGCTTGGTTTTCAAAATGTTTTGCTAATTATTATGTCTTCCTACTATGACTAGCTAATATCTCAAGGCTTAATATACACTTAAGATGAAGTTCATAATTAATGATAGTGGATGTAAATCCATATTTCAAATAATCTTGATAATTTTTACTTGCCAGACCCAATTCAGTCAACATTATTTTTTCTTCGTAGTACATCTGTCAAGGAGTTGCTACTTGGGGTAGAAATGTCAGCCTTACTGTTGTTTGATCATGCTTATGTATTATCTTCAATCTGGGGTTTCTTTTCAGAAATCTTTTAAGGCTACTTATCCACTAGTTTAGTCCAAGTGATATAACCTGCAAATCCACTTAACCTGACAAATGTAAATTGAAATAATTCACAATACGCTAAAATAAAGTTGAGTGAAATGACCAAAAGTTGAAGTTAAAGTGAAGTCCCAAAACACCTCAGCTTTGTGGAACTCTAATTCTTCCCATCAGGATACTTTTCTTACTACATGTGACATGTACCCATCAGAAAACAATTGGTTTCTGAGCTCATAGAGACCAACTGAGGGCACCAGTGTCAATCTAGAAATTTCTTATTTTTAGAGGGGAAAAAAAGCAAACGTTTAAAATTAAACTTAGCAATTTGAGAAATTGCTGCTTTTATAGTACCTATAAGCCAGAATAACTTCATAGGCATGATGATTTCACCTTTAAAATATTCCCAGTGGATAGGGTAGACTTTTTAAGTAATTGGTAGTAATTCACTGTCCTATTAATTTATTCTGTGTAGCTAACCAACTAGATGAATTTCAGTAATGAAAAATGACTCTTTCCAAAAAGGAAACTCAAACAGGCCAGGGTCTTAATCAGTGGCTGGCTGCTTCCATAGAGTGTAGAACCAGCCAAGATGAGTTCACTACCAACTTGATGCCACATAGAAACACCAGGAGAATGTACGTTGTAGGTGGGAAGGGGAATTTTCCCATTGGTGCCTGTATAACTACATGTTACTGGGTTGCAGATATCACCACCTGGAGCATCTGAAACCCAGTGTGAAAGGGAATAGGTAAGGCACTTATGTAGACAGCGGGACACACAGGAGGGGGAAGTGTTGGGCAACAAGTGTTCCGTAGTAGTTTTTGAGACATAGGTTTCAATTGGTTACCAAGTTGAGGGTAGGATGTGACTTATCTTCTAATTGATTGGTGCCATATACCTATGGATCGTCTTGTACACTTCCTAGGGTACACACAACAAGTGCTCTGAGGAGGCTGGTGCTTGAATAATCAAACTTAGAAATTCTTGATCTGTAGGGAACTTTTAAACATGCATAGAAAGATAGTTCTCATGAATTCTAGTTTCTGACCCCTATTAAGAAAAGAAAACAGAAAGACAGAAGACATTCAGGAAATGTAAGTCCCAAACTATTCTCAGGTTTACATGGGCAAATAATAGGCCGCTTGCTATCTGCTTCTGCAAGTATTTTTTGCTGGGGGTGGGTTGCAAAGAAATAAAATTTCTCTCCTTTTTCCGTTTTACTTGTAGCATTGAAAAGAAAAATGAGCCATTGCACAGCTCAGTCTAGATTCTAGAGTAGGGGGGAAAGCATGGCATCTCTGACAAGTATCTATCCTCCCTGATTCTATAGCCAGTGATTTTGGAAGCAACTCAGGTCACTGGGACCAATTAGCATACTCTCACAGCAAGAAGCTAGGATATCTGTCTACATCTATGAGAGGTACCCTTCCAGCAAAGGAGGTATCCTTCCAGATCTCATCAAGTGGATTGGTAGAACTCATCAAATCGACCAAGGATTCCCCTGATCACTTACCTTATACAAGTGGATTCACAGAGAAGTTCTGTCCAAGGTCCTGGTTGAAGATAGCTCTATGAACTGAAAAGGTAAATTCCCCTACTCTCCTGAGCAATGAATTCATAAACCAGTTCATCATCCCAGTCACAGATCTGTCCTGATCTTCTCAGGAGTTGAACTAGAGTATGTCACTCACTGAAGCCTCAAGAAAAAGATGAAAGGAATATAGGTATCTCTCCCACTAAGCCTGACTTGAGCCAGTTTCCTGGTGTTTTAGATTCGGTGTTGGAATTTGTATTTGTTATTTGATTGTAAGCTCATTGAGGTCAGGGACAGTCTTTTGCCTCTTTGTTTTATCTCTTGTGCTTAGTACAGTGCCTGGCACATAATAAGCACTTAATGTTTATTGCTTGGGATTTACTTAGCCATAGAAGGAGAAGATTATTCTATAAGAATAGGTGTTGAGGTCACCTATAATTTATTCTGTTGAATAAAGCTGCCTTGCTTGAGATGCCCGTTGCTTTCCACCAGCCAATCATCAAAGAGCATGCCTGGAGTTCCTCATGCCTGTTTTGTACTCAGATGACCAAGAAAGGACATCAACAGTCTGAGCCAACCAGATATCCAGGATGGTCTCAAAAACTTTTAAGGAAAAACTAGGCTAACTTGCATGGGGTTAGGATAGTGCTACTACACTCCACCCATTGCGGGGAAGGTCTTAAAGCCTTCTAAAGGATTTTTTATAACTTAAATGACTTTAAGACCATTACTGACAAGCCCTGATTTTTGATATTTAAGAAGCCAGATATAGATAGTGATAAAGGAGGAAATAAAGAACTACAATAAAAACACATCAAAACTACAAAACAGTAGTGATTAAATCTGGGAGAGTCCCAGGTCTATACAATTCAGTTTATGTGATGGATGTAAAATCTTTATAGTTCATTGTGGGTCTCACAGTGTAAAAATATGACTGACCATAAGCAGGAGGACTGGAAATATCAGGGCTACAGAAAAGATGATGGCACTTTCCTGAATAGTCACTGATCCTCACCAGAGTTTAGGAAGAATTACTCAGTACCACCACAAACTTAGTGTTTCCTGGACCATGAGCCAGGGTCTCTCCCTTCCTGGGAATCCTGTGGTGATAGGGCAGGGGTGGGGGAAGTCACAACACTCTTTGCCCAATGAGAGGCCTCTAAGGAACTGCCTGCCTTGTTTTTGTGGGTTGGTTGAACATTTTCAACTCTTTTCTTGCCAAAAAAGCAAACACCCTCCCAACAGTGCCACCCCTTGGTCCACCAAACCCTCTCTGGGGAGTTGGACAATGATTACTGGGTGTAATTAAGAGTCAGTCATTTCCAGATTATAATAAGGCTAAACGAACTTACCTTTTGCCGTTGTTCATGCCAGATCCTGGAACTGCTTCCCTCACACCACTGCTGGCATCTTTGTCTCTGCCTGCTTTTCCAAAGTTAGTTGCTACTGTCCTGTGCCCTGGCCTGAATGGTGTCTGAGGTGCTGCCACTGTTCCCCTGCCCCAGAGGACAGATACCACTACTGGGGCCAGAACTCTGTTGCCCTGTGCTGATCCTTGAAAGCATTGCCCCACTGTGCTCAGCAGGAGTGCTTCTGGTGCTGTTACTGCTGGGACCTGACTCTGACCTCCTGTGCTGGGGGAAGGTCATGAAGTCACACAAAAAGCCACACACACACACACACACACACAAAAGGGCTAGAGACACTTCTAGAACAGTATTTGCCATGTGCACACTATCCATTTCTATTAGAGTTGAGGAAATGCACCTGAGTCCTGAGATGTGCATTCTGCAGGAGCCCCTTACTGGAAGCTCTACAGAAAGTTACAATTTACAGCTCATAGTTCAAGGGCAAGAATGGGAACTTTTTAACTGATGCAGCACCTCTGCCTGTCCCCAGCTAATTAAATTGAGGTGCAATTGGCACAACTGTCAATACCCTCAATTCCAAAAATATCTGGGTCCCTAGGGAGAATGAAGTATTGTCCTTTCAAGTGCCTTCCTTAATGGCTTGCAACAAAGAATCACCACAAAATCCATGTAATAAAATTTGGGTTGGCCTCTCAAATTACAGATTAAAAAGACAAAACTCAGCCTGGTTATTAGACGCTTCTAAAATTTCAGGGATCTGCCTTGGATTGCATTCTCTCGCTGTCAATGAGAGGCCATCCCTCAATGCCTGGTTATGTCCCTATACAATTAAAGGACTTAAGACTATGCTTCAGCTTCATTGTAACTTCCAAGAAGTCATTCAAAACCAAAAGTTCTTTCCCTATCCACATAAAAACATAATTCTTTTAAAACCAGGAGGGCCCTTCTTTCAGTAGGACTTCCCCAAGGTAATTGGGAGATGATGACTATTCGAAATACAAAAGCAAACACAACTCATTCTTCTGAAATCATCCTTTTCTAATGAAAAGGAAATCTCTGTCAGTGTCCCAGAATACAGTTCTTTTAGGTTTTTCTGAAGATTAACTGAGTTCTGAAGAGCAATCCTTAGTAAAACCTGGAGGAGTTTTAAATTACCAGCCTGGAAGGTTCAACCCAGGCACAGGGCCTAAAAGCCAGCTTACTGCAATTATTTTCAAGATACAGTTCTTAAGAACACGGCACATGGTCTGTCTCCTTGCAGAAAGAATATCCCAAGAGGGGAAGGCGCATCAGCATAAATAACCATTTCTAGAGGTATCACCAAAATCACCACCAGATGAATACAGATCCCAGTTCACCTTCTGTACTGACCATTCTCCCTTTTAAGGAGCTCATTACATTCTAAGCCCACATGACTACACTGGTCATTCTAGATTGGGCCTGATTCTAGCCAGTTCGCTGGGAGTTTAGTTTCCATATTGGAACAAAGTAAAGCACTCATAAGTCATTCAATAATTAACAAAAAAGATTTACTTAACCCATGTGGGAGAAAGATACTGAACCAAAATATGTATTGAGGAAACCTCAATTGGATTCAGCTGATCAAAGCACCCCTGCCTGAGTGGCCCATTGTTTTCCATCAGCCAAGCCTTAGAGAGTAAGCCAGGAGATCCATGTGGCTGTTTTGTACTCAGGTGTCCAGGAAGTGATGTCAGTGGTCTGAGCCCTTACTCCCCTGCGTCAACCAAATTTCCAGGATAGTCTCAATACCTTTTAAGGAAAACTAGCTTAACTTGGAAAGAGAAGGAGGAGTTAGGATTTTGCTCTTACCACATTCCCTTTTAAGAACAACACTACCAATTCAGCAGTCTTCACTGAGGCAATGGGGAACTTCCCAAGTGTAATAGTCACATTGACCTAGTACCTATTTATGTGAGTATGAATGATACTCCTAGTTCACAGACTAATCACAGAGGTTGAGAGTTGCAAGAGACTTCAATGACCCTCTAGTTGGTCCAGCTCCTGAAAGAGAATTCCTGCTACCATACACTTGATGAGAGGTTATCCAGCATTTCCCTGAAGACCTCCCACTACTTCCTGAAGCCAGATATTCCATTTTTAGATGACTCTAATTGTTAGGAAGTTTTGCTTTATAGCAAACCTAAATCTCTGCAGCTTCTGCCCTCTGGCCTAATTAGAGCCAATCAAATCACTCTTTTACGTGATTGCCTTTAATATAATTGAAAACAGCTACCATGACTCCCCTGTGTCTTCTTTTCTCCAGGATAAAAATTCCCGGTTCCTTCAACTAATCCATATTTGTCATGGACTCAAGGCTTTTCACAATTTTAGTTGTCATCTGTTTTTGCAGCTTATCAATATACTATGTGGTCCAGGGGCTTCAACAGTGGAATCTAACTCAAGACACTGGCTTATTCCAGGTGGTGGGTTATCTTTGACACTGGCCTTACCCCAGTATAATTCCAAGAAAATCTCCTATACAAGACTTGGATGTAGTTCATGTTTAGGTTCTCCCTAAAATATGGGTAAGAGGATTCCTTTTAGGAAAAGTATTTAGCAAACAGTTTGGGTATCAAGTTGTAATAGGACCCTCATTTCCCTGATTCGGCTTCTTTCCTCCCATCCATAAGATGGGGAGACTTTATATAAAAGAAGACAGAGTTGTTTCTGGGACCTGACCTGATTGGCCCCTGCTTCCCTGAGGTAGTTTCCTCATCGACTCGGTATATAAAATGTCATAGGAATGTGGAATCTTGGTCTGTCTGACTTAATGTGTACCCAAGACCACATGAGTCACCATATCATGAGAGGCCAACCCAAATTTTACTACATGGACCATCACACCTTTCTAGACGGAGTTGAGAGGTACCACCTCCAGAAAAATTAAGTGCCACTGTATCCTTGTTTCACATTACTGTTTTAGGGCAAAGTAAATCTCTTTCCTTAAAAGTCCAATGGCTTTCAAGTGCCTCATTTCATCCTAACATCAAACCTGAACTGAGAGGATGCTGGCATTAGAGTCATCCCTCCAACATAAGTATAGGACAGTTGTCTGTTTCTTAAACCACAGAACCAGCACATGAGGCAACAAGACTCAAAAATCCTAATGAACAGATAGAGAAAACTTCCCAGAAAGTAAAGATAGCCTGTGATAGGACCATTAGATTTCAAGCTCCTTGAAAGCAGAGACTACTTTGCCTTTTTTGTATCCTCAGTTCAAGTTAGTGCTTAATAAATGCTTGTGGGTTTGACTTGATTTACCCAACATCTGCCAGGGGTCCCCTTCCCCTTAGTAAAAATTAGGCTAGTTTTTCTTTAATATGTGACAAAGCTGTTGCCTGGGACGTGATGGGGAGTGGGAGGGAAGAGGGTAAAAGATTACACCACGCTTTCCTAAATGCAGCTTTCTGGTTTACTCTGGCCATATTGACATGGCTTCCTGGTCACCTAAGGAAACAAAAAAGGCCTATTTGTGGTCAGGGTCCCCCAGATTTGGAAAATGTCACAACACATTACAAAGCATTATTAAATGCCATTACACCCTGTCCTGCTAACCAAATGAATTTCCACATGGAGATAAGAGGGTGAGAAGGCTGCATCCACTCAAGCTGAGTGCTGGAATACTGGAGTATCCTTGTTGAATATCCTTTCTATGCTATAGATAAATAAACTTTTTTTGTTTGTAGGTTTTTCTGTTTTGTTTTGGCAAGGCAATGGAGTTAAGTGACTTGCCCAGGGTCACACAGCTAGTAAGTGTCAAGTGTTTGAGGCTGGATTTGAACTCATATCCTCCTGACTCCAATGCCAATGCTCTATCCATTGCACCACATAGCTGCCCCAATAAATAAACTTTTTTAGGGTTAAATAAATAAACTTTTATTAATGGTTGAGTGACCTACAAGTGCCTCATTTCATCCCAACATTGAATCTAAATAGAGTAACAACATGAGTCATTTCTGCCCTAGCTTTCTTAAATTCTTCAGCTACAAGAAAATCCTGATGATCATATTCTTTGAGAAGCATGCTAATGAGAAAATCTCCCAATGGGCATCTGGTACTCAATTCAGGAGCTCTTGAACTCATAAAGTAACCACCATTGCTGGCAATGTTCATTTCTCAGGATTTTAGCTGCTGATCTGAGCTCAGGGAATGAAACAAAAAACTGAAAGAAAGCAGCTGGAGACCTGAAGCTATTTTCAGACCTGCTTAAGCAAGCCTCTATTACCACTGGGGAGGGAAGATTGGGCAGACAACATCTCTCCTCCACTTTTTGGGAATTCAAATAGAGAGGAAGTACTGAAGTACTAGGAAAGAGTCCTGAAAGAGAAAGGTAGAGCCATTCTTTCCTGAGCTCTTTCTGTGGGGTGGGGGAAGAAACTCTCAACAGGTTTTTATTTTCCCTGACTGTGTTTCCAATCATTATTGAAGCAGCTTCCATTCACTTGGGGAACCAATCAGGAGTTCTGTGTATCATCCCAGCAAATCGCATGCCCCTCCTGAGGCAGGGGAACAGAAGGAATGCCCTGTTCCATTGGAGATGTCACAGTTTAGCAAATCAGGAGTTCTTCTGATCACCCCAGCTCTGTCCTTAAGTTGTGCAGCTCAGAACTGAATGCTGCACTCCAAATGTGATCTGATGAGGGCAGAATTGAAGGGTTCAAGAAGGTTATGGGACAAGACCATACAGAGTTCCTGTTCTTTCCATTAATAACATCGTGTCTTTTAGATAGTGTTTTATACTTTCTTCTATGTTCTTATCTGATCCTCAAAACAACGCAATTATCTAGATATTATTATTTCTAACTGATATATAGTTAAGTTTAAATGACCTGTCTAAGGACAAGAATTAATAACCTGGACTCCTGAATCTTAGTAAGTATTAATGCTATGATACTCCCAATAGAAGATGGAGTGAACTGGTAGACTTTCAAATTGATTTCAAATACAATACTTTGGTTTCTTTTCTATTCCAGAAAGAGTCTGCCAAAAAGGAGAGATTCACCTGGCTAGAAAGAGTGAAGAACAAATTTGTAGTTACCAAAACACCAATACTCCAAGTTGTACAACTTTGAAGTTATTAAAGCTTAAAACAGCACTAAAACTTTTGGGACAACCTGTATTTTGAAATCTGTAGCACTGTAACAATACAAGTCCTCTGACCTTGAATTTATATCTGTAGATGATGTCAAAATAATCTATCTCCTGATGTACTGGTTTCTCAGTCCCATTCATCCAGTCTCATCAACTTAGTGCAAGCAGCATGACTCTTACTACTTCCTGAAATTTCATCCATGTTCTATTCAGTCTTACTTTTCCTACAACTTGTCTGTATCTTGGTCCATCCTGTTGTGCCCTTCGAAATTCCTTCTGCAAAAATCATGCACCTTGATACTAAGGGCAGAAAGTCTTTGAAAGATATTTCATGCAGTGAAATAGCATCAGATAAGATATTTGTTGCAATTGTCTGAGAGATTTTATGCCCTCTGGCCCCTACATAAAAGCGTTGAATTAGCCTGAATGTGAAGCTTTTTCCAGAAATTGGAGTAAGTGTGGAATTCTAGCTAATCCCCTGAGAAAGAAACTGGGAAAGATGAGGCCTTAGCTTTAGGCTTAGCCAGATCTGCTTCCCACTACCACCTCCTCTAACAAGAGACAGACCTTCTC
Organism: Phascolarctos cinereus; assembly: GCF_003287225.1. Classification (NCBI taxonomy): domain Eukaryota; kingdom Metazoa; phylum Chordata; class Mammalia; order Diprotodontia; family Phascolarctidae; genus Phascolarctos; species Phascolarctos cinereus. The sequence goes on from NW_027555514.1 coordinate 189,269,891, forward strand.
AGCTTCCAAGAGTTTGAATGGTATTGGACCTCCTCATATTCCTATCAGTGCACTAGCGTGTCTGTGGACCACCTGGCAGTAGTGTCAGCATGAGAAGCCAAGAATAGATGGCCACAGATCTATCATGTGTAAGGGGAACTTCCTGAGCACCCCATGAATGAGAGGAAATGTCTTCCAGCAAACAAGTGCTATTTTATGCATTACCTAAGCTTAAGTCTACTTTTCACTGGACTCTGTATGCTCTAAGGCAGAGTGCATCACAAACTTCAGTGGGGCATTTATACCAACTGCTCTTATTGTACAACCTTAGTAAACACTACCCTTTCAGAAGGTTGTTTTATGCTGACTAAATGATATTCAACTGATAATCTTGGGGCAAAACACGATGGCATTGGATAATCATCCCCTGACCCCTCAAGACTGTCTTTAGAATCCTGAAAGTGTTACATTAAAAATAACATTGTTAACTCTATTTTGCCTTTATCCACCATTTTGTGAAGCTAAGTTTCAGCTGCTTGTAAGTCACCTGATTTTGGATAAATCACTGTGTAGAAACCAAGAGCCTTGGATCTGGTTTGTTTCTGCAGCAGCATGCATTGCTAAATGAATCATTCCTTTGATGTAACTACTCAGTTTCTTTATTCCACCATAACAAAGGGGAAATACAGCTAGCTAAGTCCTAAATAAAACTTATCAATGGAAATAAGAGTTGAGTTAGGGATGCTCCAGGGCATACATAGGCTACATGATACTTCTACCTTTTCCACTGTCCCAATCACATTGAAGCTACTTTTCACTCATTCCTGTTCTTCTAGGCCATTGACCCATTCCGGTTTCACTTGCTTTATACTTAGCCTTGACCTTGTTGTCTCATTAAAAAAATTTTTTTTTTAATTTTTGCTTTGGTGATCAGGGTTAAATGACTTGCTTAGGGTCACACAGCTAGTTAGTGTTAAGTGTCTGAGTCTGGATTTGAACTCAAGTCCTCCTGACTCCAGGGCCAGTGCTTTATCCATTGCACCACCTAGCTGCCCCTGTCTGTCATTTTAAAAACTGAATTAAAAAATTCTGAATTTTAAAAAAATATATAATTTCCATACACATAGAATACAGAAAGAGGATATTATATGTAACTATGAATCTCCATTTAGCTGGCTTTTTCTAAGTATATGACAAATTCAATACATTACTTTCAGACTTCTGCTTGTCTGCTTCCTTCCTTCTATCCTCTTCTGTGTATTTACAAAAATGTTTCAATGACTCTCTTTTTTTGGCACCACTGCTAGTTTTCAGGGAGTACATTGGTTCTTACATTTTTCCTCCTTGACTTAATTTTCCAAGAGAATTTTTAAAAGATAAAATATCTTACATTTTCTTATTTTTTGTAATATTTTAATATTTTTAGTCTCACAGAGTCATTGATTTCTGTTCGATCTAGTTTTCAGGGAATCCATTTGCTGGATAATATTTGCCATATTCTCTTCTAAGCTATTTATTCTCTTTCTTTTTGGGGGGCAGGGTAATTGGGGTTGAATGACTTGCCCAGAGTCACACAGATAATAAGTGTCTGAGTCAAATTGAATTCAGGTCCTCCTGACTCTAGGGCCAGTGTTCTATCCGCTGCACCACCTGGCTACCCCATATCTATTCTCTTTCTAATTCTTTCCTCTGCTGCTTTAATTTTTTAATCTCTTGCTTCATTTCTTTAGGTATTTGTGTAGTTCTGGAGGAAAGTTCATTTTTTCCTTCAAATCTCTGCTTGCAGCTGTTAACAGTTTACTCTTTCTTTTGGGGGATCTCTAGATTGACAACAATTTTTCATACTGGTCAGTGTTTTCTTTGATTTACACTTCTTTCAAGCTTTAGTTCCTGAGCTGGGACTCTGTAACACAGTCAGGCTCTGCCCTGTCCTGTGCTTTGGACGTGATAGTCACCTGGCTTCTTGAGCTGACCTTTACCTCCTAGGGTTACCCCCTCCTTGATCTTTAATATTTAGAGTGCTGAAACTTCAAGGCCCTCTGGCACGTCAGGACAAAGTGCTATCCCAATCTGCACACTACCTTGCTGTGTGCTGGTTGCTGCTACTGCTCACTGCTGCTCCATAGTACATCACTGGGGCTTTCTTGGAGGAGCCCTCAGCGACTGCTGCCTCAGTTCACAGACCCTTGCAGGCTACACATATCTCTGGCAGTCTCTGATTGGTGCTGCAAGGCTACCCTTTGCTGGTACTGGCAGGCACCTTTTCCTATTGTACACAGGGATCCGGCTGATCTCTTGTGCTGCTCTAGGGTAGAAATCACATACTGTGGTTTCTCATTGGATTTCTCAATCATTATTAGGTCTGGCACAAACTTCAGGGTGTTGCTAGTTTAGATATGTGGGAGCCAAGTGATCTGCCTTCCCTTCAGGTAGCCATCGTGGCCAGAAGTTCCCTGTGATCTGCTGCATTAATTTGTCACTTATATCCTAGAATTCCTTCCCTCTCTTCCTTTCTACCTTTCCTAACCTTCTTTACTCTCTTCCTTTTCTTTCCCTCTTCTCCTTTTGCTACTTCCCACTCCACCCCTTTTGCTCACCCTTCTCTCTCTCTCTGTCTCTCTCTCTCTCTCTGTCTCTCTCTCTCTCTGTACCTCTCTCTCTCTCTCTCTCTCTCTCTCTCTCTCTCTCTATATATATATATATATATATATATATATATATGTATGTATGTATGTATATGTATATAATGCATATATACAGACACACATATATATGTGTACACACAGTGTGTGCGTGTGTGTAGTGTGTATAGTGTTGCCTCAGACAAACTGAGACTTGGGAAAGACCTTAGCTTAAAAGCCAAGGTCACCCACTTCATTTGAGGCCATCTCCAGTTGTTCTGACCTATGTCTTGCCACTGGTCTCAGATGACTCTGGAGGAGAGCATGAAGCTAATGACTTTGCACAATCCTGCCTCATTTAAATCCAATTCATCTTCAAGTCAAGACATCACTCTCCTGATGTCATTGGTCCTCTTTAAGAACAAAGGACAAAGAACAATCCCACCCTGTTTGCTCACATTATTCTCTATACCTTGTCATATCCTCCTTCCTCCTCTTTGCTTGTAAATTTCTCCCCAATTCAAGTGCCATCTCACCTCTTCCATGAAACTTTCCCTGATTTTCCTTGTTGGTACCAACTTTCTACCCATGAACTTCATTTATATCCTCTCTCAAATGCATTCATCATGTAATATTGTATATTATAGTTATCCATGTTTATGTCCTATTCCCTATTAGACTATAAGCTCCATGAGGAGAGCTGAAGACTTATCTAGATTTTATTTCTCTCAAAACATTTAGTACTATATTTGACAAGTGGGAGGTATTTAATAAATAAAGCTAACTTTGGTTAACTTACTTCAGGCAAAGAATCCTAATGTCTAAGTAAAATGTAGGAAGTAAAGATTGCCAAGAATACATGTATTTTGAGAAAAGGAAATAAACAGGAAAAACTAAGCCTTCAGTATTAGCAATAATCACTGCAAATATTGACTTAATATTCATAACATATTGGGATAACTTGCATGCCTGAAATTCAGAAACAAGATACAAATGATGTCCATCAATTCACATTTATTCAACTTCATTATCTTCTTTGTACATAAAAAGTCATAGAAAGGAAGCTCTCCCCAAAGTCCCTTCTCCAATTCTTTCAGATTTTCATCTGTACAAAGTTAGGTTAAAATGCAAAGCTACTATTTCCTATCTATCACCTATGGTTGTTTGAGAAGCAGTATATTGTGATGGATGGAGCTCCAGCCTTGGAGTCAGGAAGACCTGGGTTCAAATCCTGCATGTGACATGTACTGGCTATGTCACCTTTGACAAATCATTTATGGTCTCACTTCCCCAGGCAACTTGTTACAGATCAACTGTTCTCTACATCTATTATTTCACCCCAGTGAAATAGCAAGTCTGCCCACTCTTTCCTTTCCACTCTATTCCCAAAATGGCTGCCTATGCTGATTACGCAGAGATTATTTCATAGCCAGGAGATGGATAGACAGATAGATAGACAGACAGACAGACAGACAGACAAACCTCCCGGTCCTGGGACATAATTGGTATAGAGAACTCCCTGATGAAGAAAATCTTTGCCAATGGTGACTTCTCTGCAACTTATAGTCTCAGAGTTTCCTGGATCACTGAGAAGTTAATTGACTTGCCAGGAGTCACACAGTCAGTATCTTAGGCAGGATTCAAACCTAGGTCTTCCTCACAGTAGGGCCAGCAATCTCTCTCTACTTTGCCAGTCTCAGTATAAATATATGTTCATATGCGTGTGAGTCTATAGTCTAAATTCTGGACATATCACACATATAGATTCTGTTTTGTTTGGCCTTTTTCCCCCTTCCTGATAGATTGTTTTGCTGAAATTGTAAATATTAAAGACTACTGATGCATCATTGGATTATTATTGTAAGTAAAATGTATCTCCTTGGGGGCAAGGATTATTTTTTAAATTTTACATCCCTGGTACATTGCATATTACTTTGTACATAGACCAGTTACTATCTCTTCATTGACATGATTTTAATTAACTGATAACTGAATGATATGTTAAAAAAAATCTAGCCTAGCCTCTTCATTCTGTGTATTAGGAAACTGAAACCCAGAAGTGACACAGAATCCAGATTCAAACCCATATCTTCTGATTCCAAATCTAGTATTCTTTCCATTATAATAGGTAACCTTTAAGGAGGTATTACTTGCATTTCTCCTAATTAACTGTACCTCTCCTAACTTCTGTTCGTTCTGTTGAAGTTGGAGGGAGCTCAGGCTGATTGAAGCTTGGGTTGTTATTTTTTTTCCTCCAAAGGTTGGTTGGTTTGTTTGTCTTGTCTTTACTCATAAATCACTTTTCTGACCTAGAAATTTATATTATCATGTAATAAAGTGTTCTTCACTTTACTAATGGAATAGAAACAACAATTTGCTAGGCCATTTGTGGCCACTGGAGGACAGGAAAGCTTTAGTAATAAGACTGCTCAGAAGACATTCTAAAACAGGACCTGCCTACCAGGACCTGCCACACTGTAGAACACACACAAGAGGGCAGCAGAAGGTCAAAACAATGAAATTTAACTGTAGTCCTAATTCATAATTCCAAGCCATGTCTATTACTTCAAATACTCATGTTGTTATCATAATACTTTATATTTGTGTAAAGGAGGTGCTATCAGTCTGATCAGATGAAGTTTTCTGACAACTTTAATAATAATGATAGATAGATAGATAGATAGATAGATAGATAGATAGGTAGGTAGGTAGGTAGGTAGCACTTACATAGCACTCCCCTGGGAGGGAGGTAATATTTTTTCCCCTTTTTACAGAGCAGAGAACTTATGCAGACTAATGTTAAATGAATTGTACAGGGTCACACAGCTGGGAAGTGCCTAAGGTTGGATTTGAGCTCAGATCTTCCAAACTCCAGATCCAACATTCCCTCCACTGAATTACCTAATTGCTGCCTAACAACAATGAGAAAATTCCTCAATCAATCTATTGGAATTATAGGGCATTGACTGTTTCCCTATATGAAAACAACTGAGCAACACAAGGAAGTAGTCTTGGGTGACTTTTATTTTAAGATTTCGACATAAAAGGTTATATTGAAGCCCAGCTCTCCCACACACACCACAGATAATATAGGAATAAGACCCCAGATAGACCAATTACAAAGAAACTCAAAGAGAAGAAGTACTAATCCAAACTGCATTACAAAAAACAAAAACAAAAAAACAACAATGAGAACATGTGGAAGCTGGTAGAAGTGTAACACAAGTGAGCTAGGATAAATGAGCTGAGAGGAACCATTCCAGGGAAGCCAACATTAATTCTTGCAAATAGTTCTGAAGTGAGCCAGCACTCTGAACAAAGGGGTCATAAACAATGTGAACTCCAATAATCAAGGATCTAAAACTCACTCTCCACCCTGGCCTCTCAGAACAGGGACCAAAGCCTAGAATACTGGATCTCCAGTTAGGTGACTCTTTATCCTATACACAGCTTGTTTGTATGTCTTCTCCCATGTTAGACTGTGAGCTCACAGTGCCTAGTTATGATAGTAAGTGCTTGGTAAATGTTTATTGACCAATTCATCTCATCCTGTTTCCTTCTGCAATCAATTAACTGGAGATCACTGGTGTTGCAATTTAGTCCCTGGAATGGCCCCACAGAAGACAGCATTGGCTTCAACTTGCTTTCCTCCAGTATCCCCATACTACTTTTGACCAGGTTTCCATACACCTTCTCCTACTGGGAGATCTCACTCTGCAACAGCCCTTCCTTCAGCTTACTTGATCTTGGAACCCAAAATTCACAAGTAATAAAGAAGTATTTTAAAATGGTAAGTGACACTTTAAATGTAAGAAAAATCATTTCTACAAAACAGCTTATAACAATTTCTCAGGAAGTTCAAGAAGCATTTCTAAAAGTAAAGGATGCCCATTGATTTGCAAATGATCTGAAAAAAAATGATCTGAGCAAATTGAAGTAGGGGGTATCAAAATATTTAAACGATTTTCAGGTGACCCTTAAGGAAATGAACACTAATTAATAGAAAAAGGCCTGATAAGTTGATGTAAAAATGTAAATCTAGTGTACTGGCATTAGGTATTGAACTCTACGTACTACTTCACAGCCAAACTTATGGTTCCCCATACACAATATTCCATTTTCATTTCTGTGACTATGTATAAGCTGTCTCTCATGTCTGGGATGCACTTACTCTCCCCTCTTCTTTGCCTCACAGAATCCACTTTCTTCAAAGTTTAGCTCAAGTGCTCTCTCCTGTAGGAAGTTACTAGTGTTCTTCCCAGGAATATAGACAAAATAGATATTCAATTGTACTTCCTCTATTTAATTTTCTGTGTACACAGAGATAGTGTTTGTGAATGAGAAAGGCCAATGGACTTTGATTTAGAGAACATGGGCTCAGATCCCAGATCTGCTGCTTGCTACATCTGTGACTTCATGCCAGTTATTTAACCTCTATGGGCCAGTTTCCTCATCTGTAAAATGAGGAGTCTGAACTAGATGGTCTCCAAGATCCCTTCTTGTTCTAAATCTTTGGTCATGTGAACCTATGGGTTTTTTTTCCCAGTAGAATGTAAACTCCTAGGCACAAGGATCATTTCATTTTTGTTTTTGTCTTTCTAGCACCTGGCACATAGTAGGTGCTTAATTTGTTGTTGTTGTTGTTTGTTGTTGTTGAGTTGTATCTGACTTTTTGTAACCCCATTTGGGATTTTCTTGGCAAAGATGCTGGAGTGGTTTGCCATTTCTTTCTGTAGCTCATTTTACAGATGAGGAAACTGAGGCAAACAGAGTTAAGTGACTTGCCCAGGGTCACACTGCTAGTGAGTGTTGGAGGTCAGATTTGGATTCAGGAAGAGAAGTCTTCCTGACTTCAGGCAAGCACTCTATCCGCTGTACCACCTAACTGTCCTAGGTGCTTAATTGATGTTTGTTAAATAAATGAGAGAAAGAAAACTATAGTTTTATATCTCTCCTATGTTTTACTATCAAACTCCTAAAAGAATAATCTACACTTCTTTCTGTACCATTCACTCACTTCTCAGTCCTTTATAATCTGGTTTCTGTTCCTACCACTTGACTAAAACTACTCTCTCCAAGATTACCAGGGATCACTTAAATGCTTGAATCCAGGCGTTTTCTCCATCCTCATCCTCCTTGACCTCTCAGTAGCCTTCAGTCTTACATCCCTTCTCCTAGATACTCTCTCTCTGCTTGGCCTCCATGACATAGCTCTGTACTGATTCTTCTACTTGTCTGACTGCTCAGACTCTTTTGCTGAATCACCTTCTTCCTTATCATGAATGTTTCCTAGGGTTCTGTCCTGAGTGCTCTTCTTTTCTCTGTGTATACTCTCTTTCTCAGATATTTTATCATCTCCATGAGGTTATCATACTCTATAGGCCATCATCCATAAGAGATGATACTCTACCCAAATGACTTCTCAGTCTATATATCCATCCCCAATATCGTTCCTGATCTAAAGTCACTCATTATCAACTGCCTACAAGCTACCTTCCTGGGATGTCTTGTAGAAATTTCAAACTCAAGGCCACAAAAAAAGCACTGTGCTAACCACCACCATCTTCCCAATTAACCAGCTTCATCATAATCTCAGACTAATACTTGACTTAATCCTCTTCTTTTATTCCCCATATCAAATTAGTTGCTGTCTTACTAATATATCTCCATGACATATCTTTCATCTTGTCCCTTTCTCTACAATCACATAAGCACCACCTTAGTTCAGGCCCTCCCTGCCTCTCTCCTGAACAATAGTAGTAGCCTCCTAATTCAAAACATTTCTAGTCTCTCCTCCATGCAATTCATTCTCCACACAATTGCCAAAATAATCTACCTGGCACAAGTTGTACTGTGCTTCTCCCCAGCTCAAAAATTTTCAATGGCTTTCCATTTCCTATAGTATAATATACAAACAGCCTAGCTTTTAATACCCTCCATGATCTGTTCCCAGATGCTTTTCCAGCTAGATTTGATACCACTCACCTTCATAAACTCTCTGTTCCAGCTGAACTGTCCTACTAGCTGATCCCAGAACTTAATATTATTACATCTCCTGCCTCCATGCATTCATCCAAGATGTTCCCCATGTCTGGAATGCACTTACCCCTTATCTCTGCCTCTCAGAATCCTTGTCTTCTAACAAGGTTCAATTCAGGTATCACCTCCACTTTTCATGAAGCCTTTCCTACTTCTACTCCATAGTTGTAAGTGCTCTGTCCTCAGTTTTCTTCTACTCAACACTTACTTGGATACTCAACACTTACTTCTGATACATCCCCAAATTGAATGTAAGGTCCTTGAGGGCAGGGACCGAGGGGGTGGGAGGGGAAGGAGACTAGTGAGGAAATGAGTTCCTCCATTTAAGCCTTTTATATGAATCTATAGTTCTAGCTCAGGAATCAATTAAAAGGTTTTTTTTTAATTACCAGGCAAGTCACAGAATACCTATGTCCTGAGTCAGGGATAAGGCAGTATGATACCCACTACAGGTTATCACACATTTCTGGGAGTAGCCTCCCAAACCAAGCCTTTACTCAAATTATCAGTGAGCAGAACATACTGCACACGCTCTGAGGATTGAGCTTTCATTGTCCAGTCCTCCATTACATTTGCATTATTGAATCTGTCCGGAATTCAGTCCACCAAGACCTCCCTAAATTAGTGCAGCAAAGTGGCTGCACTGCACCCAAGGTCTTAGATTACAGTTTCAAAGGAGGTGTAAATCTCATCCAGATTTGGTCTGTGGGCCAAAATCCAGCTGCCACCTATTTTTAGGTTCAGTAAGCTAAGAATGCTTTTTACATTTTTAAATGCATTAAAACTTTGTTACAAATGTAAAAACCATTCTTAGCTCATAAGCCTTACAAAAACAGACATCAGGGAAGATTTGGTCTAAGGGCCATAGCTGAACTTTTATTCTACTAATCCACATCCCTGTCATAGCTATTGAAGACAGTTATCAGCTGTCTGAGGTCTCACTAGGTCTAAGTACCTCCATGAAGTCCTCAAAAATCGACTAATGGACAGTTGTATATCTAGATAATTTTGAGAGTAGAAATCCCATTCTTGTTCAGTCGATGAGGAAATTCTGTGGGTTTCAGGTAAAATTGTACCAGAACTAGAAAAATCCATTTGAGTACTTTAAAAAGGTGTCCTGAGGGCTCACTAGACAGGGTAAAGATATGATAGGGGCTTATGTTAGACTCAATGACTGTCCTCATTGAGCATTGCCAATTGTCCTCTCATGCTGACTTTTCACAAAAGGTACATTTTATACACATGTCTAATTGTACTTTTTTTCTAGTTGTATGGGTTAAAGGGAAGGTGTTCTCTCAGAGCTATCACTTTTTCCTATAGCTCTGGAATCAGTCCCTTGATAGTCACACATAGTAGGGTGGAGAGAAGAGACAGACTGTATTATAAATAATACTGGAAGATGGCAATTCAGGTGAGGAAGAAGACAGACAATCCAAAAAAGCATTGTCTCCAAAAACTTGTGAACATAGAAGTTAATAAATAGTAAATAAATAAATTAAATCAGTAACAGGAAAGATTATTGTTGTGAGAAGGTGAAAAGAACCATTCTAGAGGTCTTAAATTCCCTTCCTCAAGAAACACCGACACTAGGACTGCTACTGAAGACTGCACCAAAAAACTCAAATATCCTCTTCACTGTTTTCAATATAGACATAACCTAAATAATCCAATCTAATAATGATCTGTAAGCATTTTTAAAAGGATCTGAGACCCAAAGTAAATAAAAGAACAACTTTACAATTTGATTTATTCATTCTGTCTGGCTCATTTTCCTAAAGAAAATAGGGTATATTTAGGCAAAAGTGAGCATAGGATTAGAAGTAGGGGATAGGACAATATATTTTAAACATGATTTCTATATTGGTTGTCTCTGTGGTATGTATGACATATATTGAGGCATATCTGTATGCCCAATTCTGCAAAGGCACTGAGAAAGTATACTAAATTATTTATGTTAAGGATGCAGATTTTATCTGAACACAAGGAAAAACTTCCTAACAGCTAACCCAAAATGGACTGGATCAGTTTACAGAGTTTAAGTTCCCTTTCACTGAATGTCTTTAAACAGAGGTTAGATAATAACTTTGTCTTGAGTTGTACCTGGGATTCATGATTTGATTAGATATTGGACAAGATAGCCTCTGATGTGCTGTTTTAAGAATAGATTTTCTTAAATGTAGAATAGGCCAAAATGGCATTTTTTGCATATTTTGGAATGTGCTAGTGAATGGATTTTGCTTTTTTAAATCTTCTGTTAAATAATAAAGTTACTTTTGGAAGATGGTACATTGAGCCAAGTGTGATTTCTAAAAATAATACATGAAAGCATACCTTTAGCTGGGGCCTGAATTTTTACAAACTGAAAGTTAGTATTTTCACAACAATTTTCACCAAATGCATATGCTTATAAATCTTACAGGTGATTAGAGGTCAGCCAAGTGCCAGCCTTAAAGAGAATGGCTGTTCTTTGTGCCTGATTTTTGACAGTGAAATAGTCCAAATGACACTAAAAGAGTACCTTTCTCAAATTTTATTATATTTAAATTTTAATTCAATCCTTCATTTAAAAAAAAAAACTAGCACCTTCTACAGCCAGCATTTTTAGGGTATTTGCCATTTTTTTATTGAAGAAAATAAAATTATTATCATTCAGTCCTTACAGATCAAATGCTAAGCTTAAGATGTCCAGATTTCTCACTCCGAATAGCTAGAGCTTTCATCCACTTGCTGTCTTTTAAATAGCCTCTCTAGGTTAGAAGTGACGGGGTTGGGGTGAGTTAAGTTTGCAGTCTCCATATTAATTCTGAAATCTTTTCAGGGTATAGGGCCAGTAACAATCCAGTAGTGAAAGGGTCCATTAGGTAAATTTGGCTCTAATAATGTTAATTGAAAATCCCCTTCACCCATTCAGTCCTTTTCTCTCTGCCTTTCTTCAGTTGCTGGGGTCCCCCAGTGACCATCATTGAAAGAAATCATCCTCTTCAGCAGTTACACAACACCATGGCAACTGGGACATCAGCTGAGCTGGATAGATGCTAAATACACAGCTAGAGGCTTCCTTCCTACTTTGTAAATCCTACTCTCTATGAGGCCCTAGGGAAAAGGACAAAGACTCATAAATATGCACAAGAACGCATCTGTTCATATGTACATATATATAAATACATGGATATAAGAATATGGGTGTAAATCTAGATTTATTATCATACCTATCACCTATAAAACCTCCCCTGCCTCATAATCCAGGTAGGATATTTTAAAAGTTTGAACAGGATAATGCAGAGGGATGGGGGAGTGGATGGGAGTTGGTTGGGGGGCAGGGGAAGGGAGGAGTAACCCTTGGTTCAAAGGGAAATGAAGCACATTGTGTTGCATAATCGATCAGTTAATGGGAGGGGAAGACAGAATCCTAAATATATGTCCTGAATTGTGGTTACATGCAGGACAAAAACTATACTTTATTTCATCAAATGGTGAAATCAACTAATTCCTTTAATCACCTCTGGCACAGGTGGAACAATGCTGTCCTTGGTGCTGAAGACATTGTCCTTCTTGGGGTAAGAATGTTCTGAGACAAGAAAAAGGAACATCTTTCCAGCTCTGAAGTCAGAGTAACTATTGTCTTCAATGGCCAGATACAGTCTTCATGGTGATTAGAGAGTAGGATGGAATAATGATAGGGGGAGAAAGTGCTATTTTCATTCCTAACCTGAAAATCTTGGAAAACCCAGATGAAAACCTGAGGTGGAAAACAGAAAGGGAATAGGGGTTTTTGGGGTACTAGTAAATGCTTCCTTTTTCATGCTGAGTTTCTTGCCTAGAACCAACCAATCTAGTTCAGATATTTCTGCTGCTTTGCTGCTGAAAGGAAGGGGGTAGGGAGATGGTTAGATTCTTCCACTAAGCCACATGATCAATTTCCCATGTGACACATTCCAGAGCCCTGGAAAGAAAAGGGGAGGGGCGCTAAGAGTGGGGATGGGGGTGGGAGGATGGTTTAGTAGTCAATCCTGCAAAACGTCATCTTGTCTCTATACCAGGAAGCAGGCAATGAGCCAGAGGAGAGGCAGAGAATAGACATGACTGTGCTCCAAAGCTTCTCCTGTGATCTGTGGCTTTTTCTAGACTGTGGTTCAAGGGGAATTGGCAAAGAACATCCAAGGAGAAGACATCTGATATCAGGTCATTAGCAAGGTAGGTAATAGGTACCCTGTAACAAAAGGATTAAAATCTCCTTCAGATGACACAATTTATTTTTCCCCTCCAGGAAATATGGAAATTGAGACGTACTTGGGTCCTGGCTAGGGTCTTTTAGACTAGAGATTTTATATGAAACATAAAGTAAATTTTAAAAAGCTTCTGTTGAGAGCAAATTTGACAGAGATTGTATGGGGAAAGCTGATCACTTGCATCCTACAGAAAAGGAAAGAATTAGTTTTCATTGAATCCTAGAAGGTATGCATGTGGGGGAGAGGGAACAGAATCACATTGATGAAACCTAATTTTATTTGCAGTAAAATTCAGTATCATCCTTTTTATCTACTCATCCATGCTGACATTCTCAGAGAATATTGACAGGGTTTTAGGGTATTTAGGCAGATATGAGACAGCCTTGTGCCTTGCAATTATTCTTGTCAGGTTTTCACTAATAAGAGGTACTAATAAGATACTTTAGGCCAACTCTGAAAGGAAAATTGGAATGTGAAACATCAAGGTAATGTGACTAAGGAAATCACTTATTTCTCAGAAGTAGAGAGGCTATTTGCAACAAGAATCTGTTGTAGACAGTAGGTCTCACCATTTTTACACAGCACAGAGTGAAATGGAGAATTGGTAATCACCAGGTTATTTCAAATGATATATAGTCAATGTGGCTAATTCAGGATTTATAACTGGTTGATCTGCTAAAATAAAATGCCTACAGCAGCATATAAAATGGATTATGTTCATTGTTAATTACCCCCAGGGGACTGCCTACATAGCCCCAGTCACCTAATAATTGGCAGCCTTTTCTTCCCTTTTGTTTGGTGTTCACCTGGCCTGAGAACCTTTTGTGGTACCATGGTAACAAAGCTTAAAAAAAAGACTAGGAAAAAGAAATAGTGGGGCAAGATCACAAGTTTTCTTTGTCAATCTAAAAGCATTTATGAGGTGTCCACTATGTGCCAGAAAACATGCCAGGTGCTAGGAATACAGATGCAATAAATGAGACAGACATGTAGGTGACATTCTAATGGGAATGAGAATAAATACATAGAAAAAATATACAGAATGAATACAAACAAATACAAAATAGTTAAATATTAGGTGGATGGGGAGGGAGGGCATAGCAATTGGAGGAAATCAGGAAGGGCTTCATGTAGAAGGTGATATTTGTGCTGCATCTTGCAGGAAGAGAGGGATTCCATGGGGGGGGGAGGGGAGGAGGCTGAGTGCTCTAGGCAGGGAATGCTAGTGCAGAGGCTTAAAGACAGGAGATGGAGGCTCCTGTGTGAGGAACAAAGGTGTCAGTTTGCCTGAAAAAAAGAATGTGGGAGGGGGAGAAATGCCCACTGAGGCTGGAAAAATAGGGTTGAGCCAGATTGGGAAGGGCTTCAAAAGTTAAACAGAAGAATTTATATTTTATCTTATTTAATCTTAGTCAATAAGGAATCGATAAAGTTGATTAAGTAAGAGAGTGACAGGATCAGAACTGTATTTAAAGAAAATTACTTTGTCAGCAATGTAGGATGGACTGGAGTGGTGAGAGACTGGAGGGAGAAAGACCAAGAATGAAGCTATTGCAATAGTACAGGTGAGAGGTGACGAAAGCCTGAACTAAAGTGGTAGGATTTGCTGGTAAAGAGAAGGGGTTGTATGCAAAAGATATTTTAGATATAGAAACAGAAAGATTTGACAACTGATTGAATAGGTGAGCTAAAGGAGAGTGAGTTGTTAGGGCAGCTCAGGAAGTCCTGAGTTTAAATCCAAGCTCAGACCCTGACTGGCTGTATGACCCTTGATAAGTCACTTGACCTTTCTGCTTTGATTTCTTTATCAGTAAAATGGGGATAATAATAGCACTTTATGTATCAGAGTTTTTGATAGGATCAAATGAGATAATAATTGTAAAGCACTTAGCCCAGTGCCTGACACATAGTAAGTACTATATAGATGTTAGCTGTTATTATGAATGCTGAGATTATAAGCCTGGGAGACTGGAAAGATGGAGTGCCTAATACAAAAGTTGTGAAGTTTGGAAGAAGGAAGAATTTGGAGGGGTAGGTGGAGATAATGCACTCATTTTGGGATATGTTGAATTTGGGAGTCTGTGGGACATTTAATGCAACCTTTTAAAAACCATTCCACATTTAAAGACCAGGTAGCTTAATTAGATCTTTCAGTAAGGGTACTAGTTTCTATAGTTAAATAGTTTCTAAATCTAAATATATGAAACACATATTAAATCTACTATTTAGCATTTGGGTTTGTTGTTGATTGAAAAAGATAAGCCATTATTAAACTTTCAAATTACCCAATATTTATTTTGATAAACTAAAGGATTTTTATGTTTAAATGAGCTAAAGAAAAAAGTTTTGGGATGTTTCTCTTTTTAAGCCCTTCTCACCATTCAGCCCTTTACATCTGGCTTTTGACTTCCTTTAACTGAAAAGTGACATCTCCAGAATTCTAAAACAGTTTCTTGGTTGCTAAATCCAATGCCTTTTTCTCAGTCTTCATCCTTCTTGACCTCTCTGCAGCATTTGATACTGATGACTGTCTTTTCTTGGACACTCTCTTCTCTATGTTTATGTAACACTATTCTCTCTCTCTCTCTCTCTCTCTCTCTCTCTCTCTCTCTCTCTCTCTCTCTCTCTCTCTCTCCCTCTCCCCCTCCCATCTTCCCTCCTTCTCTTGCTCCTTCCCTTTCCTTTCCTTTACCCTTTTCCCTCTCCCCTCTGCTTCCCTCCCCTCCCTTCCTCTTCCCCCACTCCCATTGGTTCTCTATTCCCCCCAACATCAAATGCAAACTCCACTATTTGGCATTTATAGCCCTTTACAATCTGCTCTGACCTACTTTTCCAGCCTTTTTACTACCCTTAACACATCCCAAGGTCCAGACAATTGGCCTCTTCCTGTTCCTTGTACACAGTATTCCATCCCCCTTCTCTGCATCTTTATACTGGCTATGTCCTGTGCCTGGAATGCACACCCTCCTCACTCCTATCCTTTAGAATCCCCAGTTACTTTAAAAGCTCAGCTCAAGTGCCACCTTCTACAGGAAGTCTTTCCTGATCCCTTGGCTGCTAGTGCCTTCCTCTTCCCCCCTAAAATTTTTAACCTAGTATTTATTTTGTATACTGTACATTTTACCCATAATTTTATGAAAATATTGTCTCTCCTGACAGAACACAAGCTTCTTAATTATAAGGACTGTTTCATTTTGTCTTTGTTAAGCTCAGAATCTAACAGGTGCCTTACACATAGTTGGTACTTAATAAATGTTGGTTGGTTGATTGATTGTTGGTAATGCCAAACCCAGACTTTTGCGAGAGACTAAAGCCATCCACCATCCACCTTGATAAAAGTGGATTTTTCTGATGTTCATAGAAAGTATGGTGTGTGTTGGGTTTATCCTGAGCACACTGAGCAAAACAAATAGATCTACCTATGAAGAGAAAAGGAACAGACCAGATCTCAAGTTATGTGAGAGTCTTCACCAGATCAGTTCCAGGATGCTATGCTTCTATCTTTCCTAAAAGGACTCTCACTCTAAAGCAGAAATTCTTTCCCTTGTTTGTGCCATAGACTCCTTTGTCAATCTGATGAAGTCTTTGGACAACTTCTCAGAATAAATGCGTAAAAATAAAACATGGAGAATTTTGAAAGGAACCAATTATATTGAAATAGTTATCAAATAATTACCCAAACACAAACACACACAAGTTCATAGACCCCAGATTATGCATCCCTACTCAAAATTCTCATTGTCCTCCACCCTGGGCCAAGAACACCCTACTCATCGACTTACTGATTCACCACTAGAGCTTCATTCTCTAGGCTTAAAGATGAAAAATATGGGTTTAGAACTGAAAGGGGCCTCTGACAGCATAAAATCCATCCTCTTCACTTTATAAATGAGGAAACAGGCCTAGAAAAGTTAAGCAACTTGCCCAACAACATACAAGTTGTTCTAGAGAGCTGCAATTCTTCAAAGTCTTATTCTTAGTGTGAATGAAGTACTTGAGCAAAGGTTCTGATGAGTGTGTAGGGGACAGAATAAGGAGATTGGGGACTTGAATGAGAATAAGTGTACTCTGTTGAGGGTAAAAAAAAATACACAAAATGTGAAGACTGGGACAGTGAAGATCAAATTTGCCTTGCTCGTGATTTTGCCCAAGGACCACCCTGCTGCCCCAGATGAATATCTTTCTCTTTCTAGCACCCTTTCTATAATTTGTCTTTCAAACACTTGTCTCATACTTTACTCTAAAGCTTATCAGTTAATCTGAGAATTTCAGAGTTGTAAGGGACATTCATGGCCATCTAGTCCAACATGAACATGACTTCTCTCTCTCTCTCTCTCTCTCTCTCTCTCTCTCTCTGTCTGTCTGTCTCTCTCTCTGTCTCTCTGTCTCTCTTTTTTTTTTTGGCAAGGCAATTGGGGTTAAGTGACTTGCCCAGGGTCACACAGCTAGTAAGTGTTATGTGTCTGAGGCCAGATTTGAACTCAGGTCCTCCTGACTCCAGGGCTGGTGCTGTATCCACTGAGCCTCCTAGCTGCCCCTGAATTCTCTAGCCTGTACCTGAAGACTGTCAATGAGGGGGAGCCCATTTATTGCTCTTTGCAATTTCTAGTCATTGCTCTTCTAGTCCTCTCCTCCAGAACCAAACAAAATAATCTGACCTCCCCTTCTATATAATACAACCCTTAAAATACTTGAAGAGAGCTATTCAGTCTCCCACTGAGTCTTCTCTAGGCTAAACATTCCCAGTTCCTTCAACCGATATCATATGGCCATTGACACAAGGCTGTTCACCATTCCGGAAGCCTCCTTTGGATTGCCTCTAGATTTTCAGTGTCCTTTCAAAATTGTGGTGACCCGAACTGAACACAGTCCTTTACATGGAGGCAATATGGTGTGGTGAAAAGAGAATTAAATTTGGATTCTAGAAGACCTGGACTCAAAATCTCAAGTCTACTGCCTACTACAGTTTGGGAAAATCACCTAACTTCTCTGGGCCTCAGTTTACTCATCTACAAAATAAGTAAGGTTAGACTAACTGACCTTTAAGCTCCCTTCCAGGAGTATAGGAGGACTATTATCTCCTAATTCATGTAAGCTATTTCTCTTAATGTAGCCCAAAATTGTATTCAGATTTTTGACTGTCACATCATAATATAGACTCAAACTGAGCTTTCAGTCCACTAATCAATCACTCAATCATTTAATCAACAAACTAACGGATTATAATGCTTACACTGTACTAAAAAGTGGGTCTACAGAGAAAAAGGGAAAAAAGAAACTTACATTCTAATGGAGTAAACAGCATATACGTAGACATATACACCAAAAGCTCCATGTCTTTTTTCATATGAGTTTGGTTTTTTTTTTCCATATGTCTCACCATACTTGTGAAACTGATTTTTTTAACCTAAGTGTAAGGCTTTTTACTTACCCCTATTAAATTTCGTATTTTTTGGCCCAGTGTTTCTAGCCTGTCTTTTTGGATCTTTCCTCTCAGTCTGTTAGCTCTCTCTCCCAGCTTTGTGTTATCTGCAGATTTGATAAGCATGCCTTCTATGATTTGATCGATCCAAGTCATTGATTAGAGTATTAAACAGCCATAAATATTTATTGAACAAGGCATGAGCTGGCAAATCTTCTATTTCCATTGAACAGGTTGGAATCTAGCTCTAGGGAAACTTGGAGAGTATTTGATGGACAGTATCAGTAAAGTAAATTTTACAAAATCCAGTGTGAAGATAAACCATAAGCACCCAGCCTGGTACTCTACATACAATGTGGGGACTAGGGATTGGTGGATGAGGATGGTAAATGTTTGTTGAATAAATATTTCATTGTGAATTAAGACAAATACATCTGGATGAACACTCAATGAGTTAATCTGAATTAACTATACACACCCAAAATATCTTCCAATAAGATCACAAGTAGCTGCTAATTCAATACACTCCTTGAACACAGGAGGTGTTCAATAAAAGTTTAATGAAAGAAAAAATATAAGAAAAGAAACCATGGGATCCACAAGATGAAAATGATTGTAACCATGTGACATTTGGAGACTTTTTTTTGTTACTTCCTGCACATCTGCGGGGATAGAGGAATAAAAGAGATTACAGAATCATAGAGTCTCAGAGTTGGAAGGTACCCAGAAGAAGCTACCAATTAAAACTCCTACCTAATACATGAATCCCATATATAAAAACTCTCCAATAATCTAGCTCTTTCTGAAATGCCTCAAATGATGGGGAGCTCACAAAGCTGACTAAAGTTCATTTCTGAATATCTGTAATAATTAGGAAATTCTTCCTTATATGGAACTATAATCTGCTTCATTTCAATGAAAGAAGGAAGGAAAAGGCATGTATTCAGCATTTACTATGTTCAAGGCACTGGGCTAAGTGCTGGGATACCAATACAAAAGAATGATAGTCACTGCCCTTAAGAATCTTATATTCTAATGGAGGAAAACAACACTTATAGGGGAATTGTGGGCAAGGAAGGGTGAAATAATTCGGTTAATGAGTAGAGCCACAGGGCAGTTGAATGATGTGCCTTTTCTAGAAGCAAGGGAGATAAATTTTGTAATAAGTGCCTAGCACAGTGCCTGGCATATAGTAAATGGTATATAAATACTTATTCCCTTCCCTTTACTCCCAATAGTAGTATTGATCTGATCACTATTCTTTAAACAAGAAGTGGAAAAGGACATTGGGGGGGAGGGAAGAATGTTTGTGCTAGCACAGAAAGAAAATGATATGATTCAGTGGCTAAGGCTGGCCAGATGAAATGACCTCTCACCAATGAACAAGACCCACCCCAAACCACTGCAGGTAGTTAGAGTCATGATAAAGGATGGACAGCCTAGGAAGTCTGCTGCTGTCCCAGGCAGTTCTCATCTTGCCACAACCAGCTCCAAGTACATAAATCATTGGACAAAGAAGCAGTGACTAGAGAATCCTTAGACATTCAGAATTCACTTGGACTTATAATGTTTGCTCTAATACTAGAGAAATCTCAACTTGAACTCCTGGGCCAATTCCAAGGATGCCCAGAATGTCCTTGGAGTTTGGGGTACCTAGCAGTCTTACTATGATTTCTATATGATTAAAATCTTTGGGTTTGTTTCTTAAGTTTAGTCAATTACCACACTGTGGTGGCAATTTTCTTGTCCAGTAAATAACTGCTTTCTGAAAAGAGCAAAAGGTATATATGATCAGAGCCAGTGTTACAGAATGAATAAGTGATCCCGTGTTAAAAAAAAAAAGTTATCCTTCCTATATAACAGGAATGTTCTGGAGAGAAAGGCAGAGTGGGGGACATAGTGTTGGATATGTACTTTTAGCACCTCCCCAAACACTCCACTTAGGCATAAGAACTCCCTCCTCTTTCTTGCTCTGCTTGGCCATAATGTTAGATCTAGCTTGATTACTGGGTCATATAGCTAGACAGGCATGAAGAAGTCTGCAGGATGTAGAGTTTAAATGAGACTCAAAGACCAGGTATAAGAATGATAATAGCTAGACTCTATATGATGCTTTAAGTTTTGCAAAGCACTTTATAAACTTTATTCTCTCATTTTATCCTTACAATAACCCTGGGAAATAGATGCTATTATTATCTCTGTTTTAGAAGATGAGGAAACCGGCTTGCTGAGGCCACACAGCTAGCAAGTGTTTGAGGTCAGATTTGAATTCAGGTCTTCTGGGCTTTATACACTGTCAACTATTTGCCTCAAAGTTTGCACATATCTCCTGACTATGCCCTATTTGCACCTGGAAATTATCATGGCAAATCTGCAAGTATTATATACTAGATATAGTTGAACCCTGTTATTAATAGTGGATCATATTTATACTGTGCTTTTAAGTTTACAAAGTAAACCTTCCTCAAAACAACCTGTGTAAAGAAGTGCAAATCCTACTAGTCCCCTTTGACTTTTGAGGAAACTGAGACTGATGTGAGTGATTTAGCCATATTTACATGACTAATAAGCAGCAGATCTGGGGCTAGAACCCAGGCCTTCCGACTTGAAGCCTAGCGCTCTTTCCACTCTACCAACCATCCTAGTTGATGTGAAGCTTGTTATAATGTCCCTTTGTATGTCCCATTAAAGCCCCAGAAACAAAACAATTACATCCATTAAGATTGTACCACAATAGCCTAGAGGGGAAGCAAGAAAATACATTTTATACTCTGAAATTTTGCTTTGGGCTAGACCTACAATCCAACATAAGCCTAATGGACCGAGCAAGATGAGAGGAAGACAAAGAGAAACTCTCCTCTCCATTCGAAGGGGAGAGCCATACGTTTAAACCAGGGCTCACAAACCGTAGAACCATTGCAGAGACTTAATAGCCTGGAGACCCTAGTTGCCTTTTGAATATGCCAAATGGGAGGGTCTAGTAATATAAATGGTTCCAAAGAAACCCACATATGTCCACAGGAAAAGTAATTAGTTCACATCCAGAGAAAGAACTGATGGAGTCTGAATGCAGAACAAAGCATATTATTTTCACTTTTTTTAAATTTTGAGGTTTTTTTTTCTGGTGTGTAGCTTTTCCCTTTTGTTCTTTTTTTTTTTTTTGGTGAGGCAGTTGGGGTTGGGTGACTTGCCCAGGTTCACACAGCTGGTAAGAGTCAAGTGTCTGAGGCAGGATTTGAACTCAGGTCCTCGTAACTCCAGGGTCTATACTCTATCCACAGCACACTTAACTGCCCCTTGTTCTTTTTTCTTCTTTCACAACATGACTAATGTGGAAATATGTTTCTGTGATTGCACATGTATAACCTATATCAGAATGCTTGCCATCTTGGGGCAGGGGGAGAAAAATTTGGAACTCAAAATCTTATAAAAATCAGTATTGAAAACTATCTTTACATGTAATTGGAAAAAATAAAATACTATTTACAAAAAAAGGTAATTAGCCCTTGATAGCTTCATTACTCTACTCTCTGCTGTGCATCTCCACTGAGCTGTTCTCTGATGAACACTTGTTCAAAACATCTATTCTCTTTCGGGTAGGTCACCTGGATTGCTCACTGCTACCATCTACTGGTCTTCAACTGTGATGCAGCTTCTTTGCTGAGCTGTGACCACAGTTGGGACCTCAATTCTGAAAATCCCATAGCCTCGACTTATCTCTTTTGATATTCAGACCAGAGTCAGCTACACCCAACCAGGTACCCAGAAAAGCCTTTAGGAAAACCTTGTCCTTTGAATTTCCCATTCCTCCTCTATTGCTAATAATAATAGCCAGCATATATATGTATATATACATATGTGTGTGTGTGTGTATATATGTGTATATATGTATATATGTGTATATATACATATATATGTATATGTGTGTATATTTATGTATATATGCATATATATGTGTATATATGTGTATACATACATACATATGTATATGTGTGTATATATACATATATATGTATATATATGTGTGTGTATATATATATATATATATATATATATATATATTTCTTTGATCCTCACAATGACCCAAAAGGTAGGTGCTATTATTATCCCCCATTTTAAGGTGAGGAGACTGAGGCTGAAAGGCTGTATCTTGCCTAGGATGATACAGCTAGTATCTGAGACAGGATTTAAACTCCAAGTCTGGCATTGCCAAGTCCACTATACCATATAGCTGCTATTCCAAGATAATGTAATGCAGTAGACAGAACCTCTGGATTTTCAATGGATCCATGTTTGAATCTACCACTTACTATCTATGTAATATTGAGTGAGTCATTTAACTTATCTAGGCTTCCCCATCTGTAAAATGAAAGGATTAGACTAGGAGAACTCTTCTAGCTCTAATTCTGTGATCCAGTATATTGCATCCCTCAGTCTGTTACCATTTTGTTTTGCTTTGTTGGTACAAACCTGTTATCTCGTCATTGTGTTGTCAGGAAATTCTTTTTATTTCCTATTATACTAATAGACTTCTGAAATCATTTTCAAAGGCTCCAAATAACAAAACATCTAATGACCTGTGTGAGCTCAAAACTGGAAATAAGCTGGGATGAGGAGAGACCACTCGACTCCCCATCATGCCTCTTGGGTACCATCCAATCACAGGAGCTGAGCTAGGTGGAGAATACCAAAAAGGGCTAGTGACCTTTGCCCTAATTTCCTCCAGCAATGAAAAGAGTTGCCTTTCTCAATATATTTGTAGAGTAGGAAATTTGAAACTATTTTAATGTGCAAGAAAAAAATAAAGAGAAAAATCAAGAAATTATAACGTTAAGGGTGGCTAGCAATAATAGCACTTCCACTTGAAAAAGCTTTCCTAACCTCCACACTCACATCTCCAACTACTGATTGGACATCTTGAACTGAATGTCCTATTTCAACATATCCAAAACTGAATTATCTCTTCACCTCCTCTTCCCCACCCCACCTCCCACCCCTGATCTTCCCCTTCTTCCTAACTTCCCTACAAGGGTAACAACATCCTCCCAGTCACTCAGGCTTGCAACCTACATGTCATCCTCAACAACTCTCTCCCTGTCTCTCTGTCTCTGTCTCTCTCTCTCTCCACTCATACCCCATCTGTTGTCAATTCCTATCAGTTTTTGCCATCATAACATCTCTAGTAAAAGCCCCTTCTGTCCTCTGTCACTGCCACTGCCCTGGTGCTGGCCCTTATCACCTCACACCTGGACTATTGTAACAGTCTGCTAGTTGGTCTCCCTGACACAAGGTTCTCCCTGCTCCAATCTGTCCTTCACTCAGCTGTCAAATTCATCTTCTTCAAGCACAGGTCTGACCATGTCACCCTACTATTAAATCTATACCAGTGGCTTCCTATCACCTACGAGATCAAATATGAAATCCTTTGTTTGATTTTCAAAGTCATTCATAACCTGGCCCCTTCCTACATTTTCAATCTTCTTACACCTTACTCACCCCCACATACTCTACGATCCAGTGACATTGTAAGTTGCTGTTCCTCAAACAAGACAATCCATCTGCCATCTCCAGACGTTTTTATTTATTGTCCTTTATGCCTGTAATTCTCTCCTCACCCCCACTTCCTGGCTTCCCTGGTTTCCTTCCCACCTTCCACAAGAAGCTTTTCCCAGCTTGTCTCTTAATGCTGCTGCTTTCCTTCTGTTAATTATCTCCAATTTATTCTGTATATGATCATGTTTGTACATAGGTACTGTCGAGTTATGTCCCTCATTAGACTGTGAGCTTCTTGACAGCAAGATCTGTCTTTTGCTTTTCTTTGTACCTCCAGTACTTAGCACAGTGCCTGGCACATAGTAGGTATTTAATAAATGTTTTCTGACTGACTTACTTTTTCTGTATACAACAGAACAAATGTTAAGCACCTACTATACATACAAGCAAAGACTACATGAAAATATATTTGTAACTGTATTTATATTTATTTATAATTATATTACAGATTATTATATTATAGATAATACACCTTATGAATGAATGAGCAAGCCTCTACTGTTTACTATGTGCAAAGCACTGTGTCAAAGCAGTGTAAAAAAAAATGCTGGGTCTCCCTAATTCACCTGGGCTGGAGGTACAATGATTACTCATGGACCCCACCCCTCTGTGATTGGCGTCAGGGCTTTGACCTGTTCCGTTTCCAGATGAGCTTGGTCACCCCTTCCTAAGCTGCCTGCTGGCCCTCTGCTCCCAGAGGCTCATCGTATTAATGCTGCACTTAGTGCGAACATTTGATCAGCTTAGCTACTGCAGCTCAGAACTCCCTTCCAGGAGCAAGGATGACAGGTGTGCATCACCACACCCAGCTAATGCATCCTTCTTACTGTCATTTCCATTGATAAAATCATATCCATTTCAGATTTTGGAATAATTGTCAGTGCCAAGGACTTTGGTGGCAAAGACTTTCTTTTTTGAGTCTTCAGGGGCTGTGGCTGACGAAGAGGTGACAGCAACACCTAAAGAAACAGTTACTTGTTCTAGTCTTTCTAGGAGTTACTCTCATGAATGATGGTGACAGGGACCAGAGTAGAAGCAGCACCATGGGGTATGGAGACACTGCTGTTCCGGGGCTATTAGGCAAAGGGTCTTGAATAGTTTCCACTGGAGTCAGAAGAGAGGTAGTGTGAGTAGAGTGGCTGGTGGTGGTTTGGCTCACCTTACCCATGCATTCCCCTGCCTCTCCCTCAGAGTGCCTTGATGCTTTGTCAAGCCAGCCCAAGGCAACTGGGTGACTCATTGGATAGAGCCACTGGGCCTGGATTCAGGAAGAGCTGAGTTCAAATCTGGCCTCGAACACTTACCAGCTATGTGACCCTGGGCAAGTCTCTCAATC
Organism: Phascolarctos cinereus; assembly: GCF_003287225.1. NCBI lineage: Eukaryota > Metazoa > Chordata > Mammalia > Diprotodontia > Phascolarctidae > Phascolarctos > Phascolarctos cinereus. The sequence goes on from NW_027555514.1 coordinate 189,295,070, forward strand.
TCTGTTCACCTTAATCCACTGGATAAGGAAACAGCAAACTACTCTTTGTGATTCTGCCTAGAAAACCCCATGGACAGTATGGCCTATAGAGTCACAAAGAGTCGGTCATGTCTGAATGACCAAACAACAACAAAATAGGTGCAGATTTAATGTAAATTCACATGCGTCCTTTATTCATTGCTTTATCTTCATAATATCCTTCATACAGGCTCCCTTCTCTCCTCTGACATTGCTACCACCCTGATGCAGACCCTCATCACCTCACACTTGGACTATTTCGATAGCATCAAAAGGGGCCTTTGGGATCATTAGCCCAAGCCAATAATCTTACTGATAAGGAAATTGAAACCTGTTACATCTACTTATGACTTTATGAAAATTTCTAGTGGGCTATACAGAGAGATCTTATTTTGTCAATTTGTTGATGTCTGTTGACATGCTTGTCATGTGGAACAGAATATATAAGTGCTTATGAACAACAAACATTGAGCCACTATAATACTTGCCAAATATCTGCCTTTCAAAAGATTCCCCGAATTCTGTGCATTGAAATAACCCTCTCTTCTTCCTCATTTCTGGTTATCTTGATAATTGTAAATGCCTAATTATTATCATTCTAATTACAATTAGAAACTGTCTAACCAAGAATGGAGGGTCATGTAATAGTCAGTGAATGAGATGTAGAAGGTATTTCAATTTTCTGGGACGTGTGGCAGTAAATGAAATGGGAATGTAACTATAGAGCTTGACTTTTTTCCCTCTCTACCCATCTTTGGAAAGGAAAAGTCATGACACGCTGGCAGAACCAGTGTGTGTTTATAAAGGAAAGCAGGGCAGGCCTGAGGCAAATTCAAACCTCTATTCTTTTTTTGGGGGGTGGAGTCCTATTCTGATGTACTTTAGTGGAAAGAACACTGTGTTTTGAATCTGAAGACCTGGATTTGAATCTTAACTCTAACATTCACTTACTACTGTAAGTGTTATGGTGTTATGAGGAAAGCATTCTGTCAATTGAATTATATCAATGTGAATTATTACCACTACTACTGATGATGATGATGGTGATGGTAATGATGATGATGATGACATGCTAGCTACCCAGAACCAGGTCACAGAGGAGTTCATTCGGTCCTCAGTAAACATGGGCCCAACTTCTTCCTTCTCCATCCTCCAACAAAATATATTCCACCTGTTCCTTTAGTTAGTTACTTCATTTTACTTGGGATAGCAATGGTATAGTAACTTCATTACTCCTGAAGTTAGTTACTTGGGATAGCAATGGTGGGGATAAATCTATTAAAATACACTAATCTCTATTGATATGTTTTCTAGTGACTGTGCTACACTTCCCAGATAACAGTGCCTTAACTCAATTAAAATGCCCTGTGAGTCAAAGAATTTCAGAGCTGAAAAGGAACATGGAAATCACCACACCCAACCCCCTCATTTTACAGATAAGGAATCTTTGGGCTAGAGAGGTTAAGTAACTTTATGAAAGCCACAGTGACAGAGGTGAGACTAGAACCCAGGATTCTTGACTGCTAATTCATTGTCCTTCCCATTGTGCCATCCTGTCTCCCTTGTACCATCCTTTAGTCTTTAAAAGTCTTTAAAGAATTATTCTTTCTTTGGAAAAATTTAGATTGTTTTTAGCATTCTTTTCTTTTAAAATTTTGAGTTTCAAATTCTTTCCCTCCTTCCTGCCCCCTTCCATGCCCATCAAGAAGGCAAGCAATACACTATCAATTATACATGTGAAATCATGCAAAACATATTTCCATATTAGCCATATTTTTAGAAGCATGAAAAGTAAAGAAAGTGAGAAAATTGTACTTCAGTTTGCATTCAGAGTTCATCAGTTCCCCCTCTGAAGTTGGATATCATTTTTTCATCATGAGTCTTTTGGAATTGTCTTGGGTTATTCTATTGATCAGAGTAGCCAAGTTAAAGAATGATTTTTAATGCTGTTAATTTCATGCATATGATAAGGATAAGTTTGTGTAGGGTGGCCTTTTGGTACTTTTCAAATTATCCCAAGGGGGCAAGCTGCCTAGTCTTATGGGAAAAGCCCTTTCAGTGAAAGATAATAATTGGGTCTCATACATCCTCTTCAATTCATCTATGTAGAAGCAGAAGTATTTTCTCTTTCTTCTTGACATGAATTACATCCAAGGAATAGGTTAGAAATTGGTGATGGGAGGAATGAGGGAGGCAGGGCAACCCACAGCATAGAGTCCAAAGAATGACACCACCACTTTCTGCCATACCCCACCCCTCTCTCTCCTTTCCTTTCCTTTCCTCCCCTTTCATCTTCATCTCATCTTTCTTTTACCCTTCTTTTTCTTTTTGGCAGCTATAGGTATTGCTTAGCCTAACTGGTATCACTTAGGAGTAAAAGTGATGTTAACAGGATGTACTAAAGAGAACTCTAGCCGAGACTCCTTTAACTGTTTATCCACTTACCTTTGCCCATACTCTTGGCTGATCTTATGATCTTGCGTGTGCACACACACACACATGGATACACACATGCCATTCCTATTTCCCCATCACTGGCTCTAAAATATTTTCATGCCATAATCCTCTAAAGATTCTCTGTGCTTCCCATTTTGCATGCGCATGCACACACACACACACACACACACACACACACACACAGAGTACGTTCTGTGTTATGTGTTTTCAAAGTCTGCTTTTTAAAACTCTGTAACTCTCTTTAAAATGCAACATAGGCATTTTAAAGTAAAGCAAATACAGCAGAATGGCCACCTTTGATGTTCTTATCACATCTGCCACAGCCTAATTCCAAGCCTAGGACTAGTACTGGACATTTGCTTGGCAAAATGATTCATATTTAACCGATACGCCAACAGGATCATGTTTCCTCTGGCCTTTTACATAAAGCTTTTCACTATAGCTTCACACCAGGAGACAGTTACTAGAAATATATCCTTAGCATGGTGACAATCCAGTTTAGCTCCTCCTACCCCTAAAATCAAAATCCAAAAAAAAAAAAAAGAACTAAAATTAAAAAGGCGATGCCTTGCACCAAGTATAACAACTCTGAAAGAAAGGAAGTTCTTGACTTTGGAAAGGAAACAAATTATAGGAACTACAGAAAACTTGGGGTATTTTACATTTGCCTGTCATTGTCAATTGTTCTCACACCACTTCTTCCTATGGTCATTCTCTCTCCTTCTTAAATAACTTTTCCAGTCTCTCCATCCCTCCTTACCCTCCAGCTCCTGTGTAAACTTACAAGCTTTACAAGACTTTGACCTGCAGCTGAGTAACTGCCAAGCCATAAACAAAGTTCAGAGGAGGAACAGAGGGCCTAGCTCATGGAAGATGGAGACAGGTCATCAAGAGGACAGAACTAAAAATACGAAAATCCAAGATTCTGGCTGGAAGCTGTTGGCAATCACCTATAGTCTGCTAGGTGTCTTACAGTACAGAGACACAATATTGCAGCTGTCTCATAAGAAAGATGCACGTGTGCCTCTACAACACACAATTTAGCACTCTTAGTCTCTATCGTCTTGCATTATTCTCTGTGATGGTCTTGTCTCCCCAACTAGATTATAAATTCCCTGAAGACAAAGAGCAAGTCTCATATCCATTTTAAAACTTTCATAGGTTTACAGCTGGACCTCAGATGCCATCTAGTTCCACTCTCTCATTTTAAAGATGGGGAAGGTATGGTTGGAAGAGTTTGTGATTTGCCCAAGGCAAGTCCTCTGATTCCAGAGGCAGTACTCATTCCATTACACCTTGCTTTCTACCTAGATGCAACAATCGGCCTTTATTCTTTATTCCAATGATGCATCTCTAGATCAACATGTGAAGGTATATGGTGGTGTGTGGTGGGTGGGTGTGATCATGTTTTTTTCAGACCTTCAATATGTCACAGATACCTCTGCTAGCATGCCAGAACAGATGTATCTGTGGGTGAGTGAGAGATAAATGATCATTACATAGAAGGTTAGGGTGGAATAACAGATGTCCCTAAGATTCCTGATTTGAGGAATCAGTGAAATATGCCTTTTCTCTCCTCTAAATACAAACCTAGTCTTTAGTGACCTTGCATGGACTGTAAAATGAGGAACATGTGCTTATCATCCTGCTAATTATTCATAAATGGACCTTAAGTACTATTTAAGATGAGCAGAATATGGAGTGCGTTTTCCATCCTAAAGAAAACCCTATTGCTACTGCTCATTTGAGTCATTTGGAAATCAACACTGTGACTAATCAAGTTGAAGTTTAAGAAATTAAAAACATGAATAACAATAGCTAATTTTAACGTAACACTTTAAGGGTTGCAAAGTGCTTTAGAAATACTGTCCTCACCACAACCCTGGGAGGTAGATGCTATTATTAGCCCTATTTTACAGTGGAAGAAACTGAGGCAGACTGAGGTTAAAGTGACTTGCCCAATGTCATACAGCTTATAAGTGTCTGAGACTGGATTTGAACTCAGGTCTTTCTGACTCCAGGTCCAGTGTTCTACCTACTGTTCCACCTAGCTGCCAATAGACCATAAAGCTAGAAAGAATCTTTACCTATTAGAATCTCCTATAAGAATATGTGTGAATAAAGCTTTTTCAATTTCAGGAAGGGAAAGTTAGTGATGAGAAGCCAGAGATTGCTCTTGGCAAAATTTCCCAGTCTATAGGGTTCCCTTTCTTGGCTTCTGCAGTATTCTTTATGTCCTTTCCTCTCCCCTTCTCTTCTTTCCCCAGGCTTTTTCATGCAAGCCCTGACTGTCTAGATAGTTCCTACCCCCAACCTCCACTGTATGCCACAAAAATCCTCCTTGGTTACAGTCCCACACCTTCCATCAAAGTGGTACCTGCTCTATGTTCTATTTCCCAACTTGAGATGACCCAGTTATCTCAGTTTCTATATAATAAGAACTTAATATGCTTTCTCTGCAAGAGAGCACTGAAATGTGCTTCAATACCTTAACACAAAATAGATGAATAATATCATCCCTTAGAATTATCAGAAATATTTCACATCAAGCCCCAGAACATTGCCGAGCCTCCTGGAAGACATTCCTAATTACTTAATGGAATTTGGCCCATCCAACAACCAAATGAATGAAAAATATCTGTTGCCCAGCTTTCAACATGCAATTGGATGGACACCATATACAGCTTGTCCAATAGTATGCATTTCTGTGACAAACAGTACAAATGGAAAATCAGTTGAACCCAGGAGTTGAGTAGAAGATAAGGCACTAGATTGCTTTGGGAAATTGCAGAGCCCTTTTACTGACCTAGAACTGTCCATGAAAGCAAAGATCTATGTTTTCAATTTTAACATTTTATTGGTCTTGCTATGTCAGTAAAATTTGAACTAGCATTGCCTCCTAAGAACTAATAATGAGTGTCATATAGAGGACAATAAGGACATGTATGGTGGATATGAACAGATTGCCACTTATAACAAAGCCAGAAATCCAAAATAAGAAAAGTAAGCAAAGGATGTCCTGAAGGAATTATATTGTAAAGAAGAATATAAGGGGTAGTGAGGTAGGTGTCTCTTCATGTAGCACAGGCTTTTTTTCATGGTTACTCTGTTAGGAGAAGTGCATATTATCAGAATTAATGTTTTGTTATAAAGAATTGTATGCATACAAGTATATTATCAGCAATCTCTAGTGAAAGATTACAATTTTAGTGGTTGTGGAAACCTAACACCCTATTTATTTCCCATAAGTTCAATGTATCAATATTTATGTTTTTAACTTTTGCACCATTTTCTAGGAAAATTACCTCTGCAAATGTTGAGGATTGACTGTATTTTAGAATTCTTCTTTTGAAAACTTGGTTCATATCCTTTGACTACATATCTATTGGAATCCCTAATTATTAAAGTTTTGCTGTCTCCTTGTAATCCAAATAACTTTTCCCTTAAGTACATAATGATATGTCTATGTATTAAGTATTGATATTATTTCAATTGAGAAGCAGTGTGAAGTAATGGAAAGAAAAATGGAAAGCCTTGGGTTCAAGACCCATGTCTGATACATACTGGCTATGTAATCCTGGCCAAATTATTTAACCTTTCAGTGCTTGAGGCCAGTAGTGTTAAAACTCAGATAGAAATTAGGGTCACTGATCCATACATAAGGATCCCTATAGGCCTTATATTGACTTGGTTTTAAAATGTAATGTTATCTACATTTAATTTTTAAAAATTTTCCAATTAAATTTTACTCTGGTTTGAACCATACGTGGGAGTGTGGTGGGTTACATGTGGCCCAAAAGTCATATGTCTGACACATCTGCTCTAAGTAACTCTTTAAGACTATAAGTCTAAGAGAAGAAACTGATTTGCATTGGTAAAAGATGCTTCACGCCTGGTGGGTATCATATAGAGGACAATAAGGAAATGTATGGTGGATATGAACAGACTGCCACTTAAAACAAAACCAGAAACCCAAAATAAGAAAAGTAAGTAAAGTATATCCTGAAGGAATTGTATTATATTGTAAAGAAGAAGATAAGGGGTAGTGAGGTAGGTATCTCTTCATGTAGCATAGGATTTTTTCATGGTTACTGTGTTAGGAGAAGTGCATATCATCAGAATTAATGTTTTGTTATAATTGTGTGCATACAAGTATATTATCAGCAATCTCTAGTGAAAGATTACAATTTTGGTGGTTGTGGAAACCTAACCTTATACCAATGAAATCACAGTTCTAGTCCCTTGTTGTTGAGTCATTTTTCAGTTATGTCTGACTCTTCATGATCCCAATTGGGGTTTTCTTGGCAAACATACTAGAGTGCTTTGTCATTTCCTTCTCCAGCTCATTTAGCAGATGAGAAAACTGAGGCAGACAGGGTTAAGCAACTTGCCCAGGGTCACACAGCTAGCAAGTGTCTGAGGTCAGGTCTTCCTGACTCCAGGTCTGGAGCTCTATCCACTGTGCCACCTAGCAGCCCTATTGTGGCACCCTGGTCATGGAAATGAGATGATTTGAGTTTGAATCTACCACTAGGCATTTGATTCTGGGCAAGTCCCATGTCTGTTCTAGACCTTGGTTTCCTCATCTGTAAAATAAGAAATACATGTAATGTATTCCCTATATCACACAACTGTTCTGAAGATAGTGCTTAGCAAACTTACAAGTCTGTACTCTGTCAAACCACTTAATCAGAGCTGCTAAACACAGCTTCCTTTAAGGTTTTTTTTTCTCCTCTGGGTGCCCTAGGATTGGAACCCAAGTCTACCAGCTCCAAATGGTTCTGAGGCTAAAGGGGGACCTACAGGAAGCCAAAGTTAATCCACAAAATACCCTTGAACATTCACAAAAATCTCCCAGATCTGAAAGGACCTTAGAATTTGGAATGTTAGTATACAAAACATCAAATGTTAGAGCTAGAAAAGATCTATAGAATGTTAAAATATAGATTGTTAAAAACAGTGCCTGACATGTAGTTTAATAAATACGTGTTGACTGACATAAAGTGTTAGTACTGGAAGGGGCCTTAGAACGTAGAATGTTAGAACTGGAAAGGACCTTAAAATGTAAACTGCTAACACTAGCTAGTGTCTGAGGCCAGATTTGAACCTAGATCCTCCTGACTCTAGGGCCAGCACTCCATCCACTGTAGCACCTAGCTGCCCCCATTCTCTTTCTGTGGTGCCTATAAGCACAATGTAGTTTCCCTGTTTATCTCTTTTAATTACGTATTTTTAGTGTTGCCTTATCTGAAATACTGATTGCTTCCTCTCATTTTTTAGTTTGCTTGAAGCAAAATTCTACTTTAGCCCCTTATTTTAGCTCTATGAGTAATTCTAGGTTTCCAGTGTGTTTTGTTTCTTTTCTCATTCATTTTGCTATTCTCATCTACTTTATAAGTAAGTTAATCCTATCCACATTCATAGTTATGATGCTTAATTGTGTATTTCCTTTGATCCTATTGTCTTATACTTTCCCTTTCTTTTTTTTCCCCTCTCTACCTTCTTCTGTGGGGGCCATCTCTAGCTGTCCTGATTTATATCTTGCCACTGGACCCAGATGGCTCACAGCCCTCCCTCACTTAAATCCAGTTCATTTGCAAGTCATGGTATCACCTTCCTGATGCCATGGTCCTCTTCAAGAAAGAAGGACAAAGAACAGCAACCTTTCTCTATGTAAGATATAAAGAAGTCAATGATGAAAGAAAAGGAATGTGAATGTTGCAAATGTGATTTATCATAAGACTAATCTAGTTCTGTTCCACTGCCCTTCATCTCTTCTCCTAGCATAGATTTAATCATTAGTTTCCCCTTGTGTCTCCATGAGTGTTACATGTAGAACCAGCTCAAATTTCATTATTCAATTGCTTCTTCCCCAAATCAAATCCATTTAAAAATTTTAATCAGGTAGAGGCTTTTTGGTATTAGGGGTAATCAATTGTGAAATGGCTTCTACTTTACAATTTTGCCCCAAATTTTAGAATCCTTTCTCCAGTCTAAAAAATGCAAAATAGTATTATTACATTTGCTCATCACATATTGCAAAAATCATATACAGGTAGAATAACAATTGAAGGATTAAATGTTTGTAATACTTCCATTAGAATGGAGTAAGGGATTAAGTTATGACACTTTTTATAATAGCAAAATTTATTGTTATATATTTTGTTTTTTATTATCTGACTACTCCAGAATCTAAAGGAAACTATTCTGGAAAGAGGTTCATAAAGTTCGTAGTGTCATAGATCTAGTGATAGAAGGTACTTTAAAGGCTTTATAGTTCACTGCCCCACCATCAGATAAAATGAAGTACTAAAGTCCAAAATCAAGTGACTTACCTAAGGTCACAGAGATAGCATCAGAAGCTGGATTTAAACCCAGATCATCTGACTCCAGAGCCAGACTTTTTAATTCTAACCATTTAAGATACCTATACACAATGTATAGAATATAAGAAAATTCAGTCTCGTAGGTATCACCGAGATTTAGAAGAATGAAAGTCATGAATGAAATATGATGATTCAAGGCCACACCAATATTCAAGAGAAACAGATTTATTTTTTAATGTAAATAGTATTTTATTTTTTCCAATTATATGTAAAGATAATTTTCAAAATTCATTTTTATATGATTTTTGAGTTCCAGATTTTTTTCCCGTCTTCATTTTCTTTTCCCCTCCCCAAGATAGCAAGCAATCTGATATAGGTTATATATGTGCAATCATGTAAAACATATTTCAACATTGGTCATGTTTTAAAAAGAAGAAACAGAGCAAAAGGAAAAAAATACACAAAAAAAAACCCCAAAGAAAATTAAAATCATATGCTTCAATCTGCATTCAGACTCCATCAGCTCTTTCTCTGGATATGGATAGCATTTTTCATCATGAGTCTTTTGGAATTGTCTTAGATAACTGTATTGCTGAGAAGAGCTAAGTCAGTCATAGCTGATCATCACACAATGTTGCTGATATTGTGTACAATGTTCTCCTGGTTCTGCTCATTTCACTCAGCATTAGTTCATGTGTTTTCAGGGTTTTCTGAAATCCACCAGCTCATCATTTCTTATAGCACAATAGTATTCCATTACATTCATACACCACAACTTGTTCAGCCATTCCCCAATTGATGGGCATGCCTCCAATTTCCAATTCTTTGCCACCACAAAAAAAGAGCTGCTATTAATATTTTTGCACATGTAGGTCCTTTTCCCTTTTTTATGATCTCTTTGGGATACAGATCTAGTGGTGGTATAGCTGGGTCAAAGGATATGCATGTTTTAGAGCCCTTTAGGTATAGTTCCAAATTGTTCTCCAGAATGGCTGGGTCAGTTCACAAGCCCACCAGCAATGCATTAGTGTCTGGGGTGGGGGGCTGCAGGTGAATTTTTAGCCAAAAAAAGAAACCACAAAAGATACAACAGACAATTTCGATTGCTTGGAATTTAATTATCCTGCTATCCTATTTGCTATTCCTCACACAGCACTCCATCTCAAATTTTAATTCCTTTGTACTGTGACTCTCCCTGATTCCTGAAATGCTCCCACTTCTGCCTCTTAGAATCCCAGGCTTCCTTTAAAACCCACATCTATAATCATTTCTTCCAAGACACCTTTTCTGGTATCTGTAGCTGCTATCACCTTTTCCCCTAAGCTATCATCTCCCTTCTTTATATTTATCTTGTCTTCACCTATTTATGTACATGTTATTTTTCCCATAAAGTCCTTTAGGGCAGGGAATGGTTTTGCTTTTTCTTTGAATCCCCACATGACTATAGTAAGCACTTAATAAATGCTTCTTAATTGATTAAAAAGTTTTTTACAGAAACAAAATTAATGCATTGAATAAGAAAGAAAATGGTTAACTGGGAGAAAAATTTTATATCAAATACCTTTGATAAGGGTTGGTATCCAAGATATGTACAATTAATATGTATGTATTTGTGTGTGTGTGTGTGTGTGTGTGTGAGAGAGAGAGAGAGAGAGAGAGAGAGAGAGAGAGAGAGAGAGAGAGAGAGAGAAAGCAAAAGCCATTCCCCGTTAGATAAATGGGTCAAAGTATATGAACAAACAGTTCTCAAAAGAATTGCACATACTAACAATCATATGAAAGAATGCTCCAAATCATAGTAAGAGAAATGCAAATCAAAACAACCCTGAAGTTTTTTACCTTAAAACCAGAAAATTGACAAAAATGACAAAAAAAAAATATATATATATATATGTATATATATATAACACAATGTGAGAGGGGTTGTGGAAAGATAAGCACATTAATGCATTGTTGATGGAGCTATGAATTAAAAAGTGACTATTAATGTCTTTACCTTTCGACACAGTTTCCATTGGTAGACACATATCCTAAACAGGTCAGTGATAAAAGGAAAGGTCCCATATGCAACAAAATATTTATAATAATACTTTTTATAGTAGCAAAGAATCAGAAACAAAGTAGATAACCTTTGGATAATGATTAAACAAATTGTGGCACATGAATATAATAGATTATTATGTTACAAGAAATAATGAATATGACACAGAAAAGCATGGGATAGCTGAGTGAAATAAACAGAAACAGAAAAACAATATGCAGTGTCATGCTTACTTCAACTGAGAGAGATGATAATAATGATGCTTTCCTCTCTCTCTCTTCCCCTCATCTTCTTGCTTTCTCTCCCAGAGAGAGTTGTTACAGAGTCTTTCTCTTCTTTAAGGTTTTGTTTATACTTTATGTACAAACATTTATTAATACCAATGCCAACTGGTTAAAGAAATAATCCTAACTGCTCCTGATACTGTGCTTCATTATTTGAGAAGGTGATGGAAAATGGTCAGTGAATGGCCTGTTGATAAAAAGGTAAAGGACAAAGGGAACAAGCCTCTTGGGGACCAGTTTGATGACCTCACTAGAAGATATTGAGGGCCCTGCAGGATCAGAGGCATGAATTGCTTATCCATGTATTGAATCTGGCCACATATTTTCCCTATGCACATCCACTCTTCCCATTAATAGTAAGCATATTTGCAGGAGAGAGACAGACAGACAGACAGAGAAAGGGAGGGAGGGAGAGAGAGAGAGAGTATTCTCTAAGTTTATGAGGAAAATGATCTATTGATACTTTTCTTACTATGTTATTTCATTATGTCTTTGCTTTCAATTAATTATGTACTCTTGCTAATTTTTGTTTTTGTCACTCAGTCGTTTTTCAGTCATGTCTGACTTTTCATGATCCCATTTGGGATTTTCTTGGCAAAGATACTGGAGTGGGTTGCCATTTCCTTCTCCAGCTTATCTTACAGATGAGGAAACTAAGGCAAACAGGGTTAAGTGACTTGCCCAGGGTCACACAGCTAAAAAGTGTGTGAGGCTGCATTTGAACCCAGGGATATGAGTCTTCCCGACTCCACGTCAGGCACTCTACTGAGCCACCTACCTGCCTTTGTTGACTCATAAAGGTGTACAAATTGATGAGAACTTCTAAACTATGGTTTTTAGTGAGTTTGGACCCACAGAGAATATGAAACTGAGGGTAGCCTCGTCTGGAAGGCCCCACTTTGAGTTAAGGGAGTGTCCCCAAGTGCTACATAAAGCAAAGGACCTAATATTAGCACTATCCACAAGTGGAATGGGCTGACTTAGGTGACAACAGATTCCCCCTATCTGGAGGCCTTCAAGGTGGAAAATCAGTTCATGTTATATAGAGGTTCACTCAGGTATGTGTGAGAGTAGATGATCTCTGAGGTGCCTTCCAACTCTGAGAAGCCACAATTCTGTAAGGACACATGTCATGAGACCCACACAAGCTACAATACAGCATATGAAGGAGACTTGTGAATAGGAAAATTTCTAGAGTATAAAAGAGGTGCTTTGATACTAAAGATGGGAAAGCTGAGTTTTCAAGAGAAGAAAGATAGCAGATTTTTCAGACTATAAGGGGAAGGGGAAGGGAACAAGCATTTATTAAGTTTCTGCTGTGTGCCAGGCACTGCGCTAAGTGTTTTTAGAAATATTATCTTATTTGATCCTCTTATTATCCCCATTTTACTGTTGAGTAAACTGAGAGAGTTAAAGTGACTTGCCCAGGATCACACAGCTAGTAAGTGTCTGAGATCAGATTTGAATTTGGGTCTTCTAGGCCCAGCATTCCATAAGCCAGCAACCTTGACCTTGATTACTTACAAAATTCTAAAATGTATTTTATAAGGACAGATTGCAAACATACAAAAAGGGAAGTGTTAAAAAACCAGTAAGTCATGTCAGACTAACTTCATTTCTTTCTTTCTTTCTTCCTTTCTTTCTTTTTAAACAGGATTACTAGATGGGAAGATCAAGAAAATTCCATAGGCGTAGTAAACCTGGATTTCATCATGGCATTTGATGAAGTCTTTCATGTGGACAGGATGGAAAGGTGTGGGCTAAATTATCGTATAGTCTGGTGGATATGGAATTGGTTCAGTGACTGGACTCAAAGAATGGTAATTAATGGATTCATGTCAGCCTCTTTTTTAAATTTTTTTTTCATATGCTTTTGAGTTGAAAATTTTCCTCCCATTTTCTCCCCCCCACCCTCCCCAAGATGGCGCACAATCTGACATAGGCTTTACATTTACATACCCATTAAACATATTTTCACATTAGTGAAGTTGTAAGTAAAAATTAAAACCAATAGGAGGAACCATCAGAAAGATGAAACAAAACTCAACAGAAGGTAAAAATAAGTGATAGTGATTCGACTTCCATAGTTCTTTCTTTGGATGTGAACAGCATTTTCCTTCCCGAGGCCTCTGGAGACGTCTTAGATCCTCGTAATGCTGAGAAGGGTTCAGTTTAACATTCTTAGTCATTGCATAACGTGGCTGCTTCATGTCAACCTCTTTAAAGAACTCTAGTGGAATTCCATGGAACCCTGTAACTGGTCCTTTTCCATTCAGTGGAGTATTTCTAATACACAGCAGATCACACAAAAAGGCATATGAAACAGTGAATCACTGTTTCATACCACTTGCTTTTTTTTTAAGTGCCAGGCTTCTCTTCTTATCTGTGAATTTTTAAAAATTCTGCAGTGGTCCTTTTCGACCTATTACTAACAACCCCCTTCCCCAATTACCCTCCCCAATGAAGAAGCCTAGAAAAGAAAAAGAAAAAAAAAACCTTGTGACAACTAAGTAGAGTCAAGCAAAATGCATCCACACAGTGGCCATGTCCAAAAATATGTGTCTCTTTCTGCACCTAGAGTCCAACACGTCTCACTCAAGAAGTGAGCAAGATGCTATCATAGGTCTTTTGGAGAAACAGTTGATCATTAAACTAAACGGAGTTCTTAAGTCTTGCAAAGATTTTTTTTTTCTTTACAGTGTTGTTGTCTTTGTATAAATGGTTCTCCTGGTTCTGCTCATTCTGAAATCATCTCTTTCAGAGTTATTCATGGTGCAATAATATTCTATTACATTCCCATACCAACATTTCCAGTTTGTTCAGCTATTCCCCAATTGCTGGGTATCCCCTATAATTGTATTTCTTTTCTTTTCTTTTTTTCTTTTTAATCTCCCTTCAAGATCAGGAAGGGTTTGCTTTTGACCCTTCCCTACCCTGTATTATCCTCTCTTAATGACCAACACTACCTCTTCATCCTGGTTTGTTCCCTGTTGAGTCTGCTGTATTGCTACACTAAATTATTTGTGTGTTTGTTTAACCTTCCTTTGCCTATTTCACATAAACGTGAGGTTCATCAGAGAACTTCTCCCCCACTCTATTCCTTCGATGTTTGTAAACTCTTCTCCTCATGAATAAGAGAGATAGCAAGTTCCAACTCCTTCCTTTCTACAATAGTAAATTCTGTAAAAATTTTTCTTTTTCATTTTTTTCCAGATTAACAAGGATTTAATTTTTTTAATTCAATTTTATCTTATATTCAGGTTCTAATTCTTTCCCTCCTTTTTCCCTCTGTTCCTCCCTCATTGAGAAAACAAGAAAAAACAAAACCTGTTATAAACATGTGTAGTCAAACAAAACAAATTCTTGCATGAACCATATCTCAAAAGACATGAGCTTCAACCTATACTCTGAGTCCGTCACTTCTCTATCTGGAGATGGATAGCATATTTCATCTTGAGTTCTCTGGAATTGTGTTTGGTCATTTTGCTTATCAAAGTTCCCAAGTCTTTCACAGTTGTCTTTACAATATTGTTGTTATTATATAAATTGTTCTCCTGGGTTTGAGCACTTCACTTTGCTTCAGTTCATACAAGTCTTTCTATGTTATTTTAAAACCATCTCCTCCATCATTTCTTTTTTTTTCTTTTTGGCAATTGGGGGTTAAGTGACTTGCCCAGGGTCACACAGCTAGTTAAGTGTCAAGTGTTTGGTCTGAGAGCAGATTTGAACTCAGGTCCTCCTAACTTCAGAGTTGGTACTCTATCCACCGCGCCACCTCGCTGCACCCCCTCCATCATTTCTTATAGCACCGTAATATTCCATCACCTTCACATACCATAACTTGTTCAGTCATTCCCCAGTTAAAGGATACCCTCTTAGTTTCCAATTCTTTGGCACTACAAAAAGTTGCTACAATTTTTTTTACATATAGGTCCTTTTCCTCTTTCTTTCATCACTTTGAGGTATAGACTTAGTAGTGATATGCTGGGTTAAAGGATATGCAGAGTTTTATAGCCCTTTGGGCTTAATTAATAGCTAATTAATAGCTTTGGGGATATAGTTCCAAACTGCTTTTCAGAATGATTGGACCAGTTTCCAATGCATTAATATATCTACTTTCCTGCATCCCCTTTGGCATTGGTCATTTTCCATTTTTTGCCAACTTACCCAATCTAATGGGTATGAGGTGATAACCTCAGAGTTGTTTTAATTTATATTTTTTTAATTATCAGTGATTTAGAGCATTTTTTTATATAGCTGTTAATAGCTTGGATTTCTTCCTTTGAAAACTGTTTTTTCATATTCCTTGACAATCTGTCAACTGCAAAATGTAGATTCCTTTTACTCTCTTTTCTCTTTCCCCTCTTAAAATTCAGAACAGAACCAATTCATCCCCTGGTACTCTGTTTTTCCTTTTTGATTCCCTTAATAACTTTTGAATTCATTAGGCTCTGAAGAGACACTTGTTTCTCCTCTCCTTTTAGTCCTACATCATTACCCAGCCCCTCCCAATTGCCCATATAAATATATCTTTCTAGATTTATGCTGCTCTCCAGAGCTTCCAAAGACCCCCACTATGGGTTTACGATGACCATGGGACTTGGGTGGGGAAAGTTCCCTTATCTTGCTGTCTCCAGGTCAAGAACCCTGCAAGCTACATGTGATGTTGGCCAGCTTCTACCCATGTTGGGAAGCTACACATTTCTTTGCCTTTATGAAGCACTGGCTTTGCTGATAACCACCTTTCCTAACATCTGTGGGCTTCTGGCTGAGTTTTTATATTGTCCTTAGGGTGGAAGAAATCATTTCTTGTTGTTTCTCATTGGGTTTCTTAATCATTATTTATTGTGAATTTCAGGTTTTTACTAGGGTAGATATGTGGGAGCCTTGTAGTCTGCCTCTATTCAGGCAGCCATCCTGGCAGGAAGTCCCTTATCCCCATTTTATAGATGAAGAAACTGAGATTCAGACACATTAAGTGACTTGCACATTGTCACATAACTAGTAAACAATACAGGCAAGGTTTGAGTCCAGGTCCAACTATATCCATCTTCCAGGCTGCCTCTCAGGATGTCACAGAAAGTTTAATCAACAATTAATGTACCTATGGACAGCTAGGTGGCACAGTAGATAAGAGTACTGGCTCTGGATTCAGGAGGACCTAAGTTCAAATCCGGCCTCAGACGCATAATGCTTACTAGCTGTATGACCCTGGGCAAGTCACTTAACCCCACTGCCTAACCAAAAAACAAAAAACCAATCAATGGATCTAGCTGTGTGACTACAAGCAAATCACTTAATCCTGATTGCCTCACCAAAAAATAAAAATTAATGGATGTTTAACCTAGAGAAGAAAATATTTAGAGGAAGGATATTAAACAGCTCTTCAAATATCTGAAGGGCTGTCATTTAGATTAGGGATCACAATGGTTTTTCTTGAACCCAGAGAAGCGGGGTTAGCAGGAATTGATTGAAGAAGAGAGGCAGATTTTGCTTGATGAAAATCTTCTCAATAGATTTGTTAAGTGTCTGAGGCTGGATTTGAACTCAGGTCCTCCTGACTGCAGGGCCAGTGCTCTATCCACTGAGCCATCTAGCTGCCCCATTATTATTATTTTTCTTCAAAATAATTCCATTAGTCAATAAGCATGGTATTAGTCTATATTTGCCTATGGACTCTAGTGGACTTTCGGGTCCACTGAAAACTATATCAGGACCTGATCCTGACACTGAAGGCCCTTGATAATTTGGCCCCAATGTACCCTCCAGTTCAGTTCAAGAAACATTTATTGAGTGGGCTACTATATGCAAAGCATTGATGGGTACTGGAGGATACAAAAACACAAGCTAGTCCTTCCCTCAAGTGGCTTACATTTTATTTGCATTTTAGCTTTCCAACTTTATTTCACCTTATTCTCTTTCACATACTCAATGTACCAGCCAGACTGTGAGTGTCTCATATCTAGAATACTTCAACAATTAAGGACATCATGATTTATGTTTGCCAGATGCTCTGATTGCTCTTGCATTTTTCCAAAGTGACATTTACATAATTCCATCTGCCCAAGTTTTCTCTTTTTACCACCGCAATGCTTCCATGTTAGGACATTCAAGAATATTATACATACTTGCCCAGAATTCCTGCACCTTCTCAAATCATGAAAATACCCTCGCTATATAGCCAGTTTATTTTTTGTTGTCAGGCTCTCTCTGACCTCAAAATTCCAATGAAAAGAAAATAGGAAGGAATTCCAAAGAGTAGGGCTACCGGCATCTCTTAGAAACCTTTCTCCCTGTCACTAGTCAAGACATCACCCTCATGATGTCATTGGTCCTCTTTAAGAATGAAAAGTGAGGGGCAGCTAGGTGGTGCAGTGAATAGAGCTCTGTCCTTGGAGACAGGAGGACCTGAGTTCAAATACAGCCTCAGACACTTAACACTTAATTAGTTGTATGACCTTGAGCAAGTCACTTAACCTCGATCGCCTTACCCCCCCCAAAAAAAGAATGAGAGATAAACAACAACAACAGCTTCAGGAAGGTGAAGTGGGGTCTGAGGCCCACATGTGAGGGAAAGAAAGCTCTTAAGGTCACTGAGTGTTGGAGACCAGAGCAAATTCTTAATGTCAGCCCTCAAATGGAAGAAGTTTCTCCCACATAGTCGTCATTTTCAGCCCAGAGTCACCCTAGCAACCAACCAACATGAAGTTCTATCACTCATGGCATGATGGCAGCCAACCAAACTATTTTTTTACTGTAGATTACTATCACTAGTAGTCAAGACACATGTCTCTATTTTAACAACAGGCTTCTTTCTTCTCTTATTCAGAGTTGAGGGAGAAAGAATGGACATGGGTCTTGGTCATGCAGTGGACAACAGCAGACTTCCTCTGGTTATCTCAACAGTCCTGGTGCCACTTCAGAACAACAGCCACCCCAAGACATCGATGCCTCTGATAGGTCGTGATATGACAGAATTATACAAGGAACACAAACTGGAAAGAAACGACACCAATTTAGCATATGAACCAATGCCGGGAGAAATCGCCACAGTCAGCGTGATTTTTGGGATTCTGTGGTTGTTTTCTGTCTTTGGAAATGCTCTGGTTTGCTTGGTCATCCATAGGAGCAGGAGGACTCAGTCCACCACCAACTACTTCGTGGTTTCATTAGCATGTGCTGACCTCCTCATCAGTGTGGCTAGTGCTCCTTTTGTGTTACTGCAGTTTACATCTGGTAGGTGGACCCTGGGTAGTGTCATGTGTAAACTAGTAAGATACTTTCAACACCTCACACCAGGGGTACAGATCTATGTGCTCCTTTCCATCTGTATAGACAGGTTCTATACCATAGTCTACCCTCTGAGCTTCAAGGTGTCCAGAGAAAAAGCCAAGAAAATGATTGCAGCATCTTGGATCTTTAACGCTGCCTTTATGTCCCCTATATTCTTTTTCTATGGCTCCAGTTGGGATCATCACTGTAATTTTTTCCTCCCTTATTCTTGGGATGGGACTGTCTATAGTATTATTCATTTTCTGGTGGGTTTTGTGATTCCATCATTCTTCATCATCATATTCTACCAGAAGGTCATCAAATATATTTGGAGGATAGGCATTGACAGTCGAACGGTGAAGAGGACGATGAACATCGTTCCAAGGACAAAAGTGAAAACTATCAAAATGTTCCTGATGTTGAATCTAATATTTTTGCTCTCTTGGCTTCCTTTTCATGTGATCCAGCTATGGCATCCCCATGAAAGAGACTATAGGAAAAGTTCCTTGGTTTTCACAGTGATCACTTGGATATCATTCAGCTCCTCAGCCTCCAAGCCTACCTTATATTCCATTTACAATGCCAACTTCAGGAGAGGGATGAAGGAGACTTTTTGTATGTCCTCAATGAAATGCTACCGAAGCAATGCCTATACTATCACAACCAGTTCAAGGGTGGCCAAAAAAAATTATGTTGGCATTTCAGATGTCCCTGTCACAGCCAAAACTGTAACCAAAGACTCAATATATGACTCATTTGACAGGGAAGCCAAGGGAAAAAAGCTTGCTTGGCCCATTAATTCAAATCCACCAAATACTTTTGTCTAATTCCTCTCCATTCTTTTGATAACTATGATGCACCAAATAGACTAAAAAGCTTTAAAACTTCAGGAATGGATGGATATTTACTCTTTTGCGTACAAATTTGAGGGGGAAATGTTTTATTTTGTTAAGATGCATTGATTTAATTGTAATATGACTTTTTTAATAATTTTAGTTACTTCCTAGTTTTTTGAGGTTCATTCACGTTGGAATTTTTGTTGACTGTACTTTATGGATATGAAGTAGATTGTATTGAACATAGTCCATTAACAGTTTAAAAAACTCATAAACCTAGCCAAGGCCATATAATACACATAAAGATACTTTTTTAAAGTGTTACTTTTCTTTTATAAAAAAGCGTTTTGCAACTCTAGGGCTTCCATCATATGGTTTAGTTTTCACTTTTCACAGGTCTGACTTCTATGAGATAACCCCAGGTTAATGTTGTTTACTTGCCTTATGAAACCGACATTCTTCCAGATACTCCCATTTGGATTCACAGTGGGAATCATGGATGACTTTGGAAAACAGCATGTGCCCTTATTCAGTAATCAGTTTTGACTCCAGATTTTTGATCTACTTCTTACTTTCTAATTCTTTCTTATCTAAGGCAATTGGCGAAGCCCCAACAGCTTTAGCAATCAATAATTTCTTCCCAATTGTTTCTAATCTGGGTTGCTTTTGGAATGTTTCTTTGATTTAAATATTATTGATACAAATTAGCAGGTGCACGTGCTGTGCCCAGAAAATGCCAAGGGTGGGAGTGGCAAATGACTTTCCCCTTTATTCGGTAGTTCATAATGAGACCGTGTGCTTCCCTTATCCCCTCCCCTCCTCACCATCCCAAAAACGATATGAGACTAAAGAACCCACCTTTCTTCCCAAGACCCCAAGGCCCCAGAACAGAAAGCATCTTTTCAGCCAAGCCCATTTCCATCTCATCACTTTTCAGGTCACATTTGACATTCTTCAGACCTAGGCTATCCTGTAACTTTTACAGGCCTGATTTTACAGGCCTATATTCTTGAGCCCCATCTCTGGTATCCATCTTTTTTCTCTCCCCATCCACCCAACTTGTTTTTACTTTAAAAAAAAATAGAAAGCTCATAACAAATCCTTGAATGTTTATCAGACATCCCCACATTTAGACTGTGGTCTTGGTTTGCTCCTTTCACCTTAGCTTCATTTGTAATTGAGTAGTGGATACTAAGTAAGACCCACAGACCATCAGCAAACCACATTCTTCAACACTATGGGGCTTTATGGGAGGGGAATTATTTTACACACACACACACACACACACACACACACAGTTTCCCAAAGAAAACAGTATGTTTTGCCTCTTTTTCTTATTGCCTATTAGTAGAAAATTGGGTTGGTGAGTGAACAATTTTCATCTCTAGAAAGTTGCTGCCCCCATATAGCTAAAATTCCCTCATCTTAAAGATAAAGTGGAACAAGAGAATAGGGATCAAGGGAAGGAGGAGATTGGTGGGTGGTGTTAAATAGGGGCAACAATATTTTTTCTGACACTTTTTGCAAGCCACAGGTTCCTGAGCCACCCAGTAAAACTGACCTTACAAGCGCAATCACTTGCCTCCATTAACAAGTTCCAAAGCTGACAAAGACATTCTATGTGCCCATTCACTCTTCCCCCAAACCCTTCTGGGTTTCTGTGGTCTGGTATTTCAGACTCTTCTCAAACTATTGCCTCTCAGTCCTAAAGCAGGCTGTGGGGGCACATTTGGTTGAAAATTTGGACAAATTCCCAAAACTTCAAAGAACAACATTCAATCTCCTATTTGCCTAGCAACAGCCAAGAATTAAAAACATGAGCAGCTGGGAGGTGGGTGTTTTTTATTCATCTTCATTAGGTAGCTAAGAAAACTGCAGCCTGATCCCCAAGATCTCACATATACTTGACCTGTCACATCCATGCACGCTATCATCCTGTACTTCTCCATTTCATATTTAGACTCCTGGAAAGAGTTATCCATATTATTGCTTCCATTCCTGCACCTATCCACATCTTGGGCCCAGGGTCTCAGTGTCCTCTACTAAATCAAATGGCCCTTTCTCAGTCATCATCATATTTGACCTCTCAGCAGAGAGCTCTGTGAAACTGTTGAACCCCTACTTCCCCAGTATATTCTTCTTTTCCTTTGGAATACTGCCTTCTCCTGGTTTTCTCCTACCAGTCTGACCACCCCTTCTCAGTCTCTAATCATTATTCATATCCCACTTTCTGTCCTCTCTTTTATATATATCTTGGACCTCTCCTAAGCAAAGATGGTTTTCATTACCTCCCCTATGCAGAGGATTCAAATTTGTGTTCCCAGCCCAAATTTCCCACCCAAACTCTAGCGCCATTTGCTAACTAACTGTTAGGTATCTCCACTTGGATGTCCCATCAGCATCTCGAGTATAGCATGTCCAAAGTAGAACTCACCACCTTTCTCCCCTTATCCCAACATCCCTCTACTTTCCTACATCCACCACTATCCTTCCTGTCACACAGGTTCACAACCTTGGAGTCTTTCCTGACTTCCTTAACTCCCTACCTCTAATCAGTTACCAAGTCTTTTTCCTCTACCTGCATAATATTTCTTGCATCTGTTCCCTCTGTTCCATTAAGAATATCACTACTCAAGGCCCTCATCACCCCTACAGCCTATTGCCATAGCTTCTGAATTGGTCTTTCCCTTTTATAATTTACTGTCCATACAACTGCCAAATTGATATTCTAAGACATAAGTCTGGTCATGTCATTCCTTTGCTAAAGAACCTTCCATAACTTTGGCATCCAAGATAAGACAGACATTCCTATGTCTGTCATTTAAAGTCATCCATAATCTGACTCCCCCTTTCCAGATTGATTTCATAGTACTTCCCTTTGTGCATGCTACATTTCAGATCTCCGACCTTTGTGCCTTTGCACAGGCTTGTTCCCCATGCCTGGAATATACAATTTCCTCCCCTCCACCTAGTAGAATCTGTATCTTCCTTCAAGGCTCAGCTCAGATTGAGCTCCTGTGTTGAGGCTTACCTGATCTCCCTCCCTCCCTCCTACCATGTGAGTGAATTCTCCCTCCTCAATTCTCCTTGCACTAAATTTATCTGTTTATATGTTAAGTTCCCCAGTAGAATGTAAGCTCCTTGAGGGCAGGAACTGTTTCCTTTTTATTTTTGTATCTCCAGTGCCTACCAAAGTGCCATGCAAATAGTAGGCATGTAATAAATGTTTGTTGAATTGAATTCAGTTGACTATGTAGAGTGATAAAGAGTCTACAAAGGAGATGACCTGAATTATATTGGGATAGAGCAACAAGAAGCCAATTGGAAATAACATTCTTACCCAGTGCACAGATGCCCACAGCTTGCCTTGGGCATCGTTTACTTTTTTGTTTCTTTTTTAGTTACGTATAAAATGAGAAATTTGGACCACAACATTTCTAGTCCTTTCCCCCTCTAACATACTATTGTTTCTATGCCCCTCATATAAGGAGAAAGTCACACACCAATTGAAATGGTCTTTGATTTTTCCCTTTCCCGGATATCATGCAGTGGGGACACGAGCTATTTCTGACTGCAAAACAGCCTTGCTTCCAGCAGAGGTGTATGTTTTCTTATGTCTCCACTGCTTTACTCAGGGTGGCAGGAAGGGAAAAATGATGTCCTGTCCCAAAATCCTTCCTGAGAAAGAGCAGATCTACACAGGGGCCATTCTACAAAGACATAACTACTGGACACATATATTTTGCAGTCACTCAACTGACTACCCTCTTGCACCTTAGCAATACTCAGCTCTTCTGTAGGAAGCAACATAGTTAAGAAATTATTCACCACATTGTAAAGAAGAGACACAGACAAATTGAATTGGAAGGGATCAATGGCCTCATTTAACAAATAGGGAAACCGAGATTCAGAGAAATGAAGGAGTTTGCCCAAGCTCACACTATGACTTGGAGGCAAAGTTAAGACTAGAATGTAGGTGTGTAGTTATTCCTTCTACATTGAGGGGGCCAGGGGTGCTGTGCCCCTGTAATCCGGAAAATCCGCATAAAAATTTTTGGTCCTCCCTTCATACCAGAGAAGAAGTCTGAATTTTTTCTTTTTCTTTTATGGGTATTTATAGTACCTTATTGTAAAATTTGGGTTAAGTATAGTATTTTATGCATTTCTGAGTTTCTAAACTTTTTCTGTGTCATCTGCTGGCCTTCATATGCGTGTTTTCTGTGGCTTCTGCAAAACTCCCCCAAAATTCCCATTTACAGTAATTTCTTATGCCAATCTGTGATACATCGAAACCAAGATGTAGAATGTGGAAACCACAATGTGGAAGGGATAACTGTACCTTACACTAGGCTGTGTCCCAAAAAGGGAGGCTTTTACTTCTACCCTGCCTTATAGGTGTGTCCCTTTTTTAAAATTTATTTTCCTGGTTTCTGTTAAAAATCATTCAACTCTGTGACCCTGGGCAAGTCTCACTTTATCTTTCTATGCCTCAGTTTCTTCATCATAAAAGAGACATAATAATGGCATCAACCTCTCCAATGTGTTTGTAAGGATTAAATGAAAGAATATTTGTAAAGCACTCAGCAAATTTTAAAGCACTATGTAAATACTATTAGCTATGATTATTCACGCAATTTATTCATTTTTATTAGAAAACTAAAATATTAGGGATTAAGTACTTTAGTTCAGTTCAGAGAAGACTGATCAAAATTCAAATAGTCTTTTTCTATTGGTTTTGGAGAATCGACAATTATTTTACTGTGACTAGAAGGTAGGTATGGCCAGCTATGCATAATCCTTGGCACATCAATGGTGTCCAGGAAGTGCCAGATTTATCAACAACAAAGCAGTGAGAGCTACTTAAAAAACTTCTGTGTATCAAGAATTCACTGCAGATATAATTAGTGAATCAATGTGCTAGAAAAAAAATCTCAACTTTGAGGGAAATTCCAAAATAATTTCCTCTGCAGACTTGAAATGACTACCCAAAATATTGTGGTTAGCCAATGTCTTACCAGAGCCAAAAAAAAAATCCTGTTGGGTCTGAAAAAATGTACAATGCCACCATGAACTCTTACCTGTGCCTATGCCACTCTTTCACTCTCCTAGCCTCCCATTCAGAGATGGGACTAGGGATAGGAAAATGGGCAACCACCCAGGGTGAATACATTTGTGTATAACAAGGGACACTTTTTAATATTGTGTTTCATAATGTACATTCTATAATGCTTGGAAATTATTCTCTATGTGGAACGTAGCTACTCATTTTGTGGTTAATTGAGTCAAATGCAGATCTGTGACCCAGAACCAAAACTTTGGGTTTACAGGAACTAGATTCATGGGGAAGAAGGGTCTGTTCCCCTGAGAATAGTAGAAATTGACTCATGTCTAGTCTTCCATGTTCAACGGAAAGGATTCTCACCTCCCACTTCAACACCTAGGCCAACAAAATAGAGTCTCCTCCAATGAGTTGCAAGAGGCTTAGCCAAGGAGCTTCTCTGGGTCACATGGTTCCCTCTCAGTTTGGCTCCTAAGATTCCCTAAAGGGGGCATGCACGAGCTTCCCTCAAGGGACCTAAATCTGCCTTCTGAGTAAAGCCTGTCTTCTCTCAATGTCTCTCTCAGCTGCCTTCATCTATCTACCTCTGTTCTCCATCTTAAAATTCATGCCCAGGTTTATCATGGGGCCATGAACCCATCCTTCACCTTTAATATAGTGTCATGGGCCAAAAAGTGTTGGAGGGTAAGGCAGGTTTTGACTTTGTCAAAGAGTCATCATCAGTGCCAGAAAAAAGGTCCTGCTAATCTTTTTAACACAGAGTTAACTTTGATAACTGGTTAAGGAGATGCAAGGGGGATTCAAGGAAGCCTTACCCATCTATTCCTAGCAATAGCTAAAGTCCCAAAGTCTCTGGTGAATAGTAGTAGGTACAAGTTTCAAATCTTGCCTGATATATTCAAATGCCATGTTCTGACTTTTGTCCCACCTCACCTTTATTTTTCTGTCTTTAATACTTTCTTTTGTTCAGTCATTTTTCACAAAGAGTTGTGTCTTGACTCTTTGCGAATCCATTTGGGGTTTTCTTAGCAAAAATACTGGATGGTTTGCCATTTCCTTCTCCAGCTTGCTTTATAGATAAGGAAAATGAGGCAAACAGGGTTAGGTGATTTGCCCAGGGTCACATAGCTAGTATCTGAGATTATACTTGAACTCAGGTCTTCCTGACTCCAGGCCCTGCACTCTATCCAATAATCACTTAGCTGTCCAACTAACCCTGTTCAAAAATAAGAGAGTTTGCTACAGTGGAAAAGAAATGGATTTGAAGTCAGGAAACCTGAGTTTGAATCTGGCCTAAGGCAGGTCATTTAAACTTTCTGGGCCTTGGTTTCTTCATCTATAAAATAAAAAGCTTGGGTAAATAACTTCCGATGTCTCTGCTAGTTCTGTATTATAATCCAATGAACTTCTTAAAACAAAGGTATCCAGAGTTCCCCACCACCACCACAAAGAAAAGTTTCTATTCAAACCAAAACAAAAAGAAAAAGGGAAGAGCACATAT
Source organism: Phascolarctos cinereus (assembly GCF_003287225.1). NCBI lineage: Eukaryota > Metazoa > Chordata > Mammalia > Diprotodontia > Phascolarctidae > Phascolarctos > Phascolarctos cinereus. The sequence goes on from NW_027555514.1 coordinate 189,320,864, forward strand.
TAAACTTCTATGGCTTTCCTCTGATGCTCCTCAGGAGTTTTGGTCCCTACATATGGAACATATTGGATTCAATTTAACTAAATTCAACATATATTTAATAAAGGACAGCAAGATGGTACAGTGGATAGAATGTCCTACCTTGAGTCAGGAAGACTCATCTTCATGTGTTCAAATCTGGCCTCAGATACTTTCTAACTGGGTGACACTGAGCAAGTCACTTAACCTATTTGCCTCAGTTTCCTCATCTGTAAAATGAGCTGGAGAAGGAAATGGCAAATTACTCTAGTATCTTTGCCAAGAAAATCCCAAATACATTCACAAGGAGTCACACATGACTGAAATGACTGAACAACAAATCTTTAATAAGCACCTACTATGTGCAATTGCTAGAAATACAAAGACAAATTTGGTCCCCAGCATGAAAGTTAGCACAGTCAGACCTCACGTTAGCATATAGTAAATACTTTATAAATGTTTCTCAACTGACTATATTCTGCTGAGAGAATAAAACATGGTCACAAATCAGTATGCTACACAGAAGACTGAAGAGAGAGAAACTACTAACCTTATCTTCCATGCCTGGACTGTATTCCCTCCACACTCCTACTTTGTAAATCTGTAACTGATTTTGTAGCACAGTTCAGGGACCACATCCTACAGGTTTTTCCAGATCCACCCCATCAGTGCTTCCCCTCAAAATTACTTTGTATGAGTTTATGTCTATTTGGCATTTACTTAACCATATACATGTTGTGTTCCCACCCCCATTCCCACAAGAATATAGGCTCCTTGAGGGCAAGGACTGTTTCATTTATCTTTGTGTCAGGGATTAGAGAACACACCATGAACCATGTGAAATGCTGAGCTCTCCTGGTCGCTTGTACTCAGATTTGAAGAACTTTGTGTGATACTTTGGTCTGTAGTGGCAGCAGGGAAAGAGGGCCCTGTCAAAGGAAACTGGCCAAAAATCCAGGAAGAGCTGCCCACTTAGACTTTAAAGGGAGATGCAACTTTTACTCTAGCTCTCTCTGTTTCTCTTGTGTATATCTGTCTCTCTCTCTCTCTCTTTCTCTGTGTCCTTCTCTCATGTGTCTCTGTGTCCCTCTCTCTCTCTGTCTCTGTCTTTGTCTCTCTATCTGTGAGGATATCTCTCAGATTTTCCATGAGGAAAATGCCCTCCTAACCACTCCTTCCTCTACTCCCAAGTTTTTTTTATTATTATTATTAAAGGAGCTCTCCCTTGACTCACTTCTTGAAGAGGCCCATTCACTGAAGGGGTGTTGCCTCACTCAAAGCGAGACCTGTTATATACCTTACCTTAAAAAGGCTGCATCGGGGCCATCCCCAGTCGTCCTCATCTATATCTTGCCACTGGACCCAGAGAAGGAGGAAAAAGTGAGGCTGGTGACTTTGCACAGTCCTCTCTCACTTAAATCCAATTCACTTGCAAATCATTGCATCACCTCCCTGATGTCATGGTCCTCTTTGAGAACAAAGGATATGCAACCAGCAGCTATACATTTCAGCATCCTCTTATTGCTTTCTATTTTCCTTCTACTGTCTTTGCAATTCAGACTTTCCAGGAAGAAATGGAAGCGGCTGGGAATGACCAGGAACAGAGCCACCCAAAAGTCCCATGCTGTGGAAAGAGTTTCTGAGGCTGGAACAGAGACAGTGACGTGGGGGAAGCCAATTCAGCCATGAGGAGAAATGATCTAGATTGCTTGGAATCCCATTATGTTCACAGGCTAGGGGAGATAATTTTTCTACCTCTCTCTATTTATTCTATGATCTTGAAACAAACACACTTCCCCCTATTTCTTTCCCAACAATATGACATATGTAGTCCCAATTCCTTTTAGTAATGCTAGAAGATATGGGAGGGTAATGGGAGGAGGAGGAGGAGAAGATGGTTGGAGGTGAATGTTTCAAAAGGAGCGTTGGGTCTAGTTTCCTTTTCACTTTATTCAACGTACAATAAAATATGCAATCACAGCTGGTTAAATTTCTTAATCTAGGAAGGTGTGGGAAATTAACTGAAAGAGTGGAATCGAAAGATGAGGTGGGGGATCTGAGCCAGGCAGAGCAAACAAATCTTACATTTTAATATTTTGAATAATATTCCCATTCATTCCCAAATTAAATTCAGTCAATGAGGGGGTTAATCCATGTTATTTTCAGGCATGGACTCAGCACTTGAAGTGCTATTTTCTAAATTCTAAATTCTAGGCATTTTTAGGCTGAATGCCCTCTGGTGGCTGGCATGAATGTTGCAGCTTCTTAGAAAAAAGCTACCCAAGTGATGGACCAGAGATAGAAACTGAAAAAGCTGGACTAGATCCTCAAGTAGAGTGTCATCTGGTGGGCAGATCAGGTATCTCACCCCTTCCCAACAGTGATAGGCTATAAGTTCAAATCGAGCCTCAGACACTTGACACTTATTAGCTGTGACCCTGGGCAAGTCACTTAACCCCAATTGCTTCACCAAAAAGCAACAAAAAAAACCCCAGTTATAAGCTATCTCTCTATATGCTTAAGTAAGGCATCACTTACCACACAACCAAAGGCTTCCTTCCACGTGATGGCTAATGTTACAAAAAAGAAATAATCAGTCAAGAAGGATTTATTGAGCTCCTATATGTGCCAGGCATTGTGCTAAGTGCTGGGAATACACAGAAAGGCAAAAGACAGTCCCTGCCCTCAAGGGGCTAACAATCTAATGGGAGAAGACAGCATACAAACAATTCTATGCTGAATAAATTGGAAATAATCAACAAAGGAAAGATATTGGAATAAGAAGGGTTGAGAAATGCTTCCTGCAAAAGGTGAGATTTTAGCTGGGACATGAAAGAAGCCAAGGAAGTCAGGAGCAGAGATAAGGAAGGAAAGCATTCCAGCCATGGAGGACAACCAGTGAAAATGTCTGAAACTGATAAAGTATCTTGTACCTGTAATAGCAAAGAAACCAAGGGGGTAGAAGTGTAATATATAAGACTGAAAAGGAAAGGTGGGGAGGGCTAGGTAATGAAGGACTTTGAACATCAAACAAAGGTTTTTGTATTTAATCTGGAAGGTGTTAGGGAGCTACTAGAGTTTATTGAGAAGAGAGGTGTGACACGGGCAGACCTGACTTTTAGGAAAATAACTTTGGTGGTTGAATGGAAGGATTAGAGTGGGAAAAGCCCTGTTGCGGTAGGTTATTGTAAGAATGTAAGCATGAGTTGATGAGCGCTTGAAACAGGGTGATGGTAGTACCAGAGGAAACAGGGAATGGTTTCGAGAGATGTTGCAAAATCAATAGGCCTTGACAATAGATTGGATATGGGTGGGGGAGTGGTGGGGTTGATAGATAATAGTCTAGAACGACATGTAGGTTGAAAGCCTTAAGAGACTGGCAGGATGGTGGTGCCCTTGATGTAATAAGGAAGTTTAGAGAGGAGGAGCGTTTGGAGAGGAAAGAGAATGAGTTTAGTTCTGGACATGTTGAATTTAAGACAGATTTTTTTAGGACATCCAATTTGAGATGTCTAATAGGCAAGACTTGAGGTCAAGCAGAGCGGTTAAGGCTGCATAAGTAGATTTGAGAATCAGCAGCAGAGAGACAGTCATTGAATTTATGGGAGCTGATGAGATCGCCAAATGAAATTGTATAGAGGGAGAAAAGAAGGCTCAAGACAGCCCTACAGGGATAGCTGGGGTCAGCTGGCAGTGAAGAGATGTTTGGAAGACAAACATAATTAGAGGGTAAGATACTGAGTTACACTTAGGATATTCATTTAAGTTCATTTAGAGTACTATGTACATGGAACTGTTTTGGATGCTACAGATACAAAGACAAAAAACAAAGCCTTCTGGGACAAAACAATTGCTGCCCTTAAATTCTAGGGGATGCATTTAAACAGACAAATACAAATATAATTGTATCAGTCTATCAACAAGCATTTATTAAGCACTTACTGTATGCTACGCACCCCACTACCCGCTGGTAATTCAAAGGAGGGGCCCTCCAGAAGATCATTCTAATGGAAGGGGACAACACAAATACAGAGCTGATGGATGGTACCTTACAGAAGAAGGCATTCTCCTGTAAGCAGCACCTGGGGGGGATCAAGACAGGCCTCCAGTAGAGACTGATTTTCCTCAACAAGCTGAGTCCTGAAGAAAACCCAGAATTCTAAGAGGCAGAGGACAGGAGGAAGAGCACTCAAGACCCGGGGGACAGCAAGTGTAAAGGAAGCTAGGTGGCGCCATAGTGCACAGAGTGATGGGTCTGGGACCAGGAAGACCTGAGTTCAAATTCATCTTCAGATACTATACGACCCTGCGCAAGTCGCTTAACCCCTGTTTGCCTCAGTTTCCTCATCTGTAAAATGAGGGTAATAATAGCACCAACCTCCCAGGGTTATTGTGAGGATCAAATAAGATAATAATTATAAAGAGTTTAGCATAGCACCTGGCACACAGTAAGCACTAAATAAATGTGAACTATTCCTATTATTTTTAAAGGCACTCAGATGGGTAAAAAAAGTGAAGAATTGTAAATAGACCAGTACAATTGGACTGCAGAGTCAATGCTAGAGAGTAATTTGTAAAAAAAAAAAAAACAAAGAAACACACAAACCAAAAAACAACAAAAAAACCTGTAAAGTTTAAAAAAAGTTTTAAAATATCTCTTAAAATATTGGAAATTTAAGAAGTGTTCAGGTTGTGAAAAGCTTTAAATGACAGAGGAGTTTAATATTTAATCCTAATGAAAATAGGGAGTCCTTGGAGTTTAGTGAGTACAGTACCAATCTGACACAGACAGACTTATGCTTTACAGTTAGTGGGGATCAGAAAAAGCTTCCTGTAGTAGGAGGTAATATTCAAGTTGAATCTTGAAGGAAGCCAAAGCTCCTGAGAGGCATGGGAGTACCAATCACATGAATACTTCCATCTTGAATATGGAGTGAACATATGCATTCAAGCACTTTAAAGAATGTGAACAACATATTAATGTCTTTGCGTAAGTTTTGATAACCAAGTATTGATCAGGGCAGCCTGATGTGCATTTAGCTAACTCTTTTCCAAATATAAAATAACCCAATAGGCTTGCCAGGAGTTGTTTATAAAATATATAATGGGAATTTCCTGCCAAGATGGCTGGTGAAGGGAGGCATTCCTCTGAGCTCCCATATACCTACTCTAGCAAAATCCAAGTTTGTACTACATTGAATGATGATAAGAAACATAAAAAGAAACTAAAATAAATCAATTTTGTAATCCCAGAACTTCACAAAAAGCCAGCCATAAGCCCACAGGCAATAACAAAAGGACTTTTACAACAATGCTAATGTGATCTTTTTTTTTTTTGGTGAGGCAATTGAGATTAAGCGACTTGCCCAGAGTCACACAGCTAGTGAGTGTTATGTGTCTGAGGCCAGATTTGAACTCAGCTCCTCCTGAGGGCTGGTGCTGTGTTCACTGTGCCACCTAGGTGCCCCAAAGCTAGTGTGATCTTGACCAGAGATAGATCATGTAGAGCCTGCAAAGTCCTGTGAAAGCAGCAAGAGCAGAGTACTCCCCAGAGAAAGCCCCAAAGTAGTGGGAAAAGTCCCTGGGTCAAAACCTTGTAAGCCTCAAGGAATAGTCGAGGACAGGGACCAAAGACTGATGAGTCCAGTATCTCCAGTGCCACCTTTCTGCTCAGACTTTAACATTTCAGACCCAGGGGCTCTGATGTCCTATAGCATACCATCCAGAGACACCAGCACAAGCCCTTGAAGATCCACAGGGTCCTAACCCCAAGAGGTGGAGGTCAACACAAAATCCAGAGTGCTCAGGGTAAGACCAAGCAAAGCAGTGGGGAGAGTTTGGCCCTATTGTAAACCCTTAATTCAGCAACTCAAGCTAGGGAAACTAGTAAACAAAACACCAAGGATTATTAAACATTATTGCAAATATATCCCCTGAGAAAAAAAAAGGGTTGAGTAATTCCATAACAGTTGCAAGCAGACACTTAAAAAGGGGGGGGGGGGGGAATGGTTTTCCACAAGGATTATATGAGTATCTAGAAGAAATTAAAAAGAGTTTTAAAATGAAGTAAAAGCTCTAAAAGAAAGAATTGAACAGAGAACAAGCAGCTTGAAATAGAAAATAGTAAGCCTTAATCAAGAGATGGATTCTCTGAGAACTAAATAGACCAAATAAAAATCAACTTTATGAGGTAGCAAGAAATGTTAGAATAAAATCAGATGAAGAAGAAGAAGAAGGATATATGCTCTCAAAAAAAAAACCCAAACAACTAACCTGGAAAAAAGAAGAAATAATTTAAGAATCACCAAACTCCCTGAAAACCATGATATAACAAAATGCCTGAGTACTATATTTCAAGAAATCATAAACTAAAATGACCAGATCTATTAGAACTAGAAGGCAAAGTAAAGATAAAAAATAATCCCCCAATCATCTTCTGTAAGGAACTGCAAAAAAGAAAAGTCCCAGGAATGTCACATTCAAAATTCAAACTTCCCAGGTCAAAGTAAAATCCCTGCAAGTGGCCAAGCTGTACCAGGCCCAGGTCCCCACCACTCTTTGTGATAGATTAAGCTGGTGCTACAGTATTGACCAATATCTCTAGATAAGCTTTGATACCTGGATGGTATAAGCCTGATAAGGAGAAGAAAAACCACACCTTGCCTCTTGCTTCCAGTGAGTCCAGAGGATATTAACTGTCTGACCATTGGGTTATCAGTGCCACAACTCCAGACTTAATTGCCTAGAACTGTCTTTACTCCCAAACCACAGACTTTCAATCATGGTAAGATTGTCCCTTGGGTGGTGTAATAGATACTAGGCCAGGAATTCCCCCCTTACTAACTTTAGGGGTATTAGGTAGTTTCCATTGTGTGATGAGGAAACCAGAGAAGGGGTTTTTCCCCTCCCAGTAATTAACTCAGTGATTTGTTATTGAATGCTATAGTGCATGCATTAGTTTAACTTGGAGCGAATAAAGCATATCTGGTAATTCAACTCAACATGCCCCCTCTGTTCATGGTAAGAAAATGCTAATAAGTAATATCTGCTCTTGCAATATGCTGCCTTGAATCTATGTACTCAAGAAATCAATAAGAGAACCTGGGACACAGAGGGAAAGACAGAATGCGTTCCAGGTATGTGGAAAGAAGAGAAATAAGCATTTATTAAGCACCTACTATGTTCCAGGCAATATGCTAAGCCATTCATAAATATCCCATTTGATCCTCACAGCAACCCTTTAAGATAGGTACTATTGTTATCCCCATTTTACAGTTAAGGAAATTGAGGCAGACAGATTAAGTGACTTGCTCAGGATCACACACAGCTGATAAGTGTCTGAGGCTGGATTTGAACTCAAGTACTCCTGATTCCAGGCCCAGCACTCTATTCATTTTACCACCTAGCTGCTTCATATACTTTCATGAAGGTGGTGATAGAATTTGAAGTTAAGGGAGTAAAAAGTAGGCTAGTTTGCCTCAAACATAAAGTCCATGAAAGGAAGTAAATGTGAAATAAGTTTGGAAAGGTTGGCTACAGCCAGATTGTAAAACATTTTAAATGTCAAACTTAGCTCTTGTGGGTAGCACACCACCCTCAACCCTACCCCCAAACACTCCTCCAACTCACACTCACACCAGCAGGTTGAGTTCCTAGAGAGGAAACTGCTTACTCAGTTCAATGGGGGATTCCTCACAGAACATGTTGTTTCAGCCTTAGGGGTTAATCTGTTGCTGGACTAGTCCAGAAAGGTCACTCAGCTTCTGGGCTGACTCCTCACAAGTTGGGGCACCTCTAATTGGTGATCAATCCATCCTCTGGACTCCCTGAACTGTAATGAGTAAACATAATCCAGTCTTATGCTCAGCTGGATGCTACTGTGCTCCTCCATTAGAGTATAATTGTACTCTTTCAGAAAGGACAAAGGTCCTCAGCCTGTGATTGGCACACGCCTTTCCAGTTTTGCTCCCTTGGGGCCTTGAGTCTAAGGTTTTTGCACCTTCCAGGCAGGGGTTGGAAATGGTTAGGTCTCTCCTATTCAACAACCTTTCTGTTTCAGACCTAGGTTCCCTAAATGAGGGACCTCACTCTAACTTATGGTGACCATCCTGTACATTTCTCAAATTCCTGTTAGGTCTTTGAAAATGAGCAAAGGAAGAAAAGAAGGAGGATGAAAGCATTAAGTCAGTCTATGCCCTAGCAAAAGTTTATTGTCTCTGCTTCCCTTTACTATAATTTATTATAATTGAGCTACTCAAAGCTTTAGGTTTCCTAAAGTAACTTAGTAACTTCAGTTACTAAGTACGGAATGTTTCATTTACAAACGAAGAGGCACATTTCATTGTCTGTCTTTGCTGTTTATGACCTTCAAATTTGTGAAATGTAAAGCACAACTTACATTTATTTTATCCCATAGGAATTAGGGAGTCATTGAAGCTTCTTGAGCAGGGTAGTAGTGTAGTCACACCCATGCTTTAATAATAATTATTTGATAGGGCATGGTTGTGCATATCTCTAATTCCAGTACTTGTGGAGGTGTGTGGATCACTTGGGCTCGAGTTCTGGGCTATAGGAAAGCTAAAGCTGACTGGGTACATACAGTATGTTCTGTACCAATATGATGAGCCCCCAGGAGCAGGTGACCACCAGGCTGCCTAAAGAGAGGCAAACCAGTCCAGGTTAGAAAAGCAAAATAGGTCAAAACTTTTAGGCCAGTCAGCAGTAGTATCCAGCCTGGGAACAGCCGCTGTACTTCTATACTGGGTAAGATAGGGAAATCTACTGTTTGGAAGAAGGTGCTTCATCCCTTCCAGGATCCCATTGGACAACCATGTGTCTGTGCTCCTGGACCACCCCTTTGTTTTTGTATCTCTGGCTCATTTTACTGTCTTGCCTGTTTCATGTTTCCTTGTACTAGATTTATTGGCATTTCAAACTTTCCCAACACTGCAGTAACAAGGCTTTCTGCTGCACTTGCTGGTTCTTCCAGAGGGTGAAGATTCTAGTTCACCCAAAGCCATGAACTGAACTGGTGTCGTTGAAGTCTAGGGGTGCTGGAAGCCCCGAAATTCAAGGGCAAGCTATGCAGGTCCTGCAGCGAATGAATTTGACCCAAGCCTTCTTTCAGCCAAAGACAAGGTTTATTAGAGCACCATTTGGGGTGAGTCTGTGCTTATTGGCCAGATTTTAAGAATTTGAGCAGAGACAGAGCTTATTATATTGCCAACAGAAGTGGGCCAGGCTCTTACGGTGTACCTTAATGAAGGCAAGATAGACCAAGATCTTATACGGTAAGATTGTGGGAAGATTTGAGTGGGAGTGGACAGTAAGCTGGGGTGACTGGAAGGTGACAGAAAGGAACTGGGAAGGGCCCCAGGTGAACTCTAGGGACCTGGGCCACCTGGAAAGGGTCTAGATGGAATCAAGGAGTGGTGATCTAGGGTGGGGCCAGGTGCAGACTGGGAGAGCTGGGCTGGGTTAGAGGTAACAGAGAATTGGAAATCTGGGTGTGTGGCCACCATGAAAGGCTGTTGAAAGGATTATAGCCTCAGGCAAAAGCCAGAGACCTGGCATTTGGGAAAGCCCAAAGAAAGGTAGGGATGTGTGTCTCCCAGGGCCTTCCCACCACCCTCCTTGGGAGGGGAAGGATTTCTTTCCCCTGCTTCCTCTATTACCCTGGCTCTGAGAAATGGGCCTGGGTATATTTGTTTCTCTTTGATTTCTTTTGTCTCTCTAAGTTTCAGGTGCCAACAGCAATCACCACTGGACTTGGTAGTTCAGGCTATGCCAATGATGAAGTACAGGTCCAAGCTGAGACCTTTGTCCCATCTTGGGCCCCATTTGTCTTTGGGCCCTAAAAAAACCTTGGACTATCCTTGAATTCTCTTACTTGATCAAGGAAGCCTCTGAAGGCATAATCCCATCAACTAGCCTTTCCTTATCACCAATGCCCAAAGGTATAATCCTATCAACTGGCCTTTCCTACACCCTTATCTCCCAATTCTCAGTCCCCAGCCCTCCATTGTCTTACCTCCCAATGGCCCCAGCCACTTACCACCCTTAATCCTATTTAGGCTCTATTTTTCCCTTGGCCAAGTCCCTGGCTTTCTATTACATCACAGTCCCCTACTTGGCCATTCCTAGATCCCTCCACAGTCCTTCTGTATATAAAGTCCACCTTGTCTCCACTGAAGGGCTCAGATTTTTACAATCTAGCCAATAGCTCACAAATGTTCAGATTCCTTAAGTATCTGGCATTAATATGGCGAATCTTTAATAAACCTGGTCTTCAGCTGAAAGAAGGCTTGGGTTGAATTCTTTTGGGCAGGACCTGCATCTCTTGCTCTTGATATTTTGGGGTCCCAGCACCCCTAAACCTCTAGACCTCAACACCAACAACCTTGGAACCAAGATTGCAGGCAGGATGGTGCAGCTGACCTGCCATGGATGCCCTGAGATGCCACGGTATCTGGAACTCAAGAATAAAGGGGTGTAGGACTTGGAACTTGGGCTGTGCACTATAGGAAGTAAGCTAAACTCTGAACCCCTTCCCCTTTCCAGGGACTGAGATGTTACAGAAGTGGGGGGGGGGGTTGGGAGCACAGAATTATGCCCACCAGTATTGTAGGAATAAATTTGCATATTTGTGATTATACCTTTTGAAGTAAACATTTTTATAAAAAGCAAAACAAAACAAAATCACAGAACTCTACATTTTTTTCTTGAGCACATCTTTTACGATATTTGTTTAGTTTTTTCCTCAACATCATCTCTGTTACTACTCATAGTTTAGTTAAAAACGCTTATCCTACTATATATTTTAAATTATATAAGTACTCTGCTTTACTTAAAAATTTGAGACTGGTTTTTGGTAGTTTTTTTTTTTTGCTAGGCAGTGGGGTTAAGTGACTTGCCCAGGGCCACACAGCTAGTGAGTGTCAAGTGTCTAAGGCCAGATTTGAAATCAAGTCTTCCTGAATCCAGGGCCAGTGCTCTATCTACTGCACCACCTAGCTGCCCCTAAAATTTGGGACTTTAAAAAATTGTTTTTCTTCTGTTTTTACCAAGGGGGGTAATTAAATGTTGAAAATCACTAGGTATATGGGGGAGGGCCAGGATTTAGGGAGAAAAAGGAATAGTTTTGTGTGTGTGTGTGTGTGTGTGTGTGTGTGTGTCTCATATGAAAGGAACTCAGCTCTTGGTTCAGTCTCAGCCAACATCATTTTTTACTGTAAGTTGAAATACAATGGTGAGTTCAGTTCAGATGTTAAAATATCCCACAGATGACTCTATCGATTAGTTTTGTTTCTTCTACACTAAAGGGTTCATTTTGCTCTACAAAGATATGACCTTAACTCTAACTTCCAAACCTAGGTTCAACTGGCAACTTCTTTTTTTAGCCCATATTCTGCTATGACTTAGAAGGGCAACATGGTGTAACAGAAAACTAGACTTGGGAATTAGCCAATTTAGGTTCAAAGTCTATTGGGCAAATCAACCTTTCTAGATCTCAGTTTCCTTATTTGTTAAAAATGAGGTTAACACCAACCTTATCTATTTCAGGGTTGTCATGAGAATAAAATTATATAAAGCATGTGTAAAGATTTAGACTCATACAAATATATGGTACTATACAGAAGTATTACTTCCACCTTGTTCTGCCTTTAGGGAACTTCCTGTGATTCAAGATGGTAGGAAAAAGGGAGACCAGTAACCTAAATAATGGGTAGGTATTCGTGTTGCTTTTATTCACCGCTCACCACTAAATAACTTTTTCTCTCTCAGAGAGGCATTAAAGGAGAAATAATACTGAAAACAGGATTTAGAAACACACTCTAGGGTTTAAGGCTTTTTAAGGATACTCTCTCATATAACTGAGAGGGATTGGTGATTTAAAAAACCCAACAACCGTGTTTTGTTTATTTTCTACCATTTTTGTATTTTGGTGTTTCCAACTATTCCTATGGGAGACCTCTTTTCCTGTGGAGACGAAATCTCTGCGCATATTGTGGAAACAGCTTGAAAATTCATACCTGTAAAATACTGAAAACAAAGGAAATACATTACTTGAGTAACTCTTGACTGAAGTTTGCGGTAGACAGCTGTGTTACTAAAAATAAGTAGTGATTTTATATAAGCACAGAAACCAGAAGTGAGCTATACTACAAATGGAAAACAAATGAAACCAAGGTGTTCAGTTCTTTGTTTTTTGTTTTAAGAATTAGGGTTCATGATTTTGAATATACATATAGGAAGGAACTTCCATATTTACTTTGCTAAAAAAATGTTGATTTAGGGTCAATGTGAGGAAACCAATAATCATCTCTAGGGAGAAAGAGGTATGAAATATATCTTAAGGGATGAGGTATAGGAAGTAGAGGCATTGCTTATTTAAGATTTTGTGGTTTAAAGATGTTCTCAACCAAAAAAGGGCTATTCATTACCATCCTTGGTATGTGGTACCTTTATACCTTAAAAAAAAAAAAGTAAACATCTTCACACAAAGACTGGAAGACCACTTGTTAGGGACATTTTAGGATTTTTGTTTATTATGGGTCAGACTACATGACTTCTGAGGTCTCTTCCAATTTTAAGATTCTATTTAGCAAACTCAGTAGAGATTTGTACTGATAATGGCTGACTTAAAAAAGGTCCATCTGTGCTTAAGGTTGAGATATAAACATCCACGAGTAATTAAAATTTTTTTTAAAAGGTAGAAAAATCACAATCAATAGGGAAAATAGAAGGAACTGTGCAATGACTGGCATTAAATGTGTGATGCTTCTATTTCTGTGAGAACCAAGTGACTTTATCTGTTTTAAGAGGGAGATCAGTTAAAGGGACTGGAAGAATACCTTTCTGTATTCTAGGTTGTTCCTAAAGGAAATTACAATGAGGTTTCAATGGGAAAGGGGTGGTTCTGAGGTGTAAGAGGGGAGATTTGACTTTTTTTTAGGATCACAGAGAGTGAAAGTGTCATATAGAAGGGAAAGGAAAGGAAAGGGACAGCTATAAAATTAAGAGTTTAAAAACAGATTTTGAGGGTCATCTTGAAAAAAGGAGCTGGATTCTCTGATGAAAGCGGCTGGTCCACCAAAGAATGACACAATGGACTTCAGAAGCCATCAGTTGAGATCATCCAGTCAGAGGCAGAAAAATAATATAAGAGTAGCAGTAATAGTAATTGGGGATTCCCTAGCAGAGGTGGGGCACCTGTAGACTCAAGACCACATGTGGCCTTCTAGGTCTTTGGGTGCCACCTTTTGACTGAGTCCAAGTTTTATAGAACAAATCCTTTTATTAAAGGAATTTGTTCTATGAAGTTTGGATTCAGTCAAAGGGCTGCACTTAAGGACTTAGAGAGCCACATGCGGCCTCAAGGCTGAAGGTTTCCCACCCCTGCAAGGGATACTGTGGCAGCTATTCCTTGACCTGTTAACAAGAATAGAGGTCTGTTGTCTTCATGTAGTATTATGTATCCAAGAGATAACAAAGAACCCTTTGAGACTAAAATCAGATGACAAACACTCACTTCCTGTGATTAATGCAGGTATAAATGATACTGCTAGAAAGAACTGAAAAAGTATTAGTAATGATTATGAAGTCTTGAGTGAGAGACTGAAATCATAGCGTTGTTCCACCCTCTCTTGCCCACTGAAGGCAAGGGATGCAGAAAAGAAAAACTGATCTGAGGAGTAAACTGGCTAAAAATCTGGTGTCTGAGAACAGGATTTGAATTTCTGGCCCACAGCTTAAAATATAGGGTTGACATTCCTGGTCAGAGATTGTATAACCTAATGAAGACTGCTTTAGAATGTAACTGCTCCATAACTTACAAGTCTCATCAAAAAGACTTTAAACTAAAAAAGGGTAGAGGAGAGAGAAGACTGCCCATGTTTGTTTCTTAGTTTAGATACCATAGGGAATAGTTACAAAGGGAAAATAGCAGTTGAGCTCCCCAGAAGTGCCCAAGAGACAAAATCCAAGAAATGAGCTGAATAAATAAAGCCCATACATTCAAACATCTACACACAAATGCTCAAAGTTCAAGCAACAAACAAAAAGAACTAGGAGTTCTAATCTAAGTAGGCAAATTTGATCTAATAGGTATCACTGAGTCTTGGCAGGATGAAACCCATGACTGGACCATGGCTCTAGATGAGCTATGTTATATTTCAAAAGAAATATAACAGATACAATATATTAAGAAGGCAAATTCATGTGAGGAACTCCAAAAATAGGAGCAGGGATAGAGGGAGGGCAAAAAGGGAGAATGATGGAGACTATTTGAGTGAAGGTCAACAAAGGAAGAAATGGAAGTGATTTTATCATGGTAATCTGCACACCACTTGGACTGAAAGAAGAAAGAGAGAAGTTTGAGACACCAGTCAAAAGCCTGGCAAAGGAGGCTTCAATTATCCAGATATGTCTATTTTTTTTTCTCTGCCAAAAGCATAATAGCTAATAACTTTCTGATTTGTTCTAGTGACAACTTCATCCTTCAAATAACAGATGAGCAAACAAGGAGAAATTCTATTTTAGATGAGATTCTTATCAATAGGGAAGGAACTGGTTCCTGGAATGGAAACGTCCAGAGGAGGGCAACCAAAATGGTGAAGGGCCTTGAATCCATGAATCCAAATGAAGATTAGTTGAAGGAAATGGTTATTTTTAGCCTGGAGAAGACTCCAGAGGACACAAGAGCTGTCTCCATGTATTTGAAAGGTTGTCATGTAGAGGGGGGAATCAGATTTATTCTGTTAGCCCCAGAGGATAGAACCAGGAAAATAGGTACAAGTCATATGAGGTAAATTTAGGCTAAATGAAAAGGAAAACTTCCCTACACCTAAAACTCTTCAAAAGCATCATGAGCTATCCCAAGAGTTATCAAGTTTTCCCTCTTTGGAGGTCTTCAAGAAAAGGCTGTGGAATATCCATTTATGGAATATGTTATAAGGAGAATTCTGTTTACATACAGGTTGGACTGGATGGCAGCTAAGGTCTCTTCCAATTCTAAAATTCTGTGCTTCTGTAAATTTAACTCTCAAGCCAGTCACATAATTTCTGTTATTCAGGCAAGTCTGACTCTTCATGACATTATATGGGGTTTTCTTGGCAAAGATACTAGAGTGATTTGCCATCTCCTTCTCCAGCTCATTTTACAGATGAGGAACTGAGGCAAACAGAGTGAAGTGGCTTGCCCAGGGCCACACCGCTAGTAAGTGTCTGAGGCTAGATTTGAACTCAGGAAGATGAGTCTTCCTGCATCCGGGCCTGGCACTCAATCCACTGCTCCACTTAGCTACCCACATAATGTATATTATCAAAAGAAACATTTAAGCAGAAATAGTTTAGTAATTTGAAGCATGCAATTGAGACCTCTTTTTTATTTTTAATAAAAAATATAAATGTACAATTCTCTTTAGAGAAATAAAAATTCCTTCAATGTCCCAGAAATACCATGTGGTTTAAAAGTCATATTTCTTTTTAAGCAATATACGTATGTCTAACTGATTTCTTGTGAACCAATTATGTTATTTACAACATTTTGCCTTTATTGCACTTAAAATTCCAGACATTCTCCCTTATAATAAGCCAAATCAGGTCTATCATAATTGAAAGATGATCAGTTGCTAAAGATGGCACTGGTAAATACTATCAGTAAGTTGGTGAACAATGATATAACTTTGTTACAATAAAATAGGGATTATGCATAAAATACCATGGAAAGATATATTTTAGCCAACTA
Organism: Phascolarctos cinereus; assembly: GCF_003287225.1. Lineage (NCBI taxonomy): Eukaryota > Metazoa > Chordata > Mammalia > Diprotodontia > Phascolarctidae > Phascolarctos > Phascolarctos cinereus. Next base: position 189,336,627 of record NW_027555514.1, read on the forward strand.
GACTCAATTCTAAGCTTCACTTTTTAGAACTCATTTAATATCATACTCTATAGATTTGATGTACAGCAGTTTTATAGGAAATTAACTGAGAATCCAAAGCCTGGTAAAAATACATTTTTTCCTCAGATCTTTCTTAAATAGGAAAGAAAAGTGCCAATGTAGCTATTCATCCAATGTGTGTCATAGCATGCAATATTTCAGAACTAATGATTCTTTCATCATCTTGTGTTCTCTCTCTGCTTTTTGCTGTTCAACCACACGAGCAATGCTAGAACTTCTGTAAACAAAAAAAGCTCTTTAACTGAAATGGGACAGGAAGTGCTCCAGTTCTTTTAATCAATGACATTTATTACCATGCTTTAAAGTAACCAAAATACACTGACAGCACAATCTCCAAAGTACTCAAAACATTTCTTTTTAAAGCCAAGGCACCTTCTCTTGGTTTTATCTGTTTGTCCACAAAGACCAAAGTGAAAGTCCTGGGAATAAAATAAGCACAACAAACTGTAATTTACTCATATCAATTCCATATCCTCTACATGAGGGTAAAATTATCAACTCTTGTAAAGATATTATAACAAAAGCTCAAATGACCCCACATGATACAGAATTACTACCAGGGAGGAAATATTTCAAGCATAACAGGCACATTCCATTGAACAACCATTTTCATTTTGGAATATTTACATTTACAATAACTACCTAGACGGTATTCAAAATGGTCCAGAAACAATGTAAACGAAGTCTTAGGATATTTTGGAAAACATGTATGATCAAGTAACCAAAAACAACAAAAACATATCCAGTTTCTAAGACATTAAATATTCTTCATCCCTTTATTGCTCCTAAACACAAAAATTAGGGGGAAAGGGGAAGGCTGAGCTAGCAGTCTACTACTGGTGGTCACATAACACCAAAGGGGCAAACCTGAGTTTGCACTCCAAAGAATACCAGGTTGTTAGGCTCTCAGGCCAGATGAGGGGATACCTTACAGTCTAAGAAGGATATATATTCACTTGTGTGCTCCCCATCATGGTCCACATCACCTTTCAAAGAAAGATGTTATCTTCCCTAAAATAACATTTCACAACAGACATTTGGTGAAAAAGCCAATCGATAGGGAATAGTGGACCAATTACATATAATTTTGGTTTAGTAGCAAGAGATCACAACTTCTAATTATCTAAGAAAGAGACAATGATAAAGGACCTCATCACAGAAGCAGGAGTAAAAATATTAAGTTGTGTCTAGTACTTACTCGTATTTGTTTAAACCAAGTACATTTTTCAAAGATTTTTATACTTTGTCATAAGCCTGATTCCTCATACTATACCAAATCCTCTTTTGGGGAAAATAAACCTTTGTGCAAATGTAGGCTTGGATATGAATGGCAAAGGTCAGTGGAAGAATTGCTCTCTGCTCCCCCAAGCTGTGGGGTGGATGGGACCAAAGTACTCATTTGCTCTGGTTTTGTCTTGGACACACAAGATATAAGTTCCTCTCTGGTAGGTATCTATCTGGCTTGAACAAGAACAGAAATACAACCCTTCTATTGTACCTTTCTCAGAATGAAGCACAAATCAGGCCCAATGTCTTTTAGTCTCAAGTCAGGAGAGAAGCTTGGTATTTTGATTACTGTGGCAGCCATTAGAGCTATAAGCAATCTGTATATCACTTTATTACAGATCTTGAGGCAGAAACAAGATCTCGAAGGACCAGCAGCTAATTTTAAACTATTTTCTCTACAACAGTCTCCCAAGCTTGTTGAGTGTACAAAAAAGTGTTTGAATATCTCTGTTTATATATACCTGTCTACATTCTCTTTATATATATATATATCTTTCTCTCTATATTCAGCAATAACAAAATGTTCACTGCATCTGAATACCTGAAAAGTAATTTTAAAATTTGATTAATTTACTTGCTAATATAGATGGGGAAATTTCAATAGTTTATAAATACAGTTGGGGAGAACAGCTACAAGAGTTTCCAAGAGAAGCTTCCCCAAATAGCTTTTCACATGGATTGTCCCTATAGGTACAATATAACAGAAAGATCATCATGGATTACAAAAATAGAAATGCATATAATTGTTAATACATATGCACAATTTATGCTGGAATGATGCACAGAACAAATCTGTGGTTCCTGCAGGAAATATATATTACAAATCACTCAAGTAAATTTGATAAAAGAAGTTCAGGTCCATTTTAAAGGCTGAAAACTTATAATTTAGCAAACAGCCTATTTGGTTTCTCTGAATAAGACTATACAAAAAACAAAGTAAATGAAGTGACACCAACACACACAATTAAATGAAAAGAACATATGGAGCTAAGGTGCAAAACTACTGTCTTTTAACTTACTGTCCTCCATGCCACATGGGTTTTTCCAAGCATCACATCATGTGCAAATCTACTGTAGCTATCAACATCAAATGAAAGAGGACTGAATATTCTGAATTTTCCTGTTGTTGAAGGTTAAAGCAAGGCCTTCAACATGTACAATCACAGATTTTGGTCAACAACTGCACGTTGTTCAGACCACTGAACTGTAGATAGCAAATTAAATTCCAAAGCCCAGTCTTGTCCACTCTTCATGTGATTCTGGATGTTCAATTCAGCAAATGATTCATGAGTTTAAATGGAAACAATCTTCACCCTGGGGGAAAAAAAACTTTAATACCAAAGGAATTGCAAAACAAACTTTAAACTTGTGATAATCTGCTTTTCTGCCTCAATTAAACATCTACATGCAAAACAGTTTGTATGATTTTTTTTTTTTGGCTAGGCAATGGGGTTAAGTGATTTGCCCAGGGTCACACAGCTAGTAAGTGTTATGTGTCTGAGGCCGGACCTGAACTCAGGTCCTCCTGAATCCAAGGCCAAGTTTGTATGATTTTTAAAAAATATATTCAAAGAGTAGTAGGTTGACTTACTGTTCTTCAATTTAATTTGTAATTAAGATGTTCCCTAATCAATAACAGTCATTGAAAAACCAATTTTTTTCATATAAAAATAAAATTTCAGATTAAAAAAAGGAATGTGAAAGATTGATTATTTATAATGTTCTTCCTTTATTAATCCAAGAGCTCCTACAGCAACTGGTGGAATGAAGACAATTTCAATATGACAAAGCAGCACACTGAAGATATCTAAAATGACATAAACCCCCTATCTACAAGACAACGGTTTCTACTAAAAAGCTTCCCCATAAGGAGTATCAGGTGCTCTTTAAACACTCAGGTAAAACACGTTTTAATATTTAGACAGTCATGCCATTTCATTTGCTCATCATGACAAATGACATAAAAATTTCATTTTAATCTAAACTTTTGGTTTGGGGAGAGACAGACTACAAATAAAACACCTACCATAAAACACTTCAACAATTATCAATTTAACAAACACTATATACTCACAGGAATTGTTATTAGCTTCTGTTTTTACAGCCTTGGTATGTCTGCTTGAGTTCTGCTGAGATTTGCTCTGCTCCTCTCCAGTTAGGAGAGCTTTTATTTCGGAGGGAATTTTTCCTTGATCCATTGCCATGCACCACTGCTTGTACTGAAATAATGTACAATATATTTAAGTAAAATTCAGTCAACTCGTATTCACAAAACATTTATCATGCACTTTCTATGTGCAGAGAAATGAAACCAAATGGGAAATATACCAAGAAATTATGACACAATCCTTGCCATTATGAAGCTTACATGGAGAAGAGCAGGGGTCCCACACATAAAACCAGTAACTATACTACAAATGGGTAAATAAAAGCACAGAAAAGAGGTTCAAAGTTATATTTAAGGTCAAAGATAAAAGCACTAAGATTAAAATGGACTGGGAAAGGCCTAATGTAGAAGGTGGAACTTAAACTGAGACTTGAAGGAGGCTAAGGAAGCTAGGAGCTGGAGATAAGGAAAGAGAAAGTACAAACACGTGGGGGAAAGCCAGAGGAAAAAACTCAGAATATGGAGTTCAAGGACTAGCAAAGAGGCCAGTGTGACTAGGGGGAACCAGATTATAAAAGGCTTTGTATTTGATCTGAGAAGTAATAGGGAACCATTGGATTTTAATGAGTGGGGGTAGGGAGGGGATATGATCAGACCTGTATTTTAGGAAGATCAATTTGACAGCTGAGTGGAGGATGGATTGGAAGGGGAGAAAGATAAAGAAGGGAGACCAACCAGCAGGCTACTGCAATAGTCCAGGAATGAAGTGACAAGGACCTGTATAAGTGTAATGGCTGCGTCAGAGAAGAGAAAAAAAGTATATACAGTAATGGCTAAGTATAAGAAGTATAAATAGCAATGGCAGTTCTTTTCATGATAGCAAAGAACTGGAAACTGAAGAACTGGCTATCAGTTGGGGAATGGCTGAACAAGTTACATATACATATGTGATGGAATGCTATTGTGCTGTAAGAAATGACGAAGGGGATGGTTTTAGAGAAACCTGAGAAGACTTGTATGAACTGATATAAAGTGAAGTGAGCAGAATCAGAACAATTTATATAGCAACAATAACATTGTAAAGACAAACAACTTTGCAACATAGGAACTCTGCTAAATACAATGGGACCAGTTCCAGACGACTCATGATAAAACATGCTATCCATTCCCAGAGAAAGAGAGGTGTGGGACTCGGTGCAGACTGAAGTACATTTTACCCCAACTTGGCTGATACAGAAATTTATTTCGCTTGATTATACATGTTTGTAACAGGTTTCATTTTTCTTGCTTTCTTAGTGGGTGGGGGAGAAGTAGATGGAGGGGAGAGAATTCAGAACTGAAAAGAAAATAAAACTGATTTTTTTAAGTAGTAATAACAGTACTTGACATAGATTGGATATGGAGGGCGGGGTGAAAGACAGTGAAGAGTTAAGGGGAGGCAAAACAACAGTCAGAGAGAGAAACTGGAGATAGACAAGCAGATCTAAGAGTCATGTACACAAAGATGATCATTGAAATCATGGAAGTTGATGAGATCACTGAGTGAAATATCATAGGGACAAAAGAAAATAAGATCCAGGACAGAGCCTTGGGAGGGACCTATGGTTAGCAAGTGTGACAGAGAAGGAAAGATCAGACAGGAGAACTAGGAGAGGGCAGTGTCACCAAAACCATGAGAAAAGAGAGTATAAAGGAGAAAACTGTGATTGAGTGTCAAAAACTGCAGGGAAGTCAAGAAGGTTGAAAATTGAGAACTCAAATGAATATCATAGAGAAGGCAAAGGAGTGTGAATGGTCTGCAATATATAACCAACAAACAACTCAGGAGAAAAACAAGAGTAAAAGAAATCATTAAGGAATTACGTGACAGAAAGAAAAGATTGACTGGTTATGTAGCAAGAATGGAGAATGACAGGTGGACGGTCGAAGGGTTCCTGTGGTACCCTCACAATAGCAAAAGAAAGCAAGGAAAGCCTCCGAGACATTGGGTGGACCCCTAGGGAGAACTTTTGGGAGGACATGGATAAGACTTACACAAGATGGGCATGTAAGGATGTGTTGTGCTCTGCATCATTAGAGGGAACTCATGAATCAATGAGATCACATATCTTTGGAGCATATGTCTACCTTTATAGAGTCCCAGCCTCTCCTACAGTCAGGGAGGTGAATCTTCTTTCTATAATATTGAGAGGAATGGGGCACAGTATTTCCCACAGGACTAATCCCCTTTCCTCCACAGGTAAAAGAGACCTGGCAACACTTTGCCTAACAAAAGTTCTGAAGAAAGCAAAATGTATTGAGAATCAATAGGGAGGTTTTTATGCCAACCACAAACATTTACATATATTTATATGTTTAAGTCCATAAGCCAAAGCAGTGTGGTATTCGAAGCAGTGGTATCAAAATCAGTAAGTAATCGATCTCTGCAGAACACATACTAATTTAGAAAACCACAAGTTAACATTATCCATGTTTTATTTTTATTTATTTTGTTAAACATTTCCCAATTACATTTTAATCTGATTCAAGCACTTGGGAGTTTTGCCTGTGAGTTTGACACCTCTGAACTGTAGTAAAGAAAGCTGGATTTAAGAGTCTGTAAAACATGGATTAGAATCCAGTCTCAGGCAGCTACTAGCTGTGTGACCCAGAGCAACTCATTTAACCTCTCTCTGCTTCAGTTCCCTCATTTAAAAAATGGAAATAACATAGCATACCTACCACAAAAGATTACCATGTGGATCAAATTAAATTTTGCAAAGCATTTTGTAAACATTAAAGCACTATTATATAAATGTAAGAAAATCCCCATTCTGCCACTTAGGTAACTGATTCTAGGCAAGTTTCACTCCTTCTTCCTCCATTCTACACATCTATCCTTTCTCTTCCCCTTCTTCAAACTCTCAGAATGGAACCAAACTAGTCTCAGGAACTTTATTTTTCTTATTTAACTCCATTAGTAGCCTTCAAAAACATTAAGGTTCTAAATGAACACTTGTTCCTTTTCCCCTTATTTGAACATTAGCATTACATTTCTTTTTAATTATGCAAATAAATGTAATTTTCTAGATTTCTTTGGACTCGTGTTTATATTTCAAACTATATTCCTACTCCTATCTGTTTTTTTTCATCAGAAATTCTTTAAAGTGTTCTATTCCATTAAAAATCTATTCCCTCCTGCCTCTTCCCCCCCAACACCCCCCCCCACCCCCATAGAACTGTACTCAGTTTTTCAGGGTAAGTTATTCTTGGTTGGAAGTCTATCTCTTTTGACATCAGGAATATTGTATACAAAAATTTCCTCTCAATTTAAGTAGTTGCGCCAGGTCTTGTGAGGTCCCGACTATAGACCGTTTGGTGCTTGAACTGCTTCTTTCTGGATACTTGTACTATTTTTTTTCTTTGACCTGAGAAGTCTGGATTTGGCTATGACATTCCTGAATTTTTCCTTTGGAAGTTCCTTTTAGAAGGTGATTGGCGGATTCTTCCCCTCTTCACTTCACCCTCTGGCTCTAATAAAGCTGGGAGGTTATTTATGATTTCTTTTTTTTTTTTCTTTTTTTTTTAAATTTTTAGGCAATTCGGGTTAAGTGACTTGCCCAGGGTCACATAGCTAGTAAATGTCAAGTGTTTGGTCTGAGACCAGATTTGAACTTAGGCCCTCCTGACTTCGGGGCCAGTGCTCTATCCACTGCGCCATCTAGCTGCCGCTATTTATGATTTCTTGAAACAGAGTGTCCAAGCCTTTCTTTTTTTCTTGTCATAGTTTTCAAGGAGATAATGATTCTTAAATATCTCTCCTTGACCTGTCTTCCAGAGATTTCTACCCTCAACGTTTTGTTCATATACTCACCATCTATTTTTTTGCATTATAGCTTAGGGTCTTATCTCCCCTAGGCTATACTATAAGGGTCTCAAGAGCAAGGACTATTTCTTATTTATTTTTCTTTCTACCTCACAAGTATCTCACAAGGTGTTCTGTAATCAATAAATGCATGCAGGATAAAGAGAAACTATAAAATGCGCCTACAAAAATGTTCCCGACATACAATTTTCAGTAGGACATTAATATGCCAGTATAGTGATTCACCCTATATATTAAGTTCAAGTTCCTCAGCTTGGCATTCACAATCAACTAACCTTATATTCTCTCTACTTGAATAAGCCATTTTTGGGATCCCTATACAAATCCAGTACTTCAACCAAGCTACATTATTTACCTCTTCCACTACCAACCTCACAAAATTGTTACAAAGAAAAGTTCCAATAAACAAAGGGCTACCTAAACATGAAGTACTATTACTCTGCCTCCCCACAAATTATTATACCCCAGAGGATGTCTGGCTAGTAAGGCTACACCAGAGTCAACCTTATAGCTTGCAAAACTTTCTAGTGTGGGCCAAACCAGATTAAAATGTAATTGGGAAAAAATGAAAATACAATAAAACACAGGTAATGTTAATTTGTGGTTTTCTAAGTTGATAGGAAGCCACAGGAATCCATTTCTATTTAAGTATGACAGCACTAATCTATACTATATAGTATCTAACAAATCTTCTTCTCTGTCATAAATTAAATTTGTTGCTCTTTTGCTAAGTGAATGGAGACAGTCATTGGATTAGAAATAAAACTAAAATGAACAAAATAGAAATGCCTTACCATTTCCAGTTCTTCTCTGAGACCACAGATTGCTCTCTCCCGACTAGACACCAATTCTTCCAGATATTGATATCTCAGCTTCTTTCTGGCCCTACATTCTCTTGCACTCTGCCGGCTTCTCTCAAGCTTTGCCTTCAAGTCAATTTTGGCTGGCTTCCGACCACGTTTACCTGGTTTCTTTACTTTGCCTCCAACTACCTTCAAGAAGAAAGAAAAAATATCAAGCATTTCCTTATCAATAGGATTAGGATGTAAACTATTACCAGTCTTTTTTTTGGGGGGGGGGATGGCATTTGAGGTTAAGTGACTTGCCCAGAGTCACACAGCTCGTGTCTGAGGCCAGATTTGAACTCTGGTCCTTATGACTCCAGGGCCAGTACTCTATCCACTGCACCACCTAGCTGCCTCTCCATTACCAGTCCTATGACTAATATTGCACATTGGCAAAAAGGACACTTTAAAAATAATAGTAAGGGATAGGTTAAAAAAATCAAGGAAGCAAAATCCTATCAAATGAACTGTGGATGGGAGCCTGACACAGACTTTTTTTAAATGATTTTTTTCTCCTTAAGAAATAGAAGGGGACAAAAAAAAAATAAAGACTTTGATATTATTAAAACATAACTTTTTGGAGCAGCTAGGTGGTGCAGTGGATAGAGCACCGGCCCTGAAGTCAGGAGGACCTGAGTTCAAATCCAGCCTCAGACCAAACACTTGACACTTACTAGCTGTGTGACCCTGGGCAAGTCACTTAACCCCAATTGCCTAAAAAAAAGTAAATAAAAATAAAAAAATAAAATGTAACTTTTTTCATGGAAGTTATCAATTTTTTTTAAGAAAGACTAGCTTACCTAGGTATTTGGCTGCTGTTGCTACTCTTCAAACCTATTCAAGTTCAAAGGTATCAACAGGAAGTCACAAATGTTTCAGATAACGCTGTTCTTTTTTAGTGCCAGAGACAGAAGCCTAGATAATTTCTACAGGTTCAGAGTTTTCCCTACAATTCCCAGGTTCCAGAGAGACCTTACCTGTCCTGCCATTCATAAGCATGGAATCACAAAATCACAAGAGTTGTAACAGACCATAAATCATCTAGTCTACCTACATACCAGTTGCATGAGTACCCTCTATAACACCCCTGACAACTGGTCATTCAGTCTTGGTCTGAACTCCATTGATGTAGAACTCACTATTGTATGAGGTAACCCATTTTATTTTTGGATAGCATTAGTAGGAATTTTTTCCTTATAGCAAGTTCAACTTTATTCCCTTGTAATTTGCATCCATTAGTTCTAGTTTTATCCTCTAAAAAGCCACAGAAAATAAATGTAATCCCTCTTCCTCGTAATAGCCCTTCAAATAAGTACTCATAGCTAGCATGTCCTCATTAAGGTCTTCTCATTTCCAGGTTAAAATCTGCAATTTCTTTAATGATTCCTTGCTTTCCATGGCATAAAATGGTCACAATAATCCTGATCACCCAACATCCTTGTTAGCGTCCTTTAGAAAATGTGGCACCTGAGACATAATATGACACTGCACAGCACGGAGTGTTATAGGGCTGTAACCACTGTTGTTCTGGCCACTACAGTACATTCTTATTCATGCAACCTAAGATTACATTTGGGTTTTTTGGTGTTTTTTTTTTCAAATCACATCACACTAATAACTCCAACAAAGATTTTAGCCAATTAAAACTCAAATTTTTTCATACAAAAAAATTAAATCATAAAATTATACTGGAACTAAGTTCAAGACTTTACATTTATGCCTCTAATATTTCATATCTTTTTACTTTAGTCTATCATCCCAAAATACCAGAATCTTTTTGGAATTTTGTCACCCAAAGCATTACTTAACCCTTTCTAGATTTCAATCAGCTACAAATTTGTTAATTATGCCATCTATATAGTCATCCAAGTGATAGATAAAAATTCTGGGGAGGAATGGGTCAAGGGCAGAACAACATGCTAAAACTACTACACATCTCCTAGTAGATAGGGTCCATAAGGATACCATGACAGCCTGCCCAATGTCTCCTATAAATCCAGATGTTCTACATATACAAAATCCCCAGATCTTCCAATTATCTTCCTGGCCACATTTTAGGTGACTGGAAAATTGGTGCAAAGTTGAAAAATGGGGACTTCTAGTCAAGATGACATAGGGAACGGCTACAAAAGAGAGTCCTTAAATTAACCAGTTCAGGTCCTCATAACTTCTCTCACCTAGGCTATCACAATAGCCTCCTACCTGTGAATTGGTCCAAACCATCTGGAAATCAACCGGAATTATGCTAAAAAAAATTAACTCTAATATCTATATCCTTTGATTCAATGATCCCATTGCTAGGCACATATAGCAAGAAGGTCACAGAAAGATCTCATATACACCAAAATATTTATAGCAAAACTTTTTGTAGTAGCAAGGAACTGGAAACAAAGCAGATGCCATTCAGTTGTGGAATGGCTAAACAAATAGAAAAGGAATGGGTTAGTGGTTGGCAGTTGCACTGGTGTTTTTAAAAGAATGATTCTTAAAATTGAAGAGGGAGGGGATACCCATCAATTGAGGAATGGCTGAACCAGCTGTGGTATATATATGAATGTAATGCTTTAAGAAATGATGAGCAGGCAGATTTCAGAAAAACTTGGAAAGACTTATATGGACTGATGCTGAGTCAAGTGAGCAGAACCAGAACATTGTACACAGTACATTGTACACAACAACACGGTATGATGACCAACTTTGATAGACTTAGCTCTTCTCAGCAATATAATGATCTAAGACAATTCCAAAAGACTCATGATGGAAAATGCTATCCACATCCAGAGAAAGAACTATGGAATCTGAATGCAGATCAAAGCATTCTATTTTCTCTTTTTTTTTTTCTTGTGGTTTTCCCCTTTTGTTCTAATTCTTCTTTCACAATATGACTAATGTAGAAATATGTCTAATACAATTGTACATGTATAGCCTGTATCAGATTGCTCACCATCTTGCAGATGGTGAGGGAAGAGAGGAAGAAAAAAATTTGGAACTCAAAATCTTATAAAAGTGAATGTTGAAAACTATCTTTATGTGTAATTGGAAAAAATAAAATACTATTAAGTGGCAGGGTAAAATGAAGACCAATATATTCGTTGCTTTTCCTCTCATAAAAACAAACCAAAAAAGTGGAGAATTAAAGCTATTATCTAGAAAAAAAAATGAAGAGGCCTGTCATTCCTCCAGGTTAAGGTTAATGTCCCACTTCAACGAACCTAGGACTAATTTCAAGCCCGGTTTATCGGAAGTAATTTAGGCTTTTTAAAAACAACTAATTATACCACAAAATGAGATCAATTAGACTCTACAGATGGAGAAACAGAGACGTTGAAAAGTTAAGTGTCTGGTTCAAGATTGTACAGTGAATCAATGAAATAAACAAGAACTGGTTCCTGATGTCTTGAGATTCTAACAGCTTCTCTATGGACAAAAATCAGGTGACTTTTGTATAAAAAAAAGAATAAAAAATACAAGCACATGAAAATTCTTTTAACAATAAGTAATTTAAAAATTTTTTAAAGTTTAAAAACTAATGATATGTCATTCTACATCATAGTTTCTCAAATACTGGGATGATATATTTAATTATTTTGCCCAATCACTGCCACACAGACAAAGAAAACACCAGGATATTTCAATGTCACTGTCAGTCAGTCAATAAACATTTCTTAAGTGGCTATCATGTGCCAGACACTGTGCTAAGCTCTGGAGATATAAATGAAGAGGGGGAAATAGCCCTTGCTCTCAAGAGGCTTACAATCTAATGAGAGACAACAAGCATGCAAAAATACAATATAAATGTACAATACACAATATAAATAAGAAATGATTAAAAGAGGGAAAACACTAAAATTAAGAGGGGTTGGTAAAGGGTTCCTGTAAAAGACTGGATTTTAGTTGGGACTTGAAGGAAGCCAGAGAAGCTCAAGAGAATGTAGGTGACTTGTTCAAGGTCACACAGTTATTGGTGGTACCTGGGATGAGATTTGGATCAAGATCCTCCTGACTCTAACTTCAGCACTCTATTTTGCCATTCTGCCTCTATCAGGATAATGAAACAATAAAGGTTTTTTTTGAAGGATGTCACATATTGCTCAATGGCTTTACTTCTTAATTGCAAAATGTGACAAATACACAGGAAAACATAAAATTCAGCACATGAGAACAGAATGCAAGTTGTAATCTAATGATAGATACCTTCATTCCTGAGGATCAACTAGTTTTTAACATTTATTTCTAAGAACTTTCTAAGCCGATTTCTAAGAACTTTCTATTACTTATGTCACTAGGACTACAGTTTTCTATTATAATCAGCAAAGGAAGAACAACTTGATCTTCCTGGGTCTCAAGCCCTGAAAAGAAAGACAAGATGTCTCAGGAAGTAGAAAGTTAAGAAGAGCCTTCCCTTTAGTGGTGCATCTATGTGAATTGGCAAGGCAAAAAACAAATCATAAGGAGTTTCATCTTTTTAAATGAAATTTAACAAGAATAAGTTTACAGTAGAAGCACAGAAAATATATCAGGAAAGGTACAGCTTTGGTTTAAGAGCAAAACAGATCCTTGTATCTTCTCATTTGCCATGGTGCCCAGTCAGAAAGGTATTCTGACTGCACAGCAACAGGGAGTCCATCAAGTCTGAGAAGCCCCATTTCCTTCTGCACTGAACTTTTTATGTCTTAGGATGTGACTTGGAAGCTATACCAACAACTCAAGACTTAGTATTCTGGACCAATTAAGGATGATTTCATTGCCTTTTTAGGGGAAAATCAGCCTAGGGTGTGTGACTTAGTAGATAGTTCTCCTCCCACAGGGAGAATTTCCCTTTTCTCTTCTGTTGCTGGTGCCGTAAAGATGAATTCTCATGGCAGCCAGCTCTCTAAAGGAGTTATATAAGGCAGCTAAAGCAGGAACTACTTCTACTGCTCCAGGCTGGCTTTTTTTGTGTTATAGCCTACTTTGGACATCTGGAGAAGCCTATGGATCCCTTATCAGAATGTTTTTTTAATTACACAAAATAAAATATACAGGATTACACAGACAGACAAAGGTTAGTAAAAATAAAGACGCAATCAGTTCATGGGCCCCAGGTTAAGAACTTCTGTTCCAGAGGAGGTACAAATTTCATCTTTAAACAAGTTCTTTCCCCTCTGCCAGTAAAATGAAAACAGATTAAAAGGAGATGGTACAAGTCAAGAAGTGAAGGACAAAATACTTAAGGAAGTAGTCCTTTCTCTATTCAGAGGTAAATGATCACATTATGTGTTTCCTAGTCCTAAAGAAGACAAGTTTCAATGAAATTTTTAAAAATCTATCTAAAAATCTAATATATACTGACAAAGATATGAAAATCTTTCCTGTTTTCCAGCCTGGTCACTGCTCTTCATCACTATCCTACAAGAGTTAAACCAGAATAATTCATATTGTGATCCCAAACCAAAATAACTGGATAAAATAAAATTTGTAGAGTAAACTCTAGGAAAGTTTTACGGAAATCTGATGTGTGCTAGAGTCAATCAAAACTAGATGCCATGGAGTTCAACAGGTCATCCTTGGGAGCTCAGGAAGGACCTCTTTGAAAAGACAATTTGTATACCCTCATTCCTGCACAGTCATGCAAAACATAGCTTCATATTAACTATGTTGCAAAAGAAAACAGACCAAAAACCATAAAATAAAGTTTTTTAAAAAGTGTGCTTAAATCCACATTCAGACTCCATCACTTCTTTCTCTGAAGGTAGACAGCATTTTTCTCCATAAGTCCTTTAAAATCGTCTTTGATCACTGTTTTGCTGAGTATAGCTAAGTCATTCACAGCTGATCATCATACAATATTGCTGTTAACTCTGTACAATATTCTTCTGGTTCTGTTCACTTCACTTCACATCAGTTCATAGAAGCCCGGTTTTTGTTTTTGTTTTTTCTGAAACCATCCTGCCCACCATTTCTTATAGCAAAATAGTATTCTATTACATTCATATACCACAACTTGTTTACTCATTCCCAAACTGATGGGCATCCCTTTGATTTCCAATTCTTTGCCACCACAAAAAGAGCGGCTATATTTTCGTACATATAGATCCTTTTCTTTTTTTTCTTTTTTATCTCTTTAGGATACAGACCTAGTAGTGGTATTGCTGGGTCAAAGGGGATGTGCAGTTTCCTACCCCTTTGGGCATAGTTCCAATTTGCTTTCCAGAATAGATGGATCAGTTCACAACTCCACCCACAATGCATTAGTGTCCCAATTTTTCCACATCCCCTTCAAACATTTGTCATTTTGCTTTTCTGTTGTATTAGCCAATCTGGTATGTGTGAGGTGATATGTCAGAGTTGCTTTAATTTGTACTTCTCTAATCAATAGTGATTTAGAGCATTTTTTTCATATGACTATAAATAGCTTTAATTTCTTCTTCTGAAAACTGCTTTTTCATATCCTTTGACCATTTATCAATTGGGGAATGACTCATATTCTCATATATTTGACTCATAGTCTGGAAATTTTGATACACTGTTAACATGTATTATCTCACTCAAGGTTAGCCATGCTCCCCATCAGAGAAGGTACCAAGGGACATGGCAACCACAATTCAGACTCTGGCTCCTTTTGGGACACTTATCCTCTAAGTTCCACTCCTCTAGGTCCCTCTGTAAGTTCTTCCTCCAGTTCTAAGCTTGGATTCCTCAGCAAGCCTTGCCCTAATTTATTTTTTGCTGGAGATTTTCTTCTACATATTTTCATACTTCCTGTGTACCACTGAAGCACTGAGACTGTCCATCTGTTATTCCTCACTTTCATATGTCCAATCAACCCACCTCATTTTTTCATCTTCATACATTTTCTCAATTATAACCTTTGTCACTTCTGGAGTAGAGCTCTTCACTGTAAATATACTATGGCCAACTCGTAGTCATAATGTATCTTTCTACTGCCCTTTGGACTACCTAAAACTCGATTCCTAAGAGACTGTGGCATTCCACCATTAACAACCCTATAGTATTACCTTGACAGTATCCATGATGAGAAGATGGGTCTTTGTGCTAGGGACATTTTTGAATTGTAAGAACTGTGCAGCTTTCCACATTCAATCCAGACTGCTCTCTTGCTCCTATTTAAATCTGTACTCAACTCACTGTCCAATTCATTATGCCTATCCCAAATACATGCTTCAAAAACAAAGGTTTACCACTTTAAATCTTAAAAATATCCTTCAGCCAAGGATCTAAAAGCTCACTTAAAACAAGTTTCATGGGGGCAGCCAGGTGGCGCAGTGGATAGAGCACCAGCCCTGGAGTCAGGAGGACCTGAGTTCAAATACAACCTCAGATACCTGACACTTACTAGCGGTGTGACTCTGGGCAAGTCACTTAACCCCACTGCCTATCCCTCCCCCCCACCAAAAAAAAACCCCCAAACACAAGTTTCATGGTGACCATTTTTTAGAGGGGAGACAAAAAGAACATGGAAGTGATCTGTACAAAAAGTGATCAGGACCACAGCTTTAGGATTCTGCAACTCTAACTCTACACTAAAAAACAAGCTCTTGCTCTGTCAGTGTGTATCCCTCTTGTTGCCAACTACATAACCTTAAACAAAGGAAAATCTTTGCTTAGTTCTTTGTGCTTCTTGTCTATTTCTGTTTTTCTTTGCTTAGTCTGTCTCTGTTGTCATAGCAGAGGACACAAAAACTGCAAATCAAAGCTACTTTCAGAAAAAAAGAAAGGAAGGAAGGAATGGAGAGAGGGAGAGAGAGGGCAAGCCTCACTTGGCAAAATAGTTACTAGTAGTATAAAAAGATCAAGTTCAAAAAAGTAGCAAAGAGGATCACAGGTAGTAACAATGATTATATCTGTTCTTTGCCAGAGATGAAAAAATATGCAGGCCAGACAAAGAAAAATGACATGTATTAATTCAAGTCACTTGGAAAATTAATTAGCTTACCATCATAAAATATGATTAAATTTAAATGACATTTAAATCAACCCTTGAAGGTTGCTTTAACATTGTGACTCCCCCATGCTCATTTAAGTCTTGTTAATTATAATCTCTCAAATTCATCCCTTCCTCTCTGTTTCCCCTGTTCCCACTCTAATACAGACACACTTACGTTACTTTTCTAATTGGTCTCTCTGCCTCCAGATTCCTCCTTACTCTAATTCATCCCATATATTGCTACCAGATTAACCTTCTTATAACAATTCTTTGATTATGTAACTCTTATTTAAGAACTTATAATAGTTTCCCCATTGCTTATTGAATCAAGTCCAAATGTATCATTGTAACAGTTGAGGCTCCCTGTCCAGCCCCAAGCCCTCCCTTTCTTCTCTAACAAGTATTCTGAGATTCAATCCAGCTAGTCTCCAAGACATACTCACTATCCTTATTCCTACCTCTACATCTTTACTCATGCTTTGTTCTCCTTTTCCTTACTCTCCCCAGTACTCTAAATGTTCTCCTCCCTTTCCTCAACAATGCAAATCCTATACTTCTTTCAAAGCCCAGTTAAAGATCAACTTCTCTCTGTCTCTCTCCCTCTCTCTCTCCCTCTCTCTCTCTCTCTCTCTCTCTCTCTCTCTCTCTCTCTCTCTCTCTCTCTCTCTCCCCTCCCTCTCTCCCTCTCTTTTTTAGGCAATTGGGGTTAAGTGACTTGCCCAGGGTCACACAGCTAGGAAGTGTCAAGTGTTTGTTCTGAGGCCAGATTTGACCTCAGGTCCCCCTGACTTCAGGGCCAGTGCTCTATCCACTGCACCACCTAGTTGCCTCTAAAGATCAACTTCTCTTCTAAGAAGTCTTCCCTTCCCAATGGCATTTCCCTTTTCTGTACTCCTGCTTTCCTTAGGGTTGGCATCATACAACATACAATTTAGATAAGATACAATCTCTTCTTTTTTTTTAAACGTCTGACTTCTTGGAGTCATTTCCTTTAGTCCTGAATTGTGATTTTTATCAGTGTAAGGGCATTCTAGTGTGGAAGCTCTCTCCTGTAATTTTTCAGTAACTAGAATCTTACATAATTCCAGCTTTCCCATATCTATCCTGGCATGATCTTAGGGTCAGATCATTTAACCTCTTTAAGCCCATTTACTAATTTGTGAAAAGAGGTGGTGGACTAGAAGATCTCTAAAATATCAGTCCCTTTCAGCTCTAGATCTACATGATTCTATGATTTGCCTGGTGCAGCAAAAGGGTGAGTAATCTGTCATGGCCACACAGCTGTCAGAGGCAAGTACTTGAAGATCTTACTGACAACAAATATAGTACTCTACCTCTATCTCCTATGCCTTCTATGCTAACCACTCCCCTCACTAGCACCCAGAGCCAACTAAATGAATTTAGATTTAAACTGTTTTCATGAGAAACATTTCCTCCACTGGCTTCCATTATGCTTTGCACTCATGCTGCCTATCATTCTTTCAGGTTGGCAAACTGCAGAAGATGCCTGAGAAAATTGATGTTACAAGGTTAAGAATAGTGATATTTTGTTATGAGCATACATCCTCGGAGAAAGGTTAAATGTTTCTAAAGCAACTTTTTTTCTGGAGTTTCCAGTCAATCGGGCAAGTGAATGAATTTAATTTGATTTCCTGACAAGTATTTCCTCCACTAGCTGCCATACTCCAGGGCAGGGATTCTTAACTTTTTTTTGCATCACAGACGTCTTTGGTGGTCTGGTTAAACCTGTGGGTCACTTCTCACAATGTTTTTAAGTACATAAAATAAAATAAATAGGATTGTAAAGAAAGTCAATTATATTGAAATATAGTTATCAAAATATTTTTTTTAAAAAACATAAGTTCACAGAACCTAGCTAAGAACTCTTGGTCTAGAGTCAATCTTTTAAGTTAGGAACTACCTCCAGGATGGTGCCTATTGAAATGCACATGTTACTTGGCAAGAAGAAAGACTATCAATACATTGGTACCCACTGGTAAGGATGAATTTAGATTAACTGGCTTTTACCTAGAAAGCAAGAACAGAAGTCTGTGGAGATGATATACAGTACAGATGATACAGCTAGGATGGAAAGGGCAGGAAAGATCTAGAGGATGAAGTACAACCCCAAGGAGGAAACTTGGTGGTTTCTGTTTGTTTTTTGTGGAGGTGGTGCATAGCCAGGAGGCAACATGAGAACACCAAGAGACCTAAACTTTGGCACAATTTTGCTGCATAATGATTGGAGGACAGATATGTGATGACAATGACTAATTTATATTATGCTTTAAAGTTTTCCAAATAATAACCCAATGAAGCAGGCACTATACCTATTATGATTCTCATTTTACAGAAGAGAAAGCCAAGACTCAAAGAAATTAAGTAACTTGACCAGAATGATTTGGCTATTAAGTGCTAGAGACCAAATTTGAACCTTACTCTGACTCCAAGTCTAGTACTTTTTTTTTACAATGACTACAAACATGCCAAAAATCAGTCTTTGTACTCCTCAATCAACTTTATATCTTTGTGTTACAAAGGGGAAATCAGAAGGAGATAAAAGGCCACCATTACTAGACTGCAACCAAAGATGGTCCTATGTTCATCCTCTCCTGTGAAAGGTAGGGCTGGGCCCTAATCTATAATATGATGCCCTAAACCTGGCAAACTAGGCAAATGATAGACCATTAGCAGACCTTAGACTGTGGCTGGATGACATCTAGAATACTGAAGAAGAGGAGCAGTATGAGAGTGAAAGTCAAGACTTATATAATATAATAATGACAAAAGTTTTTGCATGTGATTCCTGACCTCCAGATACTAGATATGTAAATTTTGTATTGCAGACATGGTAGGTAAGGGGAAGTAGATTTTCTCTTTTTCTTTTTTCTTTTTTTTTTTAATTAATTAGTTTATTTTTAGTTTTCAGCAATCACTTCCATAAGCTTTTGGGTTTTAAATTTTCTCCCCCTCCTTCTCCACCTCCCTCCCCAAGTCGGCATACAATCTGATATAAGCTCTACATATACATTCCAATTAAACATATTTTCATATTAGTCATGTTGTAAAGAAGAATTAGAACCCACAGGAGGAACCACAAGCAAGAAGAAACAAAACAGAAGGAAAAAAAAGTAAATAGTATGTTTTAATCTGCATTCAGATTCCACAGTTCTTTCTCTGGATGTGGATAGCATTTTCCATCATGAGACTTTTGGAGATGTCTTAGTCCTTGCATTGCTGAGAAGAACTAACTCTATCAAAGTTAGTCATCACATAAGGTGGCTGTTACTGTGTACAACGTTCTTCACGTTCTGCTCACTTCACTCAGCATAAGTCCATACAAGTCTGCCTGCTCATCATTTCTTATAGCACAACAGTATTCCATTACATTCATATAGCACAACTTGTTCAGCCATTCCCCAACTGATGAGCATCCCCTGAATTTCCAATACTTTGGCACCACAGAAAGAGCTGCTATAAATATCTTTGTACATGTGGGTTCTTTTCCCATTTTTATGATCTCTTTGGGATACAGACCCAGAAGTGGTATTGCTGCATCAAAGGCTATGAACATTTTTATAACCCTTTGGGCATAGTTCCAAGCTCTCCAGAATGGTTGGATAAGTTCATACATAACTCCACCAACAACACATTAGTGTTCCAATTTTCCCACATCTCCAACATTTATCATTTCCCATTTTGTCATGTTAGCCAATCTGATAGATGTGATGTGGCTCCTCAGAGTCGTTCTGATTTGCATTCCTCTCTAATCAACAGTGATTTAGATCATCTTTTCATATGACTATGGATAACTTTAATTTCTTCCTCTAAAAACTGCCAGTTCATATCCTTTGACCATTTATCAATTGGGGGATGACTTGTATTCTTATAAATTTGACTTAGTTCTCTATATATTTTAGAAATGAGGCCCTTATCAGAGACACTAGTTGTAAAAATTCTTTCCCAGTTTTCTCCGCAAAGTGGATTTTCTTAAAACATGTATTAGTACACTTGCATGTTCTGAGAGAAGCAGTTTGGGGCTATGCATAATCTCCAGCATTCCACTTCTAGTTTCATGAACTAAGGAAGCTATACAACTGATTTATATAAGCCCAACTCTTGGAATTACATCATGGCCCCTTCAGTGAAAAATAACTGAAGAATATTTAGTTTCCCTAAAGTTGGGAAAATAAGACCTAACAAATGAAAAGTTAACAATACTACAAAGTATCTGTGTCAAGTGAGTGATGTCATAACAAGTAAATACCTAAAGTCTGTCCTGGTCCAAACTTCTAATCCTGTCACCCAACTTTCTGCCAAGTTTATCCAAGCTTGTGCCTATCAGCTTTGTTCTGTTGGTGTTGCTACTGGGAATCAATCAGTTTATTATCTGTAGCTGGGTAAGTCAGTCAATCAAAGTAATGTGCTAATAAAGCCAAAGCCACAGTGAATCCCTGTGTGGAGCACTTAGCTCTATTCTGTTCATTGGTTACAGACTGCAACTCTACCCACCTCTCTCAAAAATACAGGCTGTTATGAGAAGTGAGGGGGATGGAGTGAGAGTAGCAGTAAGAAAGTGAATATAGACCAGTGCACTACTAGAAAAATAATTCAAAATATCCACTTCACTAATGATGGCTCATAGTTGCATTCTTTATATGCAAATAATACCAATGATACTACCCACACATACATTTCTCTCCCTTCCTAGTTGTGTCATTCTTCTTTCTTTTTTCCTTCCTACTATTATCTTTTCAAAGAGGTAACAGAGGAGATAAAGGGCTGGACTTGGAAATCATGAAGTCATGGCATCAAATCCTGCCTCTGGCACTTGCTAGCCATGACCCTGCGCATATCACATAACCTATCTGAACCTCAATTTCCTCATCTACAAAATGGGAATAATACCTGTAAGTACTTTCCTCAGCAAGTGGTTGTGAGACTCAATTTGAATAATATATATAGACTTTGGAGGAGAAGGGGTACACATGTCAATATTGCCACTTTATGACTTTGGACAAGTCTTATGTAAAAGGAAAGGAGGGTCAGACTAAGGGATTTCCAAAGTCTCTTTCAGCTCTAATGCTCTAAAACAATCTGCATAAATTATACAAAGAAAAGGGCAGATCTGAGAGCTATAGAACTACAGTGCTTATAGATTAGAGAAATGCAAATTAAAACATTACACTTATCAGATTGGCTAATATAACCAAAAAAAGGAAAATGATAAATGGAAAGGTGGGAAAATTGGAATACCAACACATTGTTGGTGGAGTCGTGAACTAATTCAACCATTATGGAGAACAATTTGGAACTATACCCAAAGGGCTATAAAATTGTGCATACCCTTTGATCCAGCAATACCATTACTAGGTCTGTATCCCAAAGTGATCATAAAAATGGGAAAAGGACCCACATGTATAACATACAGTCCTAGATTATGGACATCTGTGCATATGTGTATGTATACATATATACATACACACATATGTGCATATATCCACACTGCTTTGGGAGGCAGAGGGAAGGAAGGGAAAAAATAAAGTAGAAAGGGTACAGCAAAAGGGTACAAAAGAAAACCTATAAGGAAGCAAAGAAAAGTTGGACAGCTCTGAAAACAATGTGTAGCATTTATTATATAGGTTTTCTTGAAATGGAAATTTATTGCTTTATATTGAATCCTCTCTTCTGTTCTGCTGTGTACATGACAATTTTTTTTCTTTTTGTACTTAAGTTTAAAATAAATTTTAAAACTTAAAATAAAAAAGAATGAATGACTGTTCATTTTGCTACCAGCATGACCCCTAAGAAGACCACTCTGGCAGATGAGTAGGGAGAATTGAGGCAGGAAGACCAAGCAGAACAACAGTCCAGACCTGAGAGGTGAGGGCCTACTTCAAGGTGGCAGTTGTATAAGTGGAGAGAAGGAGACAGATACAAGAAATGTTGTGAAGGCAGAAATGACAAAACTTGGCAAAAGACTGGACATGTGGTAAGAATGAGGATGAGACTGCAAGCCTGGGTGACTGGAAAGATGGAGGTGCCTTCAACAATAATAGGGAAGTTTAGAAGAAGGGTGGATTTTGAGTTTGAGTTACCTATGGGACATTCAGTTCAAGATTCCCACAGAGTTCAAATCCCACAGAGTTCAAAAATTTACTTTTCTCTTCTCAAGAGTCCCACATGACCCTCCCTCCCCCCACCTCAGCAGAGAACTTCAGCTTCATACTCAGTGAAGAAAATTAGGCCATTCACCCAGAGCTCCACCTTTTCTCATGATTTTCAATTCAAAACTTCTAAACATTATTCCACATTCTCTTCTCCTTTACTTCAGTTTCTGGTGAAGAGAGGGCTTTTCTTGTCAAGGCCAGCCCCTCTACTTGTTTCTACTTGTTCCAACTCCAGGTGCTCCATCTGGCTTTTAAAGCCCTTTATAACCTGATCCCTTCCTATCTTTCCGGTCTTCTTACACCTTATTTACCTTCACTTACTTTGCCATGTAGTAATGCTGGCCTCCTTGCTGTTCCTCTCACCTTATACTCCCATCTCCCAACTCCAAGAGTTTTCACCAGCTATTCCCCATACCTGGAATTCTTTCCCTCCTCATTTCTACCCCCTAACTTTCCCTTCAAGTCTCAGCTAAAATCCCACTTTCTGCAAGAAGTCTTTCCCCATCTCTGCAATCCTAGCACCTTTTCTCTGTGACCACCCCAATTTATCCTTTAAATATCTTGTTTGTACACAGTTGTTTGCATGTTGTTTCCTCTATTAGACAGTTCCTTGACAGCAGAGACTGTTTTTAGCATTTCTTTATATTCCATTACTTACTCAGCACAGAGTCTGGCACATAGTAGGGCTTTTAAAAAGTATGATTGACTGATCCTTTACTTGCTCCTTCCCTGCTGCCTACACAAATCCCTCACTTGACCCTATTATATACCTCCCTTCCTATGATTCTCCCCCCTTTATCAATCAAATTCCTAGAAATGGCTGCTGCCTCTATTTCCTCTTTTCTCCTGGATACTCTCTGTCTCTTCTCAAGGTTTTTAATGACACTGCTTTCTCTTGGTTCTCCTCCTACCAGTCGGGCCACTCCTTGTTAATATCATTTGCTGGACCAATCAAATGAGTATTTATTTCCCTAGTTCTGCTTATTTTTCTTTTCATCAGTTCATATGTTTTCTTATGCTTCTTATATTCATCACATTGATCATTTTCTAACAGTGCAATAATGTTCCACTGCATTCAGGGACTACACCTTGCTTATCCATTCCCTAATTGCTAGGAAATGGCTTTGTTTTCAATTCTTTGCTACTACAAATATTTTAATGTACAGAGTACCTTTTGTTTCTTTCTTTTTAATAACTGACCTCCTGAGGACATATGAATAGCAGTAGAATCTCTGGGTCAAAGGGTATATAATTTGAGTCACTTTCTTAGTAAATTACTTTCCACAACTGTTGAACCAATTCACATTTCTACCAAAAGCGCATTAAATGTGCCTATCTTTCCATAACTCATCTAGCCTCCTACTTTTTTAAAAAATTACTTCCCTTCAACAAGCATTTATTATAAAAGCTTAATATGCCTGAGGCACTTATCCCATAACTTAGGGTACACCCCAAGGCTCTGTCTTGGGCCTTCTAATTTCTTTACGTAGTCTCCTTTTTTGGTGATCCTGTCAATTCAATTATAATCTCCATGCAGATGACTCCAAAATATATATCTGATTCTTCTCTCTCTCCTGAGCTCCAGTCCTGTATCACCAACTGTCTATTATACATTTCAAACTGTACATCCAATAGGCATCTCAAACTCAGCATGTTGTAATGGAAATCATCATCTTTCCACCAAAATCTGCCCTTCTTCCTAACTACCCTATTCTATGAAGGGCATTACCATTCTTACCAACACTCGAGTTTACAACCTCAACATCATCTTCAGCTCTTCTCTCCCCCCTCACTCCACATATAGATGCCAAGTCTTATCAATTCTACCTCCAAAGCATCTCTAACTCAAATACCATAACCACCTTCCCTTGTCACTTCTCACCTGAACTACTGAAATAATAGACTTCTCTTTGGTCTCCTGCCTCCAGTCTCTTCCTTCACCAATACATATCCCACAGAACACCACCAAAGTGATATTCCTAAAGCAAATGAGCTAGAAAATAACAGAACAAACAAACAACTCCAGTGATTCCTGATTGCCTCTCAGATCAAATACAAACCCCTCTGTTTGGCATTTAAAGTCCTTCATAACACGACATCAATCTGCCTTTTCACGATTATTACATATTTCTCTCCTTCACATATACTATGCTCCAGCCAAACTAATCTATTTGCTTATCTTCATACACGGCATTCTATCTTCAATAACAGTCCATCTCCAGTCTCTATGCCTTTGCACTGGCTGACCCTCATGCCTGAAAGGCATTTTTTCCTCTCTTTCATCTCTTAGAATCCTTTGCTATTGTTTAGTCATTTTCAGTTTTGTCCAACTCTTCATGACATCCTTTTTTTTGAGGGGGAGTATCTTGAGGGAGTATTATCTTGGCAAAGATACTACAACGGTTAGCAATTTCCCTCTCCAGCTTATTTTACAGATGAGGAAACTGAGTCAAACAGGGTTAAGTGACTTGCCCAGGGACATACAACTAGTGTCTGAGGTCACATTTGAACTCAGGCCTTCCTGACTCCAGGCCCACCACTCTACCCACTAGGCCACCTAACTGCCCCTTAGAATGCTTAGCTTCTTTCAAAGCTCATCTTAACCATCACTTACGATGCAATACTTGCTATCTCTCCAACCCTAAAATTAACTTGAATTTACTTTGTGTCTACTTATGTGTACCCTTATTTCTCACATACCATGTAAGCTCTTTGAGAGCAGAACAGTTTCATTTTTTTGTCTTTGTCAATAATGTTTAAACATAGTGCCTGAGCCACGGCAGACACTTAATAAATACCTGTTTATTAAGAGGAAAGTTGCTTTTGTGGAAAACCAGAATGCAGTTAAAATTAGAAGGGAAATAGGTGGGGAACTGATTCAAATTTAAGACTAAAAGCCATTCCTCAATGACAAATGGTTAAGGGATATAAGCAGGCCGCTTTCACAGGAAGAAATCCAGGCTACCAACAACCATATAAAACTGCTTCAGAGCACTAATAATTAGACAAAAGCAAATTAAAACATTTCTGAGATTTGACCTGAAACCCATCAGATTGACAAGGATGACAAAAGAAGAAAATGTCAAATGTTGAAAGGGCTGCAGGAAAATAAGCACAGTGATGCACTGGATAATTGTGAAGTATTCCAGTCATTCTGGCAAGTAATTTGGAGCTATACTCCAAAAATCACTAAACTCTGACCCTTTGACCCAGCTATACCACCACCAGATCTATACCCCAAAAAGATCAAAGAAAGAAGAAAAGGACTCAAATGTACAATCATATTTATGGCAGCTCTTTTTGTAGTGACAAAAAAACCCTAGAAACTAAAGGGGAAAATCCACCTACTAGAGAATGACTAAACAAATTATGGTATATGAATGTAATGGGATATTGCTGTACCATAAGAAAAGATGAAATGAACAATTTCAGAGTCACTTTCTTAAAGGAAGTTTCAGAGGAAATTGGAAACAAGCTTATGAAATGAAGAAGAGTGAAATAAACAGAATTGGGAGAATAATTTCTACAATGACAAAGCACTATAAAAAAAAAAACCAAAAATTCTGAAAGACTTTACAACTCTGATCAATGCAATGATCAGTCCAGAGGACTGAAGATGAAACATACCTTACCTATCTCCTGAAAGAGAGATGATGACACGACCAGGCTAAACCATCACAGAACTAAGGTAATTCTTACCACCCTACCTTTGTATGTATGTAACAACAGATACACCTCCACATCAGAAAAGCTCTAATGGGAGAAAAGATGAGGAAAACAATTGAGATATGACAGAGGAACAGATGACGTAAAGCGGCTAGTCACCAGAGAAGCATTTGGAAGGCCTGATTTCTACTTCAAAAAAGCCAGTTTTAGAAATGTCTAATTCCTTCTTATTCATGAGGATGAGTTTCCCAACATTTAAATGGGAATAGTATCTTATCCTTAGGAAATTTGCTATATAAGCTACCCTCATACTAACAAGTATAGACAAAAATAGTCACAGGACATTTTGGTGTATGAATTCAATATGATAGCATTAGCTACAAAAGTAGTACCAGAGTAAATACCCTGAATAAGAGAGAAATTAATAAGAGGAAAGTAGGACATGAAAGTTGCCCAGCAAGATTCAGTCATGTCTGTTTGTGACCCCATTTGGGGTTTTATTGGCAAAGATACTGGAGTGGTTTGCTATTTCCTTTTCCAGCTCATTTTACAGATGAGGAATTGAGGCAAACAGGGTTAAGTAACTTTGCTCAGGGTCACACAGCTAGTAACTGTCTGAGGCTAGATTTGAACTCATGAATATGAGTCTTCCTGATTCCGAGCCCAGGACTCTAAACAGTGTGGTGACTAGCTGGTCTTGCTAAAGATCTCTAGAGGAGACCAAATTTCAGGATCTCATGGAAAGAAGAAAGTAGAGAGGCAAGGCTGTCCTGGCCATAAGAAGACCTTTCAGGGGTAGAAGTGGTTTCACCCTAAAGGGATTTTGAGCAAAGAAAAGGGGGAGAGTTTGCCTAGGGCACACTAATCAAAGGAAATTAATCCAGTTAAGGATTCCCAAACTAAGAGGAATGGGAGACAATAAGATACAACCTGACCTAGGGCCGAGAAGTCCAAGGAAATTACTGCAGTCACCTAGTGAGTGAGCACCCCCCAATTAAGAGGGATGGGAGCCAACAAGAGACAAGAGGGCTAATTTTTCACCTAGGTGAATAAAGAAAAGGAAAAGGCCAGGGGTGGACAAACAGACCTGGGCTGGCCCTGGGGTGAAGGCTAACTCCCGAGGAGAGGAGCCTTCGGAGGGCTGTGCCCCCCAAACTCCTCGCCACCCCTGGACGAAATTCAAAAGTGTATCCCGCCGGCCGGAGGCGTTTACTGCCCCGGGCAGAGCTCCCCACGCCTCCGGGTGGCCCTCGACGATCAGCCGAGCAGGGTCGGCAGCCGCGGCTGGCCTGGGCCAGGGCTTACCTTGCTGTCATCCATGTCCGCAGGCTCTCAGGCCCGGCCTCACAGCCTCGCCCGCCCGCCCGCCCGCCCGGCTCCGCCCCCGGGGAAGGACAGGGATTTATTTTTTCAACGCGTCCTCAGGTCTAGCCTCTAGCCCTTTCGGATCCCGAGGTCCCAGGGAGAGGGGACCTGTTCAGAAATGAGCCGGGGAGCCCCGGGAGCGGCCCCAAACGTCCCCGTCAGCCGCCGCGGCCTCCTCCCCCTCCATGACAGTTTCTCCCGTGTGTTTATAGAAGCACCAGGGAGAGGAGGGGGCCCGGAGGGAGTTCGGTAAAGGAGTCCCTCGGCTGGCGTAGACAAGAGGATTTCTGGGAGTTGTAGTTCTCCTCCACCGGGTCCGCCATTGGGCCTCGGCCTCGGACGGGCGTAGGTGTGGATCGGAGAAAGTAACAGCTTCCAGGTATATTCTAGAAGAAGGGTGCCGGCAGTCTTCACCCCCTCCCCAGGCACGTGCTTCCCCTTCCGCTTTCCTCATTTTCCGCAAGGATAAGGCTACCCCCGGCGACAAAAACCTGGATTTAGACGACCTGGGGGTGGGAACTACGTGTCCCATCGTTCCCTGTAGGTTCGGAGAGAGGCCAGAGGGCGAAGGGTCGGAGCCGCTCCAAAGGGATGTCTGTCTGGAAGGAAGCTAGGGTCCAGCACCAACGGCGGGTCCCCGCTGGAGTTGGCTCCCTCTTTCAATCCGGATCTGAAACATGAACCAAAGCTGTGTGGTTCCTGGCAAGAAAGGGTCATGTGTGCCTCTTGATGGAGTCACCCATTAGGTGAACTGTATCCTTAAAGAGGAGAAACCATCGATGCATTTAAGGAATGATCCGTTATAACGAAGTAGGAGCCAATACTGGACTGCAAGGATGGTTAATACCATTAAAAACAATCAATATAATAAGTCACAGCAATAAGCTAAGAAACAGGAACACCACTAACCAGCAACGTATACACAGCTTCCTCACAACCCTGTAAGATAAGGTTTGGTTTTGCTGCGGGAGGAGGGACAGACACCAGACCTGGGTTTTCATTGGCATAGGAACTTTAAGGGAACCCCCTTTACAAATGAAGATAAGAACCTGCCCGGCAGCTTGCTCTTAGAGTGTTGACAAGAGAACTGAGAGGCTGAGTGATTGCCTAGGGTTATGCAGACCCATCTGAGTCAGAGATAGGAAGTGAACCCAAGTTTGCAACTAGGTGGTGTAGTGGATAGGACGCTGCACCTAAAGTCTGGAAGACCTGGATTCAAATGCTACCTCAGAAACTTACTTTTGTCTCTGTTTGCCTCAGACTCCTCAAGTGTAAAATGGAGATTATAATAGCACCTACTTCCCAGAGTTGTAAGGATTATATATATGAGATAATTTATTTATAAAGTACCTTGCACATTATAGGTACTTAATAAATGCTCTATCCTCTGTACCAGCAGTTCTTAATCTTTTTTTGTGTGTCTTGGACCCAGTCTGGTGAACTCCATTTCAGAACAGTGTTCTTTATCTTTTTTTTTCAGGCAATTGGGGTTAAGTGACTTGCCCAGGGTCACACAGCTAGTAAGCAGAACAGTGTTCTTAAATGCATAAAATATATAGAATTATAAAAGAAACCAATTATATTGAAAAGCTTAGCAAAAAAAAAAAGTTTTTTAATTCACAGCCCCAAGTTAAGAACGTCTGCCAAGTACTGTCTCTCCTGAGGTATATAATAGAAATATTCTTCTTTTTTGTTGATAAGGAAAAGAAGACTCTTAGAAAGAGAATGATTTGTGTTAGATCACAAAGCCAGTATTTCAGATGAGATTAAAACCAAGGTTTCCTGACTACCCTGGCCACAATTATGCTGCCTTTAAAGACAATATGAGTGACATTAAACATAGAGATCAAAAGGGTCACATAATTTTTTTTTAATTAAGGAAGATGAAATATTCTACAGCCAATTTTGGGAAGTGTATTCATAACCAAACAAACAGAGAATAGAAAAGATAAAATGGACAGTTTAAATTTTTAAAAATTTATTTCGTTCAGTATTTCCCAATTACATGGAAAAAATTTAACATTTATTTTTTAAAATTTTGAATTCCAAATTCTCTTCTTCTCTCCCGCCCCTCCCCCATCCTTGAATAGGCAAGCAATTTGATATGGATGAAATCCATGTGGAATCATGCAAAATATATTTTAAATGGGCAGTTTCAACGAAGGAAGGAAGGGAAAGTTGCATGTACAAAACTAAAAGAACTGGAATAAGAGGGGAAGATATTGAATGGAGAGGGGGAATCTATGCATCAAACGTGTGATAAATCTGATATCCAAGATATGTGGAGAAGTAGCATAAATATATGAGAGGCAGTAAGGTATGCCTTGGAAGCAAAAAGACCTGGGTTCAAGTCCCATTTCTGATACAGCTGTGAAGCCTGGGGCAACTCACTTAATCAGTACATCAGGAAGCTCTAAAACTAAAAATCACAGAAAAGTTACCATCTGTATCAGTGGAAGGAAAGATAGATTTTTGTCTAAACACTGTGATTTCACATATATATATAATATAAATATGTATTTTGTATACGTGTACACACATATACATGTATACATGTGTATATATAATTTAAAATTTAGCCATTCTCTAAAACATAAGTTTCAAAAGAGAAAATGTAAATAACAACTATGTGAAAAAATATTCCAAATGACGAGTAATGAAAGAAATACAAATTAAAACAGCTCTTAAGTTTTACCTTATACCCCTCAAATTGAGAAAGGAAATAAAATATAAAGTCAATGTTAGAGGGGTTATAAGATGTCAAACACACTAACATATGTGTTGGTGGTGCTAGGAACTGGTCGAATTCTTCTGGAAAACAATTTGAGTTTATTTGAAAGACGGTACTAAACTATCTTTACCTAGCAATTCCACTAAAGCGCATATCCCCAAAGAAATCAAAGAGATGGAAAGTTTCCATGTGTACCAAAATACACATACTTTTTGAAATGGCAAAACATTAGAAACAAAGTGGCCCTATCGAAGGAGACTGACTAAAGAAATCGTGGCATATGAATGTAATGGAATACTATTGTATTGTAAGTAAGGAATATGCAAATTCAAAGACATGTGGGAACATTCTTATGAACTGATGCAAAATGAAGAAAGCAGTAGTCAGCAAGGCAGAGTATGGTCACTTGGCCACAATTTCACATGGGTAAAGTTTATGACCTTGCACAAACGGAAGACATATCAATATAGCCTAGTAACATGTGGAAGTTGCATCAACAAGTAGGCAGCTCAGACTTAGCCTTCTGGATAAATAATATACTGAAGGCAACTTCTTTGACTTTTAGGGATAAAAAAAAAAACTAGGCAAGGGAGGAGAATACTGGCCTGTCATATCCCACTCCTTGGTGGCAAGATGCTAAAGGTTTTCTAGAGCAGTGTTGTCAGACTCATAGAAACATATTCCTGCAGACAGCATAATGCCTTAGAAAACTGCAAATTAACATTATCTATGTTGTATTGTATTTTTATTTCTTTTTGTTAAACATTTCTCCATTACATTTTAATCTAGTTCAGGTTGTACTCAGAAATTTTGCAGGTCACTTGCGGTCCACAGGCTGTAAGTTTGACACTGCTGTTCTAGAGAACCTTCTACCATTTAAATGGCTTTAGGACCATTATGGACAACCTTAACCTTGAGGATATGAAGAACACGACATAGTACTGAAGGAAAAAGAAGAGGGGAAAAAAATCTCAGTTGAAAAGAGAGCAAAACCAAACCAAACCAACAAAAAAAATGTAATGACCTCTAAAGGAGTGACTGTGGGAGAGAATAAACACCAGAAATCCTAGAGATCACTCTTTACCTTAGGAAGGACAGTTTTCTGGAGCTGAGAGGTCATTACCCTCTTGCATGTAGCCTATTTTGGTGACAGTGTTGATACCAAGACTCATCTTGTACTACCACCCCCTCAGTATTCCCTAACCCACAACCCACATATCCTCCTCCCTGGGAGCCCTATTGTTGCAGTAACACCAAATTTCTGTCTCAGTAGGGGCCTCTACTGAGGGGCTTCCCCAATTATTTTGCAGAGTTTGGATAAGGACCCTTACCTTCCTCCAGGAACTCAATAGTCAGGATATCCCTCTCTTCCAGGAAAATATACCTTCATAGTTATATAGCACTTCTCCCAAGCTGTTGGAAAATGAGGCACCTTCCCTACTGTATTACCCTTTGGTTCCCCAAGCCCTTTCTAGGAAGAGGTGGTCTGAACCAATCCAGAGAAAAGGAGGCCTATCAATTAAAGGGGAACCTGAGCTGTTTCTTCAAGGTATATGGCACCTTCTGAGGTGGTAAGAACCCGGAAGCCTAGGCAACTTTCTGCTGGGAAAGAAACAATGAAGGGCTGGAGAAGGGCAGCTAGAACTATGTCTAAAAGCAGTCAACCATTACTGGGTAGAACTTTCTGGAAACTGGATCTGAGAAAACACTGAACCATAGTGTTCTCTCCCTGTCTAGCATGCCGTTGATTCGTCACAGACATGGCTTCTGAGAGGTAGAACACCTAACCTTGGCAGTTGGCTCATGTTAATGAAGCTATTGATTAGAAGGGAGCAAACTTCTTGCCCTAATATAGTATAAGAGGACCATTTTGCCAGTTGCAGACAGGTTGAGGGCGACATGGTCAAATGGGTACTCTCATTGGCATAAGGAGCCAAATTGGGCAAGATTAACTGCTTTGTCCTTAGTTAGGGTTGTCAGTGGTTCAGTATCTGGCACAACATAACATCATAGCCTCATGTCCAGATTGGCAGAGGATCCACTGTCCATCCTTTGTTGTTCTTCTGATTGTTTATTCAACTGGGGACATATGTTATCTTTCACACATGGAAATATTCCCCATAAGGAAATGTCTGTGGTAGGAGGCAATGGAAAATTCCTTCATTGGTCCTGATCTGAGCCTTTATTTGTCCAATTTCTCTAGGCCCCAGACCATTCAGCCAGATCCGTGGCCACTACCCAGGAATCAGTGTAGGTATATTCTTCTCATATTAGACAGAGGCATTGGTAAACCAACAGAACCGGAGCCAGGTCAGGGGTGTGCTGAGAGTCAGTTCAAACAGGCTTATAAGAGCCAATTTTAAAATTTTCAGTGTAAGCATTTATCCTTCAGAAACTGGCAATTGCTACAATTCAGGGATTGATTTATTTGTTGATTGCCTAGACATAAGGAAGTAATAGAGAAAATGTTAATAATGCAAATTAAACTTAAAAGCATGTCATGCACACATTTTTTTTTCAAAGACTGTTGTTAAACATTTACCAGCATACCCCTGAACCAGGTTTGAACCCTTAAATATCCCTCATAAGGGAAGAAGCGCTGGGCTCACAGAAGAGGTAGGGTGGTAGAATCTGTCCTAGAAGTTTATTCTGTACTATATCTAGAATCATCTGGGTCTCTGGCAGAGTTAAAATCTGTTTGTGTTTGTGAAGGGTACTAATAGTTTTTAATTTACAATTTCCTGTGCTCTGTATATCTTGTTAGAGAGGTCCTCTTGGGTCATCCAATTCAAAATAAGAAACTGATTGTATAAGTGATTGTTTAATCTTGAGCCTAGTAATAGGCAAGCAGTTGCTTTTCAAAAGTGATGGATTAGGTGGCCAAGTAGAGGAACTTTCAGCTTCAGAAACCTAACAATCATTGGCTCTCACCCTCTCTAGATACCTACTAAAACCTCCACTCCTTCTGGGAGACTTGTAAAAATATAGGCCCTACAGATCATAAGGGCCCAAAGGAAAGAGACTTCTGGTCAGCCCACTTTAGATCTCCCATGGTTATAGCCTGTTATAGACACCATTCAAAAGAAGCAGTCTTCTGGGTGACACAATAAGTGTGTCACAATAAGGATATCCTGGTGGGAAATGTGGATTCTCCAAAACCTGAAGAGGGTTCAATAAACCTCGGGGCTTCCATTTCAGGTTGTGGGAAAGCACGTCAGTAGCTTATTCTGTTGTTGGTTTGGTTTTTTGTTTTTTGTTTTGTTTTGTTTTGTTTTTAATGAGGCAGTTGGGTTCAGTGACTTGCCCAGAGTCACACAGCTAGTGAGTGTTATGTGTCTGAGGTCAGATTTGAGTTCAGGTCCTCCTGACTCCAGAGCCAGCACTGTATCCACTGCACCACCTAACTGCCCTCAGTAGCTTATTCTGGACTGGATTTAGGCATACCTGGACCCCGTATTTTTTTAGGTAGTATTGATTTTGTTTCCTTTCATTTTTTCTTAAAATTTCTCCCCCCTCTCACTTCCTCCCACCCATTGGAAAAAAAGAAAAACAAAATCCTTATAACAAATATGCATCTGCAAGCAAAACAAATACCCACATTAGCTATGCCCAAAAATAAATGTCTCGTACTACGTACGTCTTGAGTCTATCACCTCTCTGTCAGGAAGTGTGTAGTGTACATTATGACTGGTTTCCCTGGAATCGTAGTTGGTCATGGCATTGATCAGAGTTCTAAAGTCTTTTGTAATTGTTTGTCTTTAAAATGTTATTATTTTATAAATTGTTTTCCTGGTTCTGTTTACTTCACTCTGCATCAATTCATACAAGTACCTCCAAGTTTCTCTAAAATAATTTCTTTTCGTGTAATAGTATTCCATTACATTCATGTAATGCGATTTATTTATCCATTCAATTGGTTTCCAGTTCTATGCCACAAGAGAGCTGCTGTAAATATTTTTTGTACACATAACACTGTTTTCTAATTCTTTGATCTTGAGTGTTGTTTTGTCAAAGAGTATACACAGTTTAGTAATTCTTGGGGTATAGTTCTGATTTTTTTTTTTATTTTCATTTTCCAGCATGGAGGGACCAATTCACAGGCTCAGCAAAAATGCATTAATACGCCTGTTTTCCCACAGTTGCTCCCCAAATATGGGGAGACATAGGCCTTGTCTAAAAATGTATGTCACATTCTGTGACTCTGATCCATCACCTTTCTGTGAATAAACAGGAGGCATACTTCATAAAATTATGATTGATTACTGTGTTGATCAGTTGTGGATTCTTTCAATTTTCCTTTATATTTATGTGGTAAATAGTTCTGGGTCTGTTCATTTCACTCTGCATTAGTTCAGACAATTATAGCAAGGGTTGAAGTAGCCTCTCAGAATTGTCCTATGGAGTGTGTGCCCTCAGCACCTCTGGAAACAGCTAGGAACCCAATGCTCGGACTCTTTGGGAATGATAAACTTCCTGCCTACTTCTAGCCATGTGGTAGCTGACTACTGAAAGAGCTTGACGCTTTGAATTAGGCAGACCCCTTATTGGTGGCTGAGGAGAAAGAGTTGCTGACTCAGCAAATACATAAGAGGGAATGACCCATCCCCTGCTCTCTTTCAACTTAGGTTCAAATCAGGACTGTTTTGAGCTGCTTCTTTTGAGGGGTTGGTGAGAGACCACTTGCCCCCATCCCCAACTCCAGTAGCAATGGGGCTGTGACCGTATGACAGATGATGTACTTGTCCTGCCTCAGCAAACCTGAGCCTAGTTTGGGGCTGTTTCTTTTGCGGCTGTTCCTTCCTGATCTCAGATGAACAAGAATATCTCCCAGGTGACTGTATCAAGGTTTGGAGATACCTTGGGAATGCCAGAGATCCTGAGTTCTTTGGTTGGAGTTGACTGAAAATAAGGAGAGAATTCCTCAGCAACAGACTGCAGTGTTATTAGAGATCCCTAACACCAAGAGAATGGGGCCACAGGCAGGCTCATTTTAGAAGAAAACAAAAATAGCTGTTTGGATGGTATCAAATCAAGGTGACATGTAAAGTGCCTAATCAGCAATGCACAGAGGACTGGAGCAGTCAGGAAGACCTGAGTTCAAATCAAACTTTATATACTTACTAGCTGTGTGACCCTGGGCAAGTGACTTAATCACTGTTTGCCTCAGTTTCCTCATCCATAAAAGAGGGATAATAATAGCACCTACCACCCAGGGCTTTTGTGAGGATCAAATGAGATATCAATTGTACAGAGTTTAGCATAACACCTGGCACGTAGTAGGTAATATGTAAATGTTAGCTGTTATTATTATTTACATGATGAGGTTCAAGTATAAAACCTCTGGGAAAGAATATAATTTTAGCTATAAGTTACTGAATTCTGTTTTGGGGCATTTTATAGAGATGAAAAAGTAGACATGTTATTGATATTTTTCAGTCACATTTTTTAGTGATAATGTCTGTGAGTTTTTTGAAGCATCTGATATCTTCTCCTCTTCCAGTTATCTTAAGAATCAATCGCTCAACACCCTCCCCAGCCCTAAACTGTCACACATTCAGCATGGGGTGCTGATGGGTACTTTTTTTTGTTCGTCTGCTTTTGCCATCTCCATTTTCTTTAGTGATGGTCTTCTTCCTAGCCTAGTCCATTGAGGAAATATGATAATAGAGTCCAAACATGGTGACTCTGCTACTATTGATGGAGAAAAAGAGTTTATTATAGAAATCTTGACAGAACTTTTTTGTCTATTTATTCTCACAAAGATTTCAGTAATTTTGTTTTTCCCACCACTGCTTCTTGTTGTTTTATGTCACTGCTGCTTAAAAATCAATCTTTCATCATTCTTTTCAATCAGATTTTACAAAGGAGTTTTTTTTCTTCTAAACTGGTATTGTCTTTGGTACTCATATCTCTTCACTTGGCATAGAGACCCAAGAGTTTGCTGCCTGGGGTGCTTTCCTTTCTCTTTTTGTATCTTCTCGATGGTAACTGATTCACATCAGTTAAATCTCCTTAGGGAACTGTGCAGTTCTGTCAGTGTCTGTTCTGTTATCTATTTTCCATTTATCAGCATCAACAATTTGTTTAAATAGGTTATTGTTTCCCAAGTTGTATGTCATCTCCTTTCCATGTTTGTTATTTCTCCTGATTTGGTATTGCTTTTTATCTTTGCCCTAAAATGTTGATGATCTGACTATAGAAAGCTGATTTAGAAATGCCTCCCACACCAGTAACTAATCATTTCCTGGCTGTTCGAATGCAAACAATCTCAATTTCTGTGGTATTATTTGGTGCTTACCATATTTAGTGCTTCCCATTATACATATATGTCTATGGATATATATATATATATATATATATATATATAATGTATGTGTATATGTACACATACATATGCACACATATTTCATAGACATGGGAAACACAGAGAAGCAGACCCAAGCACCACACATACAAGATATTGTTTGCCAACGATGCACCAAGTCTCCACTAGTACTTGGGAAACTCCTGTGAAGAACTCCACGGCAGCATAGCCCACTCACATCCTTTGCCAACCACACCATTGCTCCACTTATACCATTTTATCCTGTTCCCCATATCTCTAAGCTAAGAGAACAAAGGTGTTGAACTGCTGCCAAGATGTTTCATGTCCTCCATTTTGCTGTACAGGTTTCCCACTGGGAAACATCAAGGGGAAAGGGTGCTTATTAAAATGGTTTGTTAGGTTCACAGATTGCTTTTCATTAAATCTTATGCATATGAGTCATTTAAAAATATTATATTTTGAAATATATATATATATATATATCAAGTTCTTTCCAAATTTCCATTAAAACTGATTTAAATATTTGTGTACATGGACAATTTTGTTTCAAAGCATTTCAAGTATAGTTCAAGAGAAGTGATCATTTAAAACAATACCTATCAAAAAAGATGAAAGGTGTGGGAGTTGAGTGAACCACACTGATTCCATCTTGTGACTCAATTCCGGATCCAATTCCATTCCCTTTCTATTCAATTATGACTCTAGTCCAATTTCTGTCTTGTAAGAAAACTTTATTCAATTATGGGAATTGTACAACAATTTTGTTGCATTGTTCGAACCTAACCCTAAATGGCTGGAAAGCTGGACCCCCTCTACCTGATGCTTAGAGACCCTCAACCTTGCAAGGATCTAGGTTATGCCAACCAGAAACAAAGGCAGGTCTGAAGACTGATGCAAGGAGTTTTCTCACAATTATACATCTCAAGCAACCCTTATGTAATGTCTGAAAACTGGCCCTGTACTGGTCAATCAGTTATTGTTTCCATGTTCCTTTGATTGAATATAGCCACTGGGGGGAGTGGGTCACCTCTTTTTCTGATTTCCAACTTGGGAAGTCCCTAATCTTTCCTCCAATTAGAAATCAGATTACCTAATTTTGTATCCTGGTTAATTGTTTTCTTTTACTTAATTGGTTTGATTAATTGTTTTTAGTACATGAAAATCTATCTCATTATGTATTCAAGGTTTTTGGAACCACTGAGGAGTCCATTGACCTGTTTATCATGACTGTTTAGCATTCATTTTGCTAATAAATTATATAGCTCGGATTATTTCCTCAGTTATTATTAATTATCCATCACAAAGGGAAGTTTTCAGTTTGCTGCACTGATTTCTTATCTACTCCATCCCCTTTTTCAAAGGAACAAGATTCATCTCTGAACAGTTTTTCAGTGTCCCCTCCCAGGAACTATAACCTAAGAACTTCATAGCATTCATTTATCAAAGATTCCATATCTGTAGTTCAGAGACATGTCTTTGGAACTACTAAAGATTACTGTGGATTTGTGGATAATTCAAGTCATAATGAAGACTATGGAAAAGAAAGGAGGAAAACAACAGTATTCAAAGGAAAAACAAACCACTGATTGAAAGGATATAGGGGGGTGGCATGAGATTATGTGAGGTGGGTAAGGGAACAAAAATTAATCTTATTATAGGAACAACAAACAAGGATGAGCAGTATAATATTTTGCATTCAGGAATGTCATGGCTATGTTGATATGTATATTTGGCAGTGGAACAACAGAGTATTATTCCTGCTGATATGGTAATCATGAAGATATAGAGGAAAAGTGGGTGAGTCATGTGAAATTCATGAAATGCCTGAGATGAACTCATTGTTGAAGTGTTATTCATGTTTTGTTTTTTATGTAGTTCTTTTGTGTTTCATTTATGGATTTTTTTTTTGCTGAACCTCTTATTTCCTAAAATTTTAGTTCATTTTTAAGTGTCTTAAAACTATTCCATTTCAATGTTTTTATTCCAGAGGCATTTTGCAATGTGCTTGCCTATCCTTGGCCTACGCTGACAAATATGCCTGCATCTGCATATGCCAAATACTGACCACTTTCACCATTTTGTAGAAAGCCTAACAGCAGGTTAAATCTTCACCACATAGGCCTTGATTCACATTGTGTGAATGAATGAATATACAATGGACACCCCCAGGGTTCCAGCTAACTAATCAGGAGGAGCTGCCAAATGAAAGTCAATGGAGCCAAGAGTAATTGAAATAATTTGTTCACAGGCAAGGAAAAAGTGACTCAACCAACATGTAAAAAATGAAGATTGTCTTGCGAAATTTGGTGAGCTACAATGACTTGAGTGATATACACCTGTTTCTATGATGCCCCTTGGATAGAGTTGGACAATTAGTCAATAAGCATTTATTAAATGCTTATTGTGTGCCAGGCAATGTGCTAAGCACTGAGAGATACAAAGAAAGTGAAAGATAGGAAAGACACTACAATTAAGTGGAAGAAACATTGACTTGAGGTAAGGGTTGATTGCATGTTTGTATGGAAGAATCATCAGAACCGGGCCAATGGTGAAATGACATAGTTCTACCAAAGTTCTAAGCTCTGGGAACAGGAATCTGGGGAGAATAAAGTCCAACATGTAGGATCATAGGAGGGGGAAAATGCCATTATGGAACCACATGGTTGAGAAAAGCCCAAAGAGTCAGGCTCTGGGGGGACAGCATGGTAAGGCTGTCCTCACCATAAAGAAGACCTAGGTTCAAACCCTGCCTCTGATACATGGTGGCTATGTGACTCTCAGCAAATCAATGGAAGCTTTCCTTAACCCCTCTGAATTCTAGTGCTTACTGGCCCTCTGTTAATGATTTCCCATTTATTCTATATTCAAATTTATTCCCATTTATTCTATATCTATTCTAGATGCTAGTATACATTTGTTTTCATGTTTTCTTCCGCATTAGATTACAAGCTTCTTTTGCCTCTTTGTGTATCCCTAACATTTAACACAGTTCCTGGCACATAGTAGGCACTTAATAAATGTTTTATTGATTGACTGAATTAACCTCTAATGCCAGGAAACCTTTGCCTGAGGTCTATATATGTATTAGTCACTTAAAATCATGAGAAGACAAGGCTCTCAGAAGGTTATTTCTTCAGCTTTGTGAGACTCCCCTTACTGGTATCCAGCTAGCCTGACCTGGCATCGTTCCTCATTGTGACTGCCCTTCTAGTTCAATGCAGCTCTCAGAAGAGGACAGACATAGGAAATCCCTCCCTCTCATGGCTCTTCCTATAGTTCAGCTCATCTCCTAGCAGATGGCAGCAAGTATCATGTCCTAGCATACCATTCCCCAACAAGCTAGGGTTCTGCAGCTCCTTGCAGTTGGTATCATACCTAATCTATCATTGGACTTTGTGTCCTTAGCCTTCTGCAGAGTGGAAAATACCTCTAGTCTGGAAAGCAGCACAATTCTCCCCACATCCCTGCTTCATACTAGAAATCTTCTCTCCTACAGATGATTTCCCTTTGCTACTATCCCTGCTGCATTAAGCATCACAAAAATTTGTCTAGGGAACAGGAATCCTGCTGCTATCTATCTCCAAGAGAGTCCCAGGCACCAATGTCAGGTTCAGCTATGGTAACTAAATACATTTCAATGTCCTTTCTTCACCAGGTATCTGGGAAGGGTATCTCCCCACACTCCCATCCCCCTGCTCATGGACACACACACGCACGCACACACACACATACATATTCATTAGTAAATACTATTCTCTTGTTCAAGAGCTGACAAATTCTCTAATCTTCCCCAAATTATCAATATTAAATCCAAAAGGATTTTTCTACAGATAATTGACAAGATTGTACAAGGCCATGCTTGGCTTTTATTAGCTATACATGAGAGGATGTGGAAAAGGAAGGAACAGTCTCCAGATATGCTATACATATATCTACATCTTATGTGTGTATCTATCTACAAGCACATTAGATATGTACATATATACATACGTATATATATATATATATATATATATATATATATATATATACAGTTTACTCTCCCCTTATAAATCAAAACTCTTCCTTAAAACTTAAGATAAAAAAAAAGAAAGAAAGTGAAAGAATTGAAATGAAGCAAAACTTAAAGACGATTCAGATTTGATAAAGGCAGAGAGGAGAGGATGCCCAAGCTAAAAATATCCACAAGGTGGCAGTGAGTTCAGGAAACAAGATTATGGCCTGTACTATCCTGCCCAGAGCATCCCTACTAATCTTATCTGATCTTGGAAGATAAGCAGGGTCAGGCTTTGTTAGTACTTGGATAGGAGACTGTTTGGGATTCTTCCATAATCAAGAATTCTGAAATTTCTTTATCTGATCACAATCTCTTATCATTCCATCTCTCCCTATGTCTTAATCCTTCTAAATCTATTCATCATCCTTTCCAAGACCTATAGTTCCTCCCCCTCTCAGTACTTTCCCAGGCCATCACCCCCTGATCTGGCTACACTCTCCTCCATTCCAAATCTCTATCCTTTAGTACTCCCTTTCCAAGGTAGCCTGGTAAAGTGGAAAGAGAATTGGGTCTGGAGACAGAGAGCCTGAGTTCAAATTTTAACTCTAGGGCCCATAACCTAT
Source organism: Phascolarctos cinereus (assembly GCF_003287225.1). Classification (NCBI taxonomy): domain Eukaryota; kingdom Metazoa; phylum Chordata; class Mammalia; order Diprotodontia; family Phascolarctidae; genus Phascolarctos; species Phascolarctos cinereus. The sequence continues at coordinate 189,377,595 of NW_027555514.1, forward strand.
GTCATTGTGTGTAAGTCACATAATTGCCCCAGTTTCCCCATCTGTTTAATAAGAAAGTTAATAGGGGCAGCTAGGTGGCGTGGTAAATAGAGCTCTGGCCTTGGAGTCAGGAGGACCTGAATTCAAATCCAGCCTCAGACACTTAATACTTACTAGCTGTGTGACTGTGGGCAAGTCATTTAACCCCAATCGCCTCACCAACAAAAGAAAAAAGTTAATAAAATGTTCTCTTCTAGATTAACACAATGTCAATATACATATTACTGAGTCTGTAACTAAGGTACAGCAGGATACTGTGCCAGGAGCTGACTGGGTGACCCTTCAAACTATGAAGTAGTAATAAGGTCAAGACTTACTGTCTTTAGGAAACTAGAGGGTTGACTGGTGATTATCAAAGAATCAAAGCATAATTTTGGAGTTTAGGACATTGCCAGGGAGGGCAGGCCTGGGTAGAGTGATTTAGCTGGGAGATCCTGGGAATTTAGAGGGAAACACCAAGTCACCAATCCAGGTTATGCTTGCTGTTATCTGCTTAGCCTGCAGGAAATTCTCTCTATTTTTTCCATGAGTTGTCCTTAGGTTATAATCTCCCTCTTCTCCCAACTCTGACTCTCATTCTAAGAGAATTCAACATACTGCTTGGTGTTCCCTCAAATACCCCGAACTCCCAGTTCCTTTGAAACTCCATGACCAACTACTCCTCTTTGCATGAGCTACACACAAGAATGGTTATACCCCTAAGTGTGCCATCCCCCAAGAGAGTTCTACTTCCGCAGTCAAGAACTTTGAAATTCCTTTAGCTAATCAAAATTTCCTATCATTCCAACACTGCCTATGCCTAAATCTTCTTGAAAGTACTTGTCATCCTACACTCCCCTACCTCTCGGTAAGGACTTTCCCAGGTCTTTACCTGTACTCTGGTTAAACTTTCTTCCCTTCCTAATCTCTACCCCCTTAGAGAACCGACTCGACTCTGCACTATTCTCCTTCTCCCTCTCCCTCTCTGTCTCTCTCTCTCTCTTTCTCTTCAGAGAAATTCATTTATCCAAGTTGATAGTAGAACAGAAATCCCTTACTCCTTCATCCTATTATATCTCATGCTTGCCAAAACCCAAACTTTAGATACTCCCCACACTCTCCCTCTTCCACTCCTACTCACATGTTGCTGAACACAGATGGAGGAAGTCATGCAACTGAGCTGACTGGGTCCATTATAAAGATATTTTATATAATAGCAGTTGGGCCATTACTGCCATAAGGCAATCCTTCTATTATCTCAACTGATTCTCTGTCACGTTCACTATTGGCTGTTCCAGACCTTCTCTTTTCTCTTAAGGCCTTCCACACAGGGGTGTTATGAGTCTCAAAGGAGATAATGGACACAAAAACACACTTTGCAAACCTTAAAGCACTATTTAAATGCAAGTTATTGTTGTTAGCCTACAGTCAATTCCCTAAGCCTTCTACTATACTCCTGCTCAAGCAATATTTCTAGAATAATACAAGGGTGTGCAGGTAAGTATTTAAGAACTTTCCAGGAAAAATGTATATACACACACTTTTAAGTTTAATATACATTATTAACAGTTTCTTAAGTCTAGACAATCAACAAAACAGTAAACCAAAAATGGAGGCCATTCACTGTGAGCTCCCTCACCTTCTTCTCCTTATCTCACAACTACAATACTTCTATAGTCTCTGATGAACTGGTAGCCCTTCTACTCTCCAAGGCCAGCCTCTCCATATATGACTTTAATTCCATCCCCTCCCTTATTCTCTAACAGATGGCCCCCACTTATTTTCCCCGCACCTTTAATCTTCAATCTCTCTGTTTCTACTTAGGGTTAAGATTCCTTCCCTGCTGCCTATAAGTACACTCTGAATATTCAAATAAGCTTACATATAAAAAAAAAGATTACCTATAAAACCATGAACATTATGTATAGCTTATATGTGTGTGTCTGTTCAATTTAATGTAGTGGTACCAACATTACTTTCTTGTAATTCTTCTGAATTCTTTCTGCTCTCTTCTGTGCATTTTAAAAATGTTTCATTGATGTTTCTTTTGTAATTGAGGTTGAATGGGCTTAGAGGAGCATTCCTAGGGAGCATACACCTATATCATAATATGGGAGCTCGTTCATACTCATTTTTTAAAAAAACTTTTAAGCAGAGTTAAACTACTTCCTTATAGACATAAACCCAGGCAACTTGGCTGAGATCCTTATGGACTGCAGATTATAGGATAAAGTTTGCCTGTTGGCCTAGAAACCTTGGCAAATCAGCCCCAAGTGCCTAATCCTTTTTGGGGAACCACAGACCTCTCAGAGGAAAGGCCAATGGTGATGCTTGCCCAGGGTGTGCCAACACACTTGGCCCAAGGAACTACACATGGCTATTTCTAAGGACCTGTTTTCCACCAACCCATGCAATATTTACCTGCAAGAGAGATATATATTTACCTGCAAGAGAGAGAGAAGGGATAAGACTATTGGTCAGGTTTGCTCTGTACCATTTATCTGTATCACGTGTTTCTGAGCTCTTTCCAGTCTGGTCTAGAAAAGAATATCTGAGGTCACATTACATATGTTTGATGAATAGAATTGAAATTTGTACTTTACTGTTAAGATACCAAAGTTTCTTAAGCTAGTAACATTTGTAGTGCAGCAAGTCTGGAAACTAACAATTGAAAGTTATACAAATCTAACTACCAAGTGGAGAGAGTTAGGAATTTAGACATTGGTAGCTGTTACGGTGCTTTGATAACATTGATATGATAATCATTCATACATACTCAGTTGATGTCCTCCAGCTAGACTACTATAGGTATCCATATACCTCCTCTTTTCTTCTAGAGATAATACTTTTGAAGCAAAGGGAAAGCCCTAAGCATCTCAAAATACAGCCTTTCTTTTCCCCATAATGAGACTTTCTGCATTCCTTCCCTTCTTCCTTCTTTCCTTTTCTCTTGTCTTTCTTACAAATAGGAAGAAAAAAAATCAACCTAGAAAGTATGCTATACTTGGTATCAAGTACTGTTTTGCAAGATTTACGGGAAATAACAGTGGCTTCCTTTCTGCTTCTGCAACTCTCACCCTCACCCAGACTTCTTAGGCAAAATGTCTTTTATCTCTGAAATATCTTATCTTTTATTTATTTATCTTTATTTTATCTTTTATTCCTCAGCTTCCTCTTATCATTATTGGTGAATTTCTTAATAGATCAAAGAATCATAGGATCTGAAAGTTATAAGGGACTTCAGTGGTCATCCAGTTCAACCCATACAGGAAAGAACTCTAAATTAGAACATCCCTAACAAAACGGTCATCTGGCTTCTGCTTTCAGATTTTCAAGGAGTGCGGACCCATCGATCTCTTGAAATAGCCAATTCTATTTTTGCACAGTTCCTATTAGTAAGTTTTTTGTGACATCAATTCTAAATTTTCCTCTTTGCAATTTCTATCCATCGCACCTTGTTCTGCCCTCTGGGGCTGACCAGAATAAGTCTAATCCCACCTCTAAATGATGGCTCTTCAGATACTTGAAGACAGTTGTAATGTCTCCCAGGGTCTTCTCTTCTCTAGCTAAACACATCCAGTTCCTTCGTTCGTTCTTCACATGATGTCAATAAGTCCCTTTACAATCTTGGTTTCCTCCTCTGGATGTTCTCCAATTTATCAATGACCCTTTTACACTGTGGCACCCAGAAATGAACACAAGACCCCAGGTGAAGTCTGACAGGGGCAGAGGACATTGGAACTATCATTTCCCTGTTCCTATAAGCTATGTTTCTTTTAAGCCATCCTAAAATGGCATTCATTTTTTTTGGCTGCCATATGACAATGCTAAAACAGATTGAGCTTACAATCTTCTGAGACCCCAGATTTTTTCAGAACAACCACTGTTTAACCATGCATCTCCATCTTGCAATTTGCAATTGATTTCTTTCATACCCAACTGTGATTCTTCACAGTTATCCCTACTGAATAACATTATTAGATTTGGCCCCAGCCCAGTGCTGGAGCCTGTCAAGATCTTTTTGTATTCAGACTTTATCCTCTAGCGTGTTAGTTATGCCTCTCATATTTTATTATCTGTATAGTTGTGCCATTTGTGCCTTTATTCAAGTCATTGGTAAGCAAAAAGCCTGAAGCACTTGTTGGCCAACAAATTTTTTCACAGATTTAGAGACTGAAGACAAAAAGTAAACACTGGGGAAAAGAACAAAGCTTCCCAACTTTTGCTGCCTACCCCTAGCTGCCTCCCGAACAACCTAACAGCATCAAATGGATCAGAGAATCAGAGTTAATAGGATATGTGCACATGCAATTTTTCCCTAGAGAGGAATAAAAGGGGAGTGAGTTATTCAACAAACATTTATTAAGCACCTACTGTGTGCCATGCACTATGCTAACCATTGGGGATACAAAAAGAAGCAAAAGACAGTCACTTCCCAGGGGCAGCTAGGAAGTGCAGTGAATAGAGCACTGGCCCTGGAGTCAGGAGAACCTGAGTTCAAATCCGGCCTCAGACACATGACACTTACTAGCTGTGTGACCCTGGGCAGGTCACTTAACCCCATTGCCTAACAAAAACAAAACAAAACGACAGAAAAAAAGACAGTCAGTACCCTCAAGGAGCTTATAATCTGATAGAGGAGACAACAAGCAAACAAATATGTACAAACAAGCTCTATACAGGATAAATAAGAAATAATTAACAGGGGAAGGTACTAGAATTAAGAAAGGTTGGGAAAGGCTTCCTGTAGAAGGTGAGATTTTAGTTGGGATTTGAAGGAAACCAAGGAAGCCAGAAGGAGGAGGAAATGAGGAGGGAGTGAATTCCAGGCATGCCAGAGAAATGCCCCAAAACAAGAAATTAAGTGTCATGTTGGTGAAATTGCAAGGAAGTCAGTATCATTGGCAGAGACTAAGGTGTAAGAAGATTGGGAAGGGGGATAGGGCAAGAAGGAAGGAGAAGAGTGGTCCATGAAGGATGTTAAATGCCAAATAAAGCATTTTGTATTTGATCCTGGAGAAGATAAGGAGCCATTGGAATTTATTGAATAGGGAGAAAAGATGACATCGCAGGTCTTAGGCGTTTTAGGAAAATCATTTTGGTGGCTTTAATAGAAAATGGATTAGAATAGGGAGAGACTTCAAGTCAGCACATTATTGCAATAGTCCAAGCCTGAGATGATAAGGGCAGGCCCCAGAGTGATGATAGTATCAGAGGAGAGAAGGGTACATATTTAAGATATGTGGCAAAGGTGAAATCAGCAGGCTTTCTTACCAGATTGCATATGGGGATGACCGGAATTGAGGGTGATATCTAGGTTGCAAGACTGAGGATGGTGGTGCCCTCTATAGCAATAGGGAAGTTGTAGAGCGGGGAGAATTTGGAGGGAAAGATAATCAGTTCAGTTTTGGACATATTAAGCTTAAGGTGTTTGCAGGACATCAGCCTGAGATGTCTGAAAGGCGGTTGGAAATGTGAGACCAGATGTCAGAGAAGAGGACAGGGCAGATAAGTAGATCTAAGAATTGTTGGGATAAAAATAATAATTAAGTCCATTGGAGCAGATGAGATCACCAGGGAAGTAATGTAGAGGGAGAAGAGGAAATGGTCCAAGACAGAATTGTGTGGGGCACTTAAAGTTAGAGGAAATGATCTGAAGGAGGATCCAGAGAAGGAGCAGTCAGATAGATGGGAGGAGAATCAGGAGAGAGCAGTGTCCCGAAAACCTAGAGAGAAGAGAGTATTGAGGAGAAGAGGGTGATAGTGTCAAAGGCTGCAGAAAGGTTAAGAAGAATGAGGATGGAGAAAAAGTCACTTGATTTGACAGTTAAATAATCATTAGTAATTTTGGAGAGCATAGTTTCAGGGGAATGATAAGGTCAAAAGTCAGATTGTAAGATTGTGAGAAGAGAATGTAAGGAGAGAAAGTGAAGGTACCTCTTCTAGACTACCTTCTCAAGGAATTTAACTACAAAAGGCAGAAAAGATAGAAGACTAAATGTTTTGTTTTTGTTTTTGAGGATGGGGGAAGAAACAGGCATATTTTCTTCCTCCTGGATCAGCGAGGTCAGCAACCCAGATCCAGCAGTCCAGTCCATGTTTCACGTTCAGGATGTTAAGTCAAGTCCAGTCAACAGGCTTTTATTAAGTACTTACTATATGCCAAGGGGGGGCCCATCTCCAGTCATCTTGAGCTATATTTTGCCACTGGGCCCAGATGACTCCTGAACAGAAAGTGAGGCTGGTGATTTTGCACAGCCCTCCCTCACTTAAATCCAATTCACTTGCGAGTCATGGCATTACCTTCCTGATGTCATGGTCCTCTTTGAGAATGAAGGACAAACAAGAACAACAACTATACACCAGGTACTCTGCTAAGACACTGGAGACAAGAAGAAAAGCAAAACAGTCCCTGGCCCTAAGGAGCTCACATTTTTTCGCCCCACATTAGTCATGTTGCAAAGAAGAATTGAAACCAAAGGGAAAAACCAGGAGAAAGAAAAAAAAAGAGAGAGACAGAAAATACTATGCTTCAATTTGCATTCAGACTCCATAATTCTTTCTCTAGATATGGATAGCATTTTCCATCAGGAGTCTTTGGAATTGTCTTAGATCCTTGAATTGCTGAGAAGAGTTAAGTGTATCAAAGTTGGTCATTGCATAATATTGCTGTTACTGTGTACAATGTTCTCTTGGTTCTGAGGAGCTCACATTCTAAAGGTGGAGAAAACATGTAAATAACTAGGTATATACAAGCTACATACAGAGAGCAGAGGAAAGGTAATCTCAAAGGGAAAGGCCCCCTGTAGATACATGTGGGATCTGAGTTGTCTTAAAGCAATTCAGAGAAATTAGGAGATGGAGATAAGAAGATAGTATCTTCCAGACATGAGGGACAGCCAGTCCAAAGGAATAGAGACTGCAGATGGAATGTCCTGTGGGAGAAACAGCAAGTAAACCAGTGTTGGGTGGATGATAGAGTGTATAAAGGGAAGAAAAATAGAAGATTGGAAAGGGAGAAAGGTGTCAGGTTATAAAATTAAAAAAATAAAATGTCAGAGAACTTTATATTTGATCCAATAGGGAGCCATAGCATTTTAATAAGTGGATAGGTGACATGTTCATACACTTCAGGAAAATTATTTAGGGAAGGAAATAATAATTTATATAGCACCTACTGTGTGCCAAATACTTTACAAATATTATTTCATTCAGTCCTCAAAAGAACCCTGCAAGTGAGGTGCTATTATTATATCCATTTTACACTTGAAGAAACTGAGGCAAAGAGAAGTTAAATGGCTTTCTCAGGGTGCATCTAAGATCAGATTTGAACTCAGGTTTCCTGACTTTAGACCCAGAATTCTATCTACTACACCATCAGCTGTCATTATATTTAGCAGCTGAGTAGAGGATGGATTGGATTAAGGAAAGAGTTGAAGCTGGGAGATCAGCTTTTGCAGTAGTGCAATTTGTTGTTGTTGTTCAGCTGTTTTCAGTCGTGTCTGACTCTTTGTGCCCCCATTTGGGGTTTTCTTGGCAAAGATACTGGAGTGGTTTGCCATTTCTTTCTCTAGCTCATTTGACAGATGAAGAAACTGAGGCAAACAGGATTAAGTGACTTATCCAGAGTCACATAGCTACTAAGTGTTGGAGGTCATAATTGAACTCAGGAAGATGAATCTTCCTGACTCTAGGCACAGCTCTCTATCCACTGTGCCATGTACTTGCCCACAACATTGCAATAGTCCAAGTATAACAGATGACGAGGGCCTGAACTAAAGTGGTGGCTGTATGAGTGGAGAGGAGACATATTTAAAAAAGTAGAAAAGACAAGATCTGGCAACAGATTGGATATGAGGGGTGATAGTGAGACATTGAGGATGACATCAACTGCAATCTCTGAACACTGGGCTGATGGTAGTACCCTCAACAGTAACAGGAAAGTTAGGAAGAGAGAAGGGTTTGGGGAAAAGATATAGAGTTCTATTTTGGTTGTGTTATATTTGATATGCCCAGTGGGTAAAGCTCTGGCCTTGGAGTCAGGAAGACCTGAGTTTAAATCTGGCCTCAGACACTTGACACTAACTAGCTGTGTGACCCTGGGCAAGTCACTTAACCCCGATTGCTTCACAAAAAAAAAAAAAGAATTTTATATGCCTGGGAACATCCATTTGGAATTATCTTAAAGCTAGATGGTGATATGGGAATATGACTAGGTATGCAGATCTGAGAATCATCTGCATGGAGATAATTGAACCCTTGGGAGCTAATGATATCACCAAGTATAGTATAAAGTGGGCAAAAGAGATTCTAGGGGGACACCCATGGTTAGCAGGCATGGTATAAATAAAGATCCAGCATAACAAACAGAGAAGGAGCAATTATAGAGACAGAAGGAGATCTAGGAGACACCAATATCAAAAAAATAAAATCAAAAAAGGAGAATACCCTGAAGGAGGTGACCAACAATGTCAAATTCAGATTCAAAGAGAGGTCAAGATGAGGATTGAGAAAAAAAGTCATAAGATTTGTCCATTAAGAGATCATCGGGCCCCTACTAGGTCTCTATCCCAAAGAGATCATTAAAATGGGAAAAGGACTCACAAGTACAAAAATATTTATAGCAGCTCTTTCCGTGGTGGCAAAGAATTGGAAATTGAGGGAATGGCCATCAATTGGGGAACAGCTGAACAAGTTGTGGTATATGAATGTAATGGAATACTAGTATGCTATAAGAAATGATGAGCAAGCAGATTTCAGAAAAGTCTGGAAAGACTTACATCAATGGATACTGAGTGAAGTGAGCAAAACCAAGAGAACATTGTACAGGGTTGTGTGATGACCAACTTTGTTAGACTTAGCTCTTCTCAGCAATGCAATGATCTAAAACAATTCCAAAAGACTCATGTTGGAAAATGCTATCCACATCCAGAGAGAAAACTATGGAGTCTGAATGCAGATTGAAGCATACTATTTTCTCTCTCTCTTTTTTTGGTTGTTTTTCCCTTTTGTTCTGATTCTTCTTTCACAACGTGACTAATGTGGAAATATGTTTAATATGATTGTACATGTATAGCCTATATCAGTTTGCATACCATCTTGAGAAGTGGGGAGGGAGACAGAAAAAAAGTTAGAACTCAAAATCTTATAAAAGTAAATGTTTAAAACTATTTTTTACATATAATTGGGAGAAATAAAATGCTATTAAGTGGGAAGCAAAAAAAAAGAGATCATTGGGGTCTTTGGAGAGTGCAGTTTCAGTTGAATAATGAGATCAAGAAGCCAGATGGTAGAGGGTGTATTAAGAGAGTGAGAGGAGAGGTAGTTGAGGCACTAAGCAGCTTGCTTGAATTTATCCATGAAGGGGAGGAAGGCTATAGGACAATAATTCATACAAATACATACATACATATATATATGGACCACAGGATCAAATGAATTTTCTGTTATTTTTGTTGTTTTTATGAGGTATGGGGTCATATTTGCACATTTGTAGGCTTCAGGGAAGGACGGAGAGATAAGAAGATAAGGGAAAATGGGGACGATGCTGGGGGCAATCTGTTGAAGAAGATGGAAGGGGATGGATTGTAGAGTAAATGTATGGCAAGAAGGGCCACCTCTTCATCTGAGACTAGAGCAAAGGAGAAGAGAGTAGGGGAAGATGTCTGAGGGCTATGAAATCAGGAGGAGAGAAGGAAAAGCTATCATCATGATCCCTTGCTCCAGGTCACAGCTCTGTTCATGCTGGCCTGACCTTTGGCAGCTCTAAAGAGTGATACTTGAAAATGGTGCTTGCTAAATAAATGAATGAATGAATAGAAAAAAATTAATAAGCACATACTCTGTCCAAAGCACTGTGTTAAGTGCTTAGTGATACAAAAGTAAGAGAGTCCCTACTCTCAAAGAGCTCCCATTCTAATGGAAGAGACAACACATACGGAAGATTTCAGCAGCAAGTCAGATTGAAAAGTTCCATGATTCTGAGGGTACAGCTGCAAAACAGATGTTAATGCCTCTTCTTTCATGTCATTTCCACTACAAAATTTCAGTTACTGATGCCGAATTACTATTTAACAGTGCCAAAGACTTTGGTGGCAAGAACTTTCTTTTCTGGGTCCTCAGTAGCTGTGGCTGTAACACTAGCCAGGCTGCATCAACACAGAGTTGCCTCCCAAGTTGATGACTGAGTGCACTGTGCTAGAAGCATTGCTATTCTCAAGGCTCTTGGGTTCAAGGTCATCAGGGTTTGGGGGAAGTGGTGGCCAAGATGGTGGTGGTAGTTTGACTTGCTTGGCACAGATAGCCTGCTGTCTTTTCCTCAGGATGCCTTGCGGCTTCAGCTAGGCTGGCTTGCCTGCCCTGTGAATGGCAGTGGATTGACAGTTGGTGGGGACGGATGGCCTCTTCCCCACAGGAGTTGCTTCTCAGGATGATGGCTATAAGGGTTAGGCTGGAAGCAAGACCTTCAGACTTGGTCGCAGGGTTGGGGGAGGGAGCTGTGCTGTCACTCCCAGGGCTCTTGTGCTTATCTGCCTGTTTTTGCTAGTTGGTCAGCAGTTATTGCTCATGATGTTTAAGGTCCTACTTCTCCTCCTCCCACAATCCCTTTCTAGTTCAAGGTCAGGGACCAATCTCAGAACCTGGGAATTCAGGGTAAAGTGCATGACTAACAGGTCAGTCCTCTCCCTCAAGTCTCTCAATCCATTGCCTTCTGTTTGTGGGACCACAGACAGATCACACACACACACACACACACACGCCATGCAAAGATGTTTTTGAAAAGAGGCTTCATTTAATTAAGCTCACCTTTGATTTCTGGTAAGATGTTGCTCCTCTACAAAGTCCTGTCATGATGCCTCATCAAAGCATTAAAGTGAGGGCTAGAACAGTGGGAGCACAAGCTCTGCTTCCTGGAATGACTTCAAGTGCAGTTCCAGCCATATACCATGTCTACATTCCAAGGGTCAGTCTAATTAAGTATGGAGAGGTTTATCATTACTAGGCTAACAGCCTGGTGATGTTTTGTTTCATGGTTGCCTTGGCCATGGCAACCCATGCAACAAAGAAAAATACAAAATGGCCCTCAGTCCTTTACAATACCCATCTTTTGCTTTGGCAGCAACTGTGACAGAATGACAGAAAGAAGGTCAGAGAGTACTGTAGAAGCATATTTAAAAACCTATCATTTGTATTACAAAATAATATTTCTCCTGCCTAAAACCTTTTCCCTTTGGGAAAGAGGGTAGAATGATATTATCTAGACAAAATCATTGTTTCTCCACCCACTTGAATGACTGACACCAAGACCCTTAAAGAATAGAATCCTCTTTTATAATTCAACGTTAAGATATTGATCACAGGAAGGACCTTTTTGCCATCCTTAAAGGGGAGGTGGGGTGGTAGTGGTCTAGGAAGGGAATGTTAACCCCTAAACTGTATTTTAATCTATTGTGATCTTCCTTGTTTGAGATTCCTATAAATGTCCTGGAGCAGGAACATGTCGGAGGGTATGAGGGAACTCTATGATTTTTAACATCTCTCTAAGTCAGAAATGACTTGAAATTAGGTTAATCTTAATGTTGAGTTAAATTACTTCTTACAGACTAAAGTTTTAATTTTTTTTCTTTGACATTACTCAGAATCACAGTTTTTATGCTGTCTATAAACGTTAACACCCTAAATGTGAGCCACTTGTCCTGTGGCTAATAAGTAGACAAATTTTGGAGGAATCAAATCATACTAATCTTGACTTTCTTACTATTAATGAAAACTGAAGACAAAAGGAACTTGCAGTAAAATGAAAAGATGTTTCATAGGTTTAATTGTGAGAAGCAAATTTTTTTTGAAAAATTGGCAGGATTGGTTTTTATAACAAGGCCAAGGACAACAACAAATATAATTTCATAGGGCACTTGGTCAACTCATATTACAATGCTCATGGTAAGTGTAAGAGGTGCCAGGAAGAGGTTGTTTTCTCTCTACAGAAGCACCTGTGCCTTACATAGGTGGGTAGACTTGAGTTTCTGTTTGCCTCCCAAGGGTGTGCTCTAGATTAGCTATTCAGAATACAAGCTCTGTATAAACCACCAGTAAGTGAACCTAGGTCTCTTTTGCATATATACAAACATAGGCTGCCTGCCTGGATTTCTGAGGGTAAACTGGAAAATACTTAGCTTCCCAGTATTGACCCAAGTAGCTCGTGGTTCAATCTGTGATTTAAAAAGCAAAGATTTTTTAAAAATATTGATCAAAGGAAATTCTTGATCAATTTTATGAGCTCTTTCTTTATACAGTATTTGGTAATATGATTAAGATGCCTTATGCCCTCATTTCCCAATAAGATTCTTATCTCCTTTCCCTACATTGTGTGACTCAAGGGAACATACACTCACATTATATAGATTAGAACACATTTACTCAATAGAATCAGAATTTAAAAGATTCTAGATTATAACTCCCACTTCTTTTTATCACTCTGGTAAGGAACTGAAAACTTCCACTCATCTCCCCCTCCATTCCATCCCCCAATCTTTGATTGTGTATTCCTAGCACTCTACCTTTTAGAAGAGCACATTCCTATGCTCTACTTTCACAGTTGTTGGGGGAAAGGGGAGAAATTGTCTCACAAACATCTATTCCAGCTCCCTGTGTCTTGGTGAGTAGGCTGCCAGAGGATTCAAGGGCTGGTACCATCTTGTACATCTCCTCAGGGCAGTTGCTCACCTACTTCATCTATGCCAACCTATTTGCGTAGCACAGTTTCACACGGTCACTACTTTCTTCTCTGGGTGGGCTCAATCAGATTTTCCTTGGTGTTTCTAGCATCCAAGCAGCCATGCCCTCGCCACAAGTGGAGACATTGTCATCCCCAAAGAGAAAGTGTAGGGTCCTCTATTCCATGGTCATAGACAAAGTGATCCTCACCCAGAATCTCTATTCTGTAAATCCATTGTTCACGCAGTCTCTCCTTGGGTGCCTGGGATTGTTGTACTAAAACAGTCTAGAGTCTTCATTGTAAATGTCCCACTCAACACCAACAACTGATGACTTTCTGGCAACTCCTTTTACTTTAACAATTGTTCTGTAAAGTAAACTTCTGTAAGGTAAGTAAACTTCTCTAAGTACACTTCTGTAAAGTCCTCTGCATTGTTGTCCTTGTCTGGTACTTTAAAAAGTTCAGGAAATTTTAGAGGAAGAACTCCAAGCTGTTTTAAGCACAGGATGCATAAGCATTAACAAAAAGAGGGCCATGAAGATGATTGTTTCCTATGTAGCAACATGACAAGGAGGTCAAAAGATTATAAGGAGGGCTGGCTCTACAGAAGCCTCCAAATTAAACATGTGCTTGGATACTTAGTGCAAAGGTGATATAGGGGAAAACAGTGAAAAATATGTTGGAAAACATGGTTCAAGGGTAAGAAATGAGATAGGCCAAAAGCTTGTAGACTACATAGAAATCTTGTACCTATAGAGAGGGAATATTTTCTTTTTTTGTTTTGTTTTATTTTTGGTTTTTGGTGAGGCCATTGGGGTTAAGTGACTTGCCCAGGGTAACGTGGTAAGTTTCAAGTGTCTGAGGCTGGATTTAAACTCAAGTCCTCCTGCCTCCAAGGCCAGAGCTCTATCTACTGTGCCACCTAGCTGCCCCAAA